>NW_022109491.1:25118919-25120553 GCF_000313985.2 Echinops telfairi | reverse complement strand
CCCCCAGCTGGAGCTCAGTTCCGGCTCCGCCTGGATCTCTCCGGGGGTCCTGGGACCAGACACCCATGTCCCTGTCCCTGACCTCGGTTTTCCAGCGAAAACATGTCGAGGGGGCCGGGTTTGGGTAGCGAAGACCCTCTGCTCTTCAGATTCTATTTGGCACCCTCCGTTCGGTTACACCCACACTCCCCTGCACTCATCCAGTCCTACCGCCAGCCAACGCCCTCCTCCCGCGCCCAACAGCCTCCCTTGGCCCAACCACGCACCCACCCACCCATCCGCCTACGTCTCCACCCACTTCTCCAGCTCCTCTTTAACCCACCTTGGTCCTCATAAAGATAGGGACGGCTCTTCTGGGACCAGTATAACTGCTGTTAGGGCCTCCAAGGAAGCAGAAGTGGGGGTTTGTGTACAGCACTTGTGCGGTGCCTTGGATTATTACAGCAAACTATGACAGAACGTAGTAAGAGGGGTGTGCTCGTGTGTGTAGCGCCTACAGCACTTGTGCAGCACGCTGGATTACAGCAAACTATCACAGAACGTAGTAAGAGGGGTGTGCGCGCGTGTGTAGCACCTACAGCACTTGTGCAGCACGCTGGATTACAGCAAACTATCACAGGACATGGGAAGAGGCAAGAGTCCTGAAAGGTGAGTCTGGAAGCTAAAGCTTGAGCCTCCATTCCACCTCTGACTTGCTGCTTGGTGGACTACCCCCCACCCCCACCCCCGCAATGCCCTTGGCCCCCAGCTAGCCTGTGTGTGTGTCTCAAGTGTCGAGGTAAAGCCCTTCTGGCTGAAGAATATAACTGTGACCAGGCACCTCCCACACCATGGGATTGAAATACAAGCAGCTGGCCAGCACTGCTCCTTCAGCCATTACCACCACTCCTCTGCCCTCCTTCACTTGCCCCTCACTTCTTCATCACCCCCACCTCTGCACCCTCTAGTCCATCACCCCCAGCCCTCCCTCACCCCTACCCTTTCATATCATCCACTCCTTCATTTCAACCACTCCATCCTTCTATCACCCCACACCTGCATCACTCCTACCACTCCAGCACCCCAGCCCTCCAACACCTCACCCATCCACTACCCACACTCCCTTACCCCCTGTCTACCACCCCTCACCCCCGTGAATTCTTACCCTCTCATCTCTAGGAGTAGGGGATTGCGGGGCAAATGTCAGTTCAGCATAGGATAAGGAGAGTGGACAGAGCTTGTCTGAAAGGCCGTCTCTGGAGAAAAAGGAAATGGTCTCCTTCGTATTTCTTCCTTCCTGAAGTTCACAGGGTACCCTGTGTTCGCCCAGGATAGCCATAACAACCAAATCACTCAATAAATACCAACTGAGCACCTAGTATGTGCTGGGCACCGAAGACCAACCTGGTGGCATAGCGGTTAACGCATTGGGCTGCTAGCTACAAGGTTATCAGTTTAAATAAAAACCACCAGCCACTCCAGGTACAAAGATGAGGCTACCTACTCCCATAAAGAGTTACAGCCACTGAAACCCACAGGGGCCATTCTACCCTGACATGTGGGGGCACTATGAGTCGGAGTAGACTTCATAGCAATGAGGTTTATTTGGGGGGGGTGCTGTGGGGGACACGACAGTGGACAAGCAAGGTAGAAAA
>NW_022109491.1:25112367-25118308 GCF_000313985.2 Echinops telfairi | reverse complement strand
TTAGGGGCTCATGCAACTCTTATCACAATCCATACAGACATCAATCATGCAAAGCACATTTGTACATTCATTGCGAAAGCTTGGCTTTTATGAAGACTTTTGGAACTGGAGGGGTGGGAGCAGCCAGACTGGGGAGATGGGAAGAGATGAGGCTCAAGGGGAGTGTGGGGCGCCAAATATCTAGGACCATGAGTCTTCGAGATCAGGAATTCCCGTATTTCTTCTTCATGGTGGAAAGCCCACTAAGATAACTCATACTGACCCCCGATGGAGATGAATTGGGCTGCTAACGGCAGAGTCAGCAGTTCAAAACCACTAGTAGCTCCTAGGGAGAAAGACAGGGCTTTGTACTCCCGTCAAGAATGACTTGTGGTGACGATTGCGCAAGTCTTCTTAATATGACTGAATGATTAAATTATATGATGTGTGAAGTCTGTACTGATAAAACTATTGTGGGAGAAAAATGGGGCTTTCTACTCTCATAAGCAGTTACAGTCGCGGAAACGCACAGGAGCGGTTTTGCCCTGTCCTGTAGAGTTGCTACGAGTTGGCATCCACTTGATGGCAGTGAGCTGGTTTGAGTTGGATGGTAGAAAGCCAAGGGGAGACCCTGCCATCTGATTTGCATCTTAAAGCGATCACCTGGAGTGTGGCTCTGAGGGGTCAAGCAGGGAGGTCAGTGGGGAGGCTGCTGGCAGAGCCAGCTGAGATGCTGGGAGGTAGAGGCAGGCCGTGGTATATCTGCGTATTTTGGCAACACAGTCAGGACACAGATAGACTGGCAGCAGGTTAAAGAAAGGACAACTCTCAGTCGCCCTGCCTTGAGGATCATGCTGAGCCGCAGACATGAAAGCCGAGTTATTCAACATATTGGGCAGGTGCTTGTGGTAGTTAACATAATTAGAGTAGGGGTGGAGTCTAGCCTGTAAATCAGGTCAAAGCCTGATGGTGCCTTCTTGTGGGCGGGACCTCTGCATAAAGAGAGTCCTGGGAACCTCCCCTCTCTCTCTGCTTCACCTTCCGGTGAAGCCACTTGAAGGCCTGCACCAACCCTGGAGATGCTTCCACCACCATTGGATCCATTCGACTCTGCACCCACCGGCCTGTGATCTCCCTGCATTCTGCATCATTGCTTGGGGCTGCGTGAGTCTGAAGAGGGATTTGCTAGTATCAGACTTAAGGACTAGTGTCGGACTTATGGACCTGATCTGGACTGGGCTGGGATGTTTTCTTGATATATAATGACTTCTTGATATAAAGCTCTTTCTTACACATTGATGACTGTCACTGGATTTGTTTCTCTAGTCCACCTAGCCTAACACAATGGGACATGTGGAAAGTGGCGCCACAGTTGGCCGACTTGCTTTCTCAGGCCCCTCCGCCCCATGGAAGACACCAAACATGCTGTTAAAGAAGCCAGAAGATGAGTCCTCGTGGCTTAGAACAACACTTTATAGTCTCACCTTTTCTTAGGATCTGAAGTCAGAAATGAGCCTGAGTCCATTCGTTTCCTAAAGCGACCGTACCGAATGATGTAGCTAAAGGCAACCCCCACACCTATTCCCTTGTTTCTGGGGCCAGAAATGCTCACTTTCACGGGGCTGAAATCAAGTGCTTGGCTGGACCACGCACGCACCCTCTTAAAGGTCTAGGGAGTTTGGGCCATGGCTGTGGCTCTTCCAGTCAGTCTTTGTGACTCCCATCAAAAGATGGGGTTGTTGCTGTTGTTATTGTTGTGCCATTGTGTCTTTTCCAACCCATTGTGACCCTGTGCCCAACAGAACGAAATGCTGCCCGACCCACACCACCACCCTCACAATTATTCCTAAGCTTGAACCCATTGTGGCAGCCACGGGGTCAAGAGGGCCTTCTCCACTTCACCAAACATGATGTCCTTCTCTAGGGACTGGTCTCTCCTGACAACATGTCCAAAGTATATAAGACTAAGTCTCCCCGTCCTTGCTTCTAAGGAGCACTCTGGCTGTCTTTGTTCCCAGACAGAGCGGTTTGTCCTTTTAGCAGCCCCACGGTACTTTCATTTTCTTCTCCAGCACCACAATTCAAATGATTAAGACTATGCAAATGTGAGGTGTTTGGCCCACCAAGAGAACTGACTAACTTGATAACAATGTAACTGAGGTACCCAGCACCCCTGTGGGGTGGGACCATGCAGGTAGGATGTAGAGAACTCTAGGTGGTCAGCTTTGTCATCTTGTTCAGTTTGTAATTTGCCAACACAAAAGTGAAAAGAGGCATCTCATTACCATCAAGAAAGAAAGGAGTGGAGTGTGTCCTTTGGACACTGAGAACCCTGTGCCGAACCTCCTACATCCAGGAGAAGGCGTAATGACATCAGAGACGGCGGAGAGGCTGCAGAGAAACGGCAGCAGAAGAGGCAGCAGTACCGTAAGACAGATATGAGGGGGGGGGGGGCCTCCTATCCACTTCAAAACCAGCAATGGGGCCTCTTGTGTCTTTCTGTCACCCAGTCTCCCTCAGCCTCCTTCTTAGAGGGGTTCCTTGCATTTAGGGCTCACCACATCATCCAGGATAATCTCCCAACGCAGGATCCTTCATCGAATCAACATTGTAACCATCAAAGTCTGCTGCTTTTAGTGTGATAAAGCTTTTCCTTGACTTTTTTCCTTTAATAATAGTGGTCTCATACAGTATTTGTCTTTATGAATTAGCTTTGCTCAGCATGACATCTTCCAGGTTCGTCCACACGTCACGAGGTGTTTGACAGTTTCATCACCCCTCTTCAGGGATGCATAGTACTCCATTGTGTGCGCACACTAGTGTTTATGACCCCTTCCTCCATTGCTGGGTATTTTGGTGGTTTCCTTCTGCCTGTTGTGTATAGTGCTGTGATACACATGGGTGTGCAGATATCTGCTCTTGTTTTCTCCTAATTTCTTTTTAAAATCAGTTTTATTTGAGCTATAATCAACACACTGTACAATTCAATAGTTCAATCACCCTTCTTTCTGCAGGGTATATGCTGAGTAGAGAGGGGGCTGGATCTCGTGGCTTCTCTATTTCCATTTGTTTGGGGAAGTGCCGGACATCTTTCCACTGCGGCGCTCATACAGTCTTACCGTCCCACCAGCGGGTGTGAGGGTGTGAGGGTTCCGATCATGCCACATCCTCGCCAGCATTTGCTAGTGTGTTTGAAAACGCTTACGACCAGGGCCGGTGTGAAGTGGTAGCTCATCATGGTTCTGATTTCCACCTCTCGAATACCTAGTGATCGCACTAGGTGTGTGTTGGCTGATTTTCCTAACTTTTTATTCTACTTTATTCTATTGCGTAGGATTATGCTCTTGGAGGATTTGGAAGACCTACCTAAAATATGGTCACTTGGAGAGGGAAGTTTCTGAATGGCGAAGAAGACTCTCTGTGACTGTCTAGAGCCTCCTTTAGGATGAAGGGTTCCTTACCCCAGCCGTGGGGAGGGCTGCTGGCTGGCAGACAGATTTCAACTGTCAGCTGGGGAGTCAGGGACAAGATTTGCCAGCACACTGCCGCCTTTTGTTCCACATTTGTCACTGGCTAGTTTGACTGTTTCCAAGGGCCCAGCACATGCCTGGCCTGTGAATTACTATTTGAACCCCACTTCGAGAAAAAAAGGAGCCCTGGTGGGGTAGTGGTTCCACACTGGGCTGCAACCCGGAAGGTCAGCAGTTTGAAACCACCGGTTGCTCTGTGGGAGAAAGATGACGCTTTCTACTCCCATAAAGAGTGAACAGTCTCTGAGTGAACAGGGGCCATTCTGCCCTGCTCTACAGGGTCACCGGGAGTCAGAATTGGATCGATGACAGTGAGTTGAGTATTGAGAGCTTTCTAGAAAATTGATAAAGGAGTGACCAATTGGATAGTAGATGTCAGTATAATGAATTCTAGAATTCTTCTTTTGTGCACCCACCATGTTGTATGTACTTACTGTGTCTTATGTCTTCTTTTTTGAGTCTGCATGTAATTTGTCATTAATATTGTTAGAAAAAAATCTTTAAAAATCAGTATAAATACCACTTAGAACATTGGAATACTTCAAACGCCCACTAAACAGCCTGTGTTGCCGTTGTTGCTCCGTTGGCCAGCCTCCTAATAAACAGGTTTTCCCTTTCTCTGTTCCACTCTGAGCGGTTGTTAATTAGGCTCATTGCTCCAGGGCACACGCCCAATATTCAGGGTGATGAATTCTCTTCAAGAATTGCTTCTGATCCAGGGAGCCGGCTCACGGAAGGTTAGCTCCCTTTCCTAGAGACAGCACCTACACAGTCACGGTCATGGGTCCAGTGGGGGAGATAAAGACCAACCCAGCTTAGGAGCCCCGTGAGGTTGGCTCCAGCCTTTGTTGAGACAGACTGCATTTCAGCCCAGGTTCTTCCACGGGCAATGCGGTCCACGAGCACTCCCTGCCAAGCTTCCTGCATCCAACTCCATCTCAAAGCCGGCTTCTTTTTGTTGTTTTTTTGGGGGGGAGGGTAATAATCTACTTTGTAATAATTACTATTTCCATTCATTCAATGAAATTAGTCTCGTTAGGTTTCCTACCAAATTGGGTCTGATTGCCCTGTTAGAGAATATAATTGCTCCTTGCATTTTTGTTTCCTAGTTTGTAGCTCTACATTTGGGTACTCATTTCACGAAAGTGTCCTCATTGTGCCCTGATCCAAGAGAGCATTATTGACCACCTGCCAAGTGCCAGGAGCTTTGCGGAAGCTCTGGGGAGACCGTGGGAAAGGCAAACAAACGAGGTCTTTTGCCTTCTTGGTGCTTATGGAGGCCCCTGAGACCTTACATCAACGGGAGCTGCTGAGTGGAGTGAGCAGTCAGAGAAGACCACTCACTTCTGAGATGAAATGCAACCCAGGTCTGGGTACCCCAAACCAAAATGAATCCACTGCCATCAAGTTAATTCCAACTCACAGTGACCCCAGATAGTGCTTTGGAGGCGGTCAATCCTTCCCGGAGCAGACGGCTCCAGCTTCCTCCCACAGGGTGGCTGATGGGCTTGAAGCACTGACCCTGCGGTTCCCAGTCAAGCTAGAGGACAAGCCCCACCAGGAAGAGAGAGTGAAAAGAGACACCAACAAAAGGAATTTCAAGGGTTTGATAAATAGACTTGGAGGTATGTGTTCGATGTGGGAGTGGGCTTGGGGCCGAAGGTTAGTGTGTGTGGGATAAAGGTCAAACTACGAAATAAAGGCAGGTCAGATGGAGTCCAGGGGCAAACAGCAGGGAGAGAGAAGGCTGGCAAAGTCCTCAGACACCAGGCCAGGCAGGGTCTGATTAAGGTAAGGAATTCTATCCAGGCCTAGCTAAACAGTCAGGTGGAGCCACGGAAGGTTGTAAGTGGCTAGGTCTTGTGCCTTAAAGAGCCCTGTTGGCTGCAGTGCAGAGAATGGATGGGAGTGGATAAAATACGGGTAGAAGTTCAGGGAGTCCTGGTATAGAATCGGTGCTTAAGAATTAGTGAAGATGCCCGGCTATCAAAAGATATAGCATCTGAGTCTTAAAGGCTTGATGTTAAACAAGCAGCCATCTATGAGGGAAACAAATAAGCCCACATGGAAGAAGCACACCAGCCGGTGTGATCATGAGGTGATCACACCTTGATACAGGATCAAGTATCAGGTATCAAAAGATCCCAAACAAAACAATTATATCGGTGCAAAAGGGGGGAGTTGGAGTAGAGATCCAAAGCCCATCTATAGACAATTGGATGTTCCCCCACAGAAAAGGGTTACAAAGATCCCCTTACAGAGGGGTCTCGGGGAGGAGATGAGCCAGTCAGGGTGCGATGTAGCAAGGATGAAAAATACAACTTTCCTCTAGTTCCTAAATGTTTCCTCCCCACTTCCACTATCATGACATGAATTCTACCTTGCAAGTCTGGCTAGACCAGAGGATGTACACTGGTACAGATAGGAACTGG
>NW_022109491.1:25107091-25110932 GCF_000313985.2 Echinops telfairi | reverse complement strand
CCAGTGCTTCCGCGGTTTTGATCCGCTCAGGCGGAGGTCGTGTTACAGTATGTCGAGACCGAAGGTAAGAGCGGCACCGGGCCCAGACGCTTCCGTCCTTTTCCACAGAGACCTCGACAATGGGTGGGGGTCCTCGCGGAGGGGTTGAGGGAGCTGAGAACGAGGGACACCGGGGAAAGACTACAAGTCCCGGCATGCCGCGCGCCGCCCGAGCTGCTGCGCCAGGCCCGTAAGCTGCCCGGCTGGCGGGAGATGGATAAACTCGATTCTCGGTTGGACTGGCGATTTCTGTGACTGCAGGGTAATCTCAGGGTTTCTGATCCCCTGACCCGGGAAAGCCTTTAGCGATTCCTTCATTCGGTCTACTGCTCACCGATCTAACCCAAACCACTAGTGTCTTGCGAGGCCTACCACAGTGGGGGACAGTGGAGAGAAGAGTGAGTCCGATGAGCCTCTGGCCTCCAGAACTCACAGGCAGACGCCCTGTTGTAAGTGTGGACAATGAAATCCAAAGGCACCAACCCCTACTCATAGCCACCCAGTCGAGGGTGTGTGTGTGTGTGTGTGTGTGTACTGCTGACCTTGGGTTAGCAACGCAAAACAAAACCCACGACAGAGATCCAGGGAGGGAAACCAATTTCTCTTGCATCTAGCTCGCGGGCTCCAATCTGTTTTTCAGCCCTCCTCCCACCTTTCATGAATGGCATCTTCATTTCTTGAACTCCCACTGCCAACAGAAAAACAAGTGTCCATGCCCTGCGTGCTCTGGCCTTCGCCTTTGTCCCACAGTGATTCATGGGACTGTGTGTTTATGGTGGGCCTCTCCTGGCACACCGTGTGCTAGAGAGCCAGCATCCAGTGTGACTTTCCTTCCACGCAGCCCCAGTGCCCAGCACAGAGCTTACAAACAACAGGCCCTTAGTACACGCCTGACAAATGATGACTGCTGAACCACCCACCGGGCGCTCCAGCCCCAACCTTGACTCTCCCATCTCCCTCACCTCTGACATCCAACAAGGCCTTTTCCTTCACATTTCTAAATAAATATTAAATCTGTTCTCTCCATCTTAACTATCACTATGCTATTCATGATCCAGCTCGGAAATCTGGACCCACAGCTTTTTCTTAGGCTGTATTTTGAAAATGGAAAAATAAACATTGACTGAAATACCTACCTCTGATCAACTTGACTTTGTCCTTTGACAAGAGGGACAAACTGCAGCCTGTTGAGGGATGCACAGGTTGACAGCAGCCTAGACTGTGACTACCAGGTGTGGCAGATCTGTGTCGCCATGAAAAACTCAAATAATAGTGGCTCGCTTCTTCGTGACACTGATGTATGTTGTTGCTGGAGAGGAAGCAAAGGTCACCTGCACATGGACGTGGGACTTTGTGGTTTCTTTCAAATGACCCAGGGGCTCATGGATTCGATTGTGCACCCCAATGGATGGATTCAATTGTGGTGGAAACCTAACCCCAGTGTTACCTGTCATCCACAGGTGTTTTGTTTGGGAAGAGGATCTTCTTTGTTATGTTAATCAGATAGGGCTCTGATGAGTTCTGAATCTAGTTACTTCACCTTGGTAAAGCAGATCAGACAGAGGAGCATGCTCAGATTCCATGTGAGGATCGTCAAGGAAGCAAGGACTAACTGGCGCTTCCGACCAGGAAGGAATCGACATGACCAAGACCTTGATTTAGAATTTTACCCCCCAGAACGCTGAGGAAACAAATGTCTGCTTTCCAATGCGACCTCTGTGGTATTTTTAGGACAGCAGCATTTGGCCCTAAACCACGGGGGAAATGTGAGCACGAATTTATTGAAGCGGGAGCTTCATTTTCTTTTCTCATTGCAGAATCCGAATCACAAGGGCCATGGATTGTCAAGGGGAAAAGAGCGGTGAGTGGCCACTCGTCTGCAGTCGAGCACACAGAACTCCCTTCCTTCCTTTCTCCTCCTGCCTTCCCTCCCTCCCTATCTTTTTCTTTAATAATCATGATCAATTAGATTCGAATAGCAAATGCATTAATATAAACCAAACCAAAATCAAACTCATTGCCACTGAGTCAAATCCAACTCCTATAGGACAAAGGAGAACTGCTCCCGTGGGTTTTTGAGACTGTAACTCTACTAGAACAGAAGCCTCATCTTTCTCCCATGGAGGTGGTTTCAAACTGCTGACCTTATGATTAGCAGCCCAAGGCATAACCCACTATGCCACCAGGGCTCCTTATAGAAACCTAAAGCACAATCATGATTTAAAAAGTATTATTGTTAAGTATTTACTGTGTGCCAAGTCCTGGTCTAATCACTTTGTATTCCTTGTCTTATGTGATCCTTGCCCAACCCCCTTTATGGTAGATACTATTATTTTATTACTATTATATTTTTTAATATGGAACGCTTCATGAATTTGCACGTCATCCGTGCGCAGGGGCCGTGCTAGTCTTCTCTGTATCGTTCCAGTTTTAGTGTATGTGCCGCCCAAGTGAGCACTGTTGTCTCTGTTGTCTAAATGAAGATGAAGCTCAGAGAACAACGAGCTCAACCAGTCAGTGCCATAGGGAGTTGGACTCGCATTGTATCTGACCATGTTCCCATGCCTCTTTCAACAATCATGCGATGACTTCAGTGTCAATACTGCCCCAAGCCTCTGCTTCCCTCTGAACCAATAACCTCTTGGAATTCTCTAAACCAGTGGTTCTCAACCTTCCTAATGCCGCGACCCTTTAATACAGTTGTTCATGTCGTGGTGACCACCCCCCAACCATAACATTATTTTCATTGCTACTTCATTACTGTCAGTTTGCTACTGTTATGAATCGGGCAACCCCTGTGAAAGGGTCGTTCGGCCCCCAAAGGAGTTGTGACCCACACGTTGAGAACCGCTGCGCTAAACAGAACCCACACGCACAGAAGCAGGAGTAAGCAATGTAGACTTGACTGAGGATGTTGTGGGAAGCCAGAGGAGGGAGTTTATATTGCACACACCACAGCAAATATCTTGTTGTATTTCCATTCTCTGTAACTGTGCTTTGAAATTTTACCTTGAGATTCTTTGGCCCATGGATTGTGAGCAATGGGCTGTTTAGTTTTCAAGAGTGTGAGAAGGCTCCTCTTACTTCTCTGCTCATTGATTTCTAGTTTATATTGTTGCACTCACACTCGGCGCTGTTTCAAACTCTTTACATTTGTGAAGGTTTGTTTTGTGGGCTAAAATAAGGTTTGCTCTAGTTCTTCAAAAGAATATGTACACACTCTGCCATTGGGTGGACGGCTCCATAAGTATCAACACCATCCTCATGTTGAAGATGTTATTCGATTCTTCAGGACCCTTGCTAATTTTGTGTCATTCTGTTTAAGAGAGGGGTGTTGCTACAATCACCAGTTCAATACAAATATAGCATCACCACAGTGCTTCCGACAACAGATATCAGAGCTTAACTTGTGAACACCTGGTCTGCAGAAGTCTATGGATGACTGTGGAAGCCCCAATCTATTAGCAGGGGCCCCACATGGATTAAGTGTCCGTGGATTCCCTCTGGCCACAGACGAAGCATGGGACCAAGCTCGTTTCTGACAGAGAGTATTGTAAAGTTGCTACGGCAGATGGAGTTAGGTTAACAGGTGATGCCCTAGTAGTTGATCTTTTTGTGGACCCATTTTAAAGTTGTCTCAGCTTTTAATATTGTCTGCTTTCTCTTTGAATGATGTTTTTATAGGTTGTGTCTTGTCACTGTTGTTTGGGCTTTTGTTTGTTTGCTTTGTACGATTCTGTTTTGTTCTGTATTATTTTCTGTATATAAAAGCCAGGATAGACAGACCATTGAGACAGTGACT
>NW_022109491.1:25102969-25106803 GCF_000313985.2 Echinops telfairi | reverse complement strand
TTCAAACTACCGACCCAGCGGATCTCAGCCAATTTGTAACCACTGTGCCAGCAGGGCTCCTGATGATTGCACAAATCTTAATATGACTGAATGACTAAATTGTATTATTTTTAAAATATATGCCAATAAAACTATTAAAAACTGTGTTGCTATGTGTTCTTGGTAGATTGACACTTTTACCATTATGTTCTGTCTCTGGTGATTTTCTTTGCTCTGAAGTCTACTTTGATGTGACACTCAAATAGCTACGCCTACTTCCTTTTGATTGATGTTTACATGATAGATATTTTCCCATCTTTTTACTTTCAACAAACCTATGCCGTTATGTTTGAAGCGGATTTCTTGAAGACAGCATTTAGTAGAGTCATATTGGTTGGGTTGTTTTTTTTTAATCCTCTCTGTTAATACTTGTCTTTTAATGTTGTATTACCAGTCAAAGCGAATCCAGGCCTTTGAATTGTGGTGCTAGAGAAGAAGATCGATAGGGCTGCTAAAGGACCAACCATCTCTCTCGGAAGAAGTGCAGCCAGCGTGCACGCGAGAGATAAGGAGGGCAAGGGCTCCTCTCACATACTGTGGGCATGTTGTCAGGAGGACCAGGCCCTGGAGAAGGACCTCATGCTTGGTCAAGTCAAGGGGCATCGCACAGGAGGAAGACCCCTAGAGATGGATTGACACGCCACAGTGGCTGCAACAACGTGCGCAGGCATAAAAACAGTTGTGAGGATGGTGCAGACCGTGCACGGTTTGGTTCTGTTGTACTTAGATAGGGTCAGTACGGGTCGGAACTGACTGGACGGTGCCTGACAGCAATAGCGACGTGGGTCTTACAGGGAACCCTGGTGGTGGAGTGTTGCAACAAGGGCTGCACGCTGCAAGGCCAGCACTCGGATGAGTAGCAGTCTCAGAAGCCCACGGTTGGACCCAGTTCTAGTTCTATCCTGTCCAGTAGGGCTGCTGTGCGTCCAACTCGACTCCATGGCCGTGAGGTTGAGTTGTGCGGGTGTTACAGAGCACATCATCAGATCAGTCCCCTGGCGTCCACATCTGACCTTCTCAAGAGACCTGTAGAAACCTTAGGAACCAACCACCAAAAAACCTTGGCCGTGAATCGAGTCAGACTCTTAGTGATGCTGCCACCGGGGCTCCTCTACTGTGAGTAGACATTCTACCTTCCTTTACTTCCTTTAGGAGCCCTGGTGGCATCGTGAGTTATGTATTGGGCGCTGCTAACCACAAGGTCAGAGGTTCAAAACCACTAGCCACTGGGCAGGAAAAAGAGGAGGCTTTCTACTCCTCTAAAGCGTTACGTCTAGGAAACCCACAGGGGCAGTTCTGCGCTGTCTTATAGGGTCCCTATGAGTTGGGATTGCCTCAAAGTTCGGGAGAGTTCTGAGTTCATGCCTTCACCTCCTCTGTTAATAATGTAATGGCTTCAAATATTTCTCCCACACAACGTTGGAAGCATATTAGTGCCACCCTTTCTGTTTCAGCGGTTGGACGTAACCTGGAAAACTCAAGAGAAGGAAAGCGGACTTGCCCATAGTTCTACTCTGTCCTTTAATCAGTCCTTCTTGAGGTTCTAAGATCTCTTCTTTGGTCATTTCCGTCCCATTTGGAGGACTTCCTCTAGCCATTCTCTGAGCGTAGGCCTGGCGGTCACAGATGAGCGCGGCTTCCTTCCTGGGCGCATTCCTGGAGGGAATTTCACGGGCCGTGCAACCCTGGGTTGATGTGTCCTTTTCCTGTAGCACTTGACAAATGTGCTGCCGCTTCCTCTGGCTTCCACGGTTCCTAATGAGAAATTGGCCTTCACTCCGGCGGTCTGGCTCTTCGCCGGAAGACATCGTTTCCTCTGGCGGCTTTCCGGGTATTCTTTGTCTTTAGTTTTGGATGCCTAACGGCAGGGTGTACACAGATTTCTTCACATTTATATACTTGACTCTCTCTCGGCTTCTTGATGTCTCTTGCCCGGTTGGCAAAGTTTCTGGCTATGCTGTATAGGTTCAGGAGGTTTCATCGCATTTAGCTGGAGGCATTGGGAAAACCCACCTGTCCCACCTTTCCAGGTGACTGCCAGGAAAGGGGGTTGGCAAACACTCCTCATTTAACAGAAGCTTTAGCTGGTGCATGTAAAGTAACTGTGTTAGGCTGGGTTGACCAGAGAAACAAATCCAGTGACACTCATATATGCGGAAGAATATATTGAGGAAACATCCCAGCCCAGTCCAACTCAAGTCCATAAGTCTGGTCCTAGTCCATCAGTCCCTCTTCAGACGCACGCAGTCACAAGCAATGGTGCAGAATGCAGGAAGATCACAGGCTGGTGGGTGCAAAGTCTCGTGGATCTAGGGGCGGTGAACGCATCTCCAGGGCTCTGGCACTAACCAGGGTCAGCCAGCAGGAAGGTGAAGGATGAGAGAGAAGGGCAGGCTCCCAGGACCTGTCTTTTTTTGTTTTTTAGGTTGTTTTTGGCTTTAATGATTTTTTAAATTTTAATCATTTTATTGAGGGCTCATACAACTCTTATCACAATCCATACATACATCAGTTGTGTAAAGCACATTTGTACATTCGTTGCCCTCATCATTCTCAAAACATTTGCTCTCCACTTAAGCCCCTGGCATCAGCTCCTCATTTTTATCCCCACCCTGCCTGCTCCCCCTTCCCTCATGAATCCTTGATAATTTATAAATTACTATTTTGTCATATCTTACATTGTCCGATGTCGTTCTTCACCCACTTTCCTGTTGTCCATCCCTCAGGGAGGAGGCCATTTGTAGATCCCTGTAATCTGTTACCCCTTTCCACCACCCACCACCATCCTCTACCCTCCTGGTATCGCCACTCTCACCACTGGCCCAAACCCATCTTATGAGAAGGCTGTGCCCACAAGGAGGCACCCTCAGGCGGTGACCTGATGGACAGGTTGAATACCACCCCTACACTTTGAGGTATCTTCGAGTTGACATGAACTTGTGCCACTGCCGCAGTAACTGAGGAGCTCCTCCGGTGCTATTGTGGGTGAGGCGTTGGGTTGTTAACTACGGGGTTGTTAGTCCAAACTCACCAGCCTCTACAAGGGAGAACGGGGAAGCTGTCTGCCCCGGCAAGATCGGCAGTCGTAGAAACCCTTTACTATGAGTTGGAGTCAATGCGATGATGTGCATTCCCACCCCCCTTTTTTGCATAGTAACCAGAGCACACCACCAAGTTGGGTACATGGTTATCATAACTCACTGACATTGAGTCGATGCAATGCATAGCGGCCCTACAGGGCAGGGCAGAACTGCCCCTGTGGGTTTCGGAGACTGCGACTCCTTACTGGAGTCAGAAGCCTCGCCTCTGTCTCAGGGAGCAGCTGCTGGTTTCAAACTGCTGGCTTTGTGGTTAGCAGCCCAACTTGAAACCACCACTCCACCAGGGCGCCTGGTGTATCATTAGCAGGGAGAAAACGCCTGTTGTGGTTTTGGTTTTTCAATGATTCAGAGTCTGTAAGTCTCAGTTCGGTGACTTTTAAGTATTGCCATGCTGTGATGCTAAATTCTGAGTTTCTGCAATTCCCAGCTCTGGTGTTTCTCTGTGTAGAGTTGATCTGTCTTCCTTTTTTCGGTTTTCCCTACTCCTGGACCTTTCTAAGAGGAGCCCTGGTGGTATAATGGGTTACACGTTGTGCTGTTAGCTGCAAGGTCAGCAGTTCGAAAACACCAGCTGCTTTGAGGGAGAAAGCTGAGGCTTTCTACTCCCATAAAAAGTTCCAGTCTTAAAAGCTTGAAGGTAAACAAGCGGCCATCTAGCTCAGAAGCAGCAAAGCCCACATGGAAGAACATATCA
>NW_022109491.1:25097970-25101927 GCF_000313985.2 Echinops telfairi | reverse complement strand
CCCTGCCCTCTGGGTCGCTATGAATTGGCATCAACTTGTCGGCAGTGAGTGAGAGCGAGCGAGCGGGCCTTTCTAAGGACAGAGTTGATCCCAAGCGTGTTCCCCTGGCTTGTCTTGCAGCGAGCAGAGAGCACTGATCCGGTTCAAGACCACGCTTATGAACACGCTCATGGATGTCCTCCGCCACAGGCCAGGATGGGTGGAAGTGAAGGAGTAAGACCTGCACTGCCAGCCCCATGCCTCCTTCCCTCGGTCCTGCTTCCCACTGCTTTTCTCCCAGCTCCCCTGTGGTGGCCTCTGGGTCTGTCCTAACATACACAGGACAGGAGTCACCGCCGACAGTCTGTCATGTGGATTACAGATACCATCTTATTTAAGTCTTACAGCCATCCAGAAGTGTGGGCTTGCACTCAGATTTGTTAAGCCAGTTGCCTAAAATCACACAGCATGTAAGCGTTGAGCATGGGATTCAAACCCAGTTGAGTCTGATGATTCCACACCCAAGTCCTATGGCTTCTGGGTCCCTTGACTTGAATCTTTCAAGGACCAAGTTGAGGACTTTTCTCCCCTGGCTAATTACTAGCTCGGTGGCAGCAAACAAGTTACTTGGCCTCTAAGTCTATGGTAGGCCCTGAGAAGAAAAAGATGACCAGCCCCTGGTGCCTGCTACATAGGAGGTGCTAATATTAGGGTTAACGTTTGGATTCAAGTCACCAAGACCCAAAGCAAACACAGCTTCAACAGACTAGCAGTTTTTGTCCCTCACGTTCAAGTCTAGATGTTGGCAGTTCAGAGGTGGTCTGGGTGTTCCACAGAGATATGGAACCCACTCCATCTTTCCACTCTGCTGCCCATAGACAGGCCCTGGTCTCATGCCAGAAGGGACCTCCAACCTAACCGTCATGTTCCTAGAAGCAAAAGGTGGGAGAGAGCCCCCCCCCCCAAAAAAAAAGCCAATGCCCTTCCTTAGAAAGGCACAACCTGAAAGTTCCTCCCATTTCATTGGCCAGAATTGAGCCATGTGACCACCCCCAACAGCCAGGGGATCTGGAGAATGTGGTTGTTCTGGGCAATGTAGGCGCTGTAGAAAAGGAGAGTGGGTATGAGGGACAACCAGCCTCTCGGCCGTGGTGCTCAGAAATCTTGGCTGCATATCATTTGCATGAGACATGCATTGAGCACTTTAGAAGCGTGAACTAATTTAATCATCCCAAAACAGCTTGTGAGTCGGAGCTGTTATCACCCCCATGTCACTGATGAGAAACGGAGGCCAGAGAAGCAAAACTTGCCGTGGGCTTACGTGTCGACAAAGCACCTAGTGGACGAAGCAACAAATGAGCAAGTGGACCCTTTCATCACCCCCCCCCACCTCCAAAAGAAACCCCACGCTGTATGCAGTCACTCCCCCTTCCCGTCCTCTCTTCCCTAACCCTTGGTGGCCACTCATCTGTTTTCCATCTGTTATCTGCCACTGAATAACTGAATTCCCACAAGGGATGACCTCAACAGACAGACACATCTTCTCTCACAGTTTAAGAGGCTGAAGTCCACGTTCAAGGCACCAGTGCCAGGGGGAGGCTCTCTCTGTTGGCTGGGGGGAAGGCCCTTGTGTTCTTTCAACACTCTAGAGCCAACGTCCCCTGTGTCTTGGCATGCAACTTTCCTTGGGTCTAGGAGGTTCTCAGTTCCAGGACCCTCGGCCTATGGGACACACCGACGCACTTCCCTCCCGGCTCGTCTTTCTTGGTGGTGATCAGGACTTTCCCTCTCTGCGCCATCTTCTGTCCTTGTAGATGGACAGTGAGATGGGAAGTGATGCAGGCCACAGCCCAGGGGAACTCCCCGTACCGCAGACCAGGCCTGTGACCTGAGGAAGGGAATTACATCCCACCCAACCCCCCTTGCAGCTGGTTGGCTGATCACATCACGGGGGTGGGTGGGTGGGGGGTGATTACATCATTACCTAACTGCCAAGCCACTGAGAATCGTGAGCCAGACAAGTTGATACTGTATATACTTGGAGAGAACAAAATTCAGGACATGACACCATCTCTGTAGATTTGTCCATCCTGGACATTTCACATAAGTAGAATCAGTACATGGTCCTTGTGGTTCCTCTTACTGATATTCATGCTTTCAAGCTTCATCCTGAACAGACATACCCATTTTATTCATCCGTTCATCAGTTGAGAGACCTGGGGGTCGTTTTCCCTTTTGACTGTGATGAACATGCTGGTGTTACTAGGCAGGCACATGTGTCAAGCACATTTGTACATATGTTGCCTTCATCATTTTCAAAACATTGTCTTTCTACCTGAGCCCTTTCTACTTGAGTTCCTCATTTTTTCCTCCCTCCCCGCCCCTCCCTACCTCATGAACCCTTAATAATATATACTTTTTTTTTCATGTGGTCTCCCTTCACCCACTTTTCCCTTGTTCATTCCCCTGCGGGGGGGGCGGGTTATATGTAGATCATTGTGATTGGTTCCCCCTTTCTCCCCACATCTTCCCTCTACCCTCGTGGTATCGCTACTCTCATTATTGGTCCCAAGGGGTTTATCTGTCCTGGAGTCCCTGTGCTGGGAGCTCTTTTGAAGCACAGAGGTTTTAATTTGGTTCAAGTTCAGTTTATCCATTTGTAATCTTGTTGCTTGTGCTTTAGGGGTCACATCTAACTAACCCCCCACCAGTGTCATCCAAGGTCCTGAAGATGTACTCACATGCTTCCTCTGAAGAGTTTTATCATTTTAGTTCTTGTATTAGATCTCTGATCCATTTTAAGCCGAATGTTTCATATGGTACGAGACAGGAGTCTGACAACATACTTATTTTTAAATGATTGCTTTGAAATTATTTTAAGTTTATCCAAAAAGTTGCAGAAATAGTACACAACTTCCTCTGATGGTAAAGTCGGGACATGAACATCGACGTTACTGTTAACTAAACTATAGACCTTAATTGAATGTCACAGGTTTCCCCCTGTCCCCTGCCACCACTCATGCCCATTTTCCATTTCAGAACCTAACCTAGGGTCCCACAATGCATGTAGTGGGCATGTGGCTTTAAAAGCTCACTGCCCTCAAGTTGCCCAGGACTCACAGTGACCCTATCGACAGAGTAGACTGCCTCTTTGGGTTTCTGAGCCTTGAAACATTTATGGGAGCCGACAGCCTCGTCTTTCTCCCACGAAGCCACAGGTGGCTCAAACTGCTGACCGGACGTCTGCAGCCCAACGTGTGGCCCGCTCTGCCATCAGGGCTCCTTGTGGCTTCAGTCATCTCAGCCCTGTGACAGTCCCTGCTCTTTACCTTGGAAGACTTCCTACCAGTCTTCATTTATCTTGTAGAAGGCCTTAGAACTTGGGTTTCTCTCCTGTTTTCTCATCATGGTCTCGTGTGTTTTGGCAAGACCGCCACGGGAGTGAGGCGGTCTTTCCCCCTGCATCTTATCAACAGGTTCCCGATGCTGAGGTCACTTATCGCTACGTGGAGGTGGCTGGTGGCTGCCAGAGTCTCCCCTGGAACGCTCTTGTTTTGTTCTTTAGAATGAAGACGTGTCTTGTGCGCAGACATTTTGAGACTACGCAAATAACCTGGATCCGATAAACTTCCACACAATGGTTCTAGCTTTCCTTGAAGATCTCTCCCTAAATCTGCCACGAATCTGATCATTTTAAAATGGTGGTTCCCCTTTTGCATGGTCATTCTTACCTCTCTCACCGCTTCTACATTTTGTGGTTGACACTCTTTGGTCAAAGAAAGTCTTACCTTCAGTTTGTTGATTGAAGTTCACCAACTTGCTCACAAGATTTCACACCTTCATTTTATGCCTTCATTTCCTAATGAGGAACCTGAATCTAGAGGGGAGGGCAAAGTCACACAGGAGTCAATGGATGGTCACATAGGCTCCTGTCTCCTAACCAGTGCCCCTTGCAGGGCTGCTTGCGGTGTTGGGGGT
>NW_022109491.1:25071371-25097027 GCF_000313985.2 Echinops telfairi | reverse complement strand
CCCCATGTGTGCCAGAGTAGAGCTGGCGTCATTGCCAGAAGTTGATCACCAGCCCTTTCTTCCACGGTGCCCCTGAGTAGGCTCGAACAACCAGCCTTTTGACCAAGGGCTTAGCTGTTGATGTGTTATGACTGTCTAATAAATTGCGATGCTTAGCTTCTGAAAATGGCACCAGTCTTATGCCCCTAGCCCAGCCAGGTGTGCGTGTGTGTGTGTGTGTGTGTGTGTGTGTGTGTGTGTGTAGGTTTCTGGCAGACACTGTGGGGGAAGCTGCCTCTACTTTGAAGTGCATGGAGCTCTCCTGGTAAGTGCTGATGACTGGAGGTCACATGGGAGTGGAAACCGCCTGGTGGTGTGTGTGGTGGTGGTGGTGGTGGGGGCGTCTGTAGACTCCTGAGGCTGGCTGTGGGTGCTGGCTGTCTGCTGGAGCCTCTGTGAGACGTTCCCCAAGGGCCTTCTGAAGTCTTATCCCTGAGCCACCTCCCAGGCAGGAACCTCTGGGGAGGGGAAACTATGCCGCTCTCTTTTGGAACAAAGCCCACCCATGCTTTTCTGCTCACTGAAATCCTAGTGGTCCATCCATCACCTCCAGGTCATGCCTTCCTCTCATCTTATCCCGCCCTGACCGCCGGCCCCCCAGGACGTTTCTCCACACTCAGCCTGCTTGTCTGCAGTAGGGAAACAATGGAGACAACTCAAACACCCTCATTAGAACAATGGACAAATCTATTGTGGTATGTTCACAATGGGAGGGGTTACGTATGATGGGTTAAATGAGTGAATTAGATCAATTGGGTATCAGATGGATTAACCTTAAGACAACAACAACGACAACGACAAAACAGACAGGACGGGTTCCAGACACAAAGCTTAGACTCTGGAGCCCAGGGGTCTGAGTTCAAGTCCTGGTCTTCCACATGCTAGCTCCTTAAGCTCTGTGTGCCTCCATTTTCTCATCTGTGAAATGGGCTTGGTACTCACAGGACCTACCACTTAGTGCCGCTATGAAAATTGATGAGTCAATATTTAGAATTGAATTGTGCCTGGGTAAGTGCTATGAGCACTTGAGATTGGGAAGTGAAAATAGTGCTCAACAGTGCCACCCGCCAGGTGTGGATCCGACATGCAAACATCCGTACAGTTGTGGGGAGTGAAGCTAGAAAGGCAGGCGGAGAGACTAGACTCTCAGGGTCCTTTGGGACAAAAGAGGGGGAGCATGAATCAGGCAGGATGCACAGGGGACTTCGTTATGCCAAGGTCCCTTGAGGACTTCAGGGCATAACTTTTGTATCCTGCCCCCCACCCCCATCCCACCTGCCTGAAGTGAAGGGGAGTGGGATTTCTACTGGTGTGACGTGAGCTGGCTCCGGGAGAACTTCGACCACACCTACATGGACGAGCACGTGCGAATCAGTCACTTCCGAAACCACTATGAGGTGAGCCGGGCAGGCCGGAGGGCACTGGGTCAGCCGGCCCTGGGTCAGCCAGCCCTTGCCGCTAATGGGCAGTGAGCAGGAGCTGGCTTTGGGGGGGTACTAGAATGGGAGTCCCTGGGTGGTGTGAATGTACCCGGCCGCTAACCCAGTGTGCCTTGGAAGAAAGGCTGGCAGTCAACTTCCCCCCACCCCACCACCCAAACCCTCAGGAGCACAGTTCGACCACAGGACACACATGGGCCACCATGGGTTGGAGTAGACTCAGCCGTGGCTGTTTGTGTGTTTGTGGCAGGACCAAAAAGGACCGTGTAAGAGCGAGGTGAAAAGTGGGGGTGTCCAGACTAGATCCTTGAGCTGGGGTCTAAGACCTGGGGGGCAGACTTGCTTGGGGTTCGCGTGTGAAGTCCCTGACTGGTGGATATTTCACACCTGAGATGCAAGGGGCAGGTTGGTTTGAGGTGCCAGGACCAAAGTAGCAGGGCCCTTGGGAGATGGGAGGTGACTTCAGTGCAGAGACACGTTGGGAAGTTCGGGGTCTAGCGATGGGAGGGAGGCGGGGTGCTTTAACAGGCTGGTGTCACTTAGTGGTTAAAAACATGAACTTCGGAGCCAGACAGGCTGGGGGTCATTTTCGAACCTGTTTCCTCACCTGGACAATGAGGGTCGGTACTGGAGAGCTGGCTGTTGGTCAATGTTACTATTCCCGCGGTGGTCAATTTGGGGGTCACAGGATGGTGGCGGGGGGGTGGGAGGCGAACCAGGGTGGTGAGCACCAGCACCCATGGCCTGCCCACCCTGCCGCCCAGCTGACCCGCAAGAACTACATGGTGAAGAACCTGAAGCGGTTCCGGAAACAGCTGGAGCGTGAAGCCGGGAAGCTGGAGGCAGCCAAATGCGACTTCTTCCCCAAAACCTTTGAGATGCCGTGCGAATACCACCTGTTTGTGGAGGAGTTCCGCAAAAACCCTGGCATCACCTGGATCATGAAACCTGTGAGTGCCCAGGGCTGGGGACCAGCAGGACGTGGGGGAGCGGGAGGAGTCCTGGGGCAGGAGCACCGCTCTCTGAAGCCCATCTCTGGACATGCCTGTGCCTGGGAATTCAGCCTTCGATGCCCTGCCCCCTCCCTCTCCTCTCCTCTGCAGTGCATGGTTTCATAGCAAACCTGAAGGACAGAGAACTGCCCCAGTGGGTTTCCAAGTCTGGAAATCTTTACCAGAGAAGAAAGGCTCATTTTGTTCTGGCAGAGCAGCTGGTGGGTTGGAACTGCTGACCTTGAAGCCAGCAGTCGGCTGTGTAACCCACTAAGCCACCAAGGCTCCTTGTTTAAGAGCCAGAAGTCTGGATTTAGGCCTGCAGCTCTAGAGGAAAGGCTTTCTCTCTCTGTTGGCCCGAGGGGAAAGTCCTTGTCTCCTTCCAAATCCTCTGGGCCCAACGCTCCTTGTCGAGCTCTTCATACATCTGGACATCAGACTTTCCCTGGGTCTCGCAGGTTCTCAGCGCAGGGACCCCGGGTCCAAAGGATGTACTTTCCTCCAGGCTCCTCTTTCTTGGCGGTAGTCGGGTTCCTCTCTCTCCTTCCATCTCTCGTAAGATTACAGGTATGACTGAAGCAGAGTTGAGACTTGAGTAAGGGTGGGACTTGAGCCACACTCTCCTTTTTTTTTTTTTAAGCCAACCTCTCTTGATAAGGTTGTAATTCAAGATACATCCTGCTCTAATCCTGCCTCATTAACATACAGAGTCTAGGATTTACAATACACACACGATGGGAAGAATACAGTTATTGTACCAAAAAAGAATGGTCTGAAGTTGAACTGTTTCAAGGAGTAGACTGTGATGAGGAACCAGCGGTACCGAAGGTAGAATGTTTGAGCTGAACTGAGGGCGCGAGCAAGAAACAAGGCTCCAGGGATTGGTGGAGTACCAATCAAGATGTTTCCTCAAACAGATACAGCACTGGAAGAGCTCACGCCCCTAGGGCAACATAGTTGAAAGGCAGCTACCTGGCCAATGGACCAGAAGAGCTCCATCTTTCTGCCCTGTGATAGGTAGGTTTATTGTGCCAACATGGCCAATGAACACATGTGGGATTAATTGAAGGGCGGAGAGATAAATGGCTCCTTTCTTGTCTCTTGCTCTTTGATGATTGGACCAGTGTGCGGCTGCCTTAGCTTGTTCTCTGCCTCAATTTGCAAGCTACACTACCTGTGGGACACCTAACCTGAGGACTGTGTTGCTGTAGTTTGAGGCTCCTTCAAGACATGCTTCACCACACTACTGGAGAATACATTGCTTGAGCGGGGGACTGTCGGACCCTGTCATCTGACTGACTGTTGGTGACCTGCCTTGCTGTTGGCTGCCTGTGGCTGGGTAGTCTGAATTGCTCTACAGAGGATGACCATGCAAGACCGGAAGAACTGGCTGGTGCCTGGCTGCCACCACCACCTCCTCTGAGAAGGAGCACATTAGAAGGCCCTGGACAGAGTGGGGGAAGTGACGGAACCGACTGAAAATCAAAACAGACCAGGCTGACTGGTCAGAGAGAGACTGGTGGGCCCCCCAAGACTATGACCCTTACCCTTCAGGTCTGTAACTGGACCCACCTCTACGATTGAATAATCATCCATTCACAATCAGAAGGGTGGAACCGACCCAAGGAAAAACACAGAGGGTTAGGGAAGAGGAGAAAACCCAGGGAGAGAGTGGGGTGAGCGGTGCTACCCCACGGAGAGGATTGCAACGATGGGTTGAATCAGAATGTGTCTTAATTGTCCAAAATAAAGTGATGATCAGCCCTGCAGACCTTCACCTAAATCACAATAAAAAGCCAAAATGAAAGAAAATGAAAAATCCTCACAACTGAACCAATGAACACCATGACAAATATCGGGGTTGCCAATTTACTGGATCCACAACGAAAAAACCCAAACTCACTGTCTTTCAGTAGATTCTGACCCATCGTCACCCTACAGGACAGCGTAGAACTTCCTCTGTGGGTTTCCAGGACTGTAACTCTCTTTAAGAGTAGAGAGCCTCATCTTTCTCCCAAGGAGTGGCTGGTGGTTTCAGTCTGCCGACCTTGTGCTTAACGCACGACATCACCAAGAGTCCTTGATGGAAGCAAAAGGCCTCTTTCAAATGTTCAAAAGCAAAGATGGCACTTCGAGAACTAAGGTGCGCCAGTATGCTCAGTCACCTTCCATGCATTTGCAAGTTGGGTGGTGAATAAGGCAGACTGGGGGATATTTGGGACATGTTATCAGGAGAGGCCAGTCCCTGGAAAAGGACACCGTGCTTGGTAGAGGTCAGTGAAAAAGAGCGGACCCTCTGCGGGATGGATTGACCAAGTTGCTGTAACCCTGGGTTCAAACGTAGCAACATGTGTAAGGACGATGCAGGACTGTTGTGCGTAGCGTCACTGACCTGGAGCAGACGTGAGGACAACAGCCTCAGGAGATGCAAGGTCCTGACACCAGGCCACAAAATGAGGGACAGTCACACCATCCTGGGAATCATGGCCTCGTCGAGTTAACAACACCTATTTTGAGGGGGTATGATTCAATCCAAGATACCTATGTAGATTGATTTATGGCCATTACCCAAATTCTTATAACGGCACTCAACTCACTCATTCACTCGCTTCCTACCTTCGGGTCAGTGCCGGCTCATAGCAACCCTCTCAGACGTGGTAGAACTGCCCCTGTGAGTTTCCCAAATTAACTCTTTGTGGGAGGAGAAAGCCGGGTCTTTCTTCTGAAGAGAGACAGGTGGTTTTGAACTGTTGACATTGCAGACTGCAGCACAATGGGTAATCACTATACCATCAGGACTCCCTCTAAGGCCTTGGGGTGGGGTGGGGGCACATTACCCCTCCTCTTTTAGAGATGTGGAGACTAAGTCTTACTTATTCCAGCATCCCACTAAAACTTACTAAGCACTTGCCAGGCACCGGGAGAAAGCTCTTAGCAAGTCAGGTGTCTGGTCTCTGCCTTCCTTGAGGGCTTACGTGATTCTTTGGGGAATGGGTGGCAGAGGGAGCAGCCAGAGGACCTCACCCAGCCAGGCAGGCTCCTCCGAAGAAGGGAGACCCTGGGCTTGGAGGGCCATCACCCTGAGGCAAGAACTAAGCTCAGGCAAATTTGTTAACTTCTCTGCTGTGCCCAGTCTCCCCATCTGCAACGTGAGACCACCTGAGTCTGTTTAATAGTGCTGCTGTGTAACCCAACAAGCTAACAACAACTAAAGCACATCGTTAAGGTCACATAAATGAGAGTTGTCGCATCCTAAGGAGTCAGGAGCTGTAACCTAAAGGGCCCTTAGGAGGCAGCCTAGAGAAGGGATGAAGGTAGGGACAAGCATCCCAGACAACGGGAACAGCATGTTCAAAGGCCTTCCACCTGGAGGTAGCCCCGTGGGAATCAAGAAATAGACTGGAAGTCTAGAGTGGCAGGTCCTTTCCCAGGTGCTCAGCCTGTCCTCCCTGCCAGCCAGGCACCTCTCACCCCAAAGCAGAGTGCTTCCAACAGCCTCAAGGAAGGCCCTGCTCTCAGGGAGTGTGTGTGGGGCGGGCTGGGCGCACAGTAGGAGGGAGCAGCCCTTCCTTGTGGGGCTAAAGACCAGGAGAACAGCTGCACTGTGGAACAGAGTCCGTTCATAGTGTTGTGGTGTTGTTGCATTAACTAGGCTAAAGGCCTAGTTAATGCAGATTGAGCGCGGGGCTTTGGGGGGGCTGGCGCTCTCAGATCCCTGGAGGCTCCCAACAGGGGCTGAGGCAGCATTGGAACCCAGGTCACTTAGATCCTTTTCCTGGCCGCCCCCTCCCCACTGCCTCTCTGGGAGCTGGTGGAGGGCTGAGTTCCGGGAAGCTGTGGAGAGGAGGCCTGAGCCAGTAGCGGTAGGAGTTGGAGGAACATTGCCTCCACCCCCCTCTCCACCCCTCACGGAATGGGTTCCAGCGCCAGCATTATCCTTTCAGACGAATGGTAATTTGTGCTAATTGGGAACCAGCACTTGCACATTAAGTTGATTCCTGTCCCAGCCCACAGCCTTTGTTAGCAGCACACAAGACAGCTGTAATTAAGAGGAGGGATCTTGGCACTGTGTGTGTGTGTGTGTGTGTGTGTGTGTGTGCGTGTGAAGTGTGAAGAGTGGGCACGATACCAGCTGTGGGGTGGCCCGGTCCCCTCTCCTGTCTGTCTGTGTACTTCCTCCTCTGTCAAATGAGTTCTTGTGTCTTGCCGGATGGCGGAAGAGTTCAGCAGAGCTCTACAAGCAAAGGGCGAGGCACTGAGATGCTCAGTAACTGGCCCTTGTAGTCCTCAGGGAGCTCCTTCTCTGCGCTCTGCCCTTGGGATGCACAAAGTGCCAAGGAGCAGAGGAAGGAGCCCCATAAACAGCTGCCTCCTGTAAACCAAACCAAACTCACTGTCCATGAGTCCAGCCTGACTCCCAGCGACCCTGAAGGACAGGTAGAACTACCCTCGGTGGGTCCCCGAGCCTGTGAATCTGTACCGGAGTAGAAAGCCCCGTCTTTCTCTTGAGTGGTTTCAAACTGCTGACCTTGCAGTTGGGAGCCCAACGCGACACCACTAGGCCACCGGGGCTCCTTCCTTCACAATGAGAACCCCCGGAAAAGATCGCCCTGAGGTGAGTAGTAAACCGGAAGCCAAACAGGTCTCCTGAAGGTTTTCTTAAGACCTAAGAAGAATTACATTTACCTCGGAATGGATCCCCTCCTTTAAAGGTCTGCCTTTTGGTTCGTTTGCTCGAAACTAGCTCACGTGTCACAAAAGAATTGAAGTCAGTTTCGATTTTACTCTTCCTCTTTCGATAGCCACGCGACGGGTGCTTGATCCTGATGGGGAAGGAATCCGGTGGGTTTTTACGACTGTGACCGAATTATGCTCTTGTGAGAACTGTCTGTGTGGGAGTGGGGAGAGACCAAATTGACAAGGACAACTCAGAAAGTTCAATCAATAGGAACCTCCAGGGGCCAGTAGTTGGGGAGCAATTCAGAAAAGGAGAGCGGGGATGCTTGCACCCCGTGAAGAAGTCCACATCACTGGATTGCACGTGCAGACATTGTTAAATTGGTGTCCACTGTGCCGTGTGTAAGGAGTCCTGGTGGCAGGGGCTAAGGGTTAAGCCATTGCACACAAGGCTGGTGGTCCAAACCCGCCTGCCATGCTGAGGGAGGAAGATGAGGCTGTCTGCCCCTGTAAAGATGTATGGTCTCGGAAGCCCTGCAGACCACATCCACTCTGACCTAGAGAGTCACTTAGGAGTCAGAATCAACTCCAGGCAGTGTGGGTAGTGATTTACTGTGTGTAGTCCCGCCAGCAACCATAAAATCAATGACATTTGAAACCAAACAAGCAAACATTAGTGTGCCCACGAATCACCCTGGCCCTGTTGACACAGAGTCTGACCAGGCAGTTCTGGGTGGCGCCTGAGAGTCCAACCCGCTCCTGAGTGATGCTGATGCTGTTGGCGTGTGGACCACCTGCGTAGGGGCTGTAGAACAGGGAGAATCTCCCGGAGGGCTCCTTGAAGCCGTTTGCTGGGCCTGACTCCCTCAGACCTACAGGTCTGGGTGAGGCCTGAGGATGAGTTTTCTCCTCCGTTCCCAGGTTACAAGGATGCTGCTGGCCTGGGTACCATGCTTTGAGAAGCACTGGGCACAGAGGCCCTGGAGCCCTACTGGGCTATGCTGTGAGGGAGGAAGATGAGCCCCGTCTCCTCCTGTAGAGAGGAGTGTTTCCTGTAGTAGGTGATACCACCCTCTGGGGGTACTGGAACACTCGGGGGGCCAGGGGGGGCTGCAAAAGCAGATACCCACACTTTATCCTGAATTAGACAAAAGGTTTGAATTGCCAGGGTAACACTGAGGGGTTTTTTTTTTCTTTTCTGGAAAGAGGACAGTAGCCAACTAAGTTTGGGAACCTCTGGGCATTAGCTGAGACCCCATTGGATTCCTTGGAGGTGGAGGAAGTGTAAGACAATAGAGCGTGACCCTGAATTCGGGGAAAATGTCCCTAAATCCCTCACTCATCACAACAAAGCCTGCCTGCGTGCCCGCCGGTCCTCATTTGCCAACACGTAGGCGTTTTCACATCGTTGCCCTGGCTGAGCCGGTCATGTGGGCCGCCCTTGTCCTCTCAGCTGTCCTTTGCCTGGTTTCCAAGTCAGCCGTGGTTGGGCAGCCCATGGAGGGGCCCCATCTCCCCCTCCACACGGCCCTGTGGTGACCCCCGCCCCCAAACTGCCTGAGACCCAGCCTCCCCTCAGAGCTTGCTGTTGCTCTCGGGGGAGATAAGAGCAGCAACTTGGGTTTGGCATTTGAAACATTCAGTCTCGTGTAAAACTTGCATCAATTCAAACTTTTCTCCCTCTCTCTCTCCCCCATCAAAGCGTTCTCCCTTCCTACCAGCTCAGGCAAAAAAGTGGGCAGAACACACATCATCGGAGCCACTCTTGTCTTCCAGCCTCCCTCTGTCCACCGTGCCTGTGTGTCCAACAGAGCTGGCCTAACACGTCACTTGAGAACATGAATGCCCTTGGTACCTACTGGGCTAGCCTCAGTTTAACTCTGTTCAAATTGCAAGGCAGGAAAAACTGTTCTCTTGTTGCATGTATACACACACACACACACACACACATTAAACATTTCACCATTCAACCGTTTCCAGATGTGCAATTTCATAAAATTAAGTACATTCAGCTTGTTGTGCAAGCATTCTCCATCATCATCACTAAATTTCCCATCATCATGGAAAGAGCCACATTTTAACACCTGTTACACTTGTTTGCCCCACCCAGAGTTTTCCATTTAACAGAAACCATCTGAGTTAGCCTGGGTTCTCTGGGAGAGCAAAACCAGTGAGGCTTCTATTTGTAGAAGTAGGTCAGTCCATTCTGGGTTCAAGTCTGTGGGTCAGATGTTACGCAGGAGGCTTCTCCTGACTCATGTAGCCTTAGGGGCTGATGAATTCAGGATAAGCCACAAGAACACCCAAGCTGGGTCGGGGATGAATCCACGGTCATCAGGTTAGGTGGCAGGCTGTCGATGGCTCCCAGAATGGGCAGGCAATATGGCAAGCCATGGATTGGCTCAAGTCCAAAGAACAGAAGGCGGATGAATCTGGCACGGGATAGAGACTCTGCAGAAAGCAAGCAAGCTTCTCATAAAGGGGTAAGCCCCTGCCCCCCACCCCCAGGCCTCCTTTCAACTACATCCCATCTGTCACCTCAGTAAGGGGGTGACACTCCGGGGATGTCTAGGTCTCAACTGCCAAACCACTGAGAGCCCTGGCCCAACCAAGTTGATCCAAATCCCACTCTCACCCTTTCTAAGGGTTGAGATGCTTTGGGCGGCAAGTAGCAGAAAGCCTAGCTAACAAGAGCTTCCACAAGAGACAGGGGTCCTGGGCACTCTTCTGCCTTGGGTCTCTGGCATCTGGAGACATCTCTGGACCTTGTCGAAGAACGTTTTGAAAGGCATAAAATAAAGTACCTTTGATTATCAACTAGTTATATTGGAAAACCGTTATCTGCCTGTGTTAGGCTGGGCCCTCTGAGAAACACATGCCAAGACAGAAGTAAACATGCAGGCATTTTATAGGGAGGCAGCGAGGAGGCAGCAGGGTGAGGCTGGCAGAGCTGCCACCTTAAAGCAAATCGGAGCTCACAGGGAAGAGATGGAAAGGGGTGGCAAGGAACATCTCGAACCGCTCTGCAATCTAGGTGAAGTTCAGCAGAGCCAGGGAGGCTTCAGAAGAGTCCTTCAAAACCTTGCCATGCCCTTCACTGGCTGGAAGCAGTGCATGCTGGTAAACCCAACCTTGGATTTCAGGGCAAACCCAACCCTAGCCACTGAAGGCTGGTATGCCCAACCTTGGATTTCAGAGCAAAGCAACTGGGCTCTCAGCCATTTATGTTCCTGTGGACAGAGATGGTCTACACCAGGCAAACAGCACTGCCTCAGGCAAGACTGCTAAAAAAGAACTGTCTAAAGTTCTTAAAAAAAAAAAAAAAAAAAAAAAGCCAAAATAGCGCTCGGATAATTAAGGTATGCCTGACCCAAGCCGTGGTCTTCTATGCACGGGCATGCAGAAACTGGACCCTGCAAAAGGGAGACAGAAGAATGGAGGTCTTCACATTTTGGTGTTGGCCGAGAACATTGACTGTCTGCAACCAGAGAGTTTAGATGCAAAGATGGCCAGACTGCTGATCGCCTACTTTGGACACGTCATCAGAAGGTGTCAATTGCTAGGAAAGGACACCCTGGTTCATAAGGTAGAGGGTCAGCAGAGAGAGAGAGAGAAACATCCAAAGAGATGGACTGACCCAAGAGGCACACGAGGGATCCAAGCACAGCAGGAACTGTGAGGATGGCCTGGGGTCCGGCAACTCGTTCTACCTGTAGACGGGCAAGGTCGCCAGGAGCTGGAGCCAAGCGGGCAACTAGCAACTCACAATGGGGTGGTGGGCAAGGTGCCATCTCATGGGCACCACAGAAAACAATGTAAAGTGTGTTGGGCTGTAGCAATACGGAGGCTTCTCACCAGCTAATACAGAGTAACTGCAGCTCCCACTCCACCCCGCCCCCATGACTGGGAGCCCATTGTGCAGGGGTCGGCCTGTACAGTCTTACCTGACAGATCTGTCCACTGTTCCAAGGCCTCCCATGAACCAGAGAGCTGGAGAAAAGACAACGCAGGGGGACCCACTGTGTGGCTGCAGGCCATTCAAGGGCTGTTCTGGGCGACAGGAATCAGATTTGTTCTAGGAGGTTCTAGGAGGCAGAGCTGGCAAAGATTAGCTCAACCCAGGCGAGGCTGTGCAAGCTCCGTGGGGATCACTTTTCTAGCACAATGCCTAGCATAGCATAAACTCAGTGACGTTGAGCCAATGTCAACTCAGAGACCCTATAGGACAGGGTAGAACTGTCCCCGGTGAGTTTCCAAGACTGGAGCTCTTTATCTTTCTCCCTTGGAGCCGCTGGGGGTTTCCAGCTGCTGACCTTGCAGCCCAAAGAGTAGCCATGATCCTGCCAAGGCTCCTCAGCAGTGCAGCATGGGCACCTACTATGTACCTTTTGGAGGGCCACTTGACAGAGCTCTCCTGCACTGAAAAAGGCTGCCGTGGAGTAGGAGGCAGCGAGCTCCTTGGCACTGTGACCATGCAAAGCCTGGCGGGTGACCCCGAGTCTGGGATGTTTGTAGGAGTCAGCCATGGCTTTGGTGAGGACCACACTTGTAGGACATGAAAGAGCCACCCAGCTCCAAGATCCTGTGTGAAGCTATGAATCATCCATGCTGGGGTTTAGCAAAGCCAGGCTGATCTCAGTATTAGCTGAAGCCAAACCTAATTAGGAAGGTAAATTGATTTCCAAAAAAAGCATGGAGTGATAGGGTCCCAGGTCTGTTAAGAATGGTTTTTTAATTGTCTTCTCTTTTGTATTATTCATACGATCACATGTCTTTGTGAGCTAAGTCAGTCTCTAATTTCCTTCCTTCTGTCTTCTTCTCTGCCCAGGACGATAAGCACCTTCTCTATTAGAGGACCTTTCCTGGGCATGGGGTGACAACTAGGTCTTGGGCTACAGCCCAGACTTTTCACGGTCTAGTAAAAACCAGTCCTAACTCAGCCTTGAGCAGGTGGTGATGGGAACTCAGAGGAGGGACCTCCAGCCCCTTCCTCAACACTGGGGAGGATTCTCAGGAGACCACCCCAGGGAAGGTAGGGTCCTGCAGGGTAAGGATGAGGTTACTTGGCTAAAGGTGGAGAGTAGAAGGATCAAAAACCATCAGGCGCATACTCGTGCAAGGATGCACAACAAATAGCCTCTTGGCAGCATTGATTGTGTTTGCAAACATTTGCAAGCAGCCTGATGCTCTCAGGAGGGGACGCCATAAAGAAATCATGATGGAGACCATTGCTGCGGAATACTATACAGCCACGAAAAATACAAGGCTGTACTTTATGTGCTTATGGGGGGTGCCTCGAGTATGTTGTTGGGTGGGAAAAAAGCAAGAGGCAGAATGATGCTGTGCTATCTGCCCACCTGGATACAACAGAGAAAGGAACCTTTGCATTTGCTTCTAGGTGTCTAAGAAGCCCCAGTGGTGCAGTGGGTTAAGCACCGGGCTGCTAGTCACAAAGTCAGTGGTTGAAAGCTACCAGCCAATTCCCAGGAGAAAGATGAGGCTGTCTGCTCCAGTCAAGATTCACAGTCTCTGAGCTATACTCCTTGGTCCTACAGGGTTACTATGCATCTCTATTGACTCACAGCAGGGGGTCTTAGACACCTGGGTCCTTCCCAACAGGGAACTAGGAGGCTGGGAACCGGGCTGGGAAGCTTTGGCTGGCTCCCCCGTTTGCATTTTGAGTCACTTGAATGCATCCCTTATTTAAAAGAGTAACAACATTGTTGGATAGACAGGCTAGCTCATAGGAGCAGGTGTTTTGGTTGATACGGAACTGGGACGACCAGGAGGCCTGGAGTCACCAGCTCAGTCACTCAATAGCTTGTGCGGACAAGCAAGTGGCAACTCCCCTGAGCCTCAGTTTCCTTATCTGTGAAGCAGGGGTTATGGCTTTTACCTGGCCGTTGGTATGAGCCAACCCAGGCCAGGGTCTGGGCGCATAGGAGGCAACTCTCATGTGATCCCTGCTTGCCTGTCAGTCTTGGGGGAAGAGAAGTCGGAACAGTATTAAACTCCATTAGTAGAGAAGTAAGTTCATCAGAGTCTTCAGCATATTCTATGCCATTGTGAATGGTCTGGCCATGGCTTTCCCTTGTTTTATTCTCCCTCTGCCCCCACCAATAACCAGTCCCCACTCCCACTCTCTTTCCCCAAGAGGCACCTTCTCTGGGGATGGCCACCTGGCCTTGTCCAGGTAGACCAGAGGTTAACGTGTGGGTGGGTGGCTGAGTGTTCCACAGGTCTGTTACCGAGATGCAATCTAGCTCCAGCTCTTACTTTTTGCCTCTAATACCCAATTTTCAGGACCTGTTCCTGCTGTTTCCTGAAGTTGCTTCTGACACTGTCTTTTACTTAGCCACATCCCTGAGGACAGGCCCCCAGCTGTCCCCAGCACTCACCCCAGAATATAGCCCTGCAGTGAAATCCTGACCCAGTGGGAGACACAGGAGCAGGGTCCCTGAGGCCCAGGATGCCAGTAACCATAGACCCTGCCAGCTGCCTCCAAGAATGGCTAGGCCAACGATGGGCATGGTTCCCACGTGGCTCCCCCTCACTGACTCAAAACCGAAGTCATGACATCCAGTGGATTCTGACGCCCAGCGGCCCTGTAGGACAGGGAGGAACTGCCCTGTGGGTTTCTGTGATTGTACTCTTTAGGGAAGTGGAAAGCCTCGTCTTTCTCCCGTGCAGCTGGTGATTTCTAAGTGCTGACCTTGGGGTCAGCCGCCCAACTCGTAAGCACTCGACTAATTGTTGTCATTCTGATGGGTGCCATGGGTCATCTTCTATTTGTAAGTCTTGCATCCATTGACATCTGCCCATCCCCACAGCCTTCCCAGGCAGAGACTGGATTGCTGGCCCTGTTGAGAAGGCAGAGGGGAGGGGATGAGACCTAGCAGAGATGGGAAGCCTGGTCATCTCTGCCCGCTCAGGGCTGGGCGAGGCCATTCCTCTGGGGACGGCTGGAGGCCCAAGGGGCTGGTGAAGAAGGAGACATGCTGGTGACATGGGCACACAGCGCCGAGAGCTGCCTTTCTGCACCCCTCCTCCCCCAGGTGGCTCGATCCCAGGGGAAAGGTATCTTCCTCTTCCGGAAGCTGAAGGACATCATGGACTGGAGGAAGGTGAGTGGGCAGGAAGGGCCCCACTCTCCCCCCTTGGGGCTCTGAGGACTGATGGAGAAGGTCTGCCTACCCAGGGAAACCAGCATCTCCGCAGCCAGACTGCCTTGGGCAAGGTCCTTCACCCCTCCATGAGCCAAGACATGGGAAGACAATGAGTTACAACACATCAACCCTGGGGTACTTACTAAGGGCTCCAGGTCCTTTCTCCAGCCCACCTGCGTGAGGAGTGTGAGGGGAGGGGGGAGGAATTGGGGGAGGGGCTGGAGAGTGGGGGTGGGGACTTTAGCTGTCTTCCTGGAGGTTCTAGACTGAGCCTCAGAGGCAGCTTTGTCCCTCCCTCCACCCCATCCTTAGCCCAGGACTCGGTGCCATAGAAATCCTGCCTCAAATCCTGCCTCGGCCACTCACTCAGCAGCTGGGTGACTTGGGGGAAATCGCTGGATCTCTCAGAGAGGGGAGGAGGAACAAGATGAACGAACTGCTCTTCCATCAGGCTCCAGAGAGATGCTCAATGAGCCCCCCTGCCCCTCCTGTGTCTCAATTCCTCAACACCACCAGGGTACTGCTGGGAAGAAATTTGTCAACCTGGAGGGCCAGCCTTCCCGAACCACCTTCAACCCCTCTGGCAGTCACGTGAGTGTGAGGGGTGGGGCAGGAAGGGCAGACCCTCGGGTGGTGGTTGCGGATGTCCTAAACTCCCCCCTGGAGACAGACACCCCACCCCCACCCCTCCACCTCACCCAGCATGCCAGGGCTGGCACTGTGTGCTCAGTCACCTGCCTGATGTGTGACTCTTGTCTTTGTGGCTCCGGTTTTCTCCCAGGGTTGCTGTGGGGGGTGAGGGGTGAAGTGGGGCTCTGCAGACTGTAAGGGGCTGTGCCTGTCTGTGAGAGCCAGACTCCATCTCCAGCGCCGGGCTGGGCTGGGCTGGAGAGAATTGGAAGGAAGAGGCTGTGTGGTTGGTTGTCCAGGGTGCGCTGGCCAGCAGAACCCTCTGCCGTAATGGAGACACCGTGCAGAGCTAGCTGTTGCTCTGACAGCGTGGAAATGGGTCTCCTACCACGAGGGGAGGCTCTGGATCTTTCCTTTCCCTTTCACCCGTTTAAATGTTCATCTCAGCAGCCACGTGTGACTGGGGGTTACCCTGTTGGACAGGGCAGGCCTAGAGGCCAAAGGGTTAGGCTCTGGGACCAGACTGAGTGGGCCACATCCCCACTGCACTTTGGACTGGCTGTGCTCCAGTTTCTGATCTGTGAGATGGCGATGACATTAGCAAGGACTCGATAGGGTTGACGGGGTCCACCAAGGTCCTCCTAGCAGAAGACCCAAATGTTTAGCATGCAGGACATGCTCCGCAAACACAATGATGATGATGGAGATCATTCCAACCAGGACACCAGAGGCTCCGATGACCAGAAGGAGGAGATTCCCGTGGAGAACTATGTAGCCCAGCGCTACATTGAAAATCCCTACCTGATCGGAGGTCAGAGAGCTCCCCTCCTGCCCTGCCCCTTCCGCCAAACTCCCAGCCAGTCAGTGACCCTGGCCAGCAGCCCACCGCTGCCCAGCCCGACAGCGGGCATGAGGGTGCAGAGGATTTGGCCCACTCTCCCCACCTATTAGCCTCTGCCCCCACAGTTCCCTCTGCCGGCGTCCCTTCCCTGGCCCAGTCCTTGCTCACTCACTTCCAGACCCTGCAGGACAGGGTCCAAGAGCCCCCTGTGACTTTCAGAGGCTGTCATTCCGTAGGGGAGTCGAAAGCCCTGCCCTTCTCCCAAGGATCGGCTGGCTGGTGGTTTTGAACACCCAGCTCCCACCGCTCTTTCATCTGTTTGGCCACCTCTTTTCACCCCTGCTCTGATCCCTGCCACTGTCCTCTCCCTCCTGACTGGCCCCTATCCCCACACTCCGCTGTTCTCCTTCTCTGCTTCTGCCATGGCCTGCCCTGTGACCTCTGATGCATATGCCTCCCGCCTAAAAGGTCCTGCTCACTCTTAGAGAGGGATCCTCCTCCTCTTCCTCCTCCTCCGTCCCCACCCTGCCTCCTCCTTCTTAGAGATGCCTTCCCCCAATACTGACCCTCTCCCTGCCCCTTCTCTGTGCCTGCCCACCGCCCCACCCCCCCAACTTAACTTTAAATTGTGAACTGAGGGGAGATTTTCAGTTTTCCATTCAGCGATTCATACACATTTTGTTTCGTGCCGGCAATGCCGCACAATGTATCCTTGTTTTTCCCACTTCATTCCTGGTTTTCTGTCCCCATTTCCCCTCCCCCCCATCGTACCCCTTGTATGGCCTCCCTTGAGACCCTGGAAGGCTGGGATCCGGCACTGTCCGGCCACTGCTGCAGCCCCACACCTAGCGCAGGCCTGGCTACAGGAGGCGTCCAGCACACACTGGTCCAGCTAATTCTGTCCTCGCCCGACAGGCCGCAAGTTTGACCTGCGCGTCTATGTGCTGGTGATCTCGGTGAGTTGCCCAGCAGGGCTCTACCCCAGCCAAGGGCAGGTGGGCAAGGGGCAGCGGGGTCTGGGGTACAGAGCGGAGCCTGTCTGAGCTTGCCTGACTTCATCTCACCTGAGGGGCATCTGGGAATAGGGTGGGGATGGCAGAGGTGTGCAAGTGTCATCCTGCCCCAAAGTCTGTATTTGTCCCACACCTGACCTCTCGATCCACCCAGACATCCTGGTAACCACATTCTATCTAGCATTCACCAGGTACCTACTAAGTACCAGTGTGCCCTGGGGCCGGGCAGTTTCTCTCTTCCAACCCTGCTGGCCTCATCAATTTGGTTCTATTATTATCCTCACTTGACAGATGAAAAGAAAAAAAAATGGGGCAAAGAAATTGAGGGATCTCGCCAAGGGTCACACAGCCCATGAGGGGCACAGCCAAGACTGGAACCGGCAGCCTGGTCCCGGAGCCTCCTCTCTTTTTAACGATGCTCCTTGCACGCCTGCCCCTATTCAGCAGACACGAAGGCCTGCCCTCTGTGCCGGGCACCAGGAGGAGGCCATCTGCTGGGGACACGGATACACAGGCACCCTGAGCTGGGTTGATTCCTTGCATTCTGAGGCTGGTGCTGGTTCCTGAGGGCTGGGGTGGGACAGGATGATGGCCACAGGACAGAAATTGAGGTGTGACGCGCATGCGTACTCTTCTTTTTTTCTGCCCACCCCCCCTTCACCCACTCCTGCGCAGTACATCCCGCTGCGGGCTTGGCTCTACCGCGATGGCTTCGCTCGCTTCTCCAACACCCGTTTCACGCTGAGCAGCATTGATGACCAGTGTATCCTGGCCTGTCCCCCGTGGGCACGTTCCTTCCACAACTGTTGTGCCAAGCTCTGCTCTGGCCACTGCCGATACCGCATGACCAAGACAGGCCTGGTTTCTTCCTTGGGGTTGGGGGCTTACAGTGAGTTGGGAGGGGGTGGTTCTTCTAGGGAACTCACCCCCACTCTTCCCTTGATCATCTTGGTGATGGTCCAGTGACTCACTGTTGTGCACGTGGGATCGGGCAGTGTCTGCCTCGTCAGGGCATGGTTGATCTATTACATGGATTTTTTCTGGACTATTTTAGTGGCCTGTTTGATAAGCATTGGGCTGCTAACCACCAGGTCAGTGGTTCAAACCCACCAGCTGCTCCTAGCAAGAAAGACAAGAAGATATGCTCTGGTAAAGACCTACAGCCTTGGAAACCCTGTGCCGGGTCACAAGGGGTTGGAGTCCACTCGATGACAGTGGATTTTTAAAAATTTATCCTCAGACTTAAGGAGCCTGGGTGGGGCAGTGAGCTAAGTACAAGGTTGGAGGTTCGAACCCACCAGCCTCCCTGAGGGAGAACGTTGAGGCAGCACGTGTCCATCGAGATGGACAGTCTCAGAAACCCGATGGGGCAGTTCTACTCAGTCCTATGGGGTCCTTGACTCAGGCTGGACTCTGGGGGAGCGGCTTTGGGTTTTTATCCTCAGACTGATTCATTCATTCATCGACGGCTTACCTCAGTCCACTCTTGCAGCCAGATTCCCTCAGCACCAGGGGCTGACGCCTTACAGCCGTGTCTGCTTCTCTGGGCAGACATCTCGGGGAGGGCACACGAGAAACTGGAAAAAGAGATGGATGCTGGTAGCAGAGCCTCGGGGCTAGGGACAGGAGTGGGGTGGCATTCGAGCGTCTTGAGGGGTCAAAATAGAATGGGGCGGGGGAGAATGAAGATTTTGAGGCTGGTCATCAGAAGAAAAGGACCAGAGAATCAAGAACAATTTAGGTGCCGAGGCAGCAGGCCTGGATACCGGCCTGTGGCCTTGAGAGGAATGGAGGGTGGCATTGCCGGGCAGGGCCCAGGCTCGGGCACTCCAGCCGATGTTATCAGCCAGTTCGCGGAGCCCGGCCTCAGTTTCTGGTTTAGTATCGGTCCGAAGCAGTGCATGTGCCTTGTCCGTGTGCTCCCTTGAGGTGGTGGTAGTAGCGAGCTCCCAGGAAGTGGGCCCCGGACTCGTGCACCAATAGATCCTGATGCTGGTTTCATTGGCTACTTTTGGGGAGTGCCAAGGTTGTCTTCCTCATCCATCTCAGTCTGAAAGAGCCATCCAGACTTGTCCAGCGTCATACCTTCACTTAAGCCTTCACTGACGACAGACTGACGGCTCGGATTGGAGGTGCATTCGCTGCGAATGGAACTGGCATTCCATTCCTCCCACCTTCAGAGAATTCTCCACGGAACCACTCTAGATTGGTTAGGCTCCTTTAAATTTTTGTATGTGTTGTGTTTACTTGTTATCACTTATTTAATTTGTTGTTGATGATGTTGCTGAGCGTCTACAGAGCAGAACTCAACGCCAATTCTACCGCATCTGCGTGGACAGTTCAGTGACATTAATTACATTCGTTTAGTAGTGCAGCCTGCCTCAGCCTCCTTTCCCAGCGGTTCCTCCCCCGTGAACATAAACACACTCCCCCCTAAGGTTCTTTTCTAATCTCTGGAGTTGCTGCTGCTAATTTGATCCCATAGAGATAGATCTTCTAGGAGCACAATGCTCAAGGCAGACATTCTTTACTCATTAAGCTAAACTCGTGTTTGGTTTTAAGAAGACTTCAGGGAATTTTTGCTTTCAGAGGGTAATTTTTGTTTAAGTTTAAAGATTAGCTCAAGAAAACCGTGTTAGGGGTTTCCAGACTCCATGGCTCCTGAAAGTGTGAAGTCTCCAGGAATTTGAAATCCTGCTCTGCGTTTCCCTCCTCCTACTGAGGGTTCATATGTAGACCCTCTGATGGAAATGTCCAGCAGTGGTAGTCGGGCACCATCCAGGTCTTCTGGTCCCAGGAAAAAGGAAGCAGTTGTCTATGGAGGCAATTAGGCACACGGCCCATGTCCTCCTTTTCTTCCTCGCTTGCTCCAGGTGAATAGAGCCCAACTCTCATGCCTCGGATGGCTGATTGCAAGCTTTGAAGACCCCAGGCAGTAGGCAAGGAACTGGGATGCAGAACCAGAACAGACCAAAAAACTCCCTGCCATCAAGTTGATGCCAACTCTTAGCAACCCTATAAGACATGGTAGAGCTGCCCTGTGAGTTTCTGATACAGTAACTCTTCATGGGGTAGAAGGCCCCGTCTTTCTCACTCCAAATGACTGGTGGCTTTCAAGCTACTGACCTGCAGTTAGTAGCCCTATGCATAGCCACGACACCACCAGGGGTCCTAGGATGTAGAACAGAAGCACTGTGTATATTGATACACGGTGTTAAGCTGCGTTTGACACTCATGTATAAGGAAGAAGCAGCCCAGCCTGGTTGAACTCAAGGCCACAGGCCAGAGACTAGCTGGACCCGTCTCCGAACTATGCAGCTGTCGGCAGTGAAGCAAGAAGGCAGAATGTGATGCCGAGAGGTATGGGCCGGTGGGTGTGGCCATGTGGATCCAAGATCCTTAAGAGCATGGCAGGGCACCCCAGCTCCCAGAGCCACCCCATGGGCCACCAACCTCTCAAACCCAAGTGCACAAGTCAGCAAGCAGGACAGCGAAGAGCCAGCGTGGGAGAGAAATTCTCTGTGTCTCTCTTATTAAAAAGGCCAAGGAGGTTTCATCAGACTGTGACCTGCTTGATAGGGTTGGACTCCATCCCTACCTCGGCACAGGTACGTAAAATCTGCCCATCACATAGGCCAGTTAACTAGAATGCCCCACGAAACGATGGCCCCAAATCCCCAGACCAAGGCACCAAGTCTGTGAAGTATTCTGTTGTTCGGAAGCAGCCGCTGAAGCGACCCCGTCTTTTTTGTCATGGCGGTTGCGGTTAAGTATCCCTATCATTCGACTTTGGCCGCCAACTTTTGACAGGCGTCCTGTGTCATCGACAGCAATTACACTAATCAGCTCGACCTTTCATCGGTGTGATTTTTCCATCACTGTAAAACAAACCGCAGTACTCCCTAAGCGCCACTTCCTTTCCCCTCCCTGCCACTCCTGGGAACCACTAACAAACTCGTCTCTTTAGATAGGTGAGGTCATCCCATGTCTGCCCTTCTATGATTGACTTTATTTCAGCAAAACATCCTCAAGCTCCATCCATGACCAGCAACTCCCAAAACTTCATTTCTCCTCCCGGCCGGATAGTGCTCCACAGTGTGCGCCCCACTTCTTGTTCACCCTCCATCTGGTGACGAGCACTCACGTGACTTCCACCTCTTGGCTCTTGGACTGTGCGGCAGTGTCTGCCAGAGTCTCTGCTTTCGAGTCTTTGGGGGCATATACCTAAGAATGGAGTCGTTAGGTTTTGTCTTGTAAGTGTTGTCTAAAAGAGTTTGAGTGGTGTATGATCTACAAATCATATACCGTATACACTCGAATATAAGCCAACCCGAATATCAGTCAAGGCACCCAACTTTACCACAAAAACGGCATTAAAAATGTGCTGGAAAACCTCGACTTATACTTGAGTATATACGGTAATTGACTAGTTCATTCATATTAAGAAGAATTGTACAATCATCACCACACTTGATCTTAGAATGCTTGCTCTGTTCTTGTACTCATTGTTATTAGCTCCCCATTTCCCTGCAACTTCCATAAGCAATACCTGCTAGCATCCTGCCCCTGGTACCGCCCCTCCATACTCCCAAGGAACCATTGATCCGGTTACTGTCTCTATCGATTTGCCTACCCTGGAATTTATATATAGAAAACCATTCAAGCAAACCAGCAACTAACAACACTAGCAAAGTAAAACAGACAACTTAATTGGGACGAAAGCAGCGAACACTGAAAACTAGAACACATTTAAAATGGGCGAAAGGGAGGTCCACTGATAGGGTGTTAAAATTCTAGTCTCACTGCATCTGCAAAAACCCACCATCTAATGCTTTCTGCGAGGGCAACAAGGTTATTCACCGTATCCTCTTCTAAGGATGTTTAGGGTCCTCCCCTCCCCCCGCCGAATTTACCATCCTCCGTATTTCCAGTGTGTTCATTTTGTAATTCTCACGTATTTGTTTTCTTACCCTCTTATTGTTCATCCAGAGTAGATGCAATATGGGAACACAGTGCAGTGGTTGGCCCAGAATAGTCTCTCAGTCAAGGTGAGTGGCCTTCCTCACCCCGTGTAAACATGTTTGCAAAGCTGGCAGCAGCAGCCGCAGCAGCAGGACTGTGTCAGGCTGAAAACAGGTAGACCCTGACTCGCTTCTCATCGTCGGGAGTTTGAGAAGTGCACTTCCTTTCACATGGTTTTCGGACGAGAAGCTGCTTTCTTACCAGCGATGGTGGGCCCGTGAACATTATTTTTGCACACCTCGCTTTTGTTTGGCCCTCTATCTTAGATGCTGCTCTGTGTCCACCTTACTGAGCTTCCCGGGCTGGGTGTTGGGCTGCTCATCTTACAAGGTCAGCTGTTCAAGCCCCAGTCACTCTTCAGGACAGAGCTGAGGCTGTCGGCTCCGGTAAAGATTTACAGTCTCTGAAACTCTAGAGGGTCAGTGTGAGTCGGAGTTGACTCGGTGACCGTGGGCTTGGTCTCTTTGTACAGCTGCAACCTCTCAGGTAGATACGCTCAAAACCAAATTCACAGCCGTTGAAGTCAATTCCACCAATTCCTAGCGACCTTGGAGGACAGGGTGGAAGTGCGCCTTTGGGGTTTCCAAGACTTTAAATTTTTACAGGAGGAGACAGCCTCCTCTTGCTCCCGAGGAGCATCTCGTGGGTTCGAACCGCTGACTCTGTGGTTAGCAGCATAGCCCAGTATGCCACCAGGGCTCCCTCCCCTTTCATTCATCTCACCATCCTTGAGAGATGGTTTGAGTCGTCCCTACCCTGGGACTTTGATAGTGTTGCAGAGAATACTGTTGTGTTGTGTGGGTCGGTCTTTGAAAAGCTGTGTGTAAACCACATATTAAGTTATGTAAAACAATGTGTCTTATTATTTTGTGATCCAAAGTTGCCTTATGAATTGAAAAGGCTAGTGTGTTGTCTTTGAAGTAAATATGGCAACATAGGAGTAGCTCGTAAATCTGGGTGGGGTATGAGCCCCTAATAAAATGATTAGGGAAAAAAAATCTGGGTGGGAAGGACATGGGTTTCTGTTAAATTCTTTTCTGCCTATTATGAATTTTCCCAGATGAAAAGCTTTAAAATAACAGAAAAGAATGTAACATTTTAAACCTTTAATGAAAGGAATGGAGAAGCAGGGGTAGGAAAGAATGTGCACTCATTCACTGTGAAAACAAGGAAGCCTCTCATTCAAGAGAAGCTCTCCGGGACCAGGAGGGCATTCATTACACAGTACTGTTCTTACAACTAACGTCTTTCCAGATAATACGGCAAAAAGTTCTCGAAACGTAACGGGCTTGAACAGAGTTTTCCCGTAGAACTTTCAAGCTGCTGTCTTCCCATTTTGAGTCCTTTCTACGGGAGGACCTGCTGTCTACGGAAAAAGCAGCTGGTCTTTGTCCCAACGAGCATCTGGTGGGTCCGCACTGCTGACCCTGTAGCTAGCAACGTAGTTCAGGACGGCCCTGGGCTCCTCCTTTTTACAATCCCTTCCAGCATCCTTTAGGGATGGTTTTAAGTTGTTCTGACTTGTTGACTTTTGTAGTGTTGCAGAGAATTGTTTGACGTCGTTGGTGGGGGTGGGGGGGTGTCACAGACAATATCTATGTATCTACTCTCCTTAGAAACCTGGGGCATTTTGCCCTGGGAATCTTAAAAACGGCTTCTGTTTTCTCCTTCACGTTTTCATATCTCTCTCCTTTGGGTCATTGTGTTTCTGTTCATTTATGTGAAGAAAACTCCACCATCACCTCTGCTACCCGTCTTCTCTGGGTGCTATTTGCCTTTTGTGTTCGTCTAGATGCTGGTTCTTGTTCTCTTCACAGCGTTGGCTCAGCCGATTGAGTTTGCTGATTTATTTTACTCTGCTCCTTGGCTGTTTGGCCCATCAAGACCAGGCTCCTGGTTCATCTGTGATGAGGGGAGACTGGGAGGTCTCCTAACCTGTCACCCCACCTCCGTGGTCAGCCCCGACTCACCCCTTCCTCCAGGCAGCAGCACCGTGTGAAGCAGTAGGCAAACCTGTGTGTTGTATTGATGCTTCACTGTATTTTGTTCGCACTCACTCAATAGTTGGGAGCCCTGGTGGCGTAGTGGTTACAAAGTGGGCTGCTAACTGCAAGGTCAGTAGTTCGAAACCACCAGCAGCCGTTCCCCAGGAGAAAGGCTCTACTCCCCCCAAAGAGTTAAAATCTCGGAAGCTCACGGAGGCAGTTCTACTCTGTCCTACAGGGTCATTCTACGTCGGAATCAACTCAGTGTCGGCGAGTTGATTGTTTTGGTTTGCTTTGGTATGTGTAGCATGTTTCAGGACCACATTCCTTTTCGTCTTCGTACTCCATTTTTATTATGAGGGGGTTTCAAAAAGGTCATGGAATAATTTCATTGTTTTTTCGTTCTATTTCTCCGTGACCTTTTTGAAGCCCCAAGGCGGCCGACTGGATGTTTGCCGTCATCCTTGCAGTAGTCTACTTCAGTCTGAACTAGACCAAGACCTACTTGCCATCACTTACGGGGGAAAAACACATCATGGCACCTTGTCTATGCTGCGTGGTTTCTTTCACTCCCTCGTAAGCACAGACCACACTTTATGCATGCTCTCCTCTGCCAGTGGACCCCAAGTCGCGTGACTCATACTGTGGGCATTCATACCGCCACCTGCTGTAGAGGGGTTGAGGCCACCCTGCCCTGTCCGATGAGCCACAGGCACTGAGAAACCATGTGAGGGAACTAGACTTGGCTCAGTGAGCCCTGGTGGAGTAGTGGGTTATGCATTGAGCTGCTAACCACAAAGTCAGCAGTTCAAACTCACCAGCCGCTCCCTAGGAGAAAGAGGAGGCTGTCTAGCCCCATGAGGATTTAGAGTCTCGGCAACCCAAAGGGGTGGTTCTACTCTGCCCTCTAGGGTTGCCGAGAGTCGGAATCTACTCTGAGTTTTGAGTGAGAGACGTGAATCAGTAACCTAAACCTCCTCCTCGTGTGAAATGGCCCAAAGACGTCCTGCAGGCAGTCCTGTTTGCACTGCCATTTCATGGGGCTTGGGCGGGGGGTGGGGTGGGGGGTGGGCATCCTGTTGGACGATGAAGGGGAAGAGAGTCTGAACAAGGATATTCTGACCTCCGCTCAATCTCAAAGGTCTCCCCTGGGAAGTGGGGCTCATCCAAAGGACAGGCGAGATGACGTCTGTGAGCATGATCCGTAAGCTAGGACCTGTTTTGGGGGTTACCAGGGGTGTTGGTGGTAATGGTGCCAGAGGGCAGACACTCAGGGCCGGGACTTCAGAGGCCATCTGGGCCCCACCCTGAGGCTGGACTCACTGCTCCCGTAGTCCCACAAAGAGGCCACCCCGCCGGAACCCCTCTAGTGTCGGGGAGCTCAGCCCATGCTTGCATAAACCCGCAGTCGATCACATTCTCTGCTTTGGAGACCGTTTTTCCTTCCCTGAGCTGAAAAACCAGGATATCCTATGTGGTACTATGTGAGGCACTTTCTACTCAGTCTCTGATCTGATCTTTCAAAGCACCCTGAAAGGTGGACAGACCACGCCCACTCGTGGTGCTGGTGCTGGTAGGTGTCCTCGAGTTCGACTCATAGTCACCCAACGTACTGCAGACGCAGACCACCGCCCCCCCTTCCTGCGCCATCTTCACACGGGTGGCTCCCCGTGCATCCATTGTGGCAGCCACCGTGTCAGTCCATCTCGCCAAGCAGCTTCCTCTTTTTGGCTGTCCCCCACCCGCACTTTAGTTGCTTGACGTCCTTCTCCAGGGACCGACTGGTCTCTCCACCAAGTAGCCCCATTTAATAGGGGGCGGAACAGGCTCAGAGAGTCGGGGAGTTTCTCAG
>NW_022109491.1:25061619-25070596 GCF_000313985.2 Echinops telfairi | reverse complement strand
TCTGTTCCCAAAAGGGCCACCATTTCCCTAGGACCGACAGGATCTAGCCCCGCCCTTCCCCAGGAGGACGGACCCAGAATCCCCACCCAGGGCTCCGGCCCCAGGTCCCTGGGCTAGGCTGAGCGCGGTTCTTAGGCTGGCAGGGCTCCTGGAGGCCGCTCCTTGCTCAGGGCTGCAAGTGGATGCTGCAGCGCTTCCGGCAGTACCTGGCGTCCAAGCACGGGCCGCAGGCGGTGGAGACGCTCTTCAGCAACATGGACAACATCTTTGTCAAGAGCCTGCAGAGCGTGCAGAAGGTCATCATCAGCGACAAGCACTGCTTCGAGCTCTACGGCTACGACATCCTCATCGACCAGGACCTCAAGCCGTGAGCAGAGGGGCGCCGGCTGCCGGGTAGGGGGGGTGCGGGGTGAGAGTCCAGGGGCAGCGCTCTCACGCTTTGCATCCAGACATCCCGCGTTTGAGTCAATGCGCAGCCACTGACCACGGCGTGTGGCCTTGGGCGGGCGCCTTCTGGTCCATCTGTCCCATGGGGAAGGTGGTGTAGTGATCACGTGCTGGGCCTGCAGACGGCGAGGTCAGCAGCTTCAAACCACGGCTTTCTGCTCCCGGAAGAGTTACAATTTTGGAACCCCACAGGGGCAGTTCTCCTCTGCCTTACAGGATCTCCGTGAGTCGACCTGGACTGATGCCAGTGCGTGGGTGAGAATGGAGACGGCTGGCACCTATAGGCCCAGGCCTCCGAACACTGGTGGAAACATGAAAAGAGAAGGGACTTACCCCCACGAACGTCTTAAAACCCCCTGGTACTTGGTAGGGCTATGATAAGGAATAAGAGGGACGCTGCCCACAGGGCCGAGAGCAGGGAGTCTGGCCAGGAGGCCTGCTCCTGAACACCGCCGAGCCAGGGGTTCCCCCTCGAATGGTTGGGCAAGGGACCGCCCACTGGACAGCTTGGCGCTTTGAGGCGGCAGAGTGCCGTGAAAGGCAATATTGTGACCGGGTCAATCCCTGCCAAGAATGTGGTGCAGCCCACAGTGCCCTCGAGGTGGGTAAGCTGAGGAGCAGCCCAGGCCTGAGCTGGCAGGATAGGGTACGGAAGCCCAGTGGGCAGGGAGGGAGTGCACAGCACAGTCAGGGCCAAGTTGTCCCCACCAGCACTGTTGGCCACAGGAACCCACCTCAGGTCTCCCTGCAGATACTGGGAAGAGCAGCAGTCTGAGGCGGGAATGGAGACAGGGTCCCCCAGCCCGGTGGGCTGTGGTTGTGGGGCATTAGAGCCCACACAGATGGGCAGGCTCACTCGCGAGGAGGCAGCGTATCATGGAAAGCCACCCTGGGAACCCTGGGCTCCCAGTGACCTGCTCCGTGGGCCTCATGCTCTGTGCTCAGGTCCTGCCTGTAGAGGGAGGCGTCCCACAAAGCTAGACAGGGCAAAGTGGCAGCCCGGAGGCTGTTTTCCTTCATCTGCAGACGCTTTGGTTTCGGCCCTCAGAATGCATCTGTGTTTACTTTAAGCTCACTGACCAGCTCTTAACACTTGGAAGATGTTCACTCAAGACCCTGAAGCTTGGCTTTTTGGGAAAAAGTCCAGAGACACTCTGGGTCCTCTGGGCTCACACCTCCCCAGGGCAACACTCTGCCAGAGCTGCTCCTAGTCACCCCTGGAGACGTGGCGTGCCCGTGCCAGTTCCCCACGGTCGCCACCCTTCCTTACAGTGCCCTCATTCCCTGACCAGGCAGGCGGGCTGTCATGTCGGAAAACTTTGGCCGTTGTCCGTCTTACAGTGAAACGAAGAGCAAAGAGAAGTGGTCCGTGTGTTCCCGTCTCTATGGGAAGAGGGAAGAACACGGGGGAAGAACATGACATCCCCCTCCCATAACCAGTCCCGCACGGCCCCATCTTCCCTCATTAAGTTGTCTGCCCAGCCCCTGTGAGGGCTTGGAGTTTATGTCAAAGGGTTTCCAAAAGTTTTAGCCACGGGAGCCTTTCTTGAAATCAGAAGGAAGCAGGGGGGGCCCGCCAGTGGAATGCAGACTCAGCGGCATCCCAGGGGGAGCCCTGGCGGCGACCTGGCTAAGCACTGGGCTGCGAACCGCAATGGTCAACTGTTTGAAACCACCAGCTGCTCCACAGAAGACAGATGAGGCTCTTTCCTCCCACAAAGAGTTGCCGTCTCGGAAGCGCACGGGCAGTTCTCCCCTGTCCTACAGGGCCGCCATGAATCGGAATCGGCTCGATGGCAGAGTTTGGGTTGAGTTTGGGTTTGGGTTTGGAGTCCCAGGGGCTTAGGGACTAGGTAACCCTCAGGCTGTTCTCGCCCTCCTTTCCCAGGTGGCTCCTGGAGGTCAATGCGTCGCCGTCGCTGACGGCCAGCAGTCAGGAGGACTATGAGCTAAAGACGTGCCTCCTGGAAGACACCCTGAACGTCGTGGACATGGAGGCCAGGTGAGTGGGGAGAGATCACTGCACCTCGGTGCTTGAGAGAGCCTTGGCCCCGTGGGGGTGGCCCTGACCCATTTTGCAGATGGAGGAGCTGATAATGTCCACACAGGGCAAAGGCCAGGCAGCTGTACTTTCTGAGACTCCATCCAGTAGAATGTCCTTGACCTGGGGACAGTGGGCTGGTCACTTTGCCTGTCGGAGCCTCAGTTTCCTCATCTGTAAAATGGGATGCACTGTCTACCTCATGGGCTGCTAGCAAGAGAACACATGGTGAAACACCTCACTCCCAGGAAGTGCTCACTACACGTTTGTTGTTGGGGTCGGGGAGCTGGCAGCTCATCTTGGAGAAGCAGAGTCTGTGTCAGATCCACCACCGCCGCATCCGATAGATGTCAGGACAGTTTCAGTGGCAAACGACAGAAACTCACCTCTAAGCGGCTTACGCCAAGGAGGGCAAAAGGATTTATTGACTCACAGAGTGGTAAAATCCAGGGTCTACCTTCAGGAATGGCTTGATCCAGGTGCTCAATTGACGATGGCTGGCTTATGTGCTCTGCCTGCCTGTCTGTCTGTCTGTCTCCATCTTTTGTTGTCTCTCTTCATTTCTTTTCCCTGTTTTTACTTTATCCCAATCATTCCAGCAAAAGTACCAGGGCTGCCTCTCATTGGTGGGGACTGGGTCACACGCCCATCTCTGAACCAATCACTGTGACCCAGTCGGTGTGGGGGCGAACCCCACCCAAGCCCTGCAGACTGGGGGTGAGAGTGGGGAAGAAGAGGGTTCTCAAAGGAAAAGCCGAAGGAAGGTGGCATGGGCGCTGAGCAGGCAGAGAGCATTCCTCAAACATTTGAGCCTGGCCAGTGCCTGGCCCGGGACTCACAGCATCTTGTCTCGGGAGGAAATTGGCCTTGAATCCCCAAATCACAAGTAGGTGCATGTTACCAAGGGCAAGTATGGAAGCCTTGGGGACACAGCTAGAGAACCACCACTCACCCACCCCACCCCCTGAGACCCTATGTGGGCACCAGGGAAATGTGCAGTGAGTGAGTGCACAAAAGGAATTTGGGCATGGTTGGTAAAGTTAGAGTGAGGAAAGGACCTGTCGTGAGCCTAGGGACCCACCCACCCCCGATGTACATTCGTTAACTCTTCTCCCCCCTCCAACCTATCCAGGCTCACAGGAAGGGAGAAGCGAGTTGGGGGCTTTGACCTCATGTGGAATGACGGTCCTGTCAGCAGAGAAGAGGGGACCCCTGACCTGCCAGGGAACTTTGTGACCAATACACACCTAGGTATGTGGGGCTAGGGAGGGAGCAGATGCTGGGCGTGTGTCATAGAGGTGCCTGCGAGTTTAGGAAACCGCCTTCGCGCTGGTTCGACTATATTCAATCTGCTGTGCACCAGCTGTGTGACCTCGGCAACGTACTTAGCCTCTCTGTGGTTCAGCTTCCTCATCTGTGAGACAGAGATGAGTTCCTGTCTCACTGTCATGGTCTCACACTGCCGTCCAGTCAACAGAACAGAGTAGAACTGCCCCAGTGGGTTTCCGACCCCGTAACTCTTGACAGTAGAAAGCCTTGTCTTTCTCACAGGAGCAGCTGCTGGTTTCGAACTGCTGACCTTGCCGTTAGCAGCCCAGCACATAACCCACTACGCTACTAGGGCTCCATCTATAGGGAGTCCCTAGGGGATGTAACTGGCTAACGTGCTCAGCTGCTAACTGCAAGGTTGGAGATTTCAAGTCCATTTCTAAGGTGCCTCAGAGGAAAGCCCTGGCAGTCCACTTTTGAAAACCACCCACTGACAGCCCTGTGAAACAAGGTCTTATTCGAACACACATGAGGTCGCCGCGAGTCAGAGTTCACTGGACTGCGACAGGTGCTACTGTGATCTCAGTATATGCCTGGAAGAGAGCCCGGGATGCAGAGATGATCCCTCCGGCAGCTGCAAGGGAAGGTGGCATTTAAGAGACTCAAGTGGAAAAGAGCCCAGAAGAAAGACCCATAATATGTTTGGAGAACGTAAGGACTTCAGGGCTCGACTTGAAGCCTGGTTTTGAAACCGTGGAATTTCCCCGATTATAAAAAGAATTCCCACTCCTTGTAGGCTATTTGAAAACTAAAGGAGGGAATTAGAAACCACCCAGACATAACCAGGCGGAACAAGCTGGTGTATTTCTTCCCAGTTTTTTTTTAAGTGCATAGTTCGATGCTTTTTCTTTTACAACATTGGTCTTGGCTAGAGTTTTGGGTCCCACTTTTCCGAGGACTGTTTTCCCGTGTCATTCCACACTGTCGATCAGAAGCTACATTTGGGACGCACCATTTGGCCAGCTGGCCCACATCACTATTACACTAGCTCATCTCCAGGCAGCTTCTCCTGCCTTTTTGCGGATGAGGAAATGGGCTCGGCACATGATGTCACTTGCCGAAGGGCTGTTTCAAGTGATGAACCAGAAGTCTGAACTCACATCTGGCTCTAAGACTTGAACGCTTAACTCCTCGGCTCTTCCTCCCTTGCTCGAGCCACACAGAATGGTCACGCTGCTGCACGGGTTCCCGCCACGGTTGTTGTGCTCGTTGTCCGGTACTTTTGCATTCGCGCCGCCTCTTGGCAACTGTACACACAAGTAACAGAATACAGCACTGCCCTGTCACGTGCCGTCCTTCCAAACCACGTTTGAGCCCAGCGTGGCAGCCGCCGGTCAGTGACCTGACTGAGGGTCTTCCTTTTGTCCACTGACCCTCAACTTTGCTACCAAGCACGGCGTCCTCCAGCGATGGGCCCTTTCTGATGACATAGCCAGAGTACTTGAGATCGAGCCTCACCATCCTCACCTCTAAAGAGCATTCTGGCGGATTTGCTGGTGGCGTCGTGGGTTGATAACTGAAAGGTTAGCAGTTCAAAACCCCCAGCTGCTCCGCGGGAGAAAGATGAGCCTTTCTACTCCTGCGAAGAAGGCCGGTCTCAGACCCACCAGGCTCATTCTACCCTGTCCTATAGAGTCACTCTGAGTTGGAATTGATTTGACAGGCAGTGAGCTTGGTTTTGTTTGTTTTCTGGTCTGGCGGTCCATGGGACAGTCCACGTTCTTCACCGCCCTCACCATTCGCATGTATCCATTCTCTGGTCTTCCTTGCCCCTGTCCAGCTTCCCCATGCATGTGAGGCGACTGAATGTACCATGGCGTGGTGGGCTCACCAGTCTTCAAAGTAACATCTCTGCCCTTTAACACTTTCTGGAGGTCTTTTGTAGCAGATTTTCCGGATGCAATATATGGTGTGATTTCTGCCACTGCCACGGTCATTGGTAGCTGGTCCCGAAGAATTAAATCCTTGACAATGTCAATTTCTTCACCATGTATCACGATGTTGGTTCTTAATCCCATTGTAAGGATTTTTGTCTTCCTCAGGTCAGAATTTTCCAACCTGATTTCTTTATCATGGGACCCTAGAAACAATCCCAGTGTTTCACTCCTTCTCGATACTGCCACAGTGCCATCCCGACAGAAGGAAAGTGTAGTGGTTCCCTTAGGACAGATTCCTAGAGAACGCCTGGGTCACAGGGGTGCACTTAGTGCAGCCAAATTGCGCTCCAGAAAGAGCACACTAATTCGCCAGCTTAGAATTAAAGGGAGTAAAACAGAAAGTTTGCCAGCTTGGCGGGTGCAAGTGCTGACTCGTGGCTTGACGTGCGTGACTGGTTGCTGAGAAGTGTGGGTTTCATCCCCTGCGTTTGCACGTCTTCTCTTACAGCCATCCACACTCCGTATCCGTCTTGTTTGGTGGGGTGGGTGGGATGTTTACTCGTTTCCCCCAGATCTGTAAAGGCTATGGACTGTAATATGTTAAAGCTATTACCCTTTTCAAGCTTTCTGTAAACATTTTCCTGAGTTTGTCATTTGCTTTTTACATTTTGTATGTGGTGGCTCTTTTTTTTTTGCCCCCTAAGGCAAGGAAGCAACCCATCCTTGCAGGGGTTGATGTGAATTGGGATGATTTGTCTTGGCCACAGGAAATCTTGGTCAGGGCAAGCCAGCAGGGACCCCCTCTGGCCTCTCTGCGCCCTGCCACGTGGAGATCCCCTTGGTCGTGACACTGGTCGCCCATGGTTACACGGTGACTCTCAGCCCAGGAAAACTCTGATGGGTGGGGAGTGTGTACCCACAAGGCAGCTGGGAGATTTTGATGTTCTAAAAAGCGATGGCACTCCAGTCAGTCCATGTAGTCATAGGGCCCATTCATTCATTCCACCAGCACTCAAGACTACCTCCGCGAATGCTCTCTCACTTGGGACAAGGTCAAATGGCCCCTGGAGTGGCCTCCAGGCTCAGCTCCAAGAGCAAACCGGAAGCAGGGAACCAGGTGCCATCCTGGGTGGCAGCTCTGTGTGGACCACCTGGCATGTTGCCCCGAGACCCTGGTCCACCTGCACCCAAGTCTTCTATTAGCAGAGCATGCGTCGCACACGGGGAAGACTGTTTACTGAGCAACTGTGAGGTCCCCGCGCTGCGCTGGTTCAAAATGCATTTTGCTGAGCAAAACAGTGAAGAAAAGCAGTGCCAGGGAAGTAGTTAAGCGCTTGGGCCTGCGTTCAAATCCCAGTGCACTCCTTCGTGTGCGACTTGGGGGGGTGAAGCTCTCTGAGTCGCAGTGTCCTTTCCTGTCACATGGGGTGTCTGTACCACCCACACCTGTGTATGAAGATGCAAGAGTTGAATTCATGTCTAGCACCTTGGGCAGCCCGGGCTGATCCTTGCATCCTGTCCAAGGAGCCCTGGTGGGGTAGTGGTTAGGAATGAGGCTGCAAACTGCAAGGTCAGCAGGTTGAAACCACCAGCCGCTCTGGGGGAGAAAGACAGGGCTTTCTGCACCTGTGAACGTCACTGGGAAACTCACGGGTGGCTCTCCCCTGTCCTCCAGGGCCGCTGTGGGTTGGCATCGACTCGATGGCAGTGAGTTTGGTTTGGGTTTTGCACCCTGTCCCGAAGGCGGGCATCATGTACCCAGTCGACACACGAGAACACTGGGGCCCACAGAAGTCAACCGCCTGCTTGGGGACCACGGATGCAGACCACCAGCCACCCGTGGCTGCAGCCCCCTGGCCCCTGTTCTCATCCAGGACAGCTGGCCCAGCCAACACCCCACTTCCCTTCCAGGCTGCATCAACGATCGGAAAAAGCAGCTGAGGCAGCTGTTCCGCTCCCTGCAGGACCAGAAGAAAGTGTCCAGCTAAGCCCAGCGGCCTGGAGCCTAGTGGCAGGGGGAGGCGCCACTCCGTGCTCCCTCTGCTGCCCACACCAGCGCAGCCGCAGCCCAGCACAAGACCTTCACCTCCTTCCTCCCTCCGCCTGGCAGCAGCTTTGCTGGCTCAGCGGCCAGCCTGCTGCTGGCCGTTTGGACTGGGTCCCTCAAAGCTCCCTCCCCATGCCACCCACCGCCCCCATCTTTGCACCAGGAGCTGGCCAATCCCTGCGACTGATGGGCTGTAACCTGGGCGTTCCATCGGGCGGCCGAGACGAATGCAGCAGTCCTGCTGCTCCCGAGATCACGGCTTAATAAAGGAGCACCAGGCCTTGCTGCTGCACCCCGGCTCTTGACACTTGCCTACTTCTCGGGAGCTCAAGGCTGAAAGGATCCCTCAGGAGCAAGGATCCAGGACGAAGTTATGTTTGCCAAGCAAGCAGTTTTTAGACTGTGCCTTTAAAGGGAGCCTGGAAAAGGGCCCTGGTGGTGTAATGGTGATGTGTTGGGCTGCAATCCACAAGGTCATAAGTTCTGAACCATTAGTCTCTCCTAGAAAGGAGGGGTTTTCTGTGTCTGTAAATAGTCTCTTAAACCCACAGGGGCGACCCTACCCAGTCCTAAAGGGTTACTATGAGTCAGCATTGACCTGATGGCAGTGAATTGTATTTATTTTGGAAAAGGGCTAAGCTCCAAGCACTCTCTCCCTCCCCTCCTCACAGTCCCTAGAACTTGCCTACCGGGGTCACGGGGTGTTCCCCAACTCTCTCAGAACCAATGGGCCAATCTGTCAGGTGGATAAGAGTCAGGACGTCAGAGATACCCAGAGACCTGAGGGCACCTAGGGACCCTGGGTAGCTTGGGTACCACCCCCTCCCAGGTTCGGGGCAGCACTGTTAGCTGCAAATGGCAGGACCTGACTGTCCCAAATGGGGGCTTTGAAAGGGAAGCCAAGTCTGGGGCCTTCGCTGTTCCTGCAATGGAGCCCTGACTGCCCTGGTCGGGCCTCCAGATTCCAAGATGCCAGCCTGGAGCGCCCCACAACCTACTTGCTTTCTACTTTACAATGTGCGGTGCAGTCTCAGAGTTTAAGACTTAGTGCAAGTGCATGGACAAGTCTCTGTCTGCCCCCCCAGCCTTTGGACACACACACACACACTCACTATCTCTCTCTCCCTACAGAGGATGCTGTATCCTAGGTGTGGGTTTATCTGCCTTATGAAAAGTATTTTGTCTGCTTTGTAAGTTTTTTTTCTGAATGAGTCGGCAATAGTCTAAAGATAAGAG
>NW_022109491.1:25059618-25061241 GCF_000313985.2 Echinops telfairi | reverse complement strand
TATTGAGCCCTGCTGACCACAGGCCACAGCACTGCCTTCTGAGCGCAGCTGGCCAGGGTTCTGGGGAGGCAAAAGAGGGTGCTAGCCCAGCAGGCCTTGCTGGCTGAGGCACAGGAGGTGCCCTTGTTGCCTGTGTGCAGCGAGGTGGAGGCAGTCACCTGGTTGATAAGCAGTGCCCCTCTGGGCTTCGTTCTAGAACCAAAGAGGCAAAACTTCAAGAGGAGCGGTCACAGACACGAGTGTGTGCCCCACAGACGGCTGGCCGGGGTGAACCAGCAACACGCAGTACCGCCCGGGGGGCCCATTTCCCTCCGGCTCCCCCGCGCCTGCTGCTCGAAGAAGAATGCTGGAATGAAGTTCCCGGAGCCCAGCCCGACAGCGGGCCATTGTTGAGAAGGGTTGGCTCTGGTCATTCTCACTCCCCGCCACCCACTGCTGGCTGCCAGGGCCTGTCAAAGAGTCTGGGTCCACAGAGCCAGCAGCCAGCCCCAGCAGGCACTGGCCTGCTGAGAGAGACACTGGTCTTTGGTTCCCCGTTTGGGTCCTTGAGCCTCATCCTTTCAAGATGACCTTGACTGCTCTCATCTCGTCCTGGTTGAGGGGATTCAGGTTAAAACCCTTCAGCTCTGGCTGGCCTAGGAGAGAAGACCGTTCATTAGCAGGCTGGGAGGGGCCGACACTGTGTCCAGTTCTGAGCCTCCAGCCTCAGATGCCTCGGTGTGTGCCCCGGGCCTCTGAGAACCTGCCAGGGCACAGCTGCTGCCCGGAGAACTCTGAACTGTGGGCTCTGGAGTGCCTGGCTTACCCAGAGGGCCAGCCCTGGCTTCCCTCCCCACCCAGCTCTCAAGTGCTCCCGCAGAGCCAGCTGTCCTGGCACCACAGTCCCTCTGCCGCACACCGGGCCCTGGTCTATGCTGTGAGACCAGGCTGTCCTGTCCATGCCCTACTCTTGGTGGCTTTAGACAACCACTGCCCATCTGTTAGTGCCTCTCACAGGCTGCTCAAGCCCCTGCCTAGCTCCAAGGGGCTTCTAACTCCTGCCCCTCCAAGTCCTCACTGACAGCCCTTCACAGCCCTAGTTAAAACTCCCTCCCCCCACCCCACCCCCCAGGGAATCAATACCTTGGGCCTCAAGGAGGCGGTTGACCTTCAGTTTAAGTTGCTTCCGGAGTGTGTCTATTTCACTGTCCAGGTGAGCCTGGTCTGGGAAGCAGAGCACAGGGTTATACTACCGACAGACACCCAAAGGTCTCCCCCACCCCTTTGCGAGCAAGGGCTCTGAGCATTAGGGCAGCAAAAGAGCCTTGAGACCTACAGGCTGGGGCAGGCAGCCCTCGAGGGCAGGGCAGGCGTACCAGCCGGGCTCCCAGCCGGAACCCCCTGGGGTGCTCTGTGAGTGGTGGTGCAGCCCCCCCACCCGCAGGAGAAGAGCACCAAGTCCACCCAGGCTTTGTGAAAAGCCGTAACTGGGGAGCAGGGGAACTAGTCCAGGCCTGGTGCTCCAGCTTCATCCACAAGCACCTTGGAACGAGAGCATCGTCGTGGATGTAAGGGGCCCGGCTGAAGGACAAAGTGCCTTAGAAAGGGAGGCATGATGACTGGCGCCGTCGTCGACTACGGTGA
>NW_022109491.1:25056892-25058183 GCF_000313985.2 Echinops telfairi | reverse complement strand
GGACACCCTTAGTTTCCAGCTAGCAGGAGAGGTCACACCTGGAGAGAGCCTACTGCCTGCCTTCTGGCCTGGCATGTGAACACAAAGTCTATGGTGCCGGCGCACCAGCCACGAGAATATACTAGATACTACGCCAGGCCAGATGCTATCTCTTGCCAATTTCTCATGTGAGAAAAACAAGGCCTTCAGTTCAGTTCACGGAGGCGTAGCGTTCTGTGGGCTTACTGTTACTTACAGGACAGATGGGTCCCCTCTGTACGCAGCCACTGGGCAGAGCACACAGTGACACTGCCCCCACCCCCACCCCACCATACAACTGCCATGGACATGGTGCTGCCTCAGGCGGTGGCACTAACTCGCAGGTTAGTCTGACCTTGTACTGCAGCTGCCTAGAGCCTGTCTCTGTGGTTCCAGGTGGCGGCTGAGAGGGTGGGACCTGGGCAAGCCCCTGGATGCCTTACCTTTCTCAATCATCGCCTTCGTCTGACGGTGTGGCATCTTGATGAACATGCCCCCGAAGCAGACCATCACGTCTTCTGAAATGGCAAAGGGTCATTTCCTCAATCAATATTCTCTGAGCACCGATGTACACATAGAGCAGACAGTGGTGTAAGACACAGCCCCCACCCCCACCCCCATGGGGTTTATGTGACGGGGAAGAGAAGGAACTTGTGGATGTGTGATGAGTCCGACCTTGGGGGTGAGGGAGTAGTAAGGACAGGAGTGCAGGGCAGGGACTTGTCCCTGATGGCCTGAGGAGGCCTCACTGATGATGGGACACCTGGGCAGACCAGAAGGGAGGGAGGGCGTGAGCCCTATGGAAAGGACACCATGGGAAGAGTGAGCCCGCAGTGTTGTGCGTGGGGGGTTAGGAAAATGGCAGGAGGCGGTGAACGGGGCATGAGCAGAGATGATGCTGCAGAGTCGGGGGGTGGGGTGTTCTCTGTGGGCCTTGCAGAACTTTTTCTTCTCCTCTGGGGAAATGAGCAGCAACTGCTTGGTTTTACGCTTTCCACTGAACTTTAAACAAAAATGCAAACTTCTTTCCTTAGGTGCCTGCAGCCCTGTACTTACCTGCTCACCCTTCTTGCTCAGTGGCTGCTGGGAGCTAACAGGCCGTTACTGAGGGGAGCAGCTGAAAGCCTGAGCCACAGTCTGTGTCAGGCCCTGCAACACTTGTCCCCAACCCCAAGCCTGTCTAAGTCCCCACCAGGCTGACAGTAACACAGCTGTCACACATCTGTGACCTCCTGCCTGGCCTCTCCCAGGGTCCAGGTGAGAGTCTCAAGAG
>NW_022109491.1:25054727-25055718 GCF_000313985.2 Echinops telfairi | reverse complement strand
TTTGTGGGCTGAGGCGTCAGCAGCGAACAAAATGAAGTCCCTAAGCCTCATGAAGATTTATCCAAGTGGACACTCCAACAATCAATGCGAAACAAAGAGTTTGCAGGATAGCAAGTAGAAGGCGCCCTGGTGGCACAGTGTGTTAAGCGTTGGGCTGTTGACCACGACGTTGGCAGTGCAGAGAGGAGACTCAATGACTTACAGTCTCAGAAACCCTCAGGAGCAGGTCTCCTCTGTGCTAACGGGTCAGCATGAGTGGGACTAGACGGGCGATGAGTGTGGCAGGTGATTAACGTGCTCAGCTGCTCACCGAAAAGTTGGAGGTTCAAGCCCACCTAGAGGTGGGCGCCTTGGAAGAAAGGTCTGGCGATCCACTTCAAAGAATACATCCATTCCTCCGGATTCAGGCTTCCTACGCAGTGAACCTTCTGGATCCAGAAGACAGCTATAACATCAGACGCGCCGCAGCAGAATCGGGAGCCCAAGCATGGAGCAGAGTAATGCACTTCCCAAACCACAGAGCACGTCAGTCAAGCTGGGTGCTTTCGTGCGGGAGGCTGGCTTGCAGAGTGAGTAGCACTGGGCCCTGGACTGGGGAAGTCGGGCTTGCAGACCCACAGAGCTAGGGCTGGATGCCTTCAGGTTGGGGCTTCCAGCGGAGTGGTAAGGCCCCTGTGGGTATTTGTTGACAGACCCGAAAGAATTTTGTAACATATCCTGATAAAAAACTCAATCCTGAGCGTTTCCCACTGCCACTACAACTTGTTAGCTTCCGTAATGAAAACCTTTAATCATGAAAAAAGAAGAGAAGAGACATCCATTGAGGACCTTAGGGAACTGGATTCTGTGCTGACACAGGGGGTCACCATGAGTTAGAACTGACTCCTGAACACCTTTTTAATTTTTAAAAAAAAATCATTTTATTAGGGGCTCATACAACTCTTATCATAATCCATGCACACATCAATTGTGTAAAGCGCATTTGTACATC
>NW_022109491.1:25051403-25052227 GCF_000313985.2 Echinops telfairi | reverse complement strand
AACATAAGGAACTGTATGAAAGGGTCGCCGCATTAGGAAGGTCAAGAACCACTGCTTTAAGACTTTTGGCTCCTTATAATCAAGCCCCTTCACATCCTTGCTTACTTGGACCCTGGAGCAATCATTGTCTGGATGAGATTCGTACGGTCCCATTAACAGTGGAAGACAGGTCGGAAGAAGGGCAGTGCTTTGTCAGCCAGTCAGGAACAAATGCGAATCTGAATTGCTCGGTTCTCCACCCTAAAGCTGGCTCTGTCCCCTGAAAAACATCCTGCCCCAAAGTATAGCATCAGCAGCGCACCCTCTTGGCCTGGCCTTTGGCTGCCTTCAATGGCCCCGACAGAGCTGGTTCTCCCTGCAGCCGCCTGCTGAGGCGAAGGAGAGAGACTCATTAAGAATTCCTCATTGGGGGTGAATTTGTCGCCAAACCCAGGATGTTTTGTGTAAACACCTTCTGGTTCAGAAACGCACGCACAAGCCCTGTGAAAGAAAGAGGGACATTTGCCAAAGAAGAGATGGGACTCCTAAGGCATCCCTGGGCCCCCGGCTCCAGAGCTGGGTCTCCCTACCTTGGGCTCCAACCAGGCTAACCTTGATCCCTACCAGATGGGCCCGGAGTGGGAGGGGCTGAGGGAGACTCCCACAATGGCAGCTTCTGGAATATGACTGGCCCTCAGAAGACCCCACAGTCAGACCCATAGGAGAGCTGGAGACCCCAGGAGGGCTGAAGAAGAAGGCCAGGTCCAAGATGTGATGGGTAACTTTGTTGTGCCAATCTGGCCAATAGGAGCGTGTGGGATTAATCAGGTCGCAGTTTGATTGGA
>NW_022109491.1:25046802-25050819 GCF_000313985.2 Echinops telfairi | reverse complement strand
TATATATATATATGTTTATAATCATATGTGTCCTGGTTTCATTTCTCTAGAGAACCCTGCCTAACACACAATATTTCCAGGTGGTCAGAGCAAGAAGGACTCCTGAAACATCGCACATCTTTCAGAACCACTTATTTCATGAACGTGTATTGATTTCCCAGGTCCTGTGGTGGAGATTTGGCCAGGAGCAAAACCAGACATGGTCTGTGCCCTCAGAGAGCATCCAGGCTGCTGGCAGAGGCAGACAATAACCTCAATGAATGTTCTACGTTCGGTGGTGACGGTGCTATGGAGAGAAACAGAGCTGGGAGGAGGTGATGGAGGGGCTTCTTGAAGGGGGTGGCATTTGAGTAGAGATGCAGAAGAGATGGGGGAGGGGAGAGGGTGGATGTGTGGGGCAGGAGTGCTCCAGGCAGAGGGAACAGAATGTGCAAAGGCCCTGAGATCAGTATGGAGTATGGAGGCCAGTGTAGGTGGAACAGAATGAGGCTGGGGCAAAAGATGAGGTCAGAGGGGCAGGATGCGTGGCCTTCATAGAACCCAGGACTGAGAAGCCTCCCCCCACCCCCACCTGGAGCCCTTCAACAGGAACTCAGGCACATGCCCGGTGTCCTGCTTCTCATCTGCTCCTTCGTGCACGGGACTGCCATCAGTCAGAACACAATTGAATGGCACCAGTGAAGTCCGATGCAGGGACTCCTCAACAACTCATCATCACCCCTAAACGATATGTCAACGTGTCCCTCATTTAGCACCATCCAGCTAACCTCTAACCCACTGAGTCACTTTCGGCTCATAGTGACCTTCCATAGGGTTTCTGATCCTGTAGCTCCTTGTGGGAACAGGCAGCTCCATCTTTCTCCTGAGGAGCGGCTCCTGGGTTTGCAGAGCGGACCTGGTCAGCCAGCCCACCCTTTCAAGCAAGCTTAACTCACAACGAGTTCTGCTTCCCAACCCCCTCTCTGCCTGCATCCGTGGCTTTAAATCTTTGAGAGGCATCAAGACTGTTTTTGGTGTGTGTGTGTGTGTGTGTGTGTGTGTGTGTGTGTGTGTGTTAAAGGAAGGCTAAAGAGAGACCTGGTAGCATCATGGCCACTCACTGGGCTGCGAACCTCAAGGTCAGCAGCTTGAAGCCACCGGCGGCTCATCGGGAGGAAGGCGAGGCTTTCCCCTCCCTTTGAGTGACAGTCTCAGACACCCACAGTCGCAGTTCTCTAGTTACACCCCATCCTGCACGGTCCCCATGAGTCAGAGACGACTGGATGGCAGTGGCTCTGGTTTTAAATAAGAACCGCCCACCACTTGTCTGTCAGTGTGCCACACGCTGCTGGCTTGGGTGTTTTGACGAGGCTGGCAGCTATGTGGCTGGCATTTCAGATGCCAGCAGGATCACCCAAAGGGAACAGGTCTTGGTCGGCTTCCAGACTCCGAGCAGACGACAATGAAGGAATCGGCTGCCCACTTTCGAGGAAGTAGCCACTGAAATCCTTACGCCTGGCTGCGAAGCATCATCAGATACTGAAGGCCTAACGAATGGAGGCAGAATGTTGGGGTGTGGGAAGACAGGCCCCTCGGGTCAAAGGGCAGGTCGCAAAGTGACACGGGAGCAGCTGCTTTCTCAGAGCAGAGCCGACCCCGGTGCCGCGAATGGAGGCAAGTCTGTGGGAGGAAGGCCTCTGGGACTTTCCTTTGCTGATGGGGCATGACTCAAGATGACACGAGACAGCTGCAGACATCGACTAATAATCGGATCTTGGAATGTACAAAGTACGAATCTGGGAAAGCTAGAGGTCATCAGAAGTGAAATGGCACGCATAAAGATCTATAGCCTAGATGTGAGTGAGCTGAAGCGAACTGGCACTGGCCGTTTTGCACCTGAAAATTATTTATCATTGACGATGCCAGGAAGGACACGTTCAAGGGGAGTGGCATTGCACTCACGGTCCCGACGGACACGGCGCTGTCCGCGATAGGGTGCTATCTATCCACCTTCATGGACAGATGTGGATAGATAGCTCTTCATGGACATCCAATCAAGACAGCTCTTACTCAACGTCATGCACCAACCACTAACACTCGCGATGAAGAAAGTGAAGAACTCTACAAAACCAAGCTGCGTTGATAATTATTGGAACGCAAATGTTGGAAACAAAGAGGAAAGAACAGTAGTTGGAACATATGGTCTTGATGATAGCAACGAAGCCGGCGATTGCATGATCGGGTTTTGCAAGACCAACGACTTGTTTTTCTACAGCACAAATGGTGACTACACATGAACTTGCCCAGCCGGCGTCACAGATCAAAGAGACTCTATCGGTGGGAAGAAACAACGGAGAAGCTCAGTGTCTGCAGCCGAGTGTAGTCAGGGAGTGACGGTGAAACACACGGCAATTGCTCCTATGTGAGCTCAGGTTGAAGCTGAAGAAAATGAAAAGTCCACGAAGCCAGCATACCACCTGCTGTCTATCCCACCTGACTTTTGAGAACATGCCCGAACAAAGTTGAGGCATCGGACACTAAGGACAGAGAGCTGATGAGCTGTGGGAGGACGTCAAGAACAGCATTCACGAAGAAAGCCAAGGATCGTGAACAAGACGGGAAAGAAAGAAAAGATCAACGTGGATGTTGGGAGAGACTCTGACACTTCTTAATCACAGGGTGGGTGAGGCAAACGGAAGAGATGAGGAAGTCAAAGAGATGACTAGAAAATGTCCAAGGGCAGCTTGAGAAGACAAATTAAAATAATATAATGAGATGTAAAAAGACACCTGGAGTCAGAAAACCGAAAAGGAAGCATATCTTAGACTGAGCGAACTCAAGAAAAGTTCAAGCCTCGAATTGCAAAATTCATTCGATGGACAAAACATTGAATGAGTCCGGAAACATCAAAACAAGATGGAAAGAATACACAGAAAGTACCAAAAAGAACTAGCCAACTTTCCACCATTGCGAGGGGTAGCATATGAGCAAGAACCAATGGTGCATGGAAGAAGTCCAAGCTACACGGAAAGCATTAGCCGAAAACAAGGCTTCAGGAACTGGAGGACAGCTATGCTCGCCATTATACCACCAATGCTGCACTAGGCTCCAGGAATTGAGCACTACCAACTGAAATGCTTCAATGAGCTGATGAAGCGCCGGAAGCACTCGCTCATTTATGCCACGACATTTGGAAGACAGCTATGTGGCCACCTGACTGGAAGAGATCCGCATCTGTACCCATTCCAAAGAAAGGTGGCCCAATGCAACGCGCAAATTATAGAACAATATCCTTCATACCATATGCAAGTAAAATGATATGCTGAATATCATTCAGCAACAGTTGCAGCAGCCCATTAACAGGGAGCTGCCAGAGGTTCAGGTTGGGTTCAGAAGACGGCATGGAACAAGGGATATCATTGCTGGTGCCAGATGGATCTTGACTCAAAGCAAAGACTACCAAAAAAAAAAGAAGAAATTTACTTGTGTTTCATTGGCTGTGCCAAGGCATTCAAATGTGTGGATCATAACAAACTATGGATAACCTTGAGAAGAATGAGAATTCCAGAATACTTCGTTGTGCTCCTGTGGAACTTATACATGGATCCAGAAGCAGCTGTGTGACCAGAGCAAGGGAACACTGCAGGGTTTAAAACCAGGAAAGGTGTGCGTCAGGGTTGTAGCCTCTCACTACACTTATTCAATCTGTGTGCTGAACAAATCATCAGCGCAGTCGAATTATATGAAGAAAAATGGGAGGATTCTTCATCAGGATCAGAAGAAGGCTTATTAACAACCTTTGGTATGCAAAGGACACAACCTTGCTTGCTGACGTGAGGGGGACGTAGAGCACTTGCTGATGTAGATCAAGGGTTGCAGCCTTCAATACAGCTCAGTGTCAAGAAGACCCCAACCCTCACAACTAGACCAACAGGCAACATCATGATAGGAAGAAAAAAGATTAAGATAGTCAAGAATTTTATCTTACTTGGGTCCACAATCAATGCTCATGGAAGCAGAAGTCCAGAGATCAAACAG
>NW_022109491.1:25043865-25045908 GCF_000313985.2 Echinops telfairi | reverse complement strand
TGTGTATTGTTAATTTCCCTCTGTTAGAAAGGAAACCCCACCAGGGCAGGGATCTTTGTCTCATCTGTTCACGGATGTCCCGGATGCCGAGAGCAGTGCCCGGGCCACAGAACCAGAAAAAAAGCAACAAACTGCCGTAGAGTCTTTTCCGACTTACAGTGATCCTGTGAGACAAAGCAGAACTGCTCCCGAGGGTTTTGGAGACTGTGATGTTTATGGAAGCAGACGGGTCCAAACTGCTGACCTACTTACTGGTTAGTAGCCCAACACATAGCCCACTTCGCCTCTGTGCTCCAAAGTTGGTGCTCAAGAAAGTGTTGTTTTTTTCCCTATGGATGAGCGAGCAAAAGAGGCAGGATTCTAACCAAGACCGGTTCTCTCTGAGGCAGGCTCTTGACCCCCTCTGCTGGCAGTCAGCATGGGGCTTTGAATCGGGGATCGGATTTGGTTCTCGGCTCCTGGAGGGTTCTGAGCAAGCACAGGGCATGGCCAGGTGACCCAGAGGCCTGGCTGGGATGGTGGTTGACAGCTCCTGGCGGCCCCGTGAACAATGGGATCAGGCCTGTGCGCTCCAGAGGGCCTTCGCTGGCTAACTCTTTGGCAGTAGATCCCCAGGCTTGTCTTCTGGATGGACTCAATCCGCCAACTTCTCAGTTAGCAGCCGAGCACGTTTACTCTTGGCAGCACTCCCCTAGTCCCTGGGCTGTGATGGTCCAACTGAAGCCAACCCGCTGCCATCGGGTCCAGTCTGACTCCTGGTGCCCCTACGTGGCGTTCCCGAGGCAGTGAATCTGGCCTGGAGCAGACAGCGTCCTCGTTCACCCAGGAACAGCTGGTGGCTTTGAACTGTTGACTTTTTGGTTAGCGGTCCAACCCTCATCCAACATCCTGTGACAGTAGGATGAGCTAAAGAAGGCAAGGGTGGCTGAATGCTCTAGTGCTGTGGGTATAGAATGATGCTGGCGGTTTGGAGAGATGACAGGCTGAGAGAGAGTGGAGAGAAGCGAGCTTCCTGTCTGATTTTCCAGGAAGCCTGGGGGCGGGGAGGGTGTTTGTCCCCCAGCCCCACGCCAGTCTTTGACTGGTGACCTGTCCAGGCCACACCTCCCAGTTACTGGCCGATGTGTGAGGCCCGGACTGCAGACAGGCTGTTTACTCGCCTGGGTGGTCCCCAGTTCCTCTCTCTCATTTCCTTTGCACCCAGTGGGCTTAGCAGGTGGAGCAGAAACCTCCACACCCTCTCCTCCCTGGAGGCAGAGAATAATCCAGAGCATTCATGTGCCCCTCCTTCCACCCTCATCCTCCGACCTCCCCAGGGCAAGGCAGAAATCAGATGGATTCCCATTGGGCAGACAAGGACATAAAGAGGGGGCGGATCCACCCAAGGTCACTCAGCCAGATGGGGATGGCAGGTGGGGTCTTGTTACCCAATTCACCAGGCCACAGATGGCCCTGGGTCTTCCTGTGAAAACTCTTCAGTGACCTCAAAGACGGCAAGTCCTGAACATCCCAGGCTTCCCCTAGCAGGTCTTTGTTTACGACCTTTAATGCTAAACCCATTCATTTCAACTTCCTGGAATACATTCTTCTTATTGAAAATGAAAACATTATAGGGAAGACTGACTCCTTTGACAAACACCCCCAGACCCTCTTCAGAGTCCCAGTTATGGGTACCGGAAGTGCCTTTCTCTCAGCGCAGACACTCTCACTGCCACCTGGGACGTCCAGATCCGAGGAGGCATGCACACGTTTTGAATCTTTTTGCTAAATGCCTCCACATTCCTCTCCAGACGGCTTGGCTATTTACCCTCCTGCTAGTGCGTCTTTTCAGGACCCCGGTGGTGGTACGGGTTACACGCTGGGCTGTTCACCTCAAGGTCAGCAGTTCGAAACCATCAGCCGCTCTGTGGGAGAAAGAAGAGGCCTTCTGCTCTTGAAAGCATTGGCATCGGAACCCACCGGAGCAGTGCTAGTCTGTCACCCTGAACGGGGTCAAGTCCAATAGCCAACGGGTTTGGCTCTGTGGTTCTTGTGTGTGTGGCA
>NW_022109491.1:25040641-25043050 GCF_000313985.2 Echinops telfairi | reverse complement strand
GCAGTTCCCTGCTTCAGGTTGCAAGGCTGATTTCCTGCAAGACATCCCCAAGGAGAAGCCACATGGACCTACCCTCATGCAGTCCTGGGTGCTGGAGCACCTGTGTGGAGACCCCTGCCAGTGCTGAGATGCTTACACGTTCACTGACTCGGCTTTCCTCCTGCAGTCGGCCGTCATCATGTGTGTTTTGGGAGATGGAGGAGGACTTTGTGGATTGGTGTTGGACATTGGGTTGATGGGTTAATGTTGGATTTGTGGGCTTTGGCAGCACTGGGTTGGGATGTTTTCTTGATGCTCACTTAACCTTTATATAAAACTCTGTCTTATACATGAATATCTGTGGATTTGTTTCTCCAAAGTACCTAGACTAGCACAGTCACACCAAAGGAACCCCACAGAACGGGCTTTTTCGTGTCTGACTTCTATTACTGCGCCTTTCGTTAGTGAAATGTATCTCAGTTGTTGTGTGTCGTCCTAGAAGGTCTCCTGTCGGTTCTGTGGAGGGTGACTCCGCCACAAGGCACCCATTCTACCATGCGTGGAAGGAGCTCTGGAGTGCAGTGAATTCAGCGTTGGACTTTTAACCTCCAGGTTGGCAGTTCAAGCCCACCAGCCACTACACGGGCAAAAAGGGAGGCTATCTGTCCCTAAGCGCTTTACCGTCTCAGAAACCCTATGGAGCAGTGCTGCTGTGTGCTATCGGGTCACTGTGGATCAGAATCGACTAGATGACTGTGTTGGGCTTTTGAAACAATTTAATTCATTAATTAATTTACCTTGAGTGGCTCTGTGGATGGATTCCAGGTTGGATCTATGACAAACAGTGCAGCGAGGAACAACCGTGTGTAGGCCTATGTACTCAGGGCATGTAATCATGGGTGTCCAGGGTAGGTGTACCTGGGAGTGGAAATGCTGTGTCTACTCCATGTCCATAGACGTGGATGGACAGACACATTTTAACCCAGGCCAATATTGTGAGCTGTGAATCATGGTCATTGCCCACTCTCCTTCCCTCACCTCAGGTCTTTCCAAGTAGCCCCGGGGCGTCAGTGCCTGCTCCTGGCAGCTCCTGAGTGGTCCCCCGCCATCTTGCTCATTCATTCCCTTGGTTGTGGATGTGAGAGCTGCCCTTCTTTCCACGCCAATGCCCACAGAACATCTTCATGTGGCAGTGCCTTGGGATGAGGTGGGCATGCAATATGTATATATGTATACATATATACATATATATATATATATTTTTACTAAATGCTACTGTATTCCTCTCCAGGCTGGTGCTGTTGCCTGTGACCTTCCCATGAGGGAGGTACAGGGGCCCCAAGTCCTCACCAACACTGGGGGTTACCCGCTATGCTAAGGGGTGCAGTGTGGTGATTGTAAATACCAGGCTTTCTGAACCCATTGCTTTGGAATAGACCTGGAGGGGGCTTTCCTTGCAGCAGGACTGTCGGGAGAGCTGTAACGTGCCTTTGGGGTGGGCTTCCTGCGACCTGTCTGTGAGTCCCGCCTCCTTCCTGGCCTCGCCTTCCTCGGCGGTTCTTGAGCCCAGTTCCCCCTCCCTGCCTTGGCTCAGCCTGTGCCTTCCAACTGGAATAGCCTTTGCCTTCCTGCTGTGCTTGCGCTTTCCTGGAAACCCCCCTGCGGCAGGGTCCCTCGCTTCGGCGAGGTGGGCTCCCGCTCAGGTCTCCCAGAGAAGCTGTGGTCCTTTTGTCCTTCATGCACCCCTTCTTGTTTTGACTTCAACCCTCTGTCCCCGTGGGCCGGGCCCGCTTGTTGGCATGGGAGCCCCTGGAGGCCAAGGTCTCTGCGGACTGCCCACGAGCACCTAGCGTCCCCCTAGGGTACCCCAGAGAGGTATGTTAGATGACCCAGTAAGGGCCTAACCTAATCATGCCTTGGAAGGAATTAAAAGGCCCAATTTCTCTCTCTTCCCTCTGCCTCCATTCAGCAGCCCGGCCTCCCAAAAGTAGTTCATCCTGACTTAAGGAGGTGGAGCAGGCATCCAGGCTCCAGCGTTCGCTCACCAACTCCGCCAAGGAGTTCCTCCCCATTGCTGAACTTCAGACAGGTGGGTGCTCACCCTACCACCCAAGACAGCTGTGTTGGACCACCTACTCTAGGGGCTGAAGGTCAGCAGTTTGAAAGCACAGCCCCTCCTGGGGGCAAGCCGGGGCTTGCTAGTCCTGTAGCGTTACAGTCGGCCTCGACGCGATGGCAGTGGGTTGGGTTTGGCTTATTCCATACCTGCGTCTCTGGGTGATGCAAACGCTTAATGCGCTTCGCTGCCGGCTGAAAGGGCAGAAGTTCACGTGCACCTTGAGGTGCCTCCGAAGGAAGCCCTGGTGAGTTACTTCCCAGACCACAGCTCTGCTCTGGTGGTCACAGGGTTGCCACCAGCCAGGATCAGCT
>NW_022109491.1:25035503-25036997 GCF_000313985.2 Echinops telfairi | reverse complement strand
GCCATCAAAGGAGTCTGGAGGGGCAAGGTCAGGGCTGCAGGGTGGACTGGATAGGGTTTCCCAAGGAAATGCTCTTGGCACAGCCGGGTCCCTTCATGAATGGGCAACTACACTGTCCTGATAGGAGACAATTCCTCAGCCCTCGCCTGGCCTTTTTCTCACCTGTCATTGTTTTTCCATTTTCTTAAAACTTCTGCCGAATAAGCCTCCTGGTCCTTGGAGAAACACACAGGCTTTCTACTGCTGTAAATGGTTACATCCCAGAAACTCAGAGGGTGCGTCAGCGTCAACCCAATGGCAGTGAGCGTGGTTTGGGTTTGGTCCTTCGAGAAAGTCTTTCAAGGTGACCCCTTTGTTGGGTAACTGATTGTTGTAGCCATTGTACAATACTGCTTGACGTGATTCAACGATGGAATGATATGATATCTGAGGGGGTGGGGGGCCCAAATGGAGTTTTTTTCAAAGCTGTATATTAACATTTTTTTTACAAAACCACTTGTCACCTTCAAAGTGCTCTTCATGACACTCCATACCTTCGTCAAATCTGCGATTCTATTCTTGGAAATATTTTGCAAACTCATCAGTCTGGAAAACAGCACCTCCCTCAGTTTCTTCTTCACCTCGACTACGTCATCAATTCGCTGTCCTTTCACGTGCCTCTTCACTCATGGAAACAAAAAGAAGTCGCATGGAGCGAGGTCAGGCGAGTAAGGGGCACGGGGAAAGAGAGGCATGCTGTTTTGGCCAAAAACTGGTGCACTGAGATGGCTGCGTGAGCAAAACCAGTCCACCCTCTGCCACAAATCAGGCCTTTTTTGCCACACACTGTTACGCAATCTTTTCAGAATCTCTAAATAGAAAGCTGGATTAACAGTCTGACTTGGTGGAATGAACTCCAAATAGACTGGGAGTCGACATTTTCACCCTTTAAGGAAGTTGACTGGCTTCCAGAATGAAGTTAGTCATCAATTGACATTTCACCTTTTTAGAAATGAGAAAAACACTCGGACACTTGAACTTTTCCCTTAGCGCTGTCCTTGTAAGCTGTGTTCAACATCACAACAGTTTTTATGGCATTTTTCCAGAGCAGGGAACATTTCACAGCCGCCATCACAGAAAACGAGGTTCCAACACAACTGCTTTCACATAAAAACTCACTGGGATCAGAGAGATCCCTCCCAGGAGATGTCCCTGGGTGCACGAACTCAGAGCAAGTTGCTCGATGCTCGCTAGCGGGAAAAATGTGTACTGTAAGAGCTTCGCCCAGCAGAGATTTTTTTTCTGTTTTTTTTTTGGGGGGGGTACCCCCTCATATATATTAACTCCCAATTAATAATAAAATAAATATTTTTTAAAAAGAGATGTCCCCTTTGAAGTCCCAATAAGAAGTCATCAAAACTTCTGAGCTGACCTTTCTTCCTTGAATGTAACGGGTGCAACGATTTGACTTTTTTTTTTAATCATTTTATTGGGGGCTCGTACAACTCTTACCAT
>NW_022109491.1:25030596-25034207 GCF_000313985.2 Echinops telfairi | reverse complement strand
GTGCTGTCCTCTGAAGTAAATTTTTCTGTGGGGAGGGGCGGCTGTCCACGTAGTTGGGATTGGTGCCGGCCCCTCAGACCTTTCTACTGGTTTCCCGCCAGCATGTTGCATTCACATCCTAGAGCACCGGGTTGAAGTCTGGTCCCTCTTTCCCTGTGGAGATATAAACAATACCCTCCCCTTGGGTGGGTTACACTGATTTGACTTTTATTTTGCCCTGATGAGGCTGGTGGCTTAGTGATTACACCTTCGGCTGTGATCTGAAAGGTCAGCAGTTCAAAACCACCAACCGCTCTGGGGCAGGGGGAGAAAGAAGGAGCTTTCTACTCCTATAAACAGTCACAGTCTGGGAAACTCACAGGGGTAAGTTCTACCCTATAAGGGCTGATATGAGTCAGCATTAACTCTATGGCAGTGACATTTCTGTGTGTGTGTGAGTTGAAGGCCAAGACAAGCATCCTCCTGAGAGAGCTAGTTTGCAGCCATCCACTGATATGTTTAAACATGTTTTGTTTGGAATCAAGCAGTGCATGGATGAACTGAGTCCCATATTTCTTGTGCAATTCTTCCAGTTTTGCATAAAAATATGGATTATTAAACAGCCTCACCCCCAAGTCTTTTCACCCTCTGTCCACCCTTGCTTTTCCCCAGCGGGGTCTTTCCACTTTAGGGCATAGAGAGGCCCTGCATCTCATCTGCTGTTACAGGGCAGTCAATTCCCAGGCAGCTCCATGATTTATTTAGCCAGTCTCCTATTGACATCTGGGTCCTTCCTAAGCATTTACTGTTAGACACATTGCTTTATCAATTATTGAGTTTGCCTAGGTGCAAATGTTCAGTAGATAGTGAAGGGATATCATTGGGAATGGGTGCAAGCAGAGGGTGCAGTATGCATGACCTGGGTCCTCCAGGGGATCTCTGGGGTGACCCAGAGATAGGATTCCTGTCCCTTTCCTCTTGAGAGACAGCTCTTTTCTTGGAAGCAAAGGTGACCAAAGGAAGGAATTACAGGGTAATTTAGGAAATGTGATCATGATCCTCCCTAAGGGTGATTCCCAGCAAACCCAGACATCAAGCCCTCGGGGACTACAGCAAGGACAAATCTCATAGGTTTGCTTCTGTCACCTGCTCGCTATGAGGCTTCTCTCTGGGTCTCAGTGTCCCCTTCTGTAAAATGGGCTAGGAACTTGGGCAGCTCAATGAGATCTCAAAGGACCTGTCTGGTTCCAACCAATCACCATGATCCACCTTCTCCCTCCATTATCCAGGCTCGGCCTTTCTGAGCTGTGAAATTCACCTGGATTCCCTCATCACAAACTCTTGCTATAACAGCCCCTAGTCTGAAGCCCTGTATTTGCAGACTACTTCAGAAGACAGGAGTCCAAACTCCGTCAGGGCAGAGTCCCCTCTGTCACCCTTGACAGGAGGGTCACTCTAAACCACAGATGTACCCCTAAATCCTTCCCTGCTCCTCTCACCTCGCTCGCCCCGCTACCTGAACTGGAGCTCAAAAACCTGGGCTTGGATGCCAGCTCTGCTGCTTCCTAACTAATGCTCTCGGACAAATGAGGCTACCTCCCTGAGTCTCAGTGACTGCACCTGAAAAATGACCCACTTGAGACTAACATGGGATCATATAGGTAAGGTACCTAGCACCGCTGCTGGTACACGGAAGGGCTTGCTGATTCCATAAGTCACTGCCCTTGTCTGATTGGTGACCCTGTTGGTAATCTGCAGAAAATAATGGGACCTATTGTGTAGTGTTGGCCATCCATTCATTCAACTCCAATTTTTATCAACTATCTGAGGGCCAGGCACCATGCTGGGTGCTGAGGATTTGGTGGTGGAGAAAATAGCTCAATTATCCCCACCTTCATGGGGCTCCCAGGTGCTTCTGGCCAAGCAGACACTAACAACCCTTAGTTCATGTTCCTCGGAAGTTAAGGTACACCAAGCGACTTACCTAAACCCAGGCAGACAAGAAAGGGTGGGTGGATTTCAAAAGCAGGTTTTCTCGCTCCAGAATCTTGCCTTCACTGCCTGTATAGGCAGGCTGATTCTGGGGTATGGAGATGCATGGGAATTCGAGGGGCTGCCTTTGGGAGACAGGAGCGGTGCACCCCAGAGGTGGGCACCTAACTGCTTGGCCGGGCCTAGGCACCTGTGAAAAGGTACACAGAGGACCTGACCAGGGCCATAAACCGGGAGCTTTCCCCTGGCTCTGCGCACCTCCAAGTGATATAGGAGAGAAAGAAAAGAAAGACACACACACACACACACACACACACACCCGGCAAAACCCACCACCAGTCACACGTGCCTGTGGATAGGGGCTTGTCAGCCTTGAATGCAGCCTGACAAACTCAGCCTGAAGTCCCTCTCCCTCCCTGTCTGCTCTCAGGCTTGGGCAACAGCTGGCGCCTCCATCTCTAGAGCATTGCGGGGGCCAAAGCAGTCCCTGGACAGGAAAGGGATGCCGGCCTGCAGATGGCTGCCCCGTCCTGTCCTGACCCAGGGCAGCTGTCTCTCTTCATCTTCTCTCTCCTGCTACTCAGGGACTGGGTGGTCCACCCACTGGCCTTCCTCTCTCCCCCCTCCTCCCCTTGGGAGCTAGCAAAGCCTTTGGGAGGCCAGATAATGGTCTTAAATTTGCTTCCAGCACTTCCTGGCGGTGCGAGTCTGAACGATGTCATGAAGTTCTCTCAGATTCCATTTCCTCTTCTGTAAACTGGAAGGGGTGCGGAGGAAAGAGTAAGCTATCTCACAGATAGCCGATCATGAGGAAAGAGTGAGTTAATCATTGTGAAGGGCTGGGGGCACCGAAGGACTGTCAGTGCTCCTATACTACAGGCCCTGCCCTGAGAGCTGGCCAGTAGGTCCAGTGTGAAAGGGAGCCAGGGGTGAGATGAGCTGGAGACAGTGTGAGGGGCCCCGATCTGCCTTCCTGGGGTCACCACACTGAGGGCGGGGTCTTTTTTCCAAATCCTGACTTACCCACAACCCGGCTCAGGCTCCCTGCCCTCATGCCTGCAGGAAAAAACCTGTAGGTCCCCATGCCCCACCAGGACTCCCGAGTGCCAGCTTTCCCTAACTGTTCCCCATTCCCTGTGCTCTGGTCCAGACTTCCTGGACACAAGGCCTTCCTAGGACACCTCTCCCCAAGGTGGAGACCGGTAGTGCCTGGGGGCGGGGGAGGGTAAGAGGGGGTTCAGAGGCTCCATCCCCCTGAGCTACGGTTTCCTCCGTTTTCAAACGGAGACAATGCTAAAAGAGACCTCTCAAGATCAAAGGCGGGGAGGGCGGGGAGTAATATTCCAGCACCGGAGAACTGAAGAAGCACACAGTCCTCTGGACTCCTGACTTCGGAGGCCCTGGTCTCACCCCGCCCCTTAGACCTGGGGACCAGAGGGAAGACAGGAGATCAATGGCAGAGCGGGTGAGGGGGCGGTGGTCGGCGCAGAAAAGAAGGAAATCGAGTCGAGGGGTGGGGGAGAAGCCGAGGGCGGGTGACTGGGGCCCCACGCCTCGGAGGAAGGAGGGCTAGGGTGACCTAGGTGGTTCTCGCGTTCCCTCCTTCTCCCCTCCGGCTTTCTCGGCCCCGGAGAGCTGCT
>NW_022109491.1:25025586-25030180 GCF_000313985.2 Echinops telfairi | reverse complement strand
GCTCGGGGCCGCGCTACGAGCTGCGGGACTGCTGCTGGGTGCTGTGCGCGCTGCTCGTGTTCTTCTCCGACGGCGCCACGGACCTGTGGCTGGCGGCCTCCTACTACATCCAGGGCCAGCGCACCTACTTCGGCCTCACGCTGCTCTTCGTGCTCCTGCCCTCGCTGGTCGTGCAGCTGCTCAGCTTCCGCTGGTTCGTCTACGACTACACGGAGCCGGCGGGGGCCCCGGGACCCGTCGTCAGCACCAAGGACAGCGGCGGCGGCTCCGCCATCAGCACCAAGGACAGCGCCAACGCCTTCCGGACCAAAGAAGGCAGCCCCGAGGTGGGCTCCCGGCCCGCGCCCTCCTCCGCGGCCAGCGCCTACCGCCGCCGCTGCTGCCGCCTCTGCGTGTGGCTGCTGCAGACCCTCGTCCACCTCCTGCAGCTCGGCCAGGTCTGGAGGTAGGAGAATCCCAGGTGGAGAGAGCAGAGTCCGGGGGGTGGGGGTGTCCCAGGGCGGCCTGCCCCGCCAGCGGGGCTACGATCCCTCCAGGAGGTCCTTCTGGACCTCAGCCACGCCCCACCTTATTGCAACTATGAGCTCTTCTCTGCCCGAGCCTCCTTGACCTCTGCCCCCAAGCCTAAGGTGACCAGATTTTAACACTGGCAAAGCGGGACACCATTGATAAAACTCATATCCTGGCGAAATAGCCACATGGCGGCCGAAAGCCGTATACCGTAGCTTGTCGTTCATTCTTTCCAAAAATCGGGACTTTTTAAAAACGCCGCGGGATGTGGGACAAATTGTTAAAAAGCGGGACGTCTGGTCACCTTACAAGCCCTAACACACCCCTATGCCCTCCCTCCTCCCTGAGGGAGAGGCGACCTTAAGCGTGTGTGTGTGTGTGTGTGTCTGTGTGTGTGTGTGTGAGAGAGAGAGAGAGAGAGAGAGAGAGGCCCCAGAGCTCAGGGGGGCTGGGAGGTGGAGAGGAGTGTGAGTGTATTACTTGAAGCCCAGCCTCAGGACTCCCTCCAGGCCCACCCCACCCCTCTCTTCCTGGCTGCCGAGCCTATGTTTAGGAAGGATCTTAGAAGTCCCTTTCTGCTTTCAAAGATTCTCAGTTCCCAATCCCAGCCTAGTTCCAACCTCCCCGGAGAGACATACATTTGAGACAGCTGAATGAAGATCCCACCCAAACTTCTCAGACTTTGGGAAAGGATGCATTAAACCCAGCTAAGAAGTTTTCTGGCTCCTTCTGCATCCTGAGATTCCCCCTTGCACTGCTGACAATCCTCCCCCCCCCTTTTCTATAGGACCAGGGGGATTGGGGCTGTTGAACCTAAGATTAAATGGCCGCTAGCTGCCCTTTAATCTCAGGCTGGCAAGGCAAAGCCGAGGCTTGGTCAAGGTGGCCACGGCCAGGTTTCTTCCTCTGCCAGCACTGAGGGGGGACTGGAGAGGGGGGACTCTAGACTCTAGACCTAGGGCTCCCCTTAAACCTGGGCTGCTCAAGCCGTTGAGGGGCTCCTGTCCACTGGCAGTTAATTTCATGACAAGATGAAATTGCTTCCTATGTGATCTTGGGACAATCCCTTCTCATTCTAAAACCCAGTTCTCTTGCCTATACAATGAGGGAGAGCAAGTCCCAGCATTCTCTTTTCATTGGCGGACCATCACATTTTTCTTACCTGTTGGGGTGATCAAGATGGGGCTTTCTACTCCAGTATAGAATTACAGGCTAGGAAACTCATGGGGCAATTCTGCCCTGTCCTATAGGGTCGCTATGAGTCGGCATTGACTCGATGGCAATGAGTTTGGGTTGGTTGGGTTGGGTTGGGATGTTCAGGTGAGAGAGAGTCTGAGGGAGGGCCCTGCACACTGGACCATGTTTTAGGGATGTAATGAATTATCGTGATTAGGACAGATGGACGGAGAGCATAGGAAAAGCCACTCTAGAGATGTGAAGGGTGAACGTTGCTGTTCTAGTTCTCCAACTACTTAGAAATGCCTGCTGCCTAGCCCGGAAGATTTCGCTCTTGGCTGGGGTTGGGAACAGGACTCCCAGGGCTTGTGCCAGCTGCTCCCTGGCTGTGTCATGCTTGTCCTGTTGCTAAATCTCTCTCCGCCTTGGTTTCCCCATCTATGCCTGCCAAGATGGTGCAGATTCCACTTAGCTTGCCGTGGGGGAAAACAGGAGGGGGAGGGGCTCTCTCCATACAAGGTGTTGTTATTATCATTAGCTTGACACACAAAAATATTCATGTCTACATCCAGGAACTAATCTGCATTTGTTATCCTGTGCCGGAGTGGACAGATGGTGAAAGATATTTTTAGATTCTGAAATGGTAACTTCCTATTCTTGGTAGCCAAAACTTTGTCCCCTTTTGGCTTCTGTCTAAAGTCAGCTGCCCATGGACTTAAAGGCAACCTCAAGTCCCACTTCCTCCCCTTGTTAGGAACTGCTACTTCTTGCATTTCCTGAACATAAAGTGATTTCTCTCTAAGTGTGGAAAGTGATGACCATGGGGCAGGAGGCCTCAGGGATGTGGCTGATCATGGGTCCCCTGAACTCCTCGTTCTCGTGGATAAAAGGACTAGCTATGTGCACACACCCCTGGGTCAAGTGAGGGAGTTGGGATAAAGTGAGGATAATAAACTCATGGCCGTTGGGTCATTTTTTTGTCTACAGAAGTGGTTTGCTTGACTTGCATAGTCTTTCAAAATCCCAGAGTTTTAGCTTCTTAAAAAGAAAAGAAAGACTGGGTCTAGCATTCTCAACCTGTGACACCTTAGAAGGGGGAGGTGGGGGATATGCCCCAGTGTGTCCATTTGTCTTCTCTTTGATCACACCTGGCCCATTTTCCTTAGGCTTTGAAGTTTGAGACTTTGCATTTACAATGCTGTGACCATTGTTTGATTAAGCACTCACAACCCACGCCCACTGATTACCTTGTTACCAGCTTGATCTCCTGGATCTCTCCTAAGACGCTTGTGTGGAGGTTAATATAATAATTCCTGCTTAGAAGAGGAGGGAATGAGGCTTGGAGATGGGACATCCTTGCCAAGGTCACACAAGGATGGAGTGCAAGAGCTGAGGCTCCAGACTCTGCCTTCCAAGTCCAAGTCCAATTGATCCGCTCTCTGCCATCCTGCCACTGACGTGTCCCCAGGCTTGAAGAATTATGAGCCCAAGATCCCAAGATTCCTGGATGATAGAAAGCCAGGGCTTCTGCTGCACTGAGATAAGAAAGTGGGAAGAGACAGAGATGGGCAGCCCGTACCATCGTGAGAAAAGTGCTGATCAGGGTGGATGGGGTAGGGTCAGGAGTCCTGGTCTGTAACTCGATTGCTAGGTGACCTTGAGCAAGGCTCTTTTTCCTTCTCTGGGCCTCTGTTTCCCTGGGTGGTCTGGAATTCTGCCTCTGACACTAGTGACCAGATCTAAAGCCTTCTGTACTCCATCTGGACCCCTGTCCCGAGTGTCATTTGACTTTGAATTCTAAAATGGCTGAGAATCGGACTCAGTGGTGTGTGTGTTTGTGTGTGTGTGTTGGGGGAGGGGGAGTCCGGGGCTGGAATTCCTAGAAATGAAACCAGGTTGTCACAGCATGCTTGCTTACACGCAAAGTGTTTCCACGTTGGGCAGGTTGACTGTTGAGCAGGGCTAGGTGCAGCTGTTCTGAGCAGTGATGAGGAAGGAGATGTGCGTCTGAGTCCCCCAGCATCCAAGCTGGGAAACCGGCCAGTCTCTCCCCTCCTGATCCCATTGTCCCTGGTTCCAGAACGGTGGTTTTAATCAAGATAGCACACCGCTCTTCACACTGAAATGCAGTGCTGCCTCAAACGCTCACAGCCTCAGAGGAACCAGGCAGATAACAGTGTCCACAAGAAGGGGAGCCTCCAGTAGGGGGGCAGGAGGGGCCATGGAGAAGGTCTCCTAGAGAAAGGACCTCTACTCTTCAGCTCTAGCTGCCACGAGAAACTGGGGGCCCACATTTCGGCCCATGCTCACACCTCGGCTTTTCGAGAGAAGTGGGGGGTTGGGATTGCTGTGTGAATCCTCCCAATGTTCACCTCTGCAGTAAGACTTTTGTCAGGGGTCTGAACCACAGAGAACCCAATTGTGACCCATCCACTTTGAGGTCGCTGAGATCCACTCTTGAGTTGGCCCACAGTGTCCCACGCTGGATTTTATTCTAGCCTCCAGCAACTCGATGAGAAGCTGCGGGGCTGTTGATAGGAATTTGAGCCTGCAAGGCAGCTCCCAGGAGAGAGAGGAGGGAAAGGAGCAGGAAAAACTGGCTGCTGCATACCCGGTCCTAGCAGGACCCAGGCCAGGTGTTCTAGGCACAGGATCCCCTGTTATCCCCGAATCTTCCCAGGCGGGGGACTATTGATAAATTCATTTATGAGATAAGGAAAGTAAAAGTCACCGACTGAGGAAGTAGGCAAGAGGTGAAGGGGCCAGCACAGCCTGAGCCAATTCCTTAGCCCAAGCTCTAGTGGTGAGTGGTGCTGGGGGGAAGCCCAGAGCAATGTAGGCTGGTTACCCACCTGGCTCGATCGCTTCTGCTCTCTTTCTCTCTCTCACATACTCTCTCTCTCTCTCT
>NW_022109491.1:25024339-25025486 GCF_000313985.2 Echinops telfairi | reverse complement strand
CACACACACACACACACACACACTATTTTTTTCTCTCTCTCTTTCCCTGTGCATGCACACATCCAAACCTCTGAGCTGTTAAACCACTCAGGGCTGTTAAGCCAATTACAGTACTAACTCTGTCTCCTCTGACCCTGTGAGCAGCAGAGCAATAAGCCGTGAACCCTGCTTGCCATAATCTTGAACTCACTGGGTCCCAGCTTGGCCTGGATAAATGTGGTTTGCTAAGCCAATTAGTGGGAGACTATCTGGCATGGAACCACTCCCAGGTGAATCTGGAAGGATCTGGGAACCCCTAAATGAGGAGGAAGGGGGGCAAGTCTGGATTGGGGAGCTTTCCTCCACTCCCCACTCTCTGTCCAGGCCCCACCCCTGCTCCCTCTGCCTCCTGACAAGTCCCACACTCAAGAGAAGCCCTGAAATGAGTAAGTGACCACTTGGTAGGTGCTTCACTCTGGAAAAAGATATGCATAGCATAATGGTTAAGAGCATGAAGTCTGGATCCAAACGTTGTCAGTTCAAATCCTGACCCTGCCACTTCCTACATGTGACCTTGAAAAGCCACATAACCTCTGTGTGTCTCAGTTCACTTCCCTGGTAAACTAGCCTTCACATGGGTGCCCACCTCCTAGGCTGTTTCAAGGTTGAATGAGATAATGTGTGCAAAGGGCTACATTAAGCATGGGAACTATTGGCAACGATTACTGCCATCTACCTGCACTTGTTCCCTGTGGAGGGAGGTTCGCTCACTGAGCAGGTAGCTGGGTTCAGAAGGGCAAAGATGCTTCCCAGAAGTCCTAAAACCACAGGGACAGAAAAATCATTGGACTACTCTGCAGTCATTGACTCACAAGATATTTATGGGATGCTGGCTATGTACCAGGCACTGTTCTAAATCTTGAGAACAGAGTGATGAACCAGACAAAGTCCAGTAGTCTAGATGGAGCCGAACAGTCCTCATAGGAGAGACCAACAAACTAATAAGAAAGGACCATGTAGAATTCTTCAATGGCTGATAATCTGGCTAAGTGTGTGTGTGTGTGTGTGTGTGTTCCATTTGTCTTCTCTTTGATCACACCTGGCCCATTTTCCTTAGGCTTTGAAGTTTGAGACTTTGCATTTACAATGCTGTGACCATTGTTTGATT
>NW_022109491.1:25019517-25022852 GCF_000313985.2 Echinops telfairi | reverse complement strand
AGGACTGCCAGGAAATGACTTTGAACCTGGCTGCTGGGGTGAGGATCCCTGGGGAGAGGAGGAAGGATGGGTTGGTATCTACTCCCGGCCTCTCCATTCCCCAACAACTACCCTGTCTTTGTTAGGGCCTGGACATTCCTCCCTGGGGACTTTCCATCAGCCTATGAGATCCCCACCGCCCCTCCCAGTCCCTCCTCCTCCACCTGCAGCCAGATGGAGCGAAGGCTCTGAAGCTCTCATCTGAGCCCATCACTGCTGCAGCCACAGAGCATCCTTGGCTCCCCCTGGCTCCAGAGAGCTCAGATGCTTTAGCCTGGCACCGAGGCCCTCTGCTCCTGCACGTGCTCCAAACAAGCCGCGTACTTCTTCAGGCCTCACAGCAGCCGCTTGTAGTTCTTCCGCTAGCAAAACCCTTGAAATTCTGCTTGTCCTTAGGGGGCAGGGGGAGGGGGGCAGTTCAAATAATGCCACCTATTCCAAGAAACTTCCCCTGAACAAACCCAACTCCTGCCTTCTGCTGCTCCCATGCTCCCAGACCCTGCCCCTCGGGCAGCAAAGAGCCATTGTCCTCTTTCAACTTGAAATGGAAAGTGCTTGGGTTGCTAGTTGAAACCTCAGGAAGTAGAGAAAAGGTAACAAGAAGAAATATTCCCCTTTGCTCATTATATCAGGGAGTGGAACGGAAGGATTAGAAAGAATTTCCACTTGCTAATTAGCTATTACTTGCATTAAGGGAACCTGGGCTACTAACCTATCATAAAGTCAGCAGTTCGAAACCACCAGCCGCTCCAAGGGAGAACGATGTTTTTCTACTCCCATGACGAGGTCCAGGGGCCGTTCTGCCCTGCCTTAGAGAGTCACAATCGAGTTGGAACTGACATGATGGCTATGAGTTTGTTCGCTTGCGTGTTTGCATTATTTGATTGATTGTATTAGTTGAAGATGTACCGATGGGCTTTAATTCATTAAAAAAAAAACATACGTGTATACATTCACCTGCCTTTAAAAAGTCAGTTGCTATTGAAAATCTTAGTGTCCACTTCTTGAGGCTGAGAGTAGCTCATTCACGTTCAGAACAGTTTCGCCTGGTAGGGAGCCTGGCAGTCAAGAGTGAAGGCTGTGGAGCCAGATGGCTGGGTCTAAACCCTGGTTTGGCCCCTTATGAGCTGTGTGACCTTGGGCAAGCCTCCTACCCCCTTGAGACCTCAGTTCCTCATCTGTGCAGTGGGAACAATACCAGTTCCTACAAGAGTGGCCACAGTGGGAGTGAGTTAAGTCAGTAGCTGGAGGATCTGTGCCCACTGCTCAACACATCACTAAGTGCCCAGTCCACCCTGCTTACCAGATGTGACAGCAGAGGACCAGAGAGGGTAAGGGCTTGCAGTTAGGAAGCGGCAAAGCTGGGCTTTGAGAACACGCAATCAGGCTTTGAAGCCCTGGTGTGACTTATTCAAAGAAAGAGAGGAAAGAACGAAGGAACGAGGGAGAGCAGGAGGGAGAAAGGAAGGAAAGAAAAAATAAATCATATATTGCTTGTGGAGGCAGGAACATTTTTGTTTACTGTTTAAATTTTTTAAAAATTCCAGTATGAAGTATGCACTGTTGACATTTTATCTCAAGCTTTCCCTTCAGTTAAAAATCACTCCTCCTCCCTTGGACCCCATGCACCCGATCTCCTTCTGTTCTGATGCTCTGCCCACCTGGTGGCTTTGCTCGTGGGATCGTGATCGGGAGTTCTCTGGGGCTGAGGTCTCATCCCTGCTGTTCTTCACCCCCCTGGTGCCGGGGCTGTGCTGAGATGGAGCCAGAGTAGCCCCTCCATTACTGGCTGTGGCCTTGCACCAGCTAACTGCCTCCAGGTGGGCCATGATGCCTGTTGAGGCAGGCTGTGGCTTTGTGGCCAATGTGCGACAGGATGGGGAGCTAAGGCAGTGTGAAGTTGCTGAGCTGCCAGACTAGTGACTCATCCCACTCAGAGGGGCCTTAGAAGTATGGCCCAGCACTCTGCTTCCCAAAGGCCACAGTCTGGAAATCCCTGCACACGTGAGGCTGTCATGGCCCGGAATCGACTGGGCAGGCATGGTGGGAGCCCTTGCAGTTGTCGACACAGCCACTGATTGAAGTCTCCTAGGCCAATATCCTCTGCTTGCCAGAGGGCCAAATGGACTAGGGCCATTCAGACCATGTAGCTGGGACAACCCCGGAGCCGGAGTCCCAGGAAGATATAGGTGTGGCAGAAAGAGTCCTTGTACACAGTAGGGGCTCAACAAATGTTGGTGTGAACTGAGTAGCACCTTGGAGATCAGAATCTCGGGCAAGTCATTTCACTGCCTTGGATTCATTTACATCCTCTTCCAAGTCCACGTGCAGGTGTGGGAATTCTGGAGGTGTTTTTGAAAACCTTGGATGAGAGAAAGAGTATAACTGCGAGCTGAAGGCATCGGTGCAGATCACAGCTCCAGCACTCCCTAACCGTGTGACTGTGGGCTAAGCACTCCCCTAGCCAGGGTTCTGGGCTTCTCTGCAAAATAGGGGTAACCTATCCCTTAAAGGTTCATGCAAAGACCCCTTGAGATCATATAAATCAGTGGTTCTCAACTTTCTTCATGCTGCGACCCTTTAATACAGTTCCTCATGTTGTGAGGAAACATGTTTTCAATGGTCTTGGGTGACCTCTGTGAAATGGTCATTCGATCCCCAAAGGGGTCATGACCCACAGGTTGAGAACCGCTGATGTAAATGCATAGGGCTTGCCACGCAGCACCTGTTCAGCAAAGGCTCACATCGACTCTTACTGTGCTTAGCCCAATAGGAGCCAGCAACACTGGGCTGAAATGGATCAGCACTGGTGAGGATGGCCCAGTGTTCCCTTCTGCTGTCCGTAGATAGGGTGCCATGGTGGGGACAAACTTGATGAAATCTAACAACGGAGCCACCCTCTCTGTGTATCAATAAGACACGGGGCAGGAGAAGACCATCGTCCGAAGGCCCTAATGTTCAGTAGCCCTCAGCCACTGGTCCCTGTGGAGGAAAAAGACTTGTGCTGTGGTTCCAGAGGTAACGTGAGGACAGCCGCCACCCAAGGTAGAGCACATCCAACCAAGGACGTCCTGGCACTCAAGTTGCTCCGGAGCAGAGCGGACTGCTTCTGAGGCCATGCGCTCCCTGCCGAGCAAACACGAGTGGCCGTCTTTGGCCGGGTGGCTGTCACAGGGACACTGGTGATCTCCAAAGCCCTTCCAGTTTTAAGAGCCTGCAGCTCTAACTCGGGGGTTTCCTGGTGCTCCGTCCCATGGCACTTAACTGTCCTACAGAAGGTCCTACCCTGGTGGCCC
>NW_022109491.1:24992218-25019417 GCF_000313985.2 Echinops telfairi | reverse complement strand
AATCTAGACTGAGCCTGAGTTTGGCTGGGCTCAGCCTTTTTCTTTCTGGTTTAAAGGCCAATTTTTAGAATGGAAAACGAATTGAGAGAGAGAGAGAAAGAGAGAGAGAGAGAGAGAGAGAGAGAGAGAGAATGATGCTCCGTGTGCCCAACTCCACAATGGCCCCTCCTGGCCTGTCAGTCGAGACCAGCGCCATCCAATGGAACCGTCTGCAAAGGTGGAAATACTGCAGGTCTTCACTGGGCCGCCCACCAAGTCACCTGTCACAGGTGGAGAGTCAGGGCTGGAAATGTAGCCAAGGCAATGGAAGAGCCGGAAGTCACGCTGGATTTCACTTTAATGCAATGTAAGTCATCAGGTGTAGCTCGTGACTACTGAGTTCAAGTTATAGACAGAACAGGCCTAAACCCCATGCATGCCCTTCACTTCCCAGCTTATTTTGAAGCAAATCCCAGACTTTGTTATCATTACATCCAGAAATGCATCAGCACATCTCTTCAAAGATGAAAACCTTTGGTGAAAACCCCAAACCCACACTCACTGTCTTTGAGTTCATTCTGACTCATTGGTGACCCTGGAATCACCAGGTGGACCTGCCTTTGGACATTTCCGAGATTTTAAGTAACGCTGCAAGAGTAGATAGCCTCATCTTTCTCCTGAGGAGCACCTGATGGTTTCAAACTGCTGACCTTGTGGTGAGGAGCCCAACATGTACACCACCAGGGCTCCTCTGAAAAGAAAAAGATATATACCTTTAAAAAAATCACTAAAATATGTAATACTGTTTTCACACTTTTAAAGGTAATAACTTTCTTAAAAATTCATATGGTATTTTCTAATTAGTTGCCATCATTTCCAAAATGAGATTCTTCTTTTTGCATAAAGCCTTAATTTCCAGCTACTTTTGAAAAATTGGAAACTCCAGCCTCACTGGGCTCACACGTTCCCAGGCAGTATTGCGCCAGAACCCAGGGGGTGCCTGTCCCTGTCACCAGAGCCCTCACTTAACCCACTTCCTATCAGCCCCTCCCTTCTAAGCACTAGCGTTTGAGACCCTGATTCAACTCAGACCCCTCACAATGTTTTCTTTCTGCCTTGATTACTAGGTACCTTCAAATGCTATTAAGAGAGTAGAAGTTACTACCCCCAGCATACACGCCCCTTCACCGGCCTCTGCCCTGGCTCGTAGCATCTCAACTCCACAGGGATGTCAGAAGACAGAAGGTGGGGGAGCTGTCTGGGCTAGATTAGGAGGCCCAGGGTCTTACTTCGTATTTGCTCTGCCAGTGGCCCATTTCACAGAGAGGGGCTCTGAGGCTCAGCGAGGGGATGAGAACTGCACTGAGACAATGAAGGACATGAACAGCTGGTCCCTGAAGCGTGCGGGCGATGGGCTACTCACTTCTCTGCTGGTGGAAAGAGCAGTTCTGGGGCTGATAGGGGGTCGGTGGGATGGGAGAGGGTCTCATCTTCAGCCAACCTTAAAATCAGTGGCTGGGAAACATTTGGCTTCAGCTCAGCAAGAGAGGTACCATGCCTCTCAGGGGGGTGCGAAGGAGGAAGGAGATGCCCAGCCCAGCTCACCAGCACCCCTCAGAATGGGAGCCGAATGTGTTAAAATCACATTCTTCACTGACATTTATGACTCATTTGGCTGCCAACCCCAGGAAGGTCCTACTTTGCATCCTGCAGGCTCTACTCAGGAGTGGGCAGATGGGGAAGGGGCCTCAGGCCCAAGAGCTTCCTGGTTCACATGGCAGGGGAGATGGTAGGGAGTTGGGGGTCCCTCAGTGTTTCCTGAGAGCCCTCCAGCTAGCCCTGTCTGAGGCCCGGGGCTCCTGGGTCTGGGCCCAGCCGGCTCTATGCCCCGTAATGAAGCAGGGCGATTGGCTGGCTCTGGCTTGAGATGCTTTTTGGCTGTTTGACCTTGGGTGAGTCACTTCCCCAAATGCCTCTGGAAGCCATGCCCTTCCAGATGGCCACCCTTACCTCTCGAGACCCTGGCAGCTCTCTTCTGGCTCCCACCCTGGCCCTCCTTGGATCTCTTCTCCCTAACCAAAGTGCTCCCTCTAAGATGCAGCGGTGGCACCTCATCCTGTCCCTCCCATTTAAAAGCTGTGACTCTCATAGCAACGAAGGGGGGTCCTTCTCCCTGGCCCACCTCCGCTCCCCTTCCTCTCTGCCCCCTTCTTCTAATGACCGGCAAACAGTCCAGGAAGCCCTCACTCTTCCTTGAAAGTTTCCTCCCCCCTCAGGACCTTTATTTACCCTCGTCCTTTCTACGGTCAGAAAGGACCTCCACCCCCTGCCCCACTCCCTTACCCCTCATCTGGCTAACTCCTGTGCTTCCTTCAGATGTGGCTCGGTCGGCACCTCCTCCAGGAAGCCTTCCCTGACTACCTCTCCAACAGACCCACCTTTCTCATTGCCGGGGGTGGGGGGTGGTTGTTTGGAATGGTTTGGGAGCTCGTGGAACTTGGACATGGCTATGCGCTTGTAGGGGTGCTTGATTGATGGCCAATCTCGCCCCACTCCCAGGCCATGAGTCCCAGATGTGCTGGGCTTGTCTTCCAGGATTTGAGCACAGGCCCTGGTGAATTGTAGCTGCTCAGAAAGACTTGTTGAATACGTGTTGAGTCGACAGCCCCTTTTCTCACCCGACCCACATCATCCCAGGTGAAGCTCTTTAGGCCCATCTGCATCCAACATGGGCCGCCCAGACAGCTCTGCAGCACAGGCTCCGCGTGGCTGGGTGACTGGAGGAGAGATGTGGTGACTTCTTCCACCCCTTCTCAGGTTCAAGGGGCCATCCTGAATCACAGCTGAGCCCGAGGTCTGGCACGAACTTGCTCTGTGGCCTTCGCTAAATCCTCCTGCCTTTCTGGCTCTCAACATCGCCTCTAAAATGGGGGTCATCACAGAACTCACCTCAGATCTCTGATCTGAGATATTTGAGGACTAGACGGATGGATAGGAATACCAAGACTTAGCAGAGCCTGGCCTCTCGCTGGCACTCAAGAAACGTGATCTGTTGCCATCAGGGAGGCGCCCTGGTGACACAGTGGTTACAAGTTGGGCCGAAATCCTCAAAGTTGGCAGTTTGAAACCACCAACAGTTCCGAGGGAGAAAGACAGGGCTTCCTACTCCGTGAACAGTTACAGTCTTGAAACTCACAGGAGCAGTTCTACCCTGTCCTATGGGGTCACTATGCATCGGCCAGCATCAACTCGCTGGGTTTTTGCGGTGGTGGTGGGTTGTCATTAAAAGCTCTACTTACTGTCTGCCTGCCCAGCTGGGGATGGGATAGGGGCTCAGCTGGTGTGGAAAGTCCCCTTCCCATAAACCCATCTGCTGCCCCCTTCCCCCAACTCCACCTTGTCCACCCAGCAAAAGTCCTTGGGGTCTGGCCCACTCGGGAGGCCAGGGAGCTAGTCAGGGTGGGGGCTGGGGCTGGGGGTTCCTGGATGGAGCCGTGAAACCACTAGCGGGGGAGCCGCTGGAAGCTGCTGTATTTTTGGCCAGGAGCTGTGAGGGGGAGTGACGAGAAGCACACGCGGAAATGCCGAGACAGCCAGATGGAGGAGCTGAGGATGTGAGAGACCAGACAGACAGAGAGAGCCCCGAGTCAGGGGGAGGAGGGGCAGGCAGGGGAGGACAGCCTGAAGGCGGCAGGCACCCAGAGCCATGAGCTGAGCAGCAGATCAACAGATGGACCAAGCAGCTGACAGACCGACGGACCCACAGGCCAACCAAGCATCCCAGGGACAGACAGAAAGACAGGAGAGCAGGTCCCAGATCCAGGGGAACAGACAGGCTGCCCCGCAGCCAATGGACTGACCAATAGGCGTTTCAGGCCTCTAAGGACAGACAGGCTGACCAAATCAGGATCCCAGGGTCAGGCTGACTGCCACAATAACTGAGAATAGATGAACAGACAGGCTGATCTGGCATCCTGGACAGACATGGCAGACATGGGCTGGCTGGACAGACAGAGCAGTGACTCCAGATCTAGGGTTGGACACACCTGGCCAGTCTGAAGAGACACTGAGGTCCAAGCCGGTAACCAGACCCCAAACCAGAGACGCAAGTAGACCAACATGAACAGGAGGGAGAGCCCGATCAACCGATGGCGTGGCCCAGAAGCCTCCTGGCTTCTCAAGTTGGGTGTATGTGTGTGTGTGTGGGGGGGGGGATTCCATCATCCTTCTTCCCTCCTCCTGCCCATTAGAGAGGACCTGCCAGCTTGGAGTTCCTACCCACATCTAGACCTGTAGCATGCTCAGTGTTCAGAAGACCAATTTTTAGATCCTTTAGATCCAGATTTTTTGGTGGAAGGATTTCGCAACCCAGCACTGGCTTCTCTCCTCCTCTCGGCTCTGCTTCTCCGTTGCCCACAACAGTGCACACCCATCCTGGCTTCCTGTTTATTCTCAGACACATTTCTCTAAGCTTTAGACGGAGAGTCGGGAAACTAGTTCCAAAGGCCTGAGTGTCTCTGTTTCCTCATCTGTAAGTTGAGGATGCCAGATACTGTTAGGGTGGCCTGACTGCAGGGCCTGGCTTCTGCTGGCCTTCTGTCAACTTACAACTGGGTGCTCCACAGAAGAACGGGGGAGGGACGGGGAACGACTAACCTGGCTGCAGGAGCATCCGGGAGGACTTCCTGGAGGAGGAAGGCCAGGAATGCATCAAGAGAGGATGAGAGGAGCCTACAGGTAGCTTGGCTCCACGCAAACCCAGGCAGGTAATCCCCAGGGCTTTCTAGACCAGGAGAGACATACACGTGCACATAGCGTACACTCACACATAGTCATTCTGCAGAACTGCCGGCCAATGCAGTGATGCCAGAAACACAATGATGACAGCAAGGTCCCTGCCCTCAGGGAGCCACCTGCAAGCGGTAGAACAGAAAACAGATGTGCTGATTCATAATAAGAGTGCTTCCTAGTCCAAGCGGGAAGAAGAAGAAAGAGCCGGGTCACGGGTAGACTAGAGAAGCATTTGTTGAAGGTGAAGGTGCCGGCCTGGGATGGTGACTTGGGAGGCCTCCGTTAGGAGGTGACCCTCAACTGACCGGGGAACCTAGCTGGGGACAAAGCTGGAAAATGAGTGTTCCGGGCAGAGCAAGCTGCAAGAGGAGATGTCAGGGACAAGCTCGGCCAAGGAGGAGCCAGTGGGACAGGGATGAGGGAGGAGTGAGAGAAACGGGCAAGGCCAGATGGCTTCAAGCCCTGAAGCCAAGGAGAGAAGTTGGGTTTTCATCCAAGTGCTGAGGAGGACCTTGGAAGGTTTGAAGGACCAGAATGACATGATCGGACAGCTTTTGATTCTTTTTTAAACAATATCCCACTGGTTGCCATGTGTGAAACTGGATGACGGGGCGGGAGGAAGAGACACAGGAGTCCAAGCAGGAAGCCCCAGAGGCTGTTGTTCAGGCAGGAGATGGCCATGGCCTTGACCAGTGTAATGACCATGTAGAGTCTGGAAAGCTGGGCATGAGTTCAGGAGAAAGCAGGTACCAGGGAGAAGCTTCAAACAGTCCGTGGATCAATTCCATTTTCTCTTCATCCCATTTTCCCACCAAGTTGTTGAAGCCCCCTTGTGCATCCCCTTCTCTGAGTCTGGATAGGCTGCTTCTCCTGAGAGGGGGCCTTCTCTGTAGCTGGTGCTGGTCTCATGCAGGGTGGGGTCCAGCTTCTTACAGCTGCCTTTCCAGGAGAGTAAAATAGGGTGGGCTTCCTGGGGGAGGCTTCCAGGGAGGACACTTGGTCATCAGAAGGAGCCAGAGGCCTTCCCTCAGGGTGCGCGCCCCTCTCCCTCTATGTGCATCTCCCTCTACAGTCTGTAGACTGTTTACCTCCTCCTTCGGTGTTTGCAGTAAGGAGGGAACTGAGGCAGAGAGACTGCCCAAGGCCGTACAGCTGCCAGGGAGGCAAATCCACAAGCCCCCAATGTTGCCCTCCTGCCTATCTGCCCCCCACCCCAGTGGCAGTGACTGCAGGCAGGATGGTGAGTGCTGGCCACGTTTTCGAGAAGGGGAAACTGAGGCCGGGCCCAGTTGAATGGCTCTTCCTGGGCCACCCTGTTTGAAGAGCTCTGTGGGCCCCACCTCGATCGAGCACATTAAAACGCAGCAACATCAAACATCAAATGTGAATTCTAGCTAATCAGATAAAAGCCAAATCGCAGTTGACTGGCTGACATCATGTTCTGTTTTGCAGACATTTAGTTAAACATTTATTAATTTTGAATCTGCAGTTTTTCAATGTGTTTTAGAGCCAATTCCCTCCCCCTCCCCACACCCCTTCCCCTGCAAAGGCTCAAACCGTTTCTGAGGCCCATGAAAATTTCCAAGGTCCCTGGCAGCAAGCCCTTAACCCTGACCGGGCAGGACTACCATGGGTGCACCCTGCTGCCAGAAAAGGCTGAGAGCGGGCTGACCCCAGGCCTTTCACCCTCAGACAGCCGCAGGGGCTGTCCACATCCCCCGCCCCCACCCAATGTTCTTGAGGCTTGATGGGTACCCCGTCAGGGCTGGGGCCCTGCGAACCCTCTGTCTTTGGAGCTGGTGGAGGAGGGGGCAGAGAGGGTAGGGAGGTGGGCGGCCCTGTCAGGTGGTGATGGATGCTGGCTGGCGGGCCTCTCTCATGCTGACCCAGGCCTGAAAACAGATGGTCCTCCAGCCGGAGAGAAACTTCAGGGTGTCGCCCTCCCCACAACTCCCCAGGCCCTTTCGCGCTGGACCAGCTGGTCTCGCCTTCCTGTTTGAAGTAGGAGCCACGGCGGATGGAGCGGGCAGGGGAGGTTTGGGAAAGTGGTCTCTGCTCCAAGCACCTCAGAAGCTCTAGGCAGAGCAGCTGTGTCTCTCCCCTAGAGCCCCACCCACCCACCCACCTGCCTCCCCACCTCAGCCCTGCTCTCTGCCCCTCCTCCATCCCTCGCCTGACACATCAGCCTGCTTGTCATTGCAAACCTGGCCCAGACCCCAGCCTCTCCTGGCTCACTTCCAAGCCAGCCTCCAGCGCCAGCTTTCCAAGCCACCAAGCTGATCACATCACCCCTGATTCTGGGATGAAACTCCAATTTGGAATAAAATCGAAACCCCTTAGGCTAGAATTGGATGCGCTTCCCAAGTCCAGCTCCTATGCCACTGCCCACTGGTCCTCCCCGCTCCCTCCACCAGGCCCATCAAACCACACCGCCCTGGCTCCCAAAGGGTGCTGCTCACTTAGCTGCCGCTTCCACCCAGGACGCCCTCCCACTTCCTGTTTGCCTTCAAATGGCTACCGGGAGCAAGTGCTTCCTCTTCCAGGAAGCCTTCCTCAACACCCCGGCTCCCTCAGGTAGAAGTCCGCAGCTGTGGGTGGCATCTGTAAACCTTTCCCCAATTCAGCACAAAATGTTAAAATAATAAGTAAAGGAGAAACCCCCAGTGCACACAATTCTGTTCTGACACACCCAAGGTCGGTCAGTTCCAGGGCACAGCTGTTTTGTAGGGTCTTCTAACAGTGTTGGTGGCGTAGTGGGTCAGCAGTTCAAACCCACCAGCACCGCGGAAGGAGCAAGACGAGGCTTTCCCATTCTCCAAGGATTTACAGCCTTGGAGACCCAGAGGGCAGGTCTGCTCTGCTCGATCAGGTCACTTGCTATGTGTTGGAATCACTGACGGCAGTGGGCTGGGTTTCTCTCTGGTTTATGAAGGGGGGTAAGGGGTATCATCCGATAGGAGTAAGTTTAGCTTTTAGTTTTGTTTTGAACATTGTACGCTCCAGACATGATAAGAGGTTAAAAAACAAGCAAACAAACCAAACTGCTCCTGTGGCTTTCTGAGACTCTAACTTCTTACCTGAGTAGAAAGCCCGGTCTTTTTTCCGCGGGCAGACTGGTGGCTGTGAACTGCTGACCTTGCAGTTAGAAGCTGGATGGTAACCACGAGGCTCCCAGGGCTCCTCCCTGTCAGGGGTTAAAAACCTCACTACGATCCAGCACTTAGTCAATTCCGACTCATAGCGACTCTATAGGGCAGTGGTTCTCAACATTCCCAATGCCACCACTCTAACACAGTTCCTCATGTTGTGGTGACCCCCCCAACCATAAAATTATTTTTGTTGCTACCTCCTCACTGTAATTTTGCTACTGTTAGGAATCAGGCGACCCCTGTGAAAGACTCCTTCGACCCCCAGAGGGGTCACGACCCACAGGTTGAGAACCACTGCTATAGGACAAGGTAGGGCAGCCCCTGTGAGTTTCTGAGACTATAACTCTTAACAGGAGTAGAAAAAAAAACCTCATCCTTCTCCGGCTGGTGGTTTTGAACTGCTGACTTTCTGGTTAGCAAGCCAGCGGGCATAACCACAACACTACCAGGTCTCCTTATAAGGGATTAGGAATCCTACAACCAAGTCCCACCCACCCATCCCCATCGGATGATCATGTTATGTGAAGCACTTCCTGTGTGCCCCTTCTTTAAGGAGCCCAGTCAGTGCCCCCAGCAGCAGGCCCGGGAGATGGTCTTTCCAGGACTCTCAGGCTGCAGTATAGGAAGGCGGCCTGGGCGGCCGGAGACTGGCTCAGGCCATGCCGGCGGGCGGGGAGCCTGAGCGCCTTGTGCCTCCTGCAGGTACCTGCACGCGCTGTACCTGGGGCTGCAGAGCCGCTGGCGCGGGGAGCGGCTGCAGCGCCACTTCTACTGGCGGATGCTCTTCGAGAGCGCCGACGTGAGCATGCTGCGGCTGTTGGAGACTTTCCTGCGCAGCGCGCCGCAGCTCGTGCTGCAGCTCAGCCTCCTCATACATCGCAGCGACAGCGACAGCGACGGCCACAGCAACCTGTTCCAGCAGCTGCCTGGTGAGCCCCGCCCCCTGCCTCCGGGCCCCCGGGTCGCCTCCAATGGCCCACTCACCCTCACTGTTTGGCCCCTGGCCCTTCCACCCTTGGCTACCTGGGAGGGAGCTTTCCCACTCGCTGGGCAGACCAGACCCCAATTCTGCCACGTGCAGAGAGGCCCTCCTGAGAACCCCTGGCCACTGTCCAGTGTCCTGAGGACCCCTCTGGTCCTCATTGCCATGCAGTGCCCAGCCCACACCTCACCCCCTCCACAACTCTGACAGACCAGGCCGCCTCCCTTAGTGTCAGGGAAAATACATCCCTACCTCCCTGGGGTGACCCTTGTCCCTCTCCCCCTCACCACTCAGTCAGTGTTCAGGAAGGTCTGCTGGGTCCCAGGCCAAGACATTGGGCAACACTGGGACGATTCCCCACCCCGACCCCCGTATCTTCTCCCCTTGTCAACTCAGTTCTTAGAGAGTCCCCCTCTTATCCAGGGCGCCCATAGTTTCTAAAAGTTCTCAATCATCACCCTCTTCACCTCCTCTCCCACCCCCACAGCCCTGCACCTTAAGTTTCCCTGCCCTCCCACCCAGAACCCTGAACCCTGTCAGCCTCAAAGAAGAGTCCTAGCCCTGACCCTTACGGAGTTCCACACCGTCCACCAGCTGTCCTCACACGTCCCCCAAGCCGGTCCACCCTCCCCTCTTCCGTTGTTCTTGCAGACCGCCTGACCCAGGTCCCCGCCACATCCCTTCTAGCCCAGTCACCTCTCTCCCAGCCTCAGAACTCAGCTCCGACCTGGACCTCTCCCCCCTCCCCAGGTCCCAACCTAGACCCCCCCACCCAATAACCCAGCCTGCCCTGCCCCCGCCCTGTCTCTGCAGTCTTCTCCACCTTCGCCTCACTCCTGTCCCTGGCCTGGACGCTGGCCTCCTACCAGAAGGTGCTGCGGGACTCGAGGGACGACAAGAGGCCCCTGTCCTACAAGGGTGCCGTGGTCCAGGTGTTGTGGCACCTGTTCACCATCGCGGCGCGCAGCCTGGCCTTCGCCCTCTTCGCCAGCGTCTACAAGCTCTACTTTGGCATCTTCATCGTGGCCCACTGGTGCATCATGACCTTCTGGGTCATCCAGGGGGAGACCGACTTCTGCATGTCCAAGTGGGAGGAGATCATCTACAACATGGTGGTGGGCATCATCTACATCTTCTGCTGGTTCAACGTCAAGGAGGGCCGCAGCCGCCGCCGCATGACCCTCTACTACTGCATCGTCCTGCTGGAGAACGCCGCGCTCACCGGCTGCTGGTATTTCAGCCGCAACTTCGCCACCGACTTCCGCTCGCTCATCTTGGTCTGCGTGGTGGCCTCCAGCTTCGCGCTGGGCATCTTCTTCATGTGTGTCTACTACTGCCTCCTGCACCCCAACGGGCCCATGCTGGGCCCCCAGGCCCCTGGCTGCATCTTCCCCGAGACTCCCGGCCCCTGTGGCCCACCAACAGATGCTGTCACCAGCCCGCCCAGGTCCCTGCCCAGGACTACAGGCGCGGAGCGGGATGGGGTCTCACTCGGGGGTGAACGGGCTGGGACCCCGACGCCGCCTGTTTTCCAGGTCCGCCCTGGCTTGCCCGCCACGCCAGTGGCCCGCACTTTGCGGACAGAGGGGCCTGTGATTCGGATTGACTTGCCCCGGAAGAAGTACCCGGCGTGGGATGCTCATTTTATTGACCGCAGGCTCCGGAAGACCATTCTGGCGCTGGAGTACTCCTCGCCCGCCACGCCCCGGTTGCAGTACCGGAGCATGGGGACCTCCCAGGAGCTGCTGGAGTACGAGACCACCGTGTAGACCAGTCCTCCGCCCAACAGGGGACGAGCTGGGCTTATCCGCAGTGTTGCGCCCGAAGGCCAGGCTGCCAGGCTGAGGGCGAGTGGATCTGCTGGGCCTCACCAGGGGGGTCCTGCAGAGGAGGGCAGGAAGCCTGCTTTGTAGAGGCTCTAGCCCTGGGCTCCATTTTCAGCCCCTAAATTTCCTGAACTAGAGCCCAGGGAATCAAGTGGTGCTACACTCCTCAAGAGCTGCCCACCCTCATGGTGGCCTCCACGCCACATGTCTGGTCCTAGGGACCTCACCCCACCCCCCACCTCCTCGGCCTGACATCACCCACCAGTCAGCCTGGGTGGACTCACTAAAGCAAGGGCACTGTATGGAGTCCATCACCCAGCTCCTGGGCTCCTCGAGGAGTGTGGGTGCTGAAGATAGGCTGCTGCCTCTGGGGTTGGAGGAGACCTCTGGGGAGGAAGGAGACGGCTGTGTAAGGTGTGGGGTGAGGTGTGGAGCGTCTGTGGATAGGGTTGGCGGAGTTTCTGTGGGTGCTGATGTCTGGAGCCTGGGATAGAGGAGAACTGAAGGAGGGCGTTGGGGTGGGTGGGGAGTCGAGGGGGACTAACAGTGCTGATGGGGATGGACAAGAGAGAGAAGCCCGGGCCATCTGAGGGGTGCGGGCTGGCAGAAGCATGCAGAGGTGGGCAATGTGGAGGAGGGAGCTCATGAATTGGAGCCTCCAGGATGTTTTACAAGTGAGCTCCCGGGAGAGACCACTGATTCTGGGCTCTGTTGTGGATGAGACTCTGGACACCTCCAGTGAAATTCCTCCAGGAGCCATTCTGTGTTCAAGTTGCACATCATCTGGAACAGGTGTCCCAGGTGAAGGCTTTGAACACTCAACAGGTGGAATCTACTAGAAAGATCCTTCCTCGGGGCTCCCTTCTAGAGGAAGACGGAGCACACTGAGCAGAGGAGGCGTGCTAGAACCCATTGATGGTAACAGTGTCCCGGGGGTCTCTGTTGGATCTGGATTCTGTCCTGAAGGGCAGGGACACTGGCACCCTTGCTGCTCTGCTTATGGGGATTCCAGCTCTGGCAACAATAGCCGGCTATAGAATCAGAGTATTCTGGGGAAGGGATACTCCAATTCTAGACTTCTGGGGCTCCATAGCTATCTTCCCAAGAGAAATTTTTGTCCCCAAAACTCCTGGAGCAATTCAGCTACCAACTGTTTCCCAGCTGGAAAGAGCCAGCACAAGAGACGTGACTTGAGTCCTGGCTCCGGGCCACCCTGCAGATGTTGCTCCCTGGGGCGGCATGTGGGAAACGAACTTGTTTTGCCTCAAATCCAACAACTGATCCGTTCCCATGGCCCAGACCTCCTGGGGTGCCCATGGGACACTCAGCCAGGGGTCCTCCCCGAGTCTGGGATGGGCAGTCCCTAAGGGGTGAGGGCTGTGAAGGCATAGAAGTCAGCCGTGTCTATGGGTAAGGGGCCAGAACCTGTAGACAGAACTTAGAACACACCCCCAGGGGGAGTGAGGTGAGCAATGATGAAAACCTTAGACTATGCAAATTGGAGGGGCACCGATCCCTCTCTTGTTCAGCCTCCCTCAGGCTAAAGATGGGAAACTGAGGCCCAGAGTGGTAGCTGCCCTTCCCAGTCCCACACTCCTGGCTGTGCTGTCCAGTGGTGAGTGAGGGGTGAGGGGGAGATTTCAAGGACGTGGGAGAGAGCCGTACTCAGGGTAAGAGGCAACCTCTAAGGCATTGCACCGGGAGAGAGAGCCACGCCGGGCCCTGCACGGACACCCATGCAGACGGAGGTGGTGTGTGCACAGAGAAGGCTTTGCTCCTGTGTCCCTCCGCTCCCTGGCTCCCCTCAGCCACATCAAGAAGGATGGGTGGTGGAGGAAGCCCCAAGGCTGACCCCGAACCTCTTCCGTGGGCTCACACACCCTCCTGAGCTTCTGTGCCATCTTCCCAAATGTGTCTTCAGGGACCGAATTCCATGACCCCCATGACACACGTCTGGGCCCCCAGGTCGAGCTGACTTTGTGTCAGGAATTTTCACCCCGTGTTGTTTCATGTCACCTCTCCCCCACCTGAGATAGATGTTCTCAACTCATCTTACAAAGGAGGGAAAGTGGGGCTCAGAGAGGTGACACAAGGGTCACCTTTAGCCAGTTGTTTTGCTCTCCAGTGTCCTCGGATGGCCTACCTGGTTACCCAGTGTCCAGCCTTCTAGGGGAAAAGGGTCAAAGATCCTACCTCGAAGTATAGGTCCCTACACAGCTCCAGGAGACCCCAGGGTGTAGGAATGGCTGGCCGTGGTAGGCCTGGCTTGAGGCTTACAGGGAAGCCCTGCAGCATTGTGGAACTTCTTCCACTCCCCCACCACATCTCAAGCTCCCACATCCTTCCCTCTGCATCTTACCAATGGGGACATTTGAGCCCTAGAAAGGGTCATAGTTCTAGAGAGGGATGTGGGTACCTACACCGTCAGGAAAGAACCAAGCCCTTTGAGGACACCCCACCCTGGAGCACGAGGCCCCGTCCTGCTGGGGCCTGAGGTCTGCCCGCCCCGGGCCTGACCCCCACACCTCATCCTGTTCCTATGGACCGCCTTGCTCCCTGGGAGAGAGGAATCGGGGTGCGGGAAGAGCACCATTCAGTCAAGCGGTCCTCTCCTTTCCCTTTCTGCGACATGATCTACCTCAGCTGGCCTCTCCCTGCCCCACCAGAACCCAACCCTGCTTCCCAGCCTCCTGCCTCCCACGCCCCATGCCCACCCCAGCCTGGAGGCTCAGTCCTTCCCAGGACCCCTCCAGGGGCCTGATGTTGAGAGAGGGTCCCAACGCCCACCACCCAGAGGAGCTGGGATCCCTGGGGCCAACTCCCGCCCCCCCTGCACATCCATTAGTAGGATTAGAGAACGTTTTATTGTGCTTTAGGTGAAAGTATCCACAGCAGATTCGATTTTTACTCAATATCCCCTCTCCAGAAATGTTCCTGACACGGCTTGCAATTGCAACGAGCCGCGCCCCCCCCACCACCCCTACCCCCACCCCGCCCACTCCCATTTCCATTCTTGGGTTTCTGGCCCTTCCCTACTGCCTCAGCTGGGCCCTCGGGCAAATGCAGCCCCTTGGGCCTCAGAGCGCTGGCTGTTGCAAGGTTCACATTCCTTGTGCGTGTTATGGTTTGAGCGTGGTTCAGGCCGCTTGTCTCTGGTTAAGAGGTGACCTCTGGAAGGAGCTTCAGGTCCCCACTCAAAAGGTGACTTAAGGCAATAGTCTTGCGGGTCCCTCCACGCTCTCTCAGGCCAGCAAGTCTGGTCTTTTGAAATGAACCTGCTCACCCCTTGTACAAGAGAAAGGGGCCCAGAAGCCAGGAGGGACTTGCCCAGGATGACACAGCAAGACAGAGCTGGGAACTTGCTGGGGGTGAGAGGTAGTGGGGTCTATCCCAAGGTTACCAGAAGAGAACTGGACACTCCAGGCACCAAATAAACCAGGTCCCGCCCTGCCCTCAGGATCTTCACCCCCAGAAGACCCCACGCCCACCGTCCCTACTCCCAGGGCATACTCCTATCTGCCAGCAATTCTCTTAAGCTCCCACCTCTCCAATATCCCATGAACTCCCCCCTCAGAGGCTGCTCACTGCTCCCCGAAACCTCTCCAGGCACCGCTCACTCCCATGCACCGATGTACCACGTGCCTTGTAACTGTGGCCCCAGCTGAATGGCACAGCCCTCCACACCCCACCCCAGCACGGAGGCCTCCTTGGTCCCTTCTGCTCATCTGCCTCACCCTGTCTCTCCAGAATCTGCCTTACCCGGCCAGCTCCCTGCTGCCCACCAAGTCACTGTCACCGAGAGCTGGGACTCAGAAGACAGGGCGAGGGTGAGGCCTGGGAACCCTTCAGGCCTTAGAGCGATGGCCCAAGAGGTTGCACGTGTCCAGGAAAGGCCTTGCCTGGGAGCCCCAATTCCCTCTACAGGTCTCAAGACCCACAGCTCATTTTCTTGGGGGCTAACCCAGGCCTGGGGTTGACAAAAGGCTCAGGCAGTGGAGAGAAGGTGCTCTCGGGCAGGGAATCCAGGACTGCAAATTCAACGCCTTCAATTAATGAACACAATGGAATGGAGGTGCTAGACATTAGGGAATAGTGCAGATTCTGGCCAACAGAATACATGACCCAGCCTAAAGGCATGAAAATTCAAATATTGGGAAAACTGTACTGGCCAAGCTAAACACTGGTGTTTAGCCCACAAACCACAGTTAGAGGTTCAAAATGTCTTGGGGAGCCCTACAGGGTCTGAAAACCCCTCTGGGGCAAGGACAGAGCCCATCTGTCAGGGAGAGAGGCCCCATCCCTCTGAGACTTTTCTAGTCTAACCCTGAACCCACACTTCCTGACCCCCTGAGGCCTGGCCCCACTGCTCTCTCAGTGAGAAGAGGAGGGAGAGCTAGGTGTCCCCAGAGCCCCTAGTTTGGGGACCTTCATCTGATAAAGGGCTAGAGGCCCCGGGGCAGTTGAGGGTTTGATGTCTGCATTGGGTAGGGAGAGAGTCCAACTACAAGATGAGAATTGGGACAGGACCTAACTGCCCCCATCCTCTGTTGCCCCTGCCCTTTCTGGGACTTGGCTTCCTCCCAGAATACGCTGTAAGTGAGGGCGCTTAGTGGAGGAGCTATCTACTTGTGTCACTGAAGTGCTCTGTGGGGCTGATGAGACTGAACCCCCCAGGATTATGGGGACAGTGACTGTACCAAGACATTCTGGTTGGGAAGAGGACAAGACATTCCTGGCTTCTGGGACCCTGCAGGGAGAGGACAGGAGCGGGAAGAAGCTGTCGCAGGGGATTGTGGGAGGGAGTTAGGGCAGGCTGGGGCTGGTCCAGGGATGGTCTGCTGCCTGGAGGGTGAAAAGCCCTAAGGACAAGGAGGGTGGTCCCCTTGTGGCTAGGCTGGGGCTTACAGGTCTCCTTCCTCTCCCCTTCCCACTGGGAAGGGGCTGCTCTCTCCTTAGCCACCCTAGCCTTTACTCTATGCACAATCGCTGGAAGCGCACCTCCGGGCCAGGCTGAAGGTGTGCCTTCCACCTGCAATAATCCTAATGTGGAGGGTACCCTGGAGTGAATAGGGGTGAGAAAGATGCCAGGTAAGGAAAAGATACTTATCGACAGACCCAGAATAGAGACCCGGCCAAATAGAGCCCTCTTCTTGCCCCGTTTTTTGTTTAAACCACCAGACTTGGAAAGTGTCTTGTAAGCACTACCCACGCCCCGTTGGTTTTCATAAGATATTTTCATAAAAATAGCTGGAAGGGACGAGAATGCTCCGGGAGCCTCCTTTTTCCCCCGCTCTGGCCCTTAGGAATCTCAGGGCTTGGGAGATTTTTCCCTCCAAATAAGCCTCCATTCCTGCAGAATAATTAATTCTCCTACATGAAATTAATGGAAGCCGAACTCTGGCTGAAGCCCATAAATGCTCCAGTTCACTTTGAGGGCTTGAGCAGGTGGGGGTGGGAAGAACTTCCTTCTGCTGGTTTACTTGATCTAAGTTCTGGAAAGCATGTGTGGACCCCCATCCATCTCTCCCCTGATCCCTGGGGTCTAGGACCCCCGAAGTGGAACACCCCAGTTTCCTCGACCAGGATCCTGTGTCACAGAAGGAGGGACGACTCAAGCCAAAGGTGACCTGCCCAGGGTCACTCAGGGAGTAGATGGCAGAGGCGGGATCAGAACCCAGGTCCTTCGGGGTGCAACTAGAACACCCCCAATCCTGACAGTACCCCCATCCATCTGTGCTCCGAACTCCAGGAACCACGAGCCATGCCCGAGGGGTCGTCTCCCTCCCTCAGCACAATTCCGGGTGATTTCCCCAACATGGCCTCGTCTCCCCTCCCCCAGCGTCTATTTCCTAGTCCCTGTCCCATTTCCTTGTATTTACTGTTTGTGCCATCCCCGGACTCTTCCCCCGCCTCACCCCACCCCCGCCACGCTTCCCACAGGAGCGCAAGGTCCCCAAGTGGGGGCTTCTTTACTGAGACTCTTTTGTACACCACAAACTTTTGTATATTTTTAATTTTGCTGCGACATGAGATATTAAAAGTCATTTCAGTATGAGTTGCCGGAGTCCCATTGTCTTGGCTGTTCTGGGCCTCGGGAAAGAGGAGGGAAGTGGCGATTAAAAAGAATACAGTCGCCTGAGGCTACCTGTTGAATGGACAGAATCACAACCAATCAACCAGAATCCTTGCCCACAAAGGCATAGGGATTATCTCTAAATTCCTCATTTTACTGATGGAGAAAACTCAAGAATTGGGGGTCCAGTGGGGAGGGCGGTGGTTGGTAGAGACCACAGAGTCCCCAGCAGAACCAGGAACCACACTGAAGTTTCCCACTCTACTAAAACAAATATTTATTTAGTATCTACCAGGAGTCCTGGTGGCACGGGAGTTATGCCTGGGGCTGCCAAGTGCAGAGTCAGTGGTTCAAACCCCCCAGCGGTGGTGTTCCGTGGGAAGGAGGCAAAGTGAGTCAGTCAACTTCCGTGAAGATGTACAGACTGGGAAAACCCATGGGGCAGGCCGACTCTGCCCTCCAGGTGTTATGATCCTGGGGTGGTTTGCCTTGGTTCTTGCTTCTCAACGCTGAAAGGATTCGCCTGGAAGAGACACCTTTGTGATCCAAGTAACTCTGATGAGGGGAAAGGGAAGTTTCGGGTATTTCAGTCTCAGAAAGTACACACTATCCCTGGAAAGTGTGCAAGGCGGCCTGGCAGAAGAGGGTGGGAAAGGTCGAGACTGAAAATGGCCACTTCAGGGAAGCACAGAGAAACACAGGAAAGGAGAAACAGAGCAGGAACACAAATCCAGAGGGCAGAGACCAGGGCAGCGGGGCCTGGCCTGAGGAACAGCAGCCTGAGCGCTCCCTCGCTCAAGAGAGAGTTGGAGCCTAGAGAGGGCGCTGGGCCCTGTGCGCCCCTGCCCTCCAACCTGCAAGAAAGCACTGGAATGAGAGGGCGGCTTGCCCTCAGTCTGGTATTTATCCCCTCCTATCCCCACTGGCTGGGGACGCATGGTTGAGGGTATCAGCCGATCTCCTGTGTGATGTCACATCACTGGTGCCTAGGTGTGGGTGAGGGCCCAGGTTTAGCTTCACCTGCACCCAGGTGGCCTGGCTCTGTGTGTGCCCAATTTGGATTTCCCCATAGGTGTCTACTTAGTGTGCCTGATTCCTTTCCAACCCCTTTGTTGTGGCCCTGCCAGCTGATTCCCCCTAGCACAGGCATTTGGGGGAGCCAACCCCCCTTTGTTCCTAATCTATCTAGCTGTCCCAGGGTCATTATGAGCTGGAATTGACTGAGGGACAGTGGGTTGGCCTGGTTCTGTGGCAAGTCCTGTTCTGGATCCTGAGAACAAAGACAGAGGAAACAGGACCGGTCCCTGCCATCCTAGGACTGACACACTCTCTAGAGGATGGCCTTGTTGTTGGTTACCATCAAGCCCTGGTGGCGTCGTGGTTAGACGTTGGGCTAGTAACAGCAAGGTCAGCAGTTCTAAATCACCAGCCTCTCCTTGAGAGAAAGATGGGGCTTTCTACCCCTATAAAGAGTTACAGTCTCAGAAGCTCATAGAGACAGTTGCACCCTGTCCTATAGGATCTCAATGAGTTGGCATTGACTCAAAGGCAATGAGTTTGACTTTGGTCTGCCACCAAGTAGGTCTCCTAACTCATGAGCACCCAATGAAATGAAATGCTGCCTGGCCCTTCAAAGACCTCATGTTGGCTGTTGGTGGGACCAATTCTAGAGGTCAATGCCCTTCAAATGTCTCCCTTCCACCAGGCTTTCCACCCTCCCATGCACTGGTCCCCCAACTTCAAAGTGCTTCAAAAGCACTTGGGGGAGTCCTTGCTTTAAATGTAGAGATGCCGGGCTTTGAAGATCTGTGTCTCAATGCCTTCTCCCCACATCTGTGCCCAGAAATGCCTTCTGAAACACAAATCTCTTTATGACATTGCTGCATCCAGAGCCCCCCACCCCACCCTGCCGTGGCTCCCCAGGGTCTTCATTTTTGCCTGATGTTGTCTACACACTAAGCCACAAACATCTCTTGAGCCTCATCCCCCCCATTACCACCACCCCCCACAGTGCCCGCCCCCCTTCTGCTTCTGAAGACTCCCAGCCATCTTGCTGTCACTCCATCCTGCAGGCAGGCCTCAGATGGTGGTTCTTAGGAAGTTTTTAGAAATGCAAATGCTAAGGGCCTTGCGCCAGCCCCACTGAACTGCTTTCCCTTTGCTTCCAATTCACACCCAAGTTAAGAACTAGTAGTTGAATTGCCCTGCCATCGAGTTGATTCCAACTCAGTGTGACCCTACAGGACAGGATAGACTTGTCCCTGTGGGTTTCTGAGACTGTAACTCTGTAGGGACATAGAAAGCCCCATCTTTCTCCCTTAGAGCGACTGGTGGTAGAGAAACGAGACAGAAAGAGCCAGGGCCCCGCATCTGTTTGTGCCTCTACTGTTAGGCGACAAGAGAGAGAAACTTCTACCATGTTTTGTGACAGCGGGACTATATCCTGGTCGATCTAGATCTGGTCCCTAAGGGAAATCTAGGGAGCTACAGATCGGGCTGCTAACCCCAAGGCTGTGTACTCCCATAGAGCCTCACAGTCTCAGTAACTGCACTAGCTCAGTAACTCAGCTCTACCCTGCCCCATAATAGAGTCACTGGGAGTCAGAATTGGCTGTTTGGTTTTGTTTGGAACAGAAGTCTTTGAAGGAATCTTGGAGAAAGGTTCTCATCCAAGACAGAAAAAGACACCCAGGGAGAGGAAACACGTGGCCTCGGCCTGCTGGCTGGCGTCATGTCTGCACAGCCACCTCGCCAGCGAAGCAGGGACGTGTAAGGGGCTGAATGACTTTGTTCAACGGCTCCATTAAAGGGCCCTGAGATCACGTCCCTGTGGACTTCTTGTTTTGGAAAAGAAGACATTTTCCTGATGGTTTAAAGCATCTTTGTTAGGCAGGCTTGCTTGCAGTTCGAAGCATTACAGCTCCTGCATCCGGTGTTGGCTTCTTCAAGCCGCTACTTCTGCCTAGAACGGCTCTCCTTGGAGGCCTTCAGCCGGCTGAGCAGCTCCTATGTCTGCCTTCCCCACACAAGTATGTGGCTTGTTGCCTGTCAGCGCTCTCTGACTATGTCTTTCTCTCATCTGCTGCCATTCCCTGCTCCTGCCCTGGGCTTGGCATTGATAAGCAATCACTTTTCCCTGCCGGCAGTAGAACAGGTCTTCCACACCTCCTCACGGCCCTCCAGGCAGCCCCTGCCAACCAACCGGAGGTGACTCAGAAGAGATGACTCCAATCTGCCACCAGGGTTCAGTCTTTGAAAGCAAGGTCTTTGTTTTACTGTTCTCTCGCTCTTGTTTTACATCACAGCTAATTTTCATAGTAAGTGTTTTCACTGCCTACTCTGTCCCCACTCAATCCCTGCCGCAGCGCCCCCCCAGGCAGCCCCACCATTACCCTGTTGCTGACACAGTAGGTCTCTGAGGCTTGGAGAGGTTAGGTCGTTGGTTCAAGGTCATACACTTTGAAGAGTTCATGGCAAATGGAATGAAAAGATCATGGACTGGTCCTACTTACGATGTGAACCCCCCTTCACCCCCACCCGCGGACACATTTGAACCTAAGTCTATGTGATGCCAGCCACTTTCTCTGGCCGCTTCTTAAACACTTCCTTTGTTCCTGGCCCTGAGGTGGATCCTGCGGGGAAGGACCTGTGTCTAATGGCCTTGGGCACATGGGTTGTCCTGTCTGAGATCACCAGCTGTTGAGTGTTGAGTGGTGTCAGCATGCCGCCAGATTCTGAGCGGTTCTCAGCCTGTGGGTCGTGACCCCTTTGGGGATCGAACGACCCTTTCACAGGGGCCGCCCGATTCATAACAGTAGCAAAATGACAATGATGAAAGTAGCAACGGAAATCATGGTATGGTTGGGGGGTCACCACGACCTGAGGAATGGTATGAAAGGTCTCGGCATTCGGAAGGTGGAGACCCGCTGCTACAGGACAATGTGCAGTTCCCATCTGACAGATGAGCAAACCGAGGCCCAGGAAAGGGAGAGCAAGAGCATGGTTCAGGCCCCGCTGCACTTGCTCAGCGGGGTTAAGTGGGAGTAGTGGTGGCTGGGCCAGGGTCAGGGAATTGGGCTACACATCCTGGTCGCTTCCTGCTGGCCCAGCAGGCTGAGAGAGCTCCCTCCCAGCTGCTGGGAGGTGGTGGTGACCGGCAGGATGTCGGTGGGGCGGGAGGGGGAGGAGGAGGGGAGCTCATTTCCCCTTGGCAGGAGGGGAGAGCAGAGAGGGGATGGTGGACCCTGGTGGCTGGGCGGCTGTCTCTGCTGTCTAGGTCACAGGAAAGGCAATAGCGGGGGAATGCGGAAACTGGTGCACTAACGTCCCCAAACACTTCCAAAGCCCTGGCACTTTACACTGCATCACCCCTCCTCACGCTGGCCTAGACTCTTCCTGTCCACACCTCTGGCAAGAGGGCAGGGCTTTGGGGGCTGTTGATCCCATTGAAGAGACCAAGAAACGCAGGTCCAGAAGGTCTGTCGTAAGCCAGCAATTCACAGCAGAGCTTGAACCTAGAAGCCCGGAGTCTGGTGGAGGTGGGAGGTGCACATGAGTCAAATGGGTCAACCCCCCCAGTCAGGCTGTCTGGGCCAGAGCAGGGGCTGGGAGCATAGGCCCTAGAGGTGGGCAGCACTAGGCTTTAATTATATCTGGGCCAGCCAGAATTCTCAGACCCCTCTCCCAGGCACTGCGTGACTCTCCTTCGGGCAGGCTCTGTAACTGACCCTCTGGCTTAAAACAAGCTGCAGCATGGGGATAGCTGTCATAGCCCAGCTTTCTGAGGAACAAGTGAGATGAAAGAGGTAAAGGACTGAGCTTCCAGCCACAAAGGGGACCTGGCCTCCCAAGAGATGACAAGATAGGCCAGCATCCCTAGACAAGGACTAGGTAAGTGGCTCCTATTTAGGGAGTATGCAATAAACCATTAAAAAAATATTCACTGCCATGCATTGAGTCTGCCTCATTGCAACTCAAATCAGACAGAGTAGAGGTACCCTTGTGGATTTCTGAGGCTGTGAATCTTTATGGGAGCAGAAAACTTCGTTTTTCTCCCCAGGAGCAGCTGGTGGTTTTCGAACTGCTGACCTTGCAGTTAGCAGCACAATTTGCAATCCCCTATACCACCAGAGCTCCTTGAGTGCTTAAGTAGTACATTTAACCAAGTCCTCGAGATGTCCTGTTCGTGGCTGCACAGATGGTCAAGTGCTGGGTGATGACTTGGAAGGTTGGTGGCTCCATGGAGGAAGCACCCCAGTCTGTGTGACCATGAGGGTTTGATGGGACCAGGTAGCAAGCATCTAAGACCCAGAACAAAGCCATACCCAAAGTGAATGGTGGGGGGGGGGCCGCGGGTATGGCTTAGAGACCCAATAGCCAGCTGTAGACAATTGGACATCCCTTCACAGAGGAGTCACAGGGAAGAGATGAGCCAGTCAGGGTGCAGTATAGCATCGATGAAACACACAACTTTCCTCTAGTTCTTTGGTGCTTCCTCCCCCGCCACTACCATGACCTCAATTCTACCTTACAAATTGGATTAGACCAGAGCATGCACACTGCTACAGATAAGAGCCCGCAACAAAGGCAATCCAGGATAGACAACCCCCTCCGGGCAAACAAGGAGAGTAGAGATACCAGGAGGATTAGGGGAGGGTGGGGGGAGAAAGGGGGAATTGATCACAAGGATCAATCTAGAACCCCCTCCCAGGGGGATGAATAAGGAGAAATTGGGTGAGAGGCGATGGAGGACGATGTAAGATATGAAAAATATAATCTACAGTGTATCTTTCTTTTTTTTTTTTTCAGTGTATCTTTCATGAAGGAGAGAGGGAGGTCGGGGGAGGGAGGTCGCGGGAGGGAGGGGGAAGAAATGGGAGCTGATATCATGGGCTCAAGTGGGAAGAGAATGCTTCAAAAATGATGATGGCGGCATGTGTGCAAATGTGCTTAACACGCCGGATGGTGATAAGAGATGTACGAGTCCCCAATAAAAGTATTTAATAAAAAACAAAAACAAAGAAAGGTTGGTGGCTCAAACCCACCCACGGGCACCTTGGAAGAAGGGCCTTGCTGTCTGCTTCTGAAAGGTTTCTGCCTTGAAGCCCCCCGAACAGTCCTCCTCTGCACAGGTGGGGTCCCTATTGAGCTGGCAGCGGCCCAACTGCAAGGCTCAGCAACACGTACGTGTTCGCTGAATACACAGGCCTCCTCCCAGAGCACGGAATCCTTATGGCATCGCTCTGAGGACAAATGCCTACCGTGCCCATCTCATAGATGGGGAAACTGAGGCTTTCAGAGGCCCATTGACTTGCTCTGTCAAGGTCACACAAAGAAGCCCTTGACAGAGGGATGGTTGGAACTGAACATTTTCTGACTCCGAATGCCCAGCCCTCCTTGGGAAGACCCTTCCCCAGCCTCTACCCCAAACCCCAAGCCCCCACAGGACAGCCTCCAGGCCTCTGAGGCCTTGGGGAGGTTGCCCCTGGTCACTGCTCTGCCTGAGCCTGAGCCATGGGGTCCCTGGGCTGTGTCCTCTACCCTGCCACTACCCCCATCCCCCTCACCCCTAGTCGCTGCCTGCTCTGATATCAGCCAGCCAGGGAGGGCAGGAACTCCCAGCCTGGAGACCTGGTGGAGTTTCCGAGCAGGCAGGAAAAAGAACAAAGGAACTGTGGGGCGGAGGGAGGGGGGGCCTGGGGAGGGGGGTGGCAGGAGTAGAAGGGACAGTTCGCCATGGAATATGAAGTCAAGAAAGGGAAGAAGGTAGGTGGGGTGGGAGGCATGCAGGTATAGACCGGTCCCCCAAGGGGGCAGGGGAGCAGGTTGGTGGGAGGGGGTGGGAATGACATAAAGGAGGCTTTTTATTTTCATGTAGGAAGAACTTCCTCCCCACCTTTGGGCAGCCAGACGTGTGGGCTCCAAACTTCTAACCTCAGCAGCCTCTGCTATCCCCAGAGTGGACAGATGGGCAGAGTCAGGGACCTTCCCGGGAAACTCCGCCAGGCCAATGGGGTGTGGAAGATACTCCCAGCCTCGCCTCCCTGCCATGCCTAGGGTGCCTAGCGTTCCTTGCGGCAGTCTCCCGACCAGGGATGGCCAGCCAGCAGACCCATCCCAGCCCTTCCTCCCCACACCAAAGGACCCCGCTGGGGTCATTCTGGGTTGGAGCTGCCCAGGCAGGCTGAGTGCCCCCTGCTGTTCCTGCGGTTTCTACCTCTCAATGACCCCTCCCTATCTTGGCACAGCACCCAGCTGCTAGGGTCTCAGCCTAGGGGTATCCCCATCCCACTACCCTGACTCTGATCTGGCCCCAGGTGGGTGTCTCACCTGTATTTGGGTCTCAGACTACTATCATCAGATTATGACCACCACCACCCCACCCATCTCCGAGGGCCCTCTATCCCCAGGTAAGCTGGGCAGGGGGGTTCTAAAGGCTCCCACAGAAAGGCTAAAATGAGAGCCAAGACATACGGCATGTGGTCTCTTGATTCTTTCCACCCAGAGGTGTTGCTTGAGCACCTGCTATGCACCAGGAGCGACGCTCAGCGCTGGCGACCAAAGTCTCTGCTCTCCACCCTCCCGCCCCCCCACCTCCACCCCACAGTCCTTGGAGCTCACAGTGGGGAGGCCATTATTAAAATCCATGAATAAAAGCCGTAGACCTAGAAGGGTGGGAAAGGCCCTCCGCAGTGTTGGGAGAGAGAAGATTAGGGGCCCTGCCCCAGACCAGACATTTTGGGCTGAGCTTTGGCAGGTGGCAGGACAGGGGTAGGGAAGGATGTTCAGGTAGAGGGACGGCACATGCCAAAGCCCCTCTCGGGAAGGGCATTGAATGAGAGAACCTCATGTGGCTGGTAGGCAGGAAGGAGGGCGGTGAGGCCAGAGAGGAGAGAGAGGGATTATTCAGGGCCGCAGACAAAGCAGTCCCCCCGCGGATGCTCTACACCCAGGATAAAGTCACAGCCCCGAAGTGGGCCTTCTGCGCCTCCACCGTCTCTTTAATTAGCTACAACCGACGGCAGCCGGCTTCTGCAGGTTCCTCTTCACCTGGCCTTCCACCCCCACCCCTCCATCCCCACCCCCAGTGACAGTTGAGTGTATTCCAACTCATGGCAACTCCATGTGCTACGGAGAGGAACTGTGCTCTAGAGGGGTTTCAATGGCTGCATTTTGGGGGAGTAGATTGCCAGGCTTTTCTTCCAAGGTCCCTCTGCATAGATTTGACCCCCCCAACTTTCAGGTGAACATCCAAGCCTGTTAACTGTTTGCATGACCCCAGGGGAAGCTCTCCGAGCCTTCTTCTCTCCTCTGTCTCTCTGTCAATGGAAATATTCGCAAACCCTGCTTCCTTTCCACAGTGTCTAGGCCGAGTGATCGGTGACGGTGTTGGTATTTTTCAAGCAGTGTCAACATTCTCATGACTGCTCTTCTCAGCCCCCAGGGTTGGGCCCTCGTCGTACGCATTGGCTAACAGTTCAGCCCACTTCTTTCCTCTGCGGGAGAAAGATGTGGCTGTCGACTCCCATGAAGATGTCCAGATCTGGGGACACTCTGTCCCGGAGGGCCATTCAGAGCCCGAATCAGCTAGATGGCCCTGGGTGGTGTGTGGGTGGGGCCCTCTGCATGGAATGTCCCCTCCAGGGAGCGTGTCTCCCATTTCTGGAAGCTCCCACCTAGCCCATCCAGGCTCTATGACATGGATTCTAACCTGTAAGCAGAATAACATCCGTCTCGGGGGAAGGCTTGTTAAGACACATGACTGGGACCCAGCCCAGAGGTTCTGAAACCGTAGAGCTGAGCCCGGGGCTGGGAATCTGCATTTATGACAAGGCTCTGAGTGGTGCTGATGCTGCTTGTCTTGGGGCCACACTCTGAGAACCCCTGGTGTCCGTCCTGGCCACTCAAAGTGCCGCTCAGCAGCACTGGCATTGCAGTCTCGGGTCCCACCCAGACCTGCTGAATCAGAACCGGCGAGCACAGTGGAGCTTGAGACACACTCGTTTTGGTCATTTTGCCTAGTGGCTCGGGCTCCTGTCTCACGGCCTAGAGGTGAAGATGGGGTTCAGGTCTCCACCACGTCCCCGGCACCCAGCACAGGGCGGCTCACAGTGAATGGCAATGCTGCACAGATAAATGAATGAATGGAGGCACAGATTGGGGGGGGCGACTTTGTGGCCCGTTTATTGGGGTGTGAGCTCCTGGAGGGCGGGCGGTTCTCTTGCTCACACTTGTGACAGGACTTAGTGACTCACACTTGCAATATCACCCAGCGGGTTTCACCCAACCTGCTCCTTGACCTTGCCTGAAGTTCCTTTAATAATCCCAATGCCTGACCCCCAGCCCCAGAGTCTGATTCAAATGGTCCAATTGGTCAGGGGGCAGGGTGTGGGTGTGTCCTGAGCATCTGAAGCTACGTAAGCTCTCCAGGTAGTTCAAGTGCAGTCAGGGTTGGGAGCACCTGCAGGAGTGCAGGGCTCACACCTGGGAGGGCATCAGAATCACCTGGCAGACACAGTGAAACCTGATCCCTGGGCCCCCCTCCCAGACTTCCAGACTCGATTTGTCAAGGCTGGGGCAAACCCAAGGAGCTTTGGCAGCATAGTGGTTACTCGTTGGCAACAAGTTTGGTTTCTTTGAATTTGGGCTTCACGTTCCCAGATTGTGCTGTTGCTGCGCTTGGGGCCACCTTGGAGAACGTTGCTGGCGAAGAGAGCTCACACATTCTCGGAACTTCCAGGCTGAGATTCTGTCAGTCCAGGCCGGAGGGCCGAAATCTGTACTTTGAAAGTAGCAACAGGTCATTATGTTCAGGCGTGTTTTAAACACAAAACAAAATACACATCGCCACCGAGTCCATTCGGACTTAGAGGGGCCCTGAGGACTGAGCCACCCCGGTAGGTTCCCAAGATTGCAAATCTTTACAGGACGAGACAGCCCCATCTTGCTCCCCCAGAATGCCTTCACTCACCGCCACCCAGTCGGTGTCAGCTCACCGCGACCCAGTAGGGCGGGGTAGCACTGCTCCGGTGACTTTTTGAGACTGACTCCTACGGAGCAGACCAGACCTGAGTGGCAGTTAGCACCCACCGTGCAGCACCAGAGCGCCTTTGATATATCTGCCTCAGGTTGTATTTCAATGAACTTTTAGTAAAGTAGACAAGCTCTACCAATCAAATACCTAGTCTTCCCCACCCCACCCCGTCCCACCCCGCCCTCATCCAGCCGCATAGAATCTTACAACGTTTTGGCACTTGCCCCAGTCCAGGCCCGTCCCGCAAACCAGAGCCTCAGCCTTGGCAGGGGCTCCACCCTCTCTGGCAGGGGCTGTTCAGAGGGTCGATTTGAGTGGACACCTGGTCCCTCCACTACTACCTGGTGATTCTCCCAGCTAGTTCTC
>NW_022109491.1:24990119-24991334 GCF_000313985.2 Echinops telfairi | reverse complement strand
TGAGAAAACATCCCAGTTCAGTCCTGATCAAGTACATAAGTCCAATATTAGACCTGATGTCCAATACCAATCTATAAATTCCTCTTCAGACTCACATAACACATGCAATGATGCCAAATGCAGGAAGATCACAGGCCAGTGGGTGGAAAGTCTTGTGGATCCAGTGGCAATGTAAGCATCTCAGCGCTGGCGTGGGTCTCCACATGGCTCCTCCAGCTCCAGGGCTCTAGCTTAGCTCCATGGGTCTTGTCTGCAGGAATAACAAGCAGAGTGTGTGTGTGTCCTGCCTCCAATGAGCTACTTATTTCCATAGCACCTCCAAATGAAGTCAAGCAGCGACCTGATTGACAAGCTAAAGTCCACCCCTTCACTCTTAATAGTCTCAAGTTGGCACCAAATTATCTAACTACTACACCTACCTTCCCAAGAGATTTGACAGCGTTGTTACTTGGAAAGTGCCCAGGTTAAAGGAACTCGGGTCAGCCAGCCACCAAGGACTTTGAGAACACAAGGGTTTGATGTTTGTGCCACGAACAGCCTGAAGCAAGCAGGGGAGAGGACTCTCACTCAGACGAGGGAGATTGGGATGGGGGTCAGGTTGCTGGATTTGGCAAATAACAGGCCATTCGATTAAATCTGAACTCCAGAGAAGCAATGATTTCCCCCCCTTCAAATCTGTCCCGATATTAAAAACGAAAACAAAGAAAACGCTTGCTGTCATCCAGTCGGTTCTGATTCATAGCAACCCCAGAGGGCAGAGTAGAACTGCCCCTGTGGGGTTCTGTCACTGTCAGTCTTTCTGGGAGTAGAAAGCCTCATCTTTCCCCCACCGAGCAGCTGGTAGTTTCAAACTGCTGACCTTGTGGTTAACAACGTAATGCGTAACCCAGGGGCAACACCACCCGGGGTCTTGATCCCCGATGTTGCATGGGATTAAAAATATGAAGAGTCTGCGTTCTTTAGGTGAAGGTCAAATTGAGCTGGGCCTCTTGGGTTTTATCCGGCCATCCTGTGTGGGGAGAGGCGAGAAAGCTGGTTCAAATGAATCCACTTAAAAATTGGAGAGCGACATTTCAGAGAGAAGAAAGGAGGAAGGTTTCAATTGGTGGAATGCCACTAAAAATAATGAAGGAAATGCATCGTGTGTTGCCGAATATGTAGGTTATAACTGCAAGGATCAGTTAACTCTAAGAATAAAGATTTCATTTATTGATT
>NW_022109491.1:24987796-24989028 GCF_000313985.2 Echinops telfairi | reverse complement strand
GGCTGTCTGTGGTCCATCCACTGGTGCTGGGGGTGGAGACCGAGTCATGGCTGTCTGTGGTCCATCCACTGGTGCTGGGGGTGGAGACTGAGTCATGGCTGTCTGTGGTCCATCCACTGGTGCTGGGGGTGGAGATTGAGTGACGGCTGTCTGTGGTCCATCCTTTCATGCCGTCCTTATGGCATAAGGAGGTATGATGCTGCGGTCGTTAAGCATTCAGCTGCTAAGGAAAAGGCAGATCCTCTGGAGAAAGACACTGCCGTCTTCTTCCGTGAAGATTTCAACCTTGCAAACCCTATAGGGCAGTTCTACTGTCCTGTTGGGTCACTAGGAGTCAGAATTGACCCGCTGGAAACAGGTTTGGTGGGTGTTACAGCGTTCCTAGCTCCCAAGACGAAATGACTATGTCATAAGGCAATATAGGAGTCCTGCTGCTGGGTCGTTAGGTGTCAGACGCATAACAACCCTGTGTACAACAAAATGAAATGCCGCCTGGTCCTGCACCGGCCTCACCGTTGTTCTGCTTGAGCCTACGGCTGTGGCCACTGTGTCAGTCCATCTCATCCAGGGGCTTCCTCTTCTTTGCCTGGTCTCTACCAAGCATGATGTCCTTCTCCAGGGACTGATCTCTCCCGATGACGTGTCCAGAGTACCCGAGATGAAACCGCACCGGCTTCACCTTTAAGAAGCATTCTGGCTGCTCTAAGATTTCTTCTTCTAAGAGAAATTAGTTTGTTCCTCTGGCAGTCCACAGGATATTCAGTATTCCTTGACAACAACCCAAAAGCATCCATTCCTTTGGGGTCTTCCTGACTCACTGTCCAGCGTTTGCCGTGCATATCAAGCTATGGGAAAGGCCAATAGCTTGGGCCTAGGTGTGTTTTCGTCTTCGGAATGACATCTTTGCTCTTTGACACTTTAAGGAAGTGTTTGGCGACAGATTTACCCGATACAATACAGCAGTTGATTTCTTAACCGAATAGTGATTGTGGATCCAAGCAAAACGAAATCCTTGACAAATTCCTGCTGTGCTAGTTACACAATTTCATGTCAACTTGATAAATAGAGTGAAGAGGAGGGGTCGACATTGTCAAAAAAAAAAAAGAAGAAGAAGAGGTGGGGTCTAGCCTGTCAATCAGGTCACAGCCTGATCATGCTTCCTGTGGGTGTGGCCTTCTCACGAGGATTCTGGGAACTTCCTGCTTTCTCCTGAGAGTCAGGCCACACGCTCT
>NW_022109491.1:24984356-24986311 GCF_000313985.2 Echinops telfairi | reverse complement strand
AGCCTGAATTGCTCTACAGAGGACTACCCGGCAGCCCTCAAGACTTGAAGGACTGCCAGTGTACTAGCTGTCTCACAGAAGTGAGTTGCACTGAGCCATTTGCACTGCTTTATAGATTGTTTATTTCTTATGTTATCTATCTATATATAAATTGAAACCTTGATAGAACACAGTTCTACATGGACACACATGGGGTCACCCTGAGCTGGAATCCACTCAATGATCATTGGTGCTGAGGCATAATAATAATCAAGAGTAAGGGAGTCCAGGGTGGTCCTTCCTCACTGTGTAATCATCTTGGGCAGTTGCTTAACCTCTCTGTGCCTGGCTTCCTCATTCTTTAAAGCAAGGACGGATAACTGATGCAAAATACTCAGAACTGTGTGTGGCTGCTCCCAAGTGTTCAATGAAAGCTATCATCATCAATTAATATTTACTCAGACATCTCAGCCTATCCATGCTGTGCCCTTGTGGAAGCCAGGGTCTGCCAAAGCCTCAAGGTGACCGCTCTCTCTCTCTCCTCCCTACCCCCCTTCCCATGCAGTTTCTGGGCCACCTGACCTGGGTGACTTCCTCCCTGAACCCCTCCAGCCGAGACGAGCTCCTGCAGCTGCTGGACACGGCCAGGGTGAGGCTCTGGGAGGGCAGACCCCTTCCTCTTCTCCCTCTCCCACCGTGGACCTTACGGGCCTGTCCACCCCACAGCAGCTGAAGGAGCTGCCACTGAAGACCACGGCGGAGCAGGACAGCATTCTGAGCCTGTCGGCCCGCTGCCTGCTGCTCACCTGGAGAGACAATGAGGAGCTCATCTTGCGCATCCCCACTCATGAGATCGCTGCCGCCTCCTACCTGCAGGACGATGCGCTGCACCTGCTGGTGCTCAAGACGGGTACAGAGGGCCAGCCAAGCCAGGCTGGCGGGGGTGGGGGGCTGGCCCAGCGCATTGGACAGGGTTTGGGTGAAGCCAGGCCTGGCCACAGTATCTTGAGAATTGGAGCCTGAGGTGGACAATGAAGGGTGACCTTCCATCCTGAGCCCAGGTGGCAGAGCTGGGAAGAGTGGACAGGTGGGATTTCCACGGCCACTAAAGGGCTTGAAATTAAGGGTGACAGAGGGTGGCCACAGAGCCCTGAGGTTAAACTAGATGGTTGTGGCGGGTGAAGCCTGATTGAGGCGGGTGGACATATGCTTGGGGGCAGAGCTCAGTTGGGGTGGGAAGAAGTCTACCAAGCCAAACTGGAGGTGGGCATGAGGAGGGTGGGGAAGCTAGAATCCAAAGACAGGGCCCTGAAGCCAGAGACTGGGTCTAAAGCTAAGGGTTTGGAGAGAGGAAGCATCCTGACTGGCACCCTTGAGCTTGTGGGGAGGGGCTGAGGCAAGGCTGGGTTTAGGTCTGGGGTAGGTGGAGCAGGTGGCCACATCACCTTGAGGCCAAGAAAAAACTTGATGTCAACTCATAGCGACCCGACAGGGCAGGGTAGAACTGCCCTTGTGAGTAACTCTTTACAGGGTTAGAACTTCCATTTTTCTGCTGCTGTGTGGCTGGTGGTTTTGAACTGCTGACTTTGAAGCAGCTCAGCCTGCAACCACTGCACCGCCAGAGCCCCTGGAGGTCAAGAGGCTGAGCCAAAACTAGGAATGTGCCTGACTCTTGGGGCCTGCAAGGAAAGCCCGAGCCAGGGGCGGGGCTTATATTGGGGGTGGAGCCAAGGGCCAGAAGTAGAACCTGAGTCTGGGGGAGGAGCCTGAGTCCGGGGGTGGAGCCTGTGGCCAGAGGTGGAGCCGAGGGGCAGGGATGGAGCCTGGCATGGGGCCGGGGCCTCCAGTAAGGCCACAGGCTAAGTGGCCAAGGCTTCGAAGCCGGAGGTGGGGTCTAAGGCTGAGGGCGGGGCTTGGGCAGCAGGCACCGCGGAAGGCGGGGTCAGCTCCCCACCCTTGGCATGGGGCGGGCCCTT
>NW_022109491.1:24949803-24983841 GCF_000313985.2 Echinops telfairi | reverse complement strand
CCCGCAGGACCCCAGCCCGGACGCCTACTGTAACCTTGTCATCCTGGCTGTGGCCAACAGGGTGAGCCCGAGTGCCCGGCGCGCTCACGGGGGTCCCCGGGGGTGCTCGGGTCTCTTGCCTTCGCCTTCCTTCGCCACCAGCTTCTTCCTTCGCCACCACCTAGGCCTTCAGACTACGGGGGGTGCCCATGGCGCCAAATGGCCTCTAGAGTCCAGTCCGGGACAACGCCGCAGTGGTGGTCCCACTGCACCCAAACCCAAATGGGTCAAAACAGACTGAATCCAACCCTTTCTGTCTCTGCGCTTTCTCCAACATCGTCAATCTTGGAACAGCCGCAGTAATACACTAATTAACAGTGGGAATCACACTGATTCCTGAGTTCTCCGGCCATCTCCAGAGGCTGGTGTGACAAGTGCCCCCACTCTGTAGAAAAGAGCGAGGTCCGAAGGTTGAATAACTTATGGAAGGCCACCCAGGAAGTCCCTCCTGGCAACGCTGGCAGTCACCCTAAGCAGAAACCTACTGCTGTTTTTGCCACCTGCCACCCTTCTCCCCTCCATGGTTGTCCCTGCTTTCACGCACTTGACACTGTGGGTCAAGAGTGCCCTCGAGGCTTTGGGCCAGGTGCTAAGGCTAGAGGTGAATAAGTATTTTGCTGGTGGTCTCCCTTAGGGAGCTCACCACCAAGCAGACCCCTGTAAGCTCGGAGCCTTCTCAATGACTCCTCTGTGTTGAAGCAAACATTCACAGCCATCAAGCTGATGCTGACTGGACTCATAGTAACCCAACCCGACAGGGTAGAACTGCCCCTGCGTTTCCCAGGCTGTAACTCTTTGTGGGAGTGAAAAACCCTGTCTTCTCCCGCAGAGCTGCTGGTGGTTTTGAACTGCCAACCATTGGGATTGAGGCCCAAGCGTAACCACTGAAGCCCACCGCAAATCTAACTGGCTCACAGTGGCCCTCTAGAGCTCCTCTCCCAAACCTGCCCTGCCCTCCATCTCTCTAGGACCTGAAGTTCCCCTCCATGGTGCTTTTCTGTCTCATCCCACAGTCACTCTGTCAACAAATCTCATTGGCTGTTTCATAAAATCCAACCAAAGCCCACCTACTCCCCCACCCCAACCTGCCACAGGCCCTACCCACTCCTCTTTGATCTGAAAGAGTGTGGTCAGCTCTTGCTGGCAGTCCACTCTCCCAACCATCTGAGCAGCCCTGCTCATGTATGTCACCTGGTGACATCACTCAGGATCTTCCATGGCTCCCACTTCACTCTTTCTGACGCTCACACCCTTATCCTTCCTTACAAAGCCTTACAGGTGCCAACCAAAACCCCAAACCAAGCCCACTGCCGCCAACTCCTAGCGAGTCCATAGGGCAGACTAGAACTACCCCTGCAGGTCTCCTGGCTGCAGGCCCTTTACGGTAGTAGAAAACAACATCTTTTTTTCCCCTTTGGAGGAACTAGTGATTTTGAACCACTGACCTTGTGGTTAGCAGCTCAACGAGTAACCACTACACCACCAGGGCTTCTCTGATTGATAGGGAAAGTGTGAAGGAGAGGAAGGAGGCAGAGGGAATGGTGTGAGGACTTTAGCGGAGAGACTTTCTCTAATTCACCTCTCAGGCCCCAGGCCGCTGTACCTGGCTCACAGTAGGACTAAACAAGAAGTTTGTGGAATAAACAAAGAGCTGTTTCCTGAGCCTCTGGCCTCCTGTCCAGGCATTGTCCTCAGGGAAGTGCAGGCATTAGAGTCCAAAACCCTGGGTGTCCACTAGCACCTTGAACCTACTGATTGGGCTGGGACGAGCCACTTCAAGCTTAAGCCTCAGTTTTCTTAACTGGGGAGGAGGAGTCCTCCCAGCCCTGTCCATTTTATTGATGCAGTGTAAGGCTCAATCCTGTTTAGTCACTAGTAAATTCCCACCTCCACCCTCACCCCCCAAATCCCTTCACTGGATTACATGTTCACTTTCACCTGGAACTTTTTTTAGAGACTCGGACCCAGAAACAGGTGTGTGCTGTGGCGAGGCTCTGTATGCCAGTCATTGCCTTTCTAGGGCTCTTGCTTAAAGACTTGAGAGAAAATTCTCTCCCAATCAGAAACCATAACATTTCACCCATGAACTTAATGAGACTCCTTCCTCCTATCAAAGGAAGCCTGAGGAGTCTTGGTGGCGTAGTGGTTATATACTGGGGGACTAAAGACAAGGTCAGCAGTTCTAAACCACCAGCCACTCTGTGGGAGAAAGCTGGGCTTTCTACTCCCATGAAGACTTAGTGTCAGAAACTCACAGGAGCAGTTCAACCGTGCCCTGTAGGAATGCAATGAGTTGGCATCAACTCGGTGGCATTGAGTTTGGTTTTTTGGTCCTATCAGAGACCGGAGGAGCCCTGGTATTGTAGTGGTTACAGGTTGGGCTGTGATCTTCAATGATAACAACTCGAAACCACCCACAGCTCCTTGGGAGAAAGACTGGGTTTTATACTCCTGTAAACAGTTACCATCTCGAAAAGCCCCAGGCGGTTGCTATGAGTTATTGGCTCGACGGCAGAGGGTGAGTTAGTATGAGAGCCTGGAGAGTCTGCATTCATCCTGCTTCCATTTTTGCTCTGGCTGCCAGGAAGCTCATATCTAGAGATGGCAGCCAGTAGCACTCATTATAAACTTAAAACCGTGATGCTTTTGTTTCTTCCACTAACTGGTCAAGAGCCCCAGGTTCAAGTCCTGGCCAATCACTACTTCCCCAACTTCCATACCTGTAAAGGGACTTAAATTTAGGGTGTGTTTTAGATACACTTCTGGATGGTCCATGGGTCACCCAAAAATCTAGGGTGTATTCTCCAAGGCACAGGAACTTGCCCCCGATTTCCTAACGGGACTCAATGACCATCTAATTTTGAGGGGAAATATTCTGGAAGTGGGCTTCCCAGAATCTGTGGGTGTGTGCCTCTGGGAGGATCCTCCCACCGTTTCTGGGAGCAGGGCTTCCTGGTCCTTGGTGAGGGTCTGAGTTCTCGCTCCCCCACCTCTGGGCCAGGATGCCGCCGAGGAGTCCTGCGCCCTCATCTGCCAGGTGTTCCAGATCATCTACGGGGATCACAGCATCGAGTGCGTGGACCGGGCTGGCTACCACTACACGTCGACGCCCGACCGGCCGTGGCTCAGCAGTCGCAGTGAGTACTGGAACCCCAGCTTCTCCCACATCCTAAGAGGGACGAGAGATAGCCCGGGGTTGGGAGCCGTCAGAAGTCCTGAGGGCTTCTGATCACCAGGACCTACTGCTATACCTAGTTGCTGTCAAGTTGAGTCTGACTGGTGGTGACTCCAGGTGTGTCAGAGTAGAACTGGGTCCCCTAGCATGTGTCATGGCGGATTATTTTGGAAGTGGGTTGCCAGGCCTTTCTTCTGAGGCCCTTCGGGTGGATTTGAACCTTTCAGTTAGCAGCCTAACACAGGATAACTATTCGCATCACCCAGGGAGTTCACTGAAGTGCCCAGGTGGATTTTCTGTAATCTGTTCAGGAGTGCTGGTGGCACAGTAGGTTACACATGGGGCTGCTAACAGCAAGGTCAAAGCCACCAGCTGCTCTGTGAGAGAAAGAACGCTGAGGTTTCCACTCCTGTCAAGAGTCACAGGCTCAGGGGTGGTTCTCCCGTCCAGTAGGGTCGCCATGAGTCGGCATCAATTCGATGGCGGTGAGTTTGTTTTCGAGTTTCTTAGATGTTCACATTCCTAAATTCAGAATGAGCCCTGCCAAGCTCAGTTTTCCTCTCCTCTTTGCCTCGGTGTCTCAGCTTTGAACGAACCTAAGCACATGCATTGTGTGCTCCCTGGGCCATTAGCCCCACTCAGACTGGGGATTTCCAGATGGTGTTTGCATGCAATCAAGAGCTGGAAGAAGGAGAAAACGAATAGAGGCATTTATTGATCATCAACGATTGCCTAAACACAGCACTGATATGCTGCATCGTATTCAGTTCTCTAATCAATGTCATCCCTCCGGGTCATCACTGTAACCCCATCGCAGAAGCTCAAAAAGTCATCTTTGAATGAATGGAAGAGTTCTCTGAGGCTGGAGGATTCCAGTTTTACAGATGGGACATTACGGTTCAAATCAGCTTGTCACACGGCTGTTAAGTTGCTGAGCCAGGATTCAAACCCATGTCTGGCTGAGCCACTTTACCCTCCTGGCTGTGTGCAGGACGGTTTAGTGAATTCCCTCGGCCACAGCACCCCCTGGTGGTCTCTATTGGCATAGCTCCAGCAATGGGGTTGGCATGGTCCCTCTGGAAGCACTCCCCCCTGTGGAAAGGGTGGTTTGGGGGAGACTGGGAGAGTTGGCTCATTGACTCTCACAGGGATGACAGCCCCTAAGTGGGGTCACTCAAGAAATATTTCCACAAACTCATTCATCCAGCAAATCTTTACTGAGCACCTCTGATGTTTGAGATCCAGTGCTAATCACTCCAAAAATGGATCTCCAAATTCTCAGCCATTGAGTCAATGCTGACTCAGAGTGACCCCCAGTGGATTTCCAGGACCATAACTGTTTATGGGAGTAGGAGGCCCAGTCTCTGTCCCACAGAGCTGCTGGTGGTTTCAAACTGCCAACCATATGGATCCCAGCCCAATTCATAACCACTATACTACCAGGGCTCCCATGTGCTAATCATGAGGACTTATGGTGTCTTTACATCTTGAATCCTTAGAGGCAGGTCAATGATAGTTAAAGAATTACACAGGTCAGTCGGTCGGTGAGTGCACACTGTGGCCCGAGGATGTAGAATGAGGATCTGGCCTTTCCTGGGCAGTCAGGGAGCCTCCCGGAGAAGGAGGCTCTGACTCTAGGAACCCAGCAAGTCCTCTGCAAATGGTTTTACAAAGCTCCTCTTACAAAGCTCTTTTTTACCTTGCCTCACACACATGTGAAGAGTCCTGGTGGCACAGTGGTCAGATGTTGGGCTGTGATTCAATCGCAAGGTCAGCAGTTCAATACCACCAACCACTCTGTGGGGCTTTCTACTCCTGTAAAGAGGTTCAGTCTCGGAAACCCACAGGGACAGTTACACCCTGTCCTATAGGGTCGCTATGAGCCAGCATCGACTCATGGCAGGGAGCTTTGTAAACATACAGTTTACAAAACACTCCCTCAACTCTCCCCTCCTCTGCTACCCCCCAGGTCCCCAGGCTGTGGGTCGGAAGGCGGTATTGTCCCAATATCGGGCAAGTTGAGTAACAGGAAGAGGAAGAGGTCAGCTGTGCTGGGTGACAGGAGCAGTATTAGATTCCAGGGTGGGTGGGGTTTGGTAGGGGCCTCTGAGAGCCAGGGAAGCTATTCTCCTTGGCCCCGCTGACAGCCCCTCTGTCTGCTGCCCCCAGGTGAGAGCTGTCGCACCGACGGGACATACGCCTATGATGCCGACTTCAGCTCCTTGTGGGTGCCACGCTCTACAAACAGAACCCCTCTGCCGGCCCTGGGGAGTCTCCTGGGTGGGGAGGAGGGCGGGGCATAGAAGGGACCAAGCCAGTCTGTGCTGACATCTTGGGCACTTGGGGTAGGAAGTAAACTGAGGCAGATAGGATCCAGAAGCCCTGCGAGAACAACCCAAACAACAAACTGGGGGTTTGGTTCCCCGGACTAGAAACTCCTAAGAAAAGAGCTTAGAGAAGCCTGAGCTGTTGAGGAGTGGGGGAGTTTCCAAACGCTGTGGGGAAAGGTCTCAAGAGGTCTGTCTGTGTGTCCTGCTCCACGGGCTGGTGAGCACGTTTGAGAGTCTAGCCTGGCCTGGGGTGTCTGGAGAAATTTCCTGAGGTGCGATTTAAGATTGACCGATGAGGAAGAGTTAGCGGAGCCCAAGGTATGGGGAGGGAAGCATTCCTGGCAGAGGGAGCTGCATGTGCAAAGGCCTGGTGGTGAGACGGTCCCAGGAACTTTAGAGGAAGAAGGACAAGGCAGGGTGGGCGGCACACAGAGAGCGAACAGGGGCATGGAGAGAGGCAGGATCAGAGTGGGAGGTAGAGGCCAAGCCAGGCCAGGCATGGGGCCGTGAGGCCAAAACATGGGGCAAGAGGTTGAGCCCTTCCCTCCCACTGTCAGTGGGCATGAAAGGCCAGCAAAGACCCCTTTCTGTGTGTCCCTGCAGCAGTGGCTCCCAGGACACCTTTGAAGCGTGTTACAGTGGCACATCCACACCTTCTTGCCCCGGCTCCTACTGCAGCAGCAGTGACCACAGCGGCCTTGGCCTAGAACAGCTGCAGGATTACATGGTCACGGTGAGCTCGGGTGGGCACTGCGCATGGCACGCAGCGAAGAGGAATCAGAAATAGTCCTGGGTATCACAGCAGCAGCAGCCCTCCAGAGGTCAGGGCGGAGAGGAGAGTGAGTGCCGGCCAGCTGGGGTGCAAAACCTTACCTAGCTGATGGCGGCTAGCATGAACTGAGCGTGTGGCGTAAACCTGTTCTAACGCCTTGCCTTTCGGAGAGAATCTCTTCTCACCCTTGAAACCACCCCAAGAGACAGTTCCATCACTGTCTTCACTTTGCAGATGAGGAAACCGAGTTGGGGGGTGGGGGGGCGCTGGTGATCCATGAAGGGGCTGGGATTGAATTCAGGCACTTAGAGCCCACAGGCCACAGAAGGGGGTTTTAGAAGAGGGCTGGGCCAACCGTGTCCTTATGGCGGGGGTCGTTTCTGGGACTGACCTTGAATGGAACCCCTCAACAGTTGCGGACCAAGCTGGGGCCCCCTGAGATCCAGCAGTTTGCTATGCTGCTGCGGGAGTACCGGCTGGGACTGCCCATCCAGGACTACTGCGCAGGCCTACTGAAGCTCTATGGGGACCGGCGCAAGTTCCTCCTCCTGGGTAAGCCCCTTGCCACTACCACCCCACCCCTCCACCCCCCACGACCCGACCCTGGTCAAGCACCGGGCGGAGGAGCTTCCTCACTTCCTCTCCCAGCAGTCCCAGAGGTCCATGGGGCGGATAAGGGTCCCCTGCGCTAAGAAGAAGAGTGAAAGACTAACAGTCATTTGTCTCCACAGCAGCCTGGGGGAGAGCATCCTCCATTCTTACGCACAAGGAGAGCGAGGTGCTGAGAGACTCAGGGACCTGCCCACTGGCACTCAGGGGGGGGCTAACAATAACAGCAGTAACGTGCTGTGCGCTGTAGTGGTTTTGTGTTGGGCTGATAACCGAAAGGTTGCCAGTTCAAAACCACCAGGTGCATCGTGGAAGAAAGGCTTTATGGGAAACAGTCCTGGAAGACCAGGCAGGGCAGTTCTGTTCTGTTGCCTCCGATCAGTATGAGTCGTGATTGACTCCATAGCAGTCAGTTTGGGTGGGTTGGTTGGGTGGTTGGGTTGGTTGGTTGGGGTGGTTGGTGGTTGGGTGGGTGGGTGGTTGGGTTGGTTGGTTGGTTGGTTGGTTGGTTCTTTCAATTTGGTGTGCAAAGCCTCCTTGAGTGCTGGAAAGTTTAACTGCCCCCATTTCACAGTTAAGGACAGTGAGGCTCAGGGCGTGGGGAATGAAGTTAGGCATCGAAGTCACCTAGGGAGGAAATGAAAATAGGACGCTTGGTGTGTGCCAAGCCCCTCGTTATTTCATCCTCAGAGTCTTGCTGGGGAACCCGGTGCAATTGTCTCCATCATAAAGGAGAAGAGGCTGGGAGGGGAGGGGGAGAGGAAATAATCAGGAATTTGCTGAAGGTCACACGGCTAAGAAATGGGACTAGACGAAGCCGCCGCCTCCGCAGCTGGCGTGTAGCATGAGCATTTCCTACGTCCGTCCTGACGTCCCGGAGAAGTGCGGGAACCGGTAGCCGCTCCACCGCGCATGCGTGCGTGGCTGCGTGCGTGCACGGCTCCCCCGAGGGCGAGCCCTTGCGGGAGGGGGAGAGGCTGCTGGCTGAGGACTCCCTCGGTTCGCTCGCCTGCAGGGATGCGGCCTTTCATCCCCGACCCGGACATCGGCTACTTCGAGGGCTTCCTGGAGGGCGTGGGCATCCGCGAGGGCGGCATCCTCACCGACAGCTTCGGCCGCATCAAGCGCAGCATGAGCTCCACGTCGGCGTCGGCGGTGCGCAGCTACGACGGCGCCGCCCAGAGGCCCGAGGCGCAGGCCTTCCACCGGCTGCTGGCCAACATCACCCATGACATTGAGGCGCTGGCCCCCGACGACGACGAAGACGACGATGACGACAGCGAAGACCAGGAGCTCCAGGGCGGAGCGGACGCAGCCGAAGACAACTACCTGTAGCCGCTGCCCATGCGGAGGGCCTCGGAGGGAGGTTGGAGGACGTCAACGCCTCACTCTTGCCCGCGGGACCTGGCCCCGGGGTCCCCTGCCCATTTCTCTGTCCTCCCGGCCTCTCCACTCGCAGCAGGCGCTCCTGGCCGCCGCCTCGGGCTCGGCTTCCTGCAGTACCGAGAATGTCCTTGGGGGGGCGGTCGGAGCCAGACCCTGACACGCTGGTCAGTTACCCCGGGCTCAGCCGGGCCCGTTGGGCTGCGCCAGGGCAGCTGCTGGTCACTACGGCTCCGCAGCTTCCTGGTGGCCTCCGGTGGAGGGCTGAGAAATGCGCTCGGCCTGATGGCCGCTTGGAGAAAAGATTTCCCAGTCCAGAGACTTCAGTTCGCCCAATTTTGCAAATTGGGAAACCAAGAGACGAAAGAGGGAAAGGATTTAAAGGAATCTACTGATTTACCTTAGCTAGTCCTTACACTGATCCTTTAAGGTCACCTGAAAACGCATTGCCAACGAGTCGATGCCGAGAGGACAAAGTCGAACTGCCCCTGGGAGTTTCTGAGATTAACTCCTTACAGGAATAGACAGCCTCCTCCTCCCCGCAGTGTGGCAGGTAGTTTCAGACGGCAGGCCTTGAGGTAGCAGTCCAGAGCATCGCCACTGTGCAGCAGGGTTCCTCGACACCTTGTAAGTAGCTCATGGGCAGGACCTCCCTCCCCTGGCAGTAGGAGTCGGGCCACACTGTGGGGAACAGTTTCCTCTACCAAGGGCCGACTCACAGGCGCATGGGCTCATGTGTCCTAGGGTCCCAGCCTCTGTGCCTCCCACTTCCTCCACTGTCCACTGATGTCAGTACCACCCACCCTGCCTTTTTTGTGGTTGGGGGACCTAGTGGAGGTCAAGACCTTACTGTGGGGTCTAGCACATGACAGATGCTCAATAAATGGTGTTTTCTGCCATATCTGACACTCCTTGACTCAGTTTACCTGTTTGGCCTGGGTGCAGTGGGATGGGAACTGCAGTGAGGGTGAGGTGAGGCAAAGAAGCCTATCAGGGAGAAAGTGGGACTCGCCCCCTCGCAGCTCTCTTAAGAGTCTGGTTCTGCGCTCAAACCTCAAGGGGGAAAAACTCAAGACCCCACAGACAGCCATGGTGGGTGCCGGGGGTAATCAGACTGAAGGTGGGGTTGGAGAGGTAGAAAAATCAGGAAAAGGGGAGCACTCAGGAAGGGAGCACGGCCTAGGAAAGACTTGGAGGCAAAGAGGAATGAGGCCTGAGAGAGTTCCACAGGCTCCCACCCAAGGAGCCACAGAGCAAATCCTGTCCCCACAGGATTGCCAGGCTGTCTGTCCTCTCTTACAGAAGCCAATGCCACATCAGTTGCCTGATGCGTTTTAACTGCTGACCCTTCAATAAGCTGCTGAATCTTTAACCATTGCACCCCTCGGCCTCAGACGAAGAGCTGGGATGGAACTGTCAACCCTCACAGAGCCTTCCATGGCCAGACACACGGGTCTTACTGTTGAGTACAGACTACTGCTACCCCTGACGGCACTGAGATGTTTACCATGCCACTGGATCCAAAGGCTTTCTACCCACTAGTCTGTGATCATCCTGCATTCAGCGTCATTATGTGTTTCCTGAGTCTGAAGAGGCCTTTATAGATCGGTGTCGGACATATGGGCTAATATCCGACTTATGGGTTTGGACTGGACTGGGTTGGGAGGCTTTCTTAATGCACAATCACCCTTACATAAAACTCTCTTATATACCAATGAGTTTCTATGGATTTGTTTCCCTAGTCTACCTGGACTGACACAGCTGCTATGGGCAACATATTGAATGCTGAAGGAAGCATCCAAAGACGATGGGAAAAGATACATACAGAGTCACTGTACCAAACAGAACTAGTCGACTTCCTATCATTTCAAAAGTTAGCTTATCAGCAAGAACCAAGAGTACTGGAGGAAGAAGTGCACACTGCTCTGAAAGCATTAGCCCAAAAGAAGGTTCCAGGAACGGATGGAATACCCACTGAAATGTGTCAACAGGCTTACTCACTCGTGTTTACTCGTGCTTACTCACGAATCTGTGCCAAGAAATTTGGGAGACAGCTACCTGCCCAACTAACTGGAAGAGATCCACATTTGAACCCCTTCCAAAGAAATGTGACCCCCACAGAATGCACAACGTATAGAACAATATGATTGATAGTTCATCCAAGTAAAATTCTGCTGAATATCATTCAACGATTGCTGCAGTACATTGACAGGAATCTGCCAGAAATTCAGACCAGATTCAGAAGAGGATGTAGAACATTATTGATGTCAGATGGATCATGGCTGAAAGCAGAGAATACTAGAAAGTTGTTTACTTGTGTTTGTTCATAAGGAGCCCTGGCAGTGTAGTAGGTTACAAGTTGGACTGCAAACCATGCTTGAAACCACTAACTGCTTCATGGGAGAAAGAAGAGGCTTTCTACTCCCACAAAGAGTTTCGATCTCAAAAACCCTCAGGGGCAGTATATCCTGTCCTACAGACTCAAGGGCAGTGAGTTGTTGGTTGTTTTGAATGGACTATTCAAAGGCATTAGAGTGTATGAGCCATAACCAACTATGGATAGCCCTAAGAAGCATGAGAATTCCAGAACACTTACTTGTGCTCCTGCAGAGCCTGTACATGGAATAAGAGGCTGTTGTGTGAACAGAGTAAGGGAATACTGAGTGGTTTGAAATCAGCAAACGTGCAACAGGAGTGGATCCTCTCCCCATGCTTGTTCAAGCTCTTATACTGAGCACATCATCAGAGAAGCTGGATTATATGAAGATGAATGTAGCATCAGGATCAGAGGAGGGCTATTGACAACTTGCGATATGCAGATGATACAACCTTGCTTGCTGAAAGTGAGGACTTGAAGCCTTTACTGATGAAGATCAAGGATTTCAGCCTTCAGGACGGATTACAACTTAGGGTAAAGAAAACAAAAACCCACACAATTGGAGCAATGGGTAACATCATGATAAATGGAGAAAAGGTTGAAGTTGTCAAGGATTTCGCCTTGCTTGGATCCACCATCAGTGCTCATGGAAGCAGCAGTCAATGATGGAAGCAGCAGAAACCCAATGATGCATTACATTGGGTCAGTCTGCTGCCCAAGACCTCCTGGAAGTGTTGAACAGCAAGGATGTTTGTTACTTTGAGGACTAAGGTGCACCGGACTCAAGCCAGGGTACTTTCAGTTGCCTCATCTGCATGTGGAAGTTGGACGTTGACGGAGGAAGACGAGAGAAATTGGTGCATTTGAATGATGGTGCTGGCATTGAATGTGGACTGCCAAAGGAACAAACACATCTGTCTTGGAAGAGTTATAGTCAGCACGCTCCTTACACACAAGGATGGCGAGACTGTCTCACGTGTCTTGGCCAGGTTATCAGGAGGGAGCAGTTCTCGGAGAAGGACGTCATGCTTGGTAAAGCAGAGAAGCAGTGGAAAAGAGGAAGACCCTTGATGAGACAGATGAATACGGTGGCTGTGAGGATGGGCTCTAACCTCCGATCTGTGGTGAGGAAGATGCAGGAAGGGCCCGTGTTCGGTTCTGTCGCGCATTCGGAATTCGCTGCTGTGATTCGAAATGAACTCCACGGCACCTAGCAGCAACTCCAACATCTTTTGCCCATTTCCATTTGAGCTCTGGCTTGTTTGGTGTGGATTTGCAGAAGTCACTTGAAATTCTTAGATATCAATCCCATGTTGGATGCTAATGTTCTACATACCTTCTCCCAACATGTTGCCCATCTTTCTCTGTCTCAGTGGAACTTAATTCTAGCAGCCATCAGAATCTCCCAGGCTTCCTCAAACGCAGATTGCTACATACCACCCACAGCATTTCTGACTCAGTGGAGTCGGGACGAGGCCAATAATTGGCATTGCTAGCAAGTGCCCAGGTGATGTCCATGACCCCAGGGGCCACCCTTTGGAAACCACTGGTGTAGGGTGCCTTCCATTCAGTGAACCCTTGATGTACCTATCCGATATAACAGTCCTCATGTATGGATGAGAGGGCACGGGCTCAAGAAGCTGCAGGGGCCACGGACTGAGCTGGAATTGGGACCTAATGCTGGCTTGCCTCTATCTACCCTTTATCCCCCCTGCCAGTCTTTAGCGTGCACTGTTGGCAGGCTGGGTCACTTGGACTTGAGGCTATGGGGAACCTTAGTAAATTCCTGAGCAAGGCATCCATAGGAGCCATGGATTGATTGGCTAGAGCCAAAGAGTTAGAGTCCCTCCTAATGAGCTGGCAGGTCGTGTAAGAAAACTGCAGCCAGGATTGGTGAGAGGTGCTGGGTGGTTCTTACCCCACAGCTCTGGGGATGGGGCAACTTCCTTTACCCCAAGGAAGTCCCCACCCACCCCGGAACTACCCTCTTGCCAAAGCCACGTAACCCCTTGGCTTCCAAGGTCTAGTAGGCCCTGGCTAGAGCAGCCCAGACACTGGCATGTGAACTCTGGCCACACTTCCTTCTGCAGCACCAGAGACACAGCCAGGATCACTTCCCAGCATGGTTCAGTTCCTGGCATCACGAGAGGGGAAATCCCCAAGGGGCAGTTGGTTCCTGAGGACCTGTAGGAGTGATGCAAGGATGGAACTTCCCCCCTACCCCCACCCCGCTGGGACCCCTGGGGACAGGGCTGGCCCAAGGATGAGGGGTGAAATTGCCTGTAGCAGTCTCCCTACTCGCAGGAGACCTCTCTTCTTTCCCAGCTCCCAACTGGAGACTTCTTTTCAACTTTGTGTGCCTTGTGGCCTCTGGTGGGGGGCCCCAGTGGTTCAGTCACCAGGCATCGAGGGAACACTCTAAAGAGCCAAAGAACAAAACGGGAACAGATACAGGCACACCTGTGCTTGGTGGAGTAGAGGAACAGCAGGAGAGAGGAAGGCGGTCCACAAGATGGATCGACCGGTGGCTGCAACAATGGGCTCCAACATAAGACCCACCCTGGGGATGGAGCCAGGCCAGAGGGGTTTTGTTCTGTTGAATAGAGGCAGAACGCCTCCATGGCCCTTAACAATATGATTATCGCCAACAACGTCTATAATAGCAAAAGGGGAAGCAATAGCAAGTTCCTGCCCCCTGGGGGTGGGGGGAGCTCAGAGACTGATGGGGAAGGCACCCCCAGATAACCACAGCACAAGGTTCTTCATTATAAACCCCGAGAGTGAGAACCCAGCTGCACGCTGGGAACTCGGGAAAGGTTTTGCAGAGGGAGGGAAAGACGAGCAACTCATGAACAATGAGCAGGATGGGTTGTCACTTCCACGTCTGCCATCTGCTAGTTGGATAACCTTGGGTTGGGTATGTCTCTAAATATCCCTGGGTTTTGGTTTCTGCCTCTGTAAAATGGGAATCATGGTGGCGCCACTCTTGTCGACCCCCTGTATCATTGTGAGGCTTAAGCAGGACGCCCCCTGCAAAAGTACCTACAGTGCATGTTCTGTAAGTGTGACCCATCATTCTTGCTAGAGGAACATGCTGTATGTAAGGTGGGGGCTAAGGTGAGTGGGCAGAGCTTGTAGGAGAGGAAGCTGGAGAAGGGACCAGATGGAGAATTTCCTAAAAGCAAGACTAGGAATCTGGACCTTGCCAGGGGGCAATGAGAAGCAATGGGTTGTACTTTCTGGAAGTGAGTCTGATTAGAGGGGGAGATGACATGTTAGAGAGCAGGTAAGATGGGGCAGGAGGCAGGGACAATAACCAGTTCTGACTCATAGCCACCCAAGTACAACAGCATGAAACACCGCCCGGTCCTGCACCGCCCCCACGACTGTCCTTATGTGTGAGTCCGTTGCTGCAGCCTCTGGGTCCACCCGTCTTGTCCAAGGCCTTCCTCCTTCTCGTACTGCCCCGTTACCAAGCATCGATCTACATATGTTTGTCCATCATTTGTTCTTTGGCTCTTCAGCGTCTATACCAAGCAGGGAGATTGAAGAATCATAAAGTGTTTGTATTTGCATTTGTTTAAGGAAGTGCTGTGCTGGGCTTTTGTTTTGTTTTGTTTTTAAGCTTATCAGGCAGGCAACATAGTTCCTTGGTGCCTCAAGAGGAGCTATAAATGAATAAAGAAAATCCACAGCCCAGGAGAAGCACCAGCTAGGTATGGACACAGCTTCGAGAAAATCAATGACAAAGGGCTCTGATGCACATGACAAGACTTTGGACCGTACTCCAACAAAAAGAGATGCAAATGGCGTGGACACTCAGAAACCAGTTGCCAATGACTGAACGGGCAAAGTTCAGAAAGTCTGAGACTGACTGCGTGGGGCTAGGGGTGAGGAAACAGGCACTCTGCACATGTTGCAGGTGGGAGGTGAAGTTGGTATATGCTCTGTTCAGCACTGCGGATGCACGGACCCTCTGATGTAGCAAACAAATCCCTGCTGGAAATCCCCCTGAAGCTATACTCAGCATCAGCGGAGACCCACTGCAGCTTTGTCTCTAGAACTGGCTTAGAAGCCCTCCGATGTCTACTCATGGGGCCAGTTGAATGACTTGTGACTCATGCAGACAGTGGAATATCCTACAGCCACGAGTAAGAACAAGGCCATTCTCTATCTACAAACAGAGTATCCGAGACAACAAGAAAAGCAGCCGCCGCAGCAAGGTGCTTTGGATAGTGCTTCTTGTTGGAAGATGGGGGAGAGTTCTTTGTATGTGTGCATGGAATCGCAAAATAGGACACACAAAATAGGCTACCGTTGTTGCCTCATGGCGAGGGGAGAGGTGGCTTAAGAATAAAGAAGAATCTTTCTTTCCAGATGTATCTTAAGTGCTGTGCCACGGAGAAGTGTTGTTAGCTGCGGGTTTGCTGTTGCCCGGCTCATGGAGACCCCGTGCACGCAGAGAAGGAAACACTAGCCTTCCCCAGGATCGATTAGAGATCCTGCCCCATCCCCATGATAGATTAGAGATCAGATCATTGGGATCTATAGGGCTTTCCAGTGACTGCTTTATAGAAATTGATCACCAGGCCCTGCTTCCTAGTTCCTGGAATCTCCACAAAACCTGTTCAGCATCACAGCATCACAGCAACACGCAGGCCCCACTGATAGATGGGGTTAGTTAGTGAGACACTTTATCCTGGCCTCCTGCAGGGCAGGCCACAACTGGTCCACTGAACCATCGAGGTTCTCTGAATGTTAACCACAGCACAGCAGTTTTCAAAAGCAGTTTTATGATTTTATCACGCCATGGACAACTATCTGTTTTCACATCTCTCTGACTTCTCCCCACCCTCACCCTAAAACATGCACACAGATCTTGTGAGGAGAGGGGCTGGCTCTGACTCATTCTTGGACTCACTGAAGCCTAGCCCAGTGGCTGTCACAGAGCACATGCTAGGACAATGTGAGTACACTCTCATAGTCCCCACCTTCTCCAAGAGGCTCCCAAGTAACCTTGCCTCCTTGTGCCCTTGCTCCGGTATGGTAATGCACTTCCTCACAGTGATTAAACAGGACCCATAGAGCCAATGAGCTGTTCCACCTGGCTCTCTTGGATCGCTCCGTAAGAGGGCCCTGTGGAAAGGTTCACATGGTGAGGAACTGAGACCTCCTGACCATGCCCTGTGGGTGGGCCATCTCAATCCTTCAGATGACTAGACCAGGCTGACATCTTGACTGCCTGCTCAAGAGTGGTCCCAAGCCAGAACCAGTTTGAGCAGCTCCTAGACGCCTGACCCACAGAAAGTGCATGAGGCGATCAATGCTTACAGATGCGTGTCGCTTTGAAATATGGGGTCCCGTGTTAGGCGCAAAGTATAACTGATACAATCATCACATCTTTATTGGACATCTCCCCAAAACTCCAAACTCAAGTCAAGACAGTTTTGACCCCATAAGACAGGGTGGAACTAACTGCCCTTGTGGGTTTCCATGACTGTTACTCTCTAGGGGAGTAGAGAGCCTCGTCTTTCTCCCGAGGAGTGGCTGGTGGTTTTGATCAGCAGCCCACCATGCAATCCATGTTGCCACCAAGGAATGCCTTTTTGCAAACAGTGTGCAGGCCCTGGGAGTCTTGAGAGGTATGCAGTCACTGTCATTAGGTTCCTTTTATGAAACATCTACTCTAGATTAATTCTGTGGGGAAGCAAGCCATATGCACATTCACTCTCTGAGTCATCTAGTTCTTAAACCAACATTTATTGAGCACCTACTATATACAGGGTGGCCTTCGGCTGAGGGCTGACTCACAGCATGTTGACAATTAAGATACCCTGTAGGACAAGAGGGAACTTTTTGGAGTGATTAAAAATGCCCTCTTTCTTACTGGGGTTTAGGTGTATGCATAGGTGTATATGTATTTGTAAAAAGTCACAAAGTAACACTTCATCATGTGTACTTTGTTGCGTGTAAATTTTCCAGGAAATGAAAAATGTTGTAAACCAACATTGAACTCTCACTAATGATATACACATGAAAGTAATTTACTTTGAAATCTATTTTTTTTTAAAAAGACAAACTGGTGAGTGGCTACAGGGATATATGTAAGTAAAAGCAAGTAAAATGTTCATGGTAAAATCGAGGTGGTGAGCAGAGAAGCATCCCCTGTAAGTCCTTTCCAGTTTGTTGTGTTTGGGAAATTTTCATAATAAAAGTTCAAGAAAAAGGACCCTCGGTCACCCTTTACACCAAGTCCCTCCATTGTTTACAAATTACACAAGTCAAATGGAAGCATTCTAGCGTTTTATTTTTTAAGCCAAACTGAGAAAAAGCCTACTTTCTCCCTGACTCAAGTCTGCTCACCTCCAGCGGCAACTACGCCATCTGCTTGGCTGTGCAGCTTCCAGGCCTTTCTCTATGCAGTCACATGCAAAGTGTCATGTTTAAAAAGAGGAGTGTGTCCACCACCATCCCCACCACCGTGGAGGCATTTCAGAGAAGAAGGAACTGCCCCACAGCCTTCCCAGGGCTGGGGAAGTACTGCCACCCCAGGGAACAGCACCTCAGCGTTTCTAAGTGTGGACAGAGTCTTAAAGTTGGGGAACACGCAACCGAACAGGAGAGCCGGACTCTCATCCACGTGCCTGGAAGCCCGGGCCCGGGCGGGGCCGGACGGGGGCGTGGCGTGGGCGGGTCTCTGGATGCGGTCAGGCAGGCCCCGCCTCACTCCTCCCGGGAGGACGGGTCCCCGCTCCCTGGCGACCCGACCCAGGAGGAAGTCCGCAACGCTCTTCCTCTTTTCAGGGCCTCCGGGGACACTTGGGGAAGAGGGGAGGGTTGTGAAACCAAAGCGTCCCCCATCCCCCTTGGGAGGGGGAGGGGGGAAAACCTATCAGCTGGAGGCGCCCACGCAGCTGGAGCCGGTAAACAACTTCACGGTCATCCCCCTCCCTGCCCTACCGTCCCATCCCACCCTTAGCAACTAGTTCGGTGGCCCAGGACAGTGCCTGGGAGTATGTAAGCTTCGGAGACACCCGAAGGCCGATCTCTCCCGTCACCCGCCTGATGAAGGCCAGCTTCTTCGGAGCTGGCCTTCTCCAGCCTCTTCACGAAACAACGGCTGGCTCCGAACCGCTGTCCCTGCTTCCTCAAACGGGCCTGGCCATTTCCCCTTGGGGGTCTTTGTCAAGACCTTGGGCTTGGAATGCCCGCTAACCTGCTGTTCGTCAGCCTGGTGCTCCTTAAGGGCCAGCTCACATAGCACCTCCTCGAAGACGTCCTCGGAGACGCCCAGGCTGCACCCATGTCCGACCTGCTAGGTCCTGCAATACCACGGGCCTCTCCCTCGCCATGGCTGCATTCCCCCACGGAATCTACACTATTGCCTAACTGCTCGGCTCTCTGATTGGGTCAGCCAGTGCTGGAGAGCCAAGATGTCTCCCCTCTTGAGCTCCCAGCCCCTGGCAGAAAAACACATGCTGTGGTTAAGTGACCCCTGCCCCTGGCAGGCCTTATCTAGAACAAGGAAATGTTGAGCCATCTCCATGATCTCTGATATGCCCAGGCCATGTGCCAATCCACCTCACTGAGGCCATGGGTCAAATCCATCTCCTCTCGTTCCCTTTGCACTGACCCTCTGTAGAATTAATCAAAGAACGAAGGCTATCAAGCTGCATTAAGAGCAAAACCCATCAAACTCTGAGAAGAAAACATCGAGGCGGGGCTTCAGGACCTCGTTTTCTTTTCAACAATGAATTCTATGACACGAAAGCCAAACAGAACCTTGGATTTCATCAACATTCAAAACCTCGGTGCATCAAAGGACCTTATCCGCCAAGTGAGGAGCCCACTGCTGTCTCACCTATTTTAACTCACGGGGATCCCATGGGACAGCGTAGAACTGCCCTGTAGGGTTCCCAAAACTGTCAATCTTTACGGAAGCAGGCAGCCTCATCTGTCTCCCACAGAGAGATTGGTGAGTTCAAACCGAAGACCTTGGGGTCAGTAGCCGAGCACTTACCCCGGGCCCTCAAATGAGGAGACAACTTACAGAAGGGGCCAAAATATTGGAGCATCATTTAATATTGATAGTCTCTAAAGAACTCCTTTCACTCAATGACCCAAAGACAACCCCATCCAACACAGTGGGCAGAAGACTTGAATGGACATGTTTACCAAAGAGAATATAAACATGGCCACTGAACACCCTAGACAATTCCCAAGTCCTTGGGTATGAGAGAAACGCAAATCCAACCCACAATGAGATACCACGTCACACTCACTGGGATCATCATTCTGAGAAAAGTGGAAAGCAAGACTGTCTTGGCGAGGATATCAAGAAAGAAGTTTCATCCCTTGCTGGGGGGATTGTGAAATGAAACTGCTGTGGCCAACAGTGTGGCAGTTCCTCAAAAAGTTCCACACAGACTTATCGTAGAACCCACCCATTCCACTCCTGGGGTGCTGTGGCGATTGTGAGGTGCCCTCCAGGAGGTCCCGACCCGGAGTGCACTCTGCCCAACAGAACAAACCTTGTCCCGGTCCTGCACCATCCTCACAATCGTTCTTATGCCCGACACCACTGTTGCAGCCACTGTGTCCAGCCACCTTGTCGAAGGCCTTCCTCGTTTTTCCCACTGCCCCTCTAACTTACCAACACGATGTCCTTCTTCAGGGACTAGTGTCTCCTGACAACATGCCTCTTGGGGAGCACTCTGGCCACACCTACCCCACAGGCTTGAAAGGGACCTGAACTGATATTTATACACGAGAGTTCACGGCAACAGGTTTGTCCAAAGCCCCCAAATGGGATACAACCCAGGTGTCCATCAATCAATGAATGGATCAACACAGTGTGTTGAGTACGGACAGTACTCAACTAGAAGGAGAAATGAAACTCAGATACAGACACCGACAGGAACCTTGAAAACACGATGCTGAGGGAAGTAAGTCCACACAAAAGGTCAGCTCGGGTACGGGCCTGTTCTCATGAAACATGGAGAATCCGCAAAGACATTTGGACCAAAGTCTATTCCAGGTTACTGCCGCAAGTGACTGCACCACTGGGCTCAAACAACCCCACAAACACTGTGAGGACAGTGCAGGACAGCGGTGCTTCGTCCCTTTGCATGTGGCTGAAACATGCACACGCCAAAAGCAGAGGAGACACACAGTCACAGTAAACACACACACTAATGCTTGGTGGTGCCAAGCTCACGGGACAGAAATAAGGCAAAATGTTTGATTTTTGCTAAAGAAGATTGGAGGGTGGAGGGGAGTTAGAGACATGCCAGGCATCTGTGAGTTACGTAAAGGCTGGTCTTGGCTTTGTACTTGCCCCTCCTGGACAATGGGGGCAGCCATAACCTGGTAGGGTGTAGGTAGGGAATAAACACTAACTACTTTGCTAATATAATAGAAAGGGGAAATACCTTCGCCCTGAATAATGACTATGGCTCACCCCACCCCTACCCCAATCCTGTTTTGAATGCAGAACAATGAACAGTTGTCCCGAGGAATTTGAAATATGAAATGCAAATGACCGTGGAAATAGGGAAATCAATTTGTGAAAAAGCCGGCATCGGACGCTCTGTGAGGTGAAGCCCGCATTGTTTCTAGGCTTCTGTCCTGCATCCTGTCCGCCTCCTCTTTGTACGCCTCAGTCTCGCAGACACTCGCTGCATTTTCTGTAGTGTGCTTGACTTTCAGAGACACACAGGCCTGGGTTTGAATCTCAGCTCTGGCATGCACTGGCTGTGTGACTTTGGGCAAGTGTCGTAAACTCTCTGAGCTATCACGTATAAGCATCCCTATGTCACAGGGACAAGGGTCATATACTGTCCGGGCCAGCTATTTCATCATACTCCAAAAAGACTTGACCTACCATAGCTTCCTTAACTCTTTTGGCCTGCCATCCCTTTTCAGAAAACAAAAACTCAGCATCACCTTGGCAATGAAAAACTTGCCCTATAGCCCATCACCCAGGATAAAGTATAGGTATCTGCTTCTGTAGCCCCCCACCCCCATGATCGTTCCAGTACCCCTGGGCAGCGGTATTGCCCACTCTGGGAAATGCTGGCCTGACATGAGGGGTGGAGGTTTATTGATATGTCTTCTAAGCATACAGAGTGCTGTGAGTCAGGACCAACTCAGTGACAGTGAGTTTGAAGCATACTTAAGTCTATGGTCCATTTTGAGTTAATCGTTATGTATGGTGTTAGGAAAGGAGCTAACATCTTCTTTTTAAAAAATATTTTATTGGGGATGCATACAGCTCCCATCACAATACATCCATACATCTATTATGTCAAGCACATTTGTACATTTGTTGCCATCTTTTAAAGTATGAATAAGTAGCCATGAGGAGCCCTAGTGGCGTAATGGTTATGAGTTGGGCTACTAACAACAGGCTAGGAGTTCGAAACCACCAGTCGCTCCACGGAAGCAAGATGAGGCTTTCTATTCCCATAAAGAGTGACAGCCTCAGACACTCACAGGAGTAGTTCTACCCTGTCCTGTAGGATCGCTAGGAGTTGGCATCCACTACATGGCAGTGAATTTGGTTTTTGAATTTTGTAAGGAGACCTGGTGATGCTGTCGGGTAACCGCAAGGACATTGGTTCAAACCCACCAAGCTGCCCCTTGGGAGAAAGATGAGGCTGTCTGTTCCTGCAAAGATTTATAGCCTCAGAAACCCCTGAGTCAGAATGGCCTGGATGACAGGAGGTATCCAGCTCTTCCCAGGAGCCCCGATGGTGCAGTGGTTAAGCACAGGACTGCTAACCAAGAGGTTCCTGGTTTGAACTCACTGGAGAGAAAGATATGACAAACTGCTTCTGTAAAGATTGACAGTCTTAGAAGTCCCGTGGGGACAGTTCTACTCCATTCGGTAAGGTCCCTGTGAGAGGGAATCCACTAGATGACACACAAGCAAACAACAGCCAGCTGTTCCCACATCGTTTCTTGGAAAGATGATTCTCTCCCTCATTGAATTGTCTTGGCGTCCTTGTTAGAAATCAGTTGCCCATAATGTTTGGGTTTATTTCTGGATTCTCAATGCTGCTCCATTGATTTGCATGCCTATCCTTCTGCCAAGACCGAGCAGTATTGATTCCTGGCACACTGGAGTAGGTTTTGAAGCAAGGAAATGTGAGTGCTCTAGCATCGTCTTCCTCTTCAAGATTGTAGCTATGATAGGTCCCGTTCATTGATGAATTGATGATCAGCTTGTCCACACACACACAGGCATCTGGAATTTTCGAAGAGAATATGTTGAATCTGTCGATCCCTTTGAGGAGTATTGCCATTCGAACAGGATTAAAATATTCTAAGGTGTGAACATGGTTTCTTTATCCACGGTCATTTCTTTCAACAAAGATTCATAGCTTTCATGGTACAGTCCTTGGACTTGTGTTCATTGTCCTCCGTTTCTTGCCTTGTAAGCATCTCCACAGGCTGAGTACCCATTCTCACAGCACGACGCTGCCTTCTCCCAGACAGAACAATCAAGAGAGGGTGCAGCAAAAACTACCCTCTCTTCCAGGGCTTAGTCTCAGAAGGCCCCTGCCCTCGTTTCCACATCTGACTGGTCACCCAGCTCAGCTCTGCTCTGTGTGGGTGGCAGCAGTGTGGGCAGGAATTTCAGAAGACCATCTTGGAGCCCAGTTGACACACATGTCCTGTCCCCGTTTCCCTTGATTCTTTTGCCTTGCTGACACCTGCTCATCTGCCTGGTCTCTGATTAAATGTGGCCTCCTCCAGGCAGCTCTCCCTGATCTCACCTCTTAATGGGAAAACCAAACCTATTGTCCTGGCCCTCTGCTTCAGATGCTTAGCAACCCTTGGGGGACAGAGTCTAAGAAAGCCCCCTGTGATTCCCAAGGCTGGGATCCTTACAAAGGTAGATTGCTGCCACTACGGCTCCTGCAGAGAGGCTGGGAGATTCCAAGTACCTACCATTCAGGTTAGTAGCCAAACAGGTAACTACTACACCCAGGGCTAGCTGTTGGGCGAGCCCTTGCTCTCCCTCTCTTGGTATTCCTTGTTAGCATCCTGGCCACCCTCTTCCTTGTGTAGCTATGTGTTCAAAGCTCTCCCCTGAGCTGAAAGCTTCTTGAGGTCCGGGACCGTATGTATTCCCAACTCACCACCCATTAGCTGCTGAAGAAACGCTTGTTGGCCAACTCATCAAGAGCAGCTCCGGCCTGGGGAGCAGCTACATACCCAGGGGGTGGGAGGAGCCCCAGCATGTGGACCCACCGACTCCTGGTCCAGAATTGGCTTCCACAAGACCCATTCAGCTCTCTGAATCCAGCAAAAGCATAACCCTTGGTCCAAGATTCCTTCCATCCCACTTTCAAAAGAATTCGCTCCCCACAGAGGCAAGCGTGAGACTTCATCTCATGTACTTTGGACATCCAACAGAAGAGAGCAGTCCCTGAAGAAGGACTTCATGCTTGGTAGAGGGTGCGTGACAAAGACGAGGCACCTCAGCGAGAGGGAGTAAGTCAGTGGCTGCAACATCGAGTCCAAACAGGACCGATTGTGAGGGTGACTCGGGACAGCGCAGCGTGCTGCTCTCCTGTACAGAGAGTTACTCTGAGTCAAAACCAATGCAATGTGCCTAACAAACAACAGCGAGGACTAGGTAGGACTATATACATTGTTTTAATTAGAAAGAATGATCACGCCAAATGTTGGCCAGAATGTGGAGCCACTGGAAATCATAGATCGTTAGTAGGAATGCAAAATACTATGCTTTCTTTGAAAATGAATCACTTCTCAGCCTTGTGGCTAAGATCAAGTGTAGAAAACTAATTTAGCAGTTTGATGTAAAATTTAGCATAGACTTGCTACATAACCCAGCAATTCTACTCTTAAACATTTACCCCAGAGAAATGAACATGTGTCCAAACAGAGGCTTGTCAATGAACATTCACAGCAGCTTATTCACATAGCCGAACACCAAAAACAGCCTACACGTCTATCAACAAGTGAAATGGAACACAAAGCGATCCATTGATTCTATGAAATACTACTCAGCAGTGAACAGGCATAAACTCTGGGAACATATACGAATCTCAACAGAAGGCAGACACAAAAGACAGCATGCAATATGCATTGATGTAAACATCTATATAAGACCAATAGATGCTCGCAAGGTTCTTCCCATGTCCCCTTGGCCTTGACCAGGACCTGCATCTCTCGGGGATGCTCTGTCTGGCAGCCGGCATCCTCTCTGGGAGTAGCCCTCAGTCATTGTCTGACACGAGTTGGTGGCTAAAGGTCCCGGTTCTGTCATCTCTGGGGAAGGATAACTCTCCAGTGGGTGTCCACACTGTCTCTCTGACTTTCCCAGCAGGATTGAGCTCCAGTTGCTCACAGTGGTCACTTACTTGATGGACATTGTAGTCGTTGGTTACCGTCTTGGTTTGAAATCATGGCAGCTTGTTTGATAACGCTGCCTTGATTGGCTCCCTTGTCTCATTCACCCATTCTTCTCCCAGTGTTACCCGTGTCTCCCAAATAAAACGACTTTTACTTGAATCCTTGCCAAAAACTTGCTTCTGGGATTTAAATCAAGACCAGTGGATGGTAACAGAAGTTAGTGAAGATAATTGGGGGAATTCTTGGGGAGAGAGATGTTGGGGTGCAGTCGTTCCGCAAGTATCCACCAGGCTCGGCAAAAGCAACTCTTCACAAAATCCTCACCCGGATCCCTTCGGGAATGTACGTGAGAATGTCTAGTGTGGCCTTTTATTGTGTGTTTGTGGGAATTGGGTGTAATCTGGGTGTTTATGACTAGGGGGATGGATAAATAAGATGTGGAGATTATAAATGACGCTCGCTAGAAGCACTGAACCCAGGTGCCTTCAGCCACGCGGCACGCAAAGCAGTAACGCTGTGATAGAGGGTTTGGGGGTTGTTGTTTTTTTTGGTTTTTGAGGGTTTGTTTTGTTCTTCACCTATACCTCAATGGGAACTCCTCACTTCTTCTCCTGTCCTCCCTTCTCCTTGCAGCTTTTTGCATGCATGTGGGGCAGTTGGAGACTGCCGATGCTCGGGTCCAGCCCGGCCCTCCGAGGGACGTCTTTGCTTGCAAACACTTTCAAGAGGTCTTTTGTAGCAGATGTGCCCATTCATCATTTGATTGCTTGACGGTGGCTTCCACGAGTGTGGGTTGTTGATACAGCAGACAGGTGGTGGATATGGTGGGTGGAGGTCAGCAAGGCTGCTAAAAATCCTGCAACACACATGCTAGCCCACGTACACCACAAAAACGCGTGGTGCTAACGCCCAGAGTTGTAGAAGTTCTGTGTACATCCCACATCCCTGTACAGGACTGCTCGGTGAATGAAGGAAGAAAGGCGCGATGCTGGTGGCTGGAACCGGCTTGTGGCAGTGGAATCGGAAGATACCAAAACGGAAACCAAACTCGCCGTCCTTGAGTCTGCTCTGACTCAGGAAGGCCCTATAGGGCCCGATAGAATTCGCCTGTGGGTTTCCCCGGCTGTAAATCTTTATGGGAGCTGACAGCCTCTTCTTTCTCAGATGGAGTACCCATAGGTTCAAATCTCTAGCTTTGTGCTTAATAGCCCACCAAGCCCCCAGGGCTCCATCAGAAACACGCAAACTCTGCTATGGAGTCATCTCCACCTCAGGGGGGTCCTATAGGCCAGGGGAGAACTGCCCTGGTGGGTTTCTGAGACCATGACTCACAGTGCACTTTAAAATTGTGCCAGGCAGAATTTAGGGTGACAGCCCGTCTCTTTTCCAGGGGTTGCTGTGCCGTGTCTTTCTCTGGCATCTTCGACCTCCTGCAGCCCCTGCCCCACACCAAAAGCCTTCTGAGTCGCCAGCAGGAACCAGCCAGGGTGGTTCTTGCAGGAGGGGAACTTTGCATGGTGTTTGAATAGCCCAGGGCCCTTGGAGGGGAAACCACTGACCGCAGAAGGTCCGGGAAGCCCTGGGACCAGCATAGGGGAGAGGCCCGGGCTGGACGGCTGGAGGAAGAGGGGAGTGAGAGGTGGCTGGCACTTCGGGATTCCAGAGGAGGGGTTGGAAGCCTGGGAGGGTGAGGTAGGTTGGAAGCCATGGGGGAGGGAAGACAGAGAATGAAGTTAGGATCTTAAGAGGGGAGTGGGGCTGAGTTAGATTCCCTAGTGGGTAGAAGGTAGGGAAGGGAGGATGGGGGTATGGGTTAGAATCCTTCTGGGAGAGCTGAGGTGAGGACCCTTGGGGCTGATATGGAGTTCTTTGATAGGTGAGTTAGAATCCCTGGGAAGTGGACTGGGAGTGAGGCTCAAGAGCCACACAAGAATCCCTGGGGTTAGGGACAACAATCAAGACGGCAAAGTTAGAACAATTTAAAGGGAGAAATTCACATCTTGGGGGAGACAGGAGTAGAAATCTCTGGTGCCTGAAAAAACAAACCCATTGATACTTCCCTGGCAGGGGAGACACCATGATCATGAAGGAGGTTTTCCCAGGGCGAGGCTTATCCATTGCACTCCGGATGTGCTGACCCCTGCGATTTCCCCAAATGTGGGAAACTCGACTGCATCATTTGTGGTAGTGGGAGACTGCGTTCGCACTCTTCCCTGAAGAAAAAAAAAGTTGGGGGGGGTGGGCAGAAGCGGACTGCCACATCTTTCTCCCATGGAATGGCTGCTGGGTGCAAACCACAGGCCTTTTGGTTGGCAGTCGAGCACTTAACTGCTGTGCCACCAGATTCCTTTGAATTTCTGATGGGTGAGGTTTTATGCATCAAACGGAGTTGATGCCGGTAGAACTGGTAACCCACTACACCACCAACCAAGCCCATTGCCATTGAGTAGATGCGGACTCGTAGTGACCCTATAGGGTAGGGTAGAACTGGCCCTATGAGTTTCTGAGACTATAACTCTTTATGGGAGTAGAAATCCTCGTTTGTCTCCTGCAGAGTGGCTGGTAGTTTCGAACTGCTGTCCTTGCAGATCCCAGCCCAACTCATAGCCACTATGCCACCAGAAGTGGGGTTAAAAATCCTTGGCAGCCCCTTAGAATTTTAAGAGGCAGGAACACTATGAGTACGCTCTCAGACAAAAACCAAACAAAAACAAAAAAACATTGTAATTGAGTCAGCGCTGACACATTGCTGCCTATAGGGTTCTCTAGGGGCAGGTTTTTAGGAGCCTGGTTGTGTGATGGTTAGAGTTGGGCTGTAAACTGCAAGGTCAACAGTTCGAAACTACCAGCCGCTCTGCGGGGGAACCGATGGGGCGTTCTCCTCTACTCTTTCTACCCGTAAAGAGTCAGTCTCAGAAACCCACAGGGGCAATTCTGCCCTGTCCTATAGGTTCACTATGATTTGGCATCGACTCGATGGCTAGGGCGTAGTGGCGTTACCAGTTACCAGTCGGTGGCGTAGTGGATTATCAGTTCTAACTCACCATCAGCTCCGCGGGAGAAGGATGCGGCTTTTCCGACCCACAGAGAGTTACGGTCTGGGGAACCCACAGGGGCAGTTCACTGTCTCTAGGATCTCTGAGTCGGCATTGACTCCAGGGCAGTGAGTTTGAGGTTTGGAGCTTGGGGGCAGGGTTGAGGATCTTTCTGGGACTGAGTCCGGTTCCTTGGGAGGCGGGATTCGAACACATTAGGGTCCGGTGTTAGGTTACTGTAGCAGAGAGGGGGATCGGTTAGGTCCTTGGAGGCGGGGTTAGCATCCTTAAGGGACGTGTAAAATGCATGGGGCCGGCGGGGTGGAATAAAAAATTCCAGATGCTGGGAGGAATGGACTGAGGTTAGGATCCCCTGCGGTTAGAATTGGGGGGGAGGGGCTGGACCCTTTGGGGGCGTGGCCAACGCGGCCGGGGCGGGGCTAAGGTACCCAGTGGGCCTGTGGCCGCCACCACGTCCCAGGTTCCAGCCCCCGCGTTCCGCCCCGGCTTAGAGACGAGTGGGAGGGGCCGAGCGGTTCAGCAGACCGGACCCAGGCTGCCCGCTGCCCCCCAGCCCCTCCGAGCGGCCGCCCGGCACCTTCTTCGAGAAACTCATTCCATTGCCCTGCAGGCTCCGGCGCCCCGGGAGTGGCTGAGCTGGGGGCGCGTCCGAGCTGCGAGGATCCGGGCTGCCCGCGAGACCAGGAGCGGGAGCCCAGGTGAGTGCCGCGGCCCCGGCGGGAGGCCGTTGGGGGCGCGGGGCCGGGACGCTCCGCAAGGAGACCTCGGCCGGCCGCGGAGGGGGCCCATGCTCTCGGGCGGGACTGGCGTCGCGGGCAGTGGGGCGAGGGCTGGGGGGACCGACGGGGACCAGAAGATGCCCAGGTGAGGGAGGAACTGTCGCGGACCAGCTGGAGCCTGGGGTAGCCCGAGGGTGGGGACGCTCGGAATGGCTGAGTGACTTCATGACGAGCTGTCACTTCTCCGGCCATGAAGGTTCCCCTTCTGAAAAAAAAACAAAAAAAAAACGAGAAGGATGGGGCTCCCGCAGCAGCAGGAGGGGAGGGGGGAGGGACCTTGAGGTGGGGGTGGTGACAGGCCACAGAGCTGGCAGCTGGTCGAGGTTCCTCACTCAGGCTGGCAGGGGAAGGGGGCAGCTGGGGGAGGTGTAAACTAGAGACACACCCAGGCCCCAGGCCCGGTAGCAGCTGGGCCTACTCACCGTGGGCCCTCTCCCTGCTTGGCTGGACTGAGACTCCCATCAGGTCTGAGCCAACCAACATGCCCCCCGCCCCCTCCCACAAAACCCTCCTGAACACACCAGCGACCATCACTTTTCTCTGTGAGCTCTTGGGCAAATCACATCATTTACTCTGAATCCCAGTCTCCTCCTCCTCAAATGGGGCTGTCAGTGCCTTCCTGGAAGGTGGCAGTGGCTAGAGTTTGTCAGAGCCCATAGGAAGGACATGTGGCCTCTTAAAAAGAGACTGTTTTAAGGCAGTGAGCATAGTGGTTAAAGGGAGGAGGGTGGGGGCGCCCAGGCTGGATGCTGGACCTTGGGCAATGGTGTTGGCCTTTCGGAGCCTGAGTTTCCAGGGGACAGCTATACTAAAGGCTCCATTCCAGGGTGGTAGGGGAGGATTGAGTTGAAAGATGACGAGAAAAGCTGGTGCCGATTGCCTGGCAGGTGTCAGAACTTGATTTCTTCATTGGCATAGCCGGGAACCCCTGGGAGGTGCAGATGGTGAACAGGCCCCACTGCTAACCGAAATCCATTCGGAGGCAGCTCAGAAGAAAAGCCTGGCGTCTACTTTTGAGGGAGAAGAAAACACCAAGCACACAAAAGACCACTGACCACCCTGTGTGGCAAATTCTGCTGTGATGGGGGAGGGGGGGCCACTCTGAGGGAGGATGCACTTGACCCCCCTCATGATTGGTTTAGCCATTGCTCATAAAATTGCAGCCGGTGGTTCTCAAACTTTGCTAAGACCTCAGCACCACTGTGCTGGCTCCCATCCCAGAAGTGGTGATTGAGTCGTCTGGGGTCCCTCAGAATGTGCATGCCCAGGTGCTGCTGGCCTGGGGACCACTCTTGGAGAACCCTGCTCTAAGGGCTGGCTGAGAGAAAGGTCTTGATCAATAGCCATTCCCAGAGGCCATGGCTTTCTCTTCACACTCACGAGTTTTTATTTTAATGAAGAAAAGTAAAGAGACCAATATATTAATATCTCAGGGAATCACTGCCGAGAATTAATAAATGTTGGCATTTTTTCCTCATGCTGGCTTCAGAGTTCAAAAAATAAAATCACGCCAGGGGCTTAAGTGGAGAGCAAATGTTTTGAGAATGACCAGGGCAATGAATGTACAAATGTGCTTTACACAATTGATGTATGCATGGATTGTGATAAGAGTTGTATGAGCCCCTAATAAAATGATTAAAAAATAATAAAGTCACAATTGTGAGCCCTCCCACTGGTCTCCTTCTCAGTTCTCTCTTCCTCCCAAGCCAATTGCCACAATAAATCCATGTTGACTGCATATGTGAGGGGGAGCAAAATATTGCTAGGAGCCTCAGTGGTGTCGTGGGCTATGCGTTGGGCTGCTAACTGCAAGGTCAGGAGTTCAAAACCACCAACCGCTCCATGGGAGGCAGATGGGGCTTTCTCACAGGGGCAGTTCTACCCTGTCCTGTAGGGTTGCTGTGAGTCGGCATCGACTGGCGAGAGTAGAGAGTTTTGGATCAAGTATTGCTCCTAGGCTTCTGGTCCGTCTATGTGCAGCTTTTTGTTGTTGTTGTTGTTGTTATTGTTGTTTAATCATTTTATTTGGGGCTCGTATAACTTTTATCACAATCCATACATACATCCATTGTGTCAAGCACATTTGTACATTTTTTTGCCATCATTGTTCTCAAAATATTTGCTTTCTACTTAGCCCTTGGTATCAGCTCCTCATTTTTTCCTCTTCCTCCCACTCCCTCCTCCCTCATGAACCCTTGATAATTTATAAATTATTATTATTTTGTCATATTTTTCCCTGTCCAACGTCTCCCTTCACCCACTTTTCTGTTGTCCATCCCCCAGGGAGGAGGTTATATGTAGATCTTTGTAATTGGTCCCCCCTTTCCATCCCAACCTTCCTCCACCCTCCCGGTATCACCACTCTCACCACTGGTCCTGAAGGGTTCATCTGTCCTGGATTCCCTGTGTTTCCAGTTCCTCTCTGTACCAGTGTACATCCTCTGGTCTAGCTAGATTTGTAGGGTAGAATTGGGATCATCATAGTGGGATGAGGGTGAGAAAGCATTTAGGAACTAGAGGAAAGTTATATGTTTCATCATTGCTACACTGCACCCTGACTGGCTCATTTCCTCCCCGCAGCCCTTCTGTAAGGGGATTTCCAGTTGCCTACAGATGGATCTTGGGTCCCCAATCTGCACTCCCCCTCACTCACCTATGTGCAGCTTTAAGTAGGTCTTTGTGATCAATGGGTGGCGGCAGAAAAGTTCTCTCCGCTGCACATTTGTCTTAATCTTGTCAGAGTGCCTTCCAAAACAGTTCATCCCAAACCATGGCTTCCCAAGGGCTCTGCTCGGCCAGTTAGATTCAAGACAGAGAGGTCAGCTCAAAAGTCGATGTGACTGTTTTGGGGAGAGGGATCCCAAAGGGAGGGGATCATGATAGATTTAATAGAAGAACATGGGACAATCACAGGGGCTTGTTAGGAAGAAGTCTTGAGGAAATTAAAAGTTGAATTAAGAACTTGAGTCGAGGAAATCCTTCCCATCATAACTATGCGCCTGCTCATTCCTCAAGGGTGGCCAGGGCTGTCCTTAGGAGACCGTACCTCACCCGCCACCCTACAGCCCTACAGCTTCTTTTTGTTCCGTAGCTCAAAAAACACTGAAAGGAACATGGCAGCCCTTCTTTAAACAAACTCACTGCCATCAATTTCGACATCCAGCTTCCCCGGAGGTCAGAGCAGAACTGCCCCTGTTGGTTGGCAAGACGGTAGATCTTTATGGGAGTAGAAGGCCTCCTCCTTTTCTCAGGGAGTGGCTGGTGGCTTTGAACTGCAGACTTTGTGATTCACGGCCCAGTGCGTAACCCCCTATGCTACCAGGACTCCTCTTCAATCCCTTAAGTATGCCAAAATCGCGGTTTTGACATATGCATCGAATAGAGCAGATTTCTTCAGCAAAGGACAAGGGCACCTTCAGAAGTGTAGAAACCTTGATGGAGGATGCATGGAGAAACAACAGCACCCCGTCTTGTTGAACAAAGGTACCTATGATGTTGTAGTGGTACTTTTTGACGTAGTCAAGTGTAGGTCTTTCTTACACTCCACAAAGGCATTCTCTAACTGCAAGACTCCCCTGCGGTTACTCTTTCTTTCTCTCCTCCCTCCCTCCCATCCCTCCTTCCTTTCCTTGGCATCATTAAATTGTCAGGATCTATCCATGCTAAGAGGTGCAAGACCCACTGTTTTTAACGGCTGCGGGAGGGTCCAAGCCTGTGCCCACCCATGCTGGTTTCTCGTGCCCCTGTGAGTGGGCCTTCAGGTGTTCCCAGGTGTTCACAATGATGAACTATGCTTGGGGTAGCGTTCTGAGTCTGTGGTCTTGGGCCCATGTAAAGGTGTTTCTTGGGGACAATGCCAAAAGACACTTGCTGCCTTCCTCTTTTGGAGGAAAGGAAAACGAGGCCTGGCAGGGTTAACCAGGAAGTCTGGGGCAGATAGGAGAGAAGAGTCTGCCCTTGCTGACCTCCCACGTCCTCATGTTCACCTCACAAGGACCGGGATCTTCATCCAGTGTCCACCAGGCTCAGCACTTAGTAGATGCTCAAAAGCTGGCAGCATATAACTTAAGTTCCACCCACCAGGCTGCTGGCTCGAGGCCCTTGCCCCTGAGGGTGAGGAGGAGCTGTCTCAGGACCAGCTGGGGCTCGGACTTAACGCTGCTAAAAGGAAAATGCCTCAGGGGCATGGACATCTGTCTTGTCCATCGCAGAGTTCTCTAACACCTGCTTGCCGTGGTGGCTATTGGGTGCCTTCGAGTTGAACACACCACCACAGAGTTCGTGTGAACTGGTAACGACCCTGTAAGTCAGAGTAGAACTGTCCCTGGGGGCTTCTGAGGCTGTAACAAAGCTTCATCTTTCTCATGGGTAGCAACTGGTGGTTTCGAACTGCTGACCCTGCAGTGGGCAACCCAACAAGTCATCCACGATGTCACCAGGGCTCTTTAGTGACCCTGCAGCACAAAATCAAACTGCTCTATCGGGCTGTCGAGGCGGAAACTCTTGATGGCAGCAGACTGCAGCCTCTTTCTTCTGCAGAGCAGCTGGCGGGCTCAAACCACTGACCTTTCCATTAGTAGCCCAACACTTAGCCCACTGTGCCATCTGGGCTCCTTTGGACTCATAGTAAAACCCACTGCCACCGAGCCAATGCCTGTTCATCGAAACCCTATATAGCAGGGGTCCTCAAACTTTTTAAACAGGGGGTCAGTTCACTGTCCCTCAGAGCCATTGGAGAGCCGGACTATAGTTTTTTTTAAAAAAAACTAGGAACAAATTCCTATGCACACTGCACATATCTTACTTTGAAGTAAAAAAACAAACGGGGCAAAAACACCCAGCGGGCCGGATAAATGTCCTCGGTGGGCCGCATGTGGCCCGCGGGCCATAGTTTGAGGATGCCTGCTACATAGGATTTCTGGGGTTGTAAATCTGTACCAGAACAGAGAGCTTCATCTTTCTCCATGGAGGGGCTGGTGGGTTTGACCCTTGAGGTTTGCAGTCCAGCATTGATCTGACAGTTCCACTGAGGGTTCTTAAACAGAGCACAGACAACTTGAATTTGCATCCACCTCGGCCTCACAGAAATTGTGATGCCTGGACAAATCTCTTCACTTTCCGAATCTCTGCTTCCTCATCTGAAAAGAACGTTCTAGAAAAGATGCCACCTCACGGTCCCTGCAGCATGATTCCTTTTATGATCAAGTCCTCCCCGCCCTCCAGTCAATGCCAACTCAAAGCGAGCCTACAGGACAGGGTCGAACGGCCTCTGTGGGTTTCGGAGGCTGTAACTCTCTACAGGAGTAGAAATCCTCATCTTTTCCCGATGATAAATTCCACACCTGTAAAAGAGCGTTCTAGGTGAGAGTTTGAGTGCAAGGAGCTTATTCAATGGTGGAGCCCAGAAAACACTGCCAGGGGAGTGGGAGAGAGAGAAGAAAAAAGCAGCCAGTCAAGGTGGGTTGTGTTGCCAAGCAAGTTACTGCTGGGGGCAGCTGGAGCTCCAAACTGCTGGAGAAGCCTATACCAGGACGGGACATGGCCCTCAGGTGAGAGGATGTCAATCTGAATCCACTCCCACTCCTTGCGTCAGTCACAGAGGAGGAAGATTCGCTGACATGCTGGCCTGCCACGCTCCAGGGCAGGGCAGAATGGAGCCTGATGACCACAGAGAAATCCCTCAGACCAAGAGATACCGGAGCTGTTCGCTGCAAGTCCAGCCAGAGTGTCCCCAAACGACCAAGGACAGTGTGAGGAGTCCAGCAGCCTCTGGACGGGAATGCCGAGGCCTGGGCGAACACACCCGAATACTGGCAGGAGTGAGGGGGCCGGAGGGCCCGGGAAGCGTGACCTGAAAAGGTAGTCACCCAAGGGTAGCTTAGATTCCTCTGTAATGCTTTCATTTTCAACGAGGAGATGAGACGCATGCTTTGCTTGGGTAGTAAAGGTAATTTTAAAAAAGCAAAAATGCATACACTCAAAAACAACTACCACCAAACTTGAAACCTGCAGCTCTGTCAGGAGCACTAGCATGGTGGTGGGGAAGACATCCACAAGGTCAGCAGTTTGAAACCCCCAGACACTCCTGGAGACAAAGAAGAGGCTTCCTGCTCCTGTGACGAATTACAGTCT
>NW_022109491.1:24945920-24948173 GCF_000313985.2 Echinops telfairi | reverse complement strand
CTGCTCTCAGAGCCTGGTTTTGACCACATTAGGCCAGAACTGTGTGTGAGAGCTTGTAAAAAGCCTTTCACATCCCTTGTCACACAGAACGTCAGACCCAGCCTGAGATGCAGGTCGGTGCTGCCTCCTGGCAGAACCTAAGACCCACAAACAAACGATGCCGGGCCGGGCCGTGTGCTCCTCGTTAGCACGGCTGTGTTTGAGCTCATTGCTCTGGGGCTTAAATCCTGGCTTCCCTGAACACTCACCGTCCAGCCTGTTCCGACCCACAGCGACCCGTGTGCAACAGAACGAAACGAAACGCTGCCCTGTCCTGCGCCGGCCTCAGGGTTGTTCCTGTGCGTGAGCCCGTTGCAGCCACTGTGTCTGCCCATCTCCCTGAGGGCCTTCCGCTTTTCCGCTGCCCCTCCACTGGCCCAAGCATGACGTCTTCTGCAGGGAGAAGCTCTCCTGACAACATGCCCAAAGGAGGGATGACAAATTCCCAAATCCCAGAGCTGACTTTCATCCTGTCAGCTGGGATCCCATGGCCTTTTCAGAACCGGTCACTGTAGCCAGAACACTCGATTGGCCAAGTCTGCATCCCGTGGCAAATCCCTGATTGAGGTTGCGCCTAAACCGGGTGTAGTCAGAGCAAGCTGGTTCCCCAAAGGAAGATGTGGTGCTGTGACCACCAGAGAGGGAGGCTGAGCCTGCAAGAGCAACAGACATTGCTGCACGTAGTGCTTCGCAACGAGAGGCGGTCCAAACCTCCGGGACCTTGTTCACACTCCCATTCTGATCCGGGAGAGGGAGACCGCTTTTCTAACAAGCTGCCGAGATGCCCACGGTGTCGGTCCCCTGAGCAGCAAGACAGGCTGTGCACTTCCAGACTCACTTCCCGTCTCTCTGGTGCAGGCCATTGGCAGTCCCATCCTGCAGAGGGGTCTCTGGGTGACGCAAACTTGCGTGTCGCCCATCCTCTGTGGGGCTCTCAAGCCTCCCCCAACATCTGTACAACTGCTGTACAATAAGCCAGCTTCCTGCGCCCTCCTCCTGGCTTCCTGGGTTATGGTCTTCCAGGTGGAAATCACAGTTTGGGGTTTTGTTCGTTTGTTTCCAAGTCCCCCAGTATATTCGGGAATGGGCAGGCCTAGGAACCAGGTGTCAATACACAGACGCTGCTGCCAAGTCACAGCTGGGGAAATAGGCCCCTGGTGACCTTTCCATGTGCAGCCACATAATGAACTCTCTTCTGAAGTCCGCACCCCTCCCTCCTCCAAATATCTGTTTCTATTGACAAGTTGCTGCATTATCTAGGATTTTATGGTGAGAAGGTCCATTTCTACTTTTCTCTTGGCTGCTGGGAAACTCAGAGATCGTTCTAGTCCTCAGTGACAGGAGCAGACACACCCTTGGCTTCCGGTTCAATAATCTTGTCTCTCTAAATGGTATCAAGTAAGCCTTTCTTGAGTCACGAACTGTTTTGCCTGTGGGTGAACATGATGAGCTCTCTCAAATCCTCTTGGGAAGTCACTTCTTCTTTGGAGCATTCTTTAACTTTCCCCAAATCCTCCACTCCATTATTATTCTAAGTAGGGTGCATGTTCTAGAAACATGCTAATACACATACACAAGCATGTTTATTTTCTAGATTGTTCGATAGCACACATTTTACCATTTGATGTGTTATATGTCACTCAGTAATTACCTTAGCAAATAGCCCATGACCTGAGTGTCTTTGCCACACCCTAAGCTTATCTTAGGAGCCCTGGTGGTATAGTGGCTGTGGTCTGCGTGGTCAGCAGTTCGGAAACCACCAGCAGCTCCTCAGGAGAAAGACTGGGCTTTCTACTCCCGTAAGCAGTGATAGTCAACCCACGGAGAGTTGCTATGAATCAGTGTTGACTCCATGGCAGGGAGTCTGGATTTTGGAAGCTTATCGCAAGGAGTCCTGGTGGCATACTGGTGACCTGTTGGGTTGCAGTCCACAAGGTAGGCAGTTCATAACCGCCAGCCAGCTCCTTGGGAGAAAGACTGGGCTTTCTCCTCCTGCAGAGAATTACAGTCTCAGAAGCTCACAGGAGCAGTCCCACCCTGTGCTACAGAGTCGCCATGCAGCAGTATTGACTCAATGGCATGCGTTGTTTTTAGTTTGTTTGAGAACATGGGACTCTGGGCCTGTAGCATGGAACCAGTCCTTAAATGTGTATTATATGCCTACTGTATGCCACACCAAGTGAAGTCCCGAGGGACACAGGCAGTAGCAAGACC
>NW_022109491.1:24943718-24944920 GCF_000313985.2 Echinops telfairi | reverse complement strand
CAGCAGCTGCTCTGTGGGTGAAAAACCTGGGCGTCTGCTTCCATCAAGATTCATAGCCCCCAGGGCTGGCCCCCTTTGTCAGTGGGGTTTGCATTGGTCCCCTGGTCACCACTAAAGCTTTAATCCCTGTGCCTGTGCCTCTTCTAGACATTGAGTCCACGCTGCCTCACGGCAACCCTTTAGACAGGATCGAATGGCCTCTGTGAGTTCTGAGACTGTGACTCTTTACGGGAGTCGAAAGCCTCATCTTTCTCCCTAGGAGCACCTGGTGATTTTGAACTGCTGGCCTTGAGGTTAGCAGCCCAACAGGTAACCACGACATCACCAGGGTTCCTATTTCATATAAGTGGGAGCATATAATAATTATCCTTTGGCAACTGACTTATTGCATTCAGCATAATGTTTTCCAGCAGGACTCAGAAGGTTATTCCTCTTTATGACTGGACACTGGGCATACCACATTATGTTTGTCCAGCCCTCTGTTGGCGGACACTGGCGTCCTACTTTGGGGCTATTGTGAACATCACTGCAATGAACACTGGCACGCCAGTCTCAGCTCGCTCCTGTTTTCACTTCCTTTGGTTGTATGTGGTAATTGAGGCTAGACCTTTGGAGGAAGCATGCATTATCTTCCTGCCACTGGTTTTCAGATACACTGATATTACCGTATATACTTGAGTATACGTTGAGTTTTTCAGCACATTTTTATGCAGTTTTGTGGTAGAATTAGGTGCCTCGGCAAATATTTGGGTCAGCCCATACGTGAGTATATATGATAGGTATCTTAAAGTTTACCTCCTCTCCCTTTTTTCATATCCACCTGAATTCAAACAAACAAACTTTTAATTGTGAATTAGGTGAGGGTTTGCATTTCAGATCATCATATTCAACAACTTAAATAACTTATCAAACCTCCCAGTAACCTGCCCTGTCCCCATCACCAGCAGCGGCATATGAGGAGGGGTTACCCCCCTCCAAACAAAACAAAATGGAATCCCTGCCCCCAAGCTATGTATTTAACTCTTTTTTTACAAAACAATCTTATCACCTTCAAAGTACTCTCCATTACACTTAGTACACTTGTCAAATCTGTGATGACATTCTTGGAAACACCTTTCAAACTCATCCGTTTGGATGCCTGACAGCACCTCCCTCGTTTTTTTCTTCACCTCTTCCATTTTGTCAAACCACTGTCCTTTCGT
>NW_022109491.1:24935979-24937284 GCF_000313985.2 Echinops telfairi | reverse complement strand
TCTGTAGGATGGGGTAGCCCTGCCCCTGGGGGTCTCCGAGGCTGTAACTCTTCATGGGAGTAGAAAGCCCCATCTTTCTCCCAAGGAGTGACTGGTGGTTTCGAATTCTGGACCTTGCCATTAGCAGCCCAGCATGGAAGTACAGTGCCGCCAAACCAAACCAAGCTCACTGCCACCGAGTCAACGCTGACTCCTAGCGAGCTCCAGTGGGTTTCGGAGGCTGTACTTGTGAGGCTGTACTTGTCTAGCCGCGTGGAAAGCCCAATCTCTCTCCCACAGAGCTGCTGGTGGTTTCAAACTGCCGACCGTGCGGCCCACACCCCAGTGCGTAACCACTACACCACCAGGGCTCCTAAAGAAAGGAAAAGCGCTGTCAATGGACCGCAGTCTCGACTCCTCACTACAGCGTCATCCCTGCCGCAATGGCTGGGTTTTCACAAGTGAGTTGCCAGCCCTTTGTTCCGGGGTGCCTCGGCGTCTTCTTGAGTTAGCAGCCGAGCCTCCCCCAGGAGCCTCAGGGTGGGCTGTTTGTTGTTTGCTGAGTGAATGAATGAATGAGTGAATAAATAAACGCATGAGAGAAGATAAAAAGGGAAAGGCTTGAAGGAACTGCTGGGTCAACTTCAAAGGACACACGAAGAGGATCGGATGTTGTCATTTAAGGCACGGAGGTCATTTCTGCCACATGGTAGCGTTTTGTTTGCTGACCGCGCTGCATCTGGCACCCTGCTGCGTATTTCTCCCTGGAGGGGGCTGTCTCATTTCACCCCCAAACACCCTGAGAGGAGATGTTATTTTGGTCCCATTTGAGTGATGAGGAACGGAGACCCGGAGGGCAGGGGTGATAAAGGAGAGTCGAGGTTTTCTTCTCCCGTACACAGTGACAGCCCCACCAACTCCGGGGCAGCTCCCCCTGCCCTGTCGGGTCACTGTGAGTCGGAATGGACTCCTGGCAGTGAGTTTGGTTTGGGAGTGGAAAAGGGGTTGAGGGTCAGCACGAGCACTGAGGCCCAGAGCCAGCAGCCCGCCACACTCTCGGATTTCTAATCTCCTCTTGATTTACGAAGGAGCCCTGGTGGCTTAGTGGTTACAGGTTGGGCTTCGATACACAAAGTGATCAGTTTGAAACCACCAGAAGCTCCTTGGGAGAAAGACAGGGCTTTCTACTCCTATTAAGAGCAACAGTCTGCAACCCAGTGCTCCAAGGTGTGAATGCAACATGCCGGCGTGGAGTAGGGAACCAGTGGAGAGGTCTGGGTGGCTGGCCCCAGTCCCAAATACTAAGTGGATGCCTGCCCCTCCCCC
>NW_022109491.1:24923135-24933916 GCF_000313985.2 Echinops telfairi | reverse complement strand
ATTAAAAAAAAAGTACTTGTAGGTTATTACAAAAAAAAAAAAAGAGAGAAAGCGACAGTCTGGGAAGTTCACAGAAGCCGTTCTACCTGGCGTTCTACCCTTTACCTGCAGGCTCACGATCAGTCGGCATTGACTTAATGGCAGTGAGTCTTTGAGTTTGGGTCCATTTTGTTCCCCCCAGATTTTATTTTAAGATCATTTTACTGGGGGGGGGAGCTCTTTTTTTTTTCTCTTACAGCTCTTATAACAATCCACACATCAATTGTATCAAGCTTATTTGTACATATGTTGCCATCATCATTTTCTAAACATTTACTTTCTATTTGAACCCTTGGTTATCAGCTCCTCTTGTTTCCCCTCCGTTTTGAGGTCTTGACATACGAACGGGCTTCAGACACACGTGTGAGAACTTCCATGATCTTTTCCTTCGTTTTCCTCACAGCAGTTTGAAGCCCCCCCCACACTTCCTGAGGGAACTCACAGCTCGCCACGCTGGGCCTTGGGATACGTGGCGGGGACAACTTGCCCCCTCTGAACCGGACCCCTGGCAGATATGGGTTCGGGGAAGCCCAGAAGTGATGAGGGTGGGGGCGAGTGGGGCTGGCTTGGGCGGGGGCAATTAAGGCTTTGATGGAGAGGGGGGCACCAGGCTGGGGCAGGCAGAGTCCTGGAGGGCCTCACTCCCTTCTCGTCCCCCACAGGATGGGGTGCGTGAAGTCCAAGTTCCTCCTGTCGAGAAGCAAGGCCTCTCAAAAGGAGCCCAGCTCCACCCAGCAGAGCCCCATGTACGTGCCGGACCCCACGTCTGCAGGCAAGCGGGTGAGTAGGGACGGGTGGCCAGAGGCCTGGTGTACCAGGAAGACACAGCTGCATTGAGCATCTGGAGCCAGAGCGTCCCTGTCTTTGTCCTGGGGTCTAGGCCTCAGCTGATCGGCCTGAGTTTCAACGACCAGGCCCTGAGCAGAGTACACGTGTCAGCAGGGCTGGTTCATCGCAATCCTACAGTAACAAGTGCAGTAACAATCGTAGCAACACAATGAAGTCTACCAGTAGTACTCTCAGCAGGAACACTAGCCAGGGTAGGAGCTTAAATAGGAGGTATTCCCTGACCTCAAGAGGAGCCCTGGTGGTGTAGGGGTTACCTGTTGGGCTGCCTTTTCCAACCTTTGAAACCCCCAGGTGCTCTGCGGAAGAAAGACGGGGCTTTCTACCCTCGTAAACAGTCAGTCTTGGAAACTCACAGGGGCAGTTCTACCCTGTCCTACAGGGTTGCCACGAGTCAGCATTGACTGGACGGCCGTGAGTGTGGTTTTTGTTTTGTTTTAAGTTACCATGCCTGCTTTGTGCCTACACAGAGCTTAGTCTGAGCGAAGGACTGCGCTAAGCACTTTACATGACTGACCCCTCTACTCCTCACAAGAGCCCACTTGCCAGTAACCCTGTTCATTATGCCCATTCGATAGATGAGGCCCAGAGAGGTGAAATCACTTGCTTAGGCTGTGGCGGTCAGGATCCAAGCTCGGGCACTGCAAGCCCCCCACTCCCTGTGACAGGGGCCAGAGTAGCAGGGGCAGAAGCCAAACACTGATGTTGGGAACAGCAGTCGTGTGGGAACCAGAGCCAGAGTGGTAATCATGGAAATGACAGTTGCCGCCACCCCTGCAGCCATGCGCGCCGTACCAGCAATACCAGAAACTCAGCAATAGTCACCATCATGGCGCTAGCCACGGAAGCAGCCACAGTGGTGATAACAGTAACGTCGTTGTTGTTGTTGTTGTTGGGTGCCGTCGGGTCAGTTCTGACTCAGAGCGGCCCTGCTCACAAGAGAAGGAGACACTGCCCAGGCCTGCGCCATCCTCACCATTGTGCTGATGTCTGAGCCCATGGCTGCAGCCACGGCGTCCCTCCATCGCCTCAAAGGCCTTCCTCTTTTCCGCTGCCCCTCCACTTTCCCCAGCATGACGTCCTTCTCCAGGGACACAGGGCTGCTGACGACAGGACTGCAGCAGCAGGAACCGTCACAATCATTATCACTATTCTTCTGATTGTTCCAGGCACGGAGGGACGTGCTTCTGGGTCATTGATTCTCACCGAAGGCCATGGGGCAGGGCTAGCCCACTTTACAGTGAGGCTCACTGAGACTCAGAGAGGTTACATGGCTCCCTGAGCTCACGCAGCAGGAGAGTGGTAGAACTAGGTCTGTCTTACCCCAGGGCTGCAGCGCTCTCTGCTCCGCTGCCCTTTCGCCCATCCCCTCCTCTGGGGTGGTCTGGGGGGTGGCGGCCCCTGTGCACTGCCTCTGCACAAGGCCTCACCTCTTCCTGCTTGGCCCTTTCTCCAGTCAAGTCGTGCAGTCCTGCTACTCACTACTCTTCTTCCCCCGTCCCCAACCTACCTCTTGTTTCACGTCCAACACTGCCACGTCCTTTGCCCAACAACCACCTGTAGAGATGGAAGGCAATGCTCTTGTGCCACTGGCTCCCCAACACACGCATGCACACACACACACACACACACACACACACACACACACACACCCCTCCCCAAGACCCAGCTCCCAATACATACATACACACACATACACATTCTCTCACTCACTCCCTCCTCCCAATCATTTCTCGACATGACTTCTTGGTCTCTCCCCTGGCTGCTTTCCCTGCTCCTGGCACAATGTCTCCAACAGGACTACGTTTACAAATTGGTTATTAAGGAGGATAGCCACCTCCCTTCCTCTGACGGTCAGCCTCTATCTACGGAGCCTGTGATGTAGTGGTTACACATTGGGCTGCTAATGCAAGGTCAGCAGTTCGAAACCACAGCCACTCCTTGGGAGAAAGATGAGGCTTTCTACTCCCATAAAGAGGTACAATCTCAGAAGCCCACAGGGGCGGTCCTACCCTGTCTTATAGGGTTACTATGAGTTGGTATGGACTCGCTGGCCCTGAGCTTGGTTTTTTGGTTTGGTGACTACCTGAACTTCTCCCTCTGGTGACGTCCTAAGCTGAGCACACACAACTCCCCCTAAACCCTGACCAGACCTGCCCTCTCCCAGCCTGCATGGCCCCAGGCCCTTTCTGGGTGGGGGTGTGGGTAGAGGGAGGGACCTCGGGACCTGGCTTGTCGCCGGCGGTGGCAGAGGGCTTTCTCCGGTCAGTTCTTGGTGGGCCTCGCTGAGTGTCAGAGAGCAGGGATGCTCTCACCAGCCACTTCTTGCTCCTGCGCAGTGGGATGTGAGTCCAGCAATAAGTTAGCAGGTGTCCTCAGAGAACTGGTCCTGGCGTCAGATCGGCTCAGGGAACCGAGCACCTGGGCACCACAGACCCCTTTTGCCACAGTCTTCCCGACCTCGAGCCTCTGGAAACCTTTGTAATGGGTTGCGTGAATCTCCCAGAAAACCAGGTCCTTCTTAATGTTTCAAACCTGTTTCTTTAAAATAATGGGAATGGTGCTAGTCCAGGTTGACTAGGGAAACAAATCCAGAGGCCTTCACAAATGTGTAAGAGATAAATTTATATCAAGAAGTAATTATGCACCAATAAAACAGCCCAGCCCAGTCCAGATCAAGTCTGTAAATTCAATATTAGCCCATTAGCCCATGAATTCCTCTTCAGACGCATGCAGCACGTGCAATGATGCCAGATGCAGGAAGATCACTGGCGGGTGAGTAAACAGTCTTGTGGATCCAGTGGCCATGGAAGCATCTCCGTGTGGCTCCTCAGCAGGAAAGGGAAGGCAGAGAGAGAGAGAGTGGGTCTGGTCTCCAGTGAGCTATTTAGCTCAATCGCACCTCCAAATAAAGTCATCAAGCTCTGGCCTGATTGACAGGCTAAACTCCACCCCTTCGCTCTCAATATCCTCAAGTTGACAGGAGATGACGGAACTACCACAGGTACCCTAGTCCTATGCAAATAACTCGCCTTCAACTTTTGTTGGCCTGCAGCTCCCTTGCTCTGGGAGATATTTTCTAAGTCTACAATGTCGATTTTTTTAATATATGTATAGTGACATATCAAACAACATGGCCTAGCTGAGGCTTACAAAAAAACACCTCCCAGGGGAAGGGATCAGTTGGCAAACAAACTTCAAAGGTGTATTATTTGTGTGTGAAAATCCCATCAGAACGTGTAGAATACAGTACATTCTTCTTGAAATAAAAGCAAACACAAGTTACAGAGACAACTCTAGCTCCCACTGACTCACACTGCTAACTCACACCCTTCTCTAGAGCTGTCAGTGGCTCTGAGGCTCATGTGGACCCTGGCAAGCCTTTTTTTTTTTTTTTTTTTTTAATGAACCTGGATTACCCTTTACACGTACATAGTGTGTGTCCACAGGAAATACTCAGGGCCCTTGTGTGTGTTGCATCAATATGATCTGTATTTATTTCTCTTTCGGCAAAAGGAGCTATTCGCACATGACTTCCGCTCACCGCGGTGGATGCTGACTCAGAGTGGCCCTAAGAGAACAGGGCAGACCTGCCCCTGTGAGTTCCTAAGGCGTGAACTATTCATGGGAGCAGCAGACCCCGACTTTCTCCCCGAGGAGCCTCTCGTGGTTTCAAACTTCCAACCTTGCAATTAGCAGCCCAATGCGTAAACACACCACCTCCAGGGCTCTTTCCATACGACATACACTGGGGTGTGAATGACTGTTCAGAACCATCCTGCTTTGAGATCTAGTGGTGTTGGGGATCAGCCAACCTCGCTGTCATAAGGGCTGCGTAGAGCACCACAGGGGAGACCTGGATCCCTTGGCCAGGGCACTGAGGCTGCTTCATGAGCATCATAGAGCCTTCATTCCTGAGAGACGGAGAGGCAGCTTGGAAAATGCCGATCTGGGCCATTCCCTTGCAGTCTGCTGAGGGGAAACGACAGGCCAGCATCCCTCAGGATGTCCAAGGAGAGGGGACCAGATGGCGGCCTAGATTCTTGTGCTGGCTCTGCCCCAGTGCGCCGTGTGACCTCGGAGCCCGTCCCCAGCCTTCTCTGGGCTTCCTCCCATGGTGGGCAGGACCGGAAGGAGATGCTCTTGGGTGTCCGTGGCTTTGCACACATCATCAGACTCACCCTCCTGTTTCTTCCCTGCAGGGGTTTAACAACAGCGGCAATCAGCCAGGGTCCTCGGAGGGTAAGTGTCCGGCCAGCAGCCTCCGCAGAGTCATGAATTATGCAGAAGGTTAGATTCTCAGTTCAAGCGTGAGGCAAAAATCCCAACCAGTCAAAACCTCCCTTGAAAAGCCCCTAACTTGCCCCTGAAGAAAGGCTGCTGTACTTCTGACATCTTGGGCAGCCACCTGAGTAAAACACCCCCCCCACCCAGTCCCCCACCCCATTAGCCTTGAGAGTCACAGTCAGCACGGCAGGTCCCTGACTTACCCTGCAATGTCTCAGTGGGCCCAGGACTGGACGCTGGGATGGGGGACACTCAAGCTTGGGTGTGTGGCTGGGCCGCCCTCCCATGTGCCTCCCCTCCCTGCAGGTCCTGAGGAAGTCACTGTGGTCGCCCTGTATGATTACGAGGCCATTCACCACGAAGACCTCAGCTTCCAGAAGGGGGACCAGATGGTGGTGCTGGAGGAGTGAGTGCCCCTCCGTCTCTCCGCAGGACATGCCCCACGCTGCCCTCTGCGCTTTCATGCAGGAAGAGGCTCTCTTAGACGAGGGTGGTCGTGACTGGCAAGGACGCAGACATAGTAGTGGAGTGAGGGTTGGCTATCACTCAGATGAAAGTCGCCATGGAGGGGACTGGGTTCGACTGGGCACACCCAGGCAGAGCTGAGCAAGGGGACGCTGTTTCTCAGGAACCCTTCCCGGGAGCCTTGTGAGGAAGCTCCAGGCTGACCTCGAGATGGGGCCCTACTGAGGTGACTACACCCACAAAGCTTTGCTGCCTCTGACCCTCCTAGTCTTCACAAGGGTGGGGCAGACCCCACCCTCACCACCCCCATCCCCGGCTGTGCTGGGGCGGTCATTCTGGGTGAGACTCCTGAACTCACTCCCTCTGACTCTGGGCTGAACACCTGTGAGGGTCTCACAGGCGAGGGCCCCCGCCATGGGTATGACAGGGAAGACCCAGGTCACATGTCCTGGGAGAGCAGCAGGGTCACAGGCCCAGGGCTGAGGGCTTTAGTAGCAGACGCTTGACTACACAGTGGGAAGTGTTGTCAAGATCCTTACCCTGGGGCGCACCCAAGGGTCAGAGAAGTGACGTCCCTTACTGGCTTCCTGCCGGTGGGGGTTATTCCAGACCAAGGCTGGGAGGCCCCCAAAGGCCCAGGAAGATGGCTCTTCTTCCTCTGACCCCTTCACGCGCTTGTGTCCCCCAGGTCTGGAGAATGGTGGAAGGCTCGATCCCTGGCCACCCGAAATGAGGGCTACATTCCAAGCAACTACGTCGCCCGCGTTAATTCCCTGGAGACAGAAGAGTAAGTATTCCATTTCCCCGTAACCAGCATGTTTGCCTGTAGGTTCTCTGCAGCACGAGCCAAGTTGGTCTTGCTCCTACCCCAGGGCCTTTGCCCTAGCTGTCTCCCTTGCCTGTCGCAATCTTTCTAGGGTTCTCTGTCTAGCCGGATCCATCTCCTCCTTCAGAGGCTTGCCCTGACCACTCTGCTGTCTGAAGTGGGCTCCCTCTGGGACTCTGTCTTGCTGCCTCTGAACAAACCCTTCTCGCCAGTGAAAAGGACTTTGTTGATCCGTTATCTGCATGTGCACTGCCTGCCTCCTTACTGGAAGATGGACTCAGGAGGGCAGGGCCCTTGTCCGTCTGCTGCTGCATCCTCAGTCGAGGCCTAGCATGCAGCAGGTGCTCAATAAATACTTGCTGAATGAAGCATGCACTGTGCTGAGGCGGGTTTCCCGAGAGGGCAGCTGGCCAGTAATCCCCTCGGTCAATTCACTCCGCAAACGTGCTGGTGCCCATACCTTGTCAGGCCCTGTGCCAGGTAGTGGCTGTCAGCACAAAGGCTTCTCCGGACCTTCAAGGATCCCCTGTAACCATCACTCTCAGGGGGTCAGTTCTTTGTGGCAAACTTGACTCAGAGCAAAACACTCGGTCTTCATTCAGCCATATCCCTTCCAACAGATATTTTTTGGAGCACCTACTGCGTACCTAGCAAGCCTGTGGAGTAGAGATTGCATGTTGGGCTGTGGCTCCCATGGTCAGCAGTTTGAAACCACCAGCCACTCCCTGGGAGAAAGAGGAGGCTCTCTCATCTTGGAAAGAGTTACAGTCTTGGAAACCCGCAAGGGCAGTTCTACCTGGGCAGTTCTATAAGGTCACTATGACTCAGTATTGAGTTGGTTTTGGATTTGACTGTGTACCTAAGGTGGTGCTGTAGGTCAGGCATGGGCTGTTAACCACAAGGTCCACTGTTCAAACCCACCAGCTGCTCCACAGAGAAAAATGAGGTCGCTCCTATGAAGATTGACCATCTTGGAAATCCTCTAGAGCAGCAGTTCTCTCCACCTTCCCAAGGCTGCGACCCTTGAACACAGTTCCTCATGTGGTGGTGACCCCCCCCCCCAACCATAAAAACATTTTCATTACTACCTAATCACTGTCATTTTGCTACTGTTATGAATCAGGTGACCCCTGTGAAAGGGTCGTTCGACCCCCTAAGGGGTCTTGACTCGCTCGTTGAGAACTGCTGCTCTAGAGGATTGCTGTGAATTGGAATTGATTTAATGACTTCAGCCTGGTTTGCTTGTTTTTTAATTTGTTTTTATTTCTGTTTTTGGTTCGGCTGCATCCCTGGCCCTATTCCAGGGATACAAGGTGAAGCAGACAGGGCCCCTCCCTATGTTCGTGGTGGGGGTGGGGGTGGGGTGAAACTGACCAGGGAAATGATGGTTACACTCACTCAGCCTCACTGACAACTGACTCCAGTCCATTCTGACTCATAGCCACCCTACAGAGCCAAATAGAACGTCCCCCATAGGTTAAGGCTGGTTTTTTTCTACTTCAGCAAAGTAAAAAGCTTTATTTTTCCCCCCTCAGAAGGGCTGATGGGTTTCAACTGCTAACCAGCGGCCTAACGTTTAACCAAGACACCGCCAGTGGTTACACTAGAGGCAGCAATAGATCCGATTAAGAACCAGCCAACCAAACTTAAAAAGATAGTCTCTCCTCTATCTGCTGGCTCTATCTGGCTCTCTATCTGCGGTCTCTCTAATCTGGCTGTCTCTCCTCTGTCTGCTGGGGTGCTCTGGCGACATGGCAGGGTGGCCGTGGGATGCTGGCCAGTCGGGAGGCTGGTAAAAATGATGTTTGGGCTTTTCCTCTCCTTAGGCACAAAATCCCCATTGTCCTGTGGAGTGTCCCCTCTTGTGGCCTTGAAGAAGCCCCCTCTCCCACTGCTGAGCCTGCTGTCCCGATTGTCCCGGGCCTACCCTCAGACTTCTTGCTCCTTCTCCCAGGATTCCCTGGGCTATCCTAGGCTCTGCTCCCCCATTCTGGCCTCTGAACACTTCCAGAGTTTGGGGACCACCTTCTTCCTTGAAGGAGGCCCAGCTGTTTTTACTTCTCAAAAGCATCACCCCCACTAAGTGGCTGCAGCAGCAACGTGCATGCTGGGTTATCCCCTGCGCGAAAAGCAGTCACCTGAGAGGTGCTTCTCAGGCAGGAGTGGGCACCCACCTCACCTGGAAGACCGGCTCCAAGTCTGCCTTGGGTGTCCTGACTCGCAAATATCTGGCTCAGACTTTGCATTTGATTGATGCCTGCTGGTCCTCGAGAACCCTTCCTGAATAGTCCTCTCCCGGCAGGGCACTCTCACACGTTCACGTTTGCATGCAGAAACTTCTATCACAGGGTGTCTCTAGGGAAGGCAACTGGGGCTTTTGGAATCAGGGTGGAAAGGAAACATAGGCCCTCCCCTGCCCTCCGACACCGCTCGGCTCCCTCCTCCCCGCCTTGAGGCAGGCAGTCCTTTCAAATGTTTCCAAATGCACAGGACCTGGAAGGGCACAGAGAAGTCTCCCTCCCTGTCCCCAGCCAGCCTCGTCCCTCCCAGAAGCACCTAGGGTGCCCACTCACCTGTGATCCTTCTCTGATTTCTTAGACCTACTTGGCCAGTCATTTTAAGGCAGCCCCTAGATCAGCGGTTCTCAACCTGTGGGTCACGACCCCTTTGGGGGGGGGTCAAACGACCCTTTCACAGGGGTCACCTGATTCATGACAGTAGCAAAATTAGTTATGAATTAGCAATGGAAATAAGTTTATGGTTGGAGTCACCACTACATGAGGAACTGTATTCAAGGGTCGAGGCAGTAGGAAGGTTGAGAGCCACTCCCCTAGAGCATCCCATCCCCCCTCGTTCTTACAGTGTGTCCAGCATGTCGAAGCCCCACTGTCCCATCCGTGGTCACTTTAGTGATTTCCGGTCTTGAGTTGCAATGAATCCTCTTGTGTCATTTCTTCCTGTGTGGATGCCACTTCTCTCTTGGGCCAGATCGGTGGAATAACTCCCTCCTGATGAAATGACTGTGCAGGCATTTCTTAACTCCATGCCCTTGACAGGAGCCCTGGTGGCATAGTGGTGACACAGTTACATGGCCGCCTGCTAACCGCAAGGCCGGCAGTTCAAAATCACTAACCACCCTGTGGGGTAAAGATGAGACGTTCTACTCTCACGAAGAGCTATAGTCTCTGAAACCCACAGGGGCAGTTCTACGCTGGCCTTGGGGGTTGTGATGAGTTAGAATCGGCTCAATAGCAGGGAGTTGTTTTGATTCGGTTTTCTTGAGTAGTTTATCACGGTCTGAATCTCTTTACTAAAGGAAAGTGGAGAAGCAGGTGGACCACGTACTGTGGTATAATCCTGTGCAGGCGTTGGAGTTAGATTGCCTGGACTTGAGTCCTGCCTCCACCTCTTCCTAGCTGTGCAGCCCCGGGGAAGACCCTGGGCCTCACTGGCCCTTAGTGTCCACAACTGTAAAGGAGGGGGATGAAGTTCATGATCATGTAGAGCTGATGAGGACATCATGGAAGAGCTTGACGCATGTTAGTTGCCTTTAAGTGATTTGCTCAAAGTCACACAGTAAGTTTGCAGCAGGGCCCAGGCCTCCTGACACAGCAGATGAACCTCTCCTCCCCCCACTGAGGTGGGAATGGATTGGGCCTCTGCTGCTGAAGGCTTCCCCCTCGATAGTCCAGATATCCAGCGGGAAGGAAAGGCCAAGGATGTGGGAGCTGGCACAAACTTCATGGAGGTCTCACGTTTTCGCTTATAAACTCATGCTGGCCTTTCACCCCCTTGTGTGTCCCCCGAGAGGAGACGTGACTGTGACGCTGATGAGCCTGAAGTCCTCTCTCCTGGGGTCCTTCAGGGGCCTGGGAGGGCATCGCCTTGTGATGGCGGCAGCTCTGTGACGTCTCCACAGGGTTTTGTGAAATTTGCAAAAGCAAAGTTTGTAACCACAGTTGATTCAAGTCGCAATCTCTTTTGTATGTTATTGTAAAGATAAACCAATCTCACTGCCAATGAGTCAATTGTGACCCTACAGGATGGCCATGAGTCATAATCTATATAAATACATATGAATATGTAAATGTATTATATGTCATATGTGCTAGAACATATAACCTGCGCTATATAATACGATATAATAAATAACATAAACAATATATTATACGACATATAATATGTAACATGTATAATGCATAAATATCACATATATAAACATGTATGAATATGTGGATCCGAAAACCAAACACACTTCCATCGAGTCAATTCCAATTCATAGCTACCCTATAGAGCAGGGTAGAACTGCCCCTGTGGT
>NW_022109491.1:24921387-24922452 GCF_000313985.2 Echinops telfairi | reverse complement strand
GCTGGTGTGCTTCTTCCATGTGGGCTTTGTGGCTTCTGAGCTAAATGGCTGCTTGTTTACCTTCAATCCTTTAAGACCCCAGACACTATATCTTTTGATAGCTGGGCACCATCAGCTTTCTTCACCACATTTGCTTATGTACCCACTTTGCCAAGACTAACTCTTTATAGGAGTAGAAAGCCTCATCTTTCTCACATATATATATACACATACAGATACATATAGTTGCATATACTTCTACACACCTATGCGTGTACACACATGTAACACAGCAGTGCCATGTACAACTCAATGACACCAAGGGCATTGACCGGGTGGCACAACCATGACCACTATTTGCTTACCAAATTTCTCATCTCCAGAAATAGAGACTTACTGCTTCCTAAACAATGACGTCCCATTTCTCCCTGCCTCCAAGCCCTGGTGGCCACTAGTAACCATCCCCACATTATCTGCCTGTCCTAGATATTTTCTGGGAGCATAATGGTCCCACGTGGGGCTGGTAACTGCACGGTCAGCCGTTCACAACCCCCAGCTGCTCCTCGGGAGAAAGAGGAGGCTTTCTGCTCCCTGAAAGAGTCACAGTCTCGGCACCCCACAGAGGCCATTCTACCCTGTCCTCTAAGGTCACTCTGAGACGGTCGACACCAACTCACCTGACGGCAGGGAGCGTGGTTTTGAGATCACTTCACGTACGTGGGAGCCTTCATACGTGTCCTTTGGTGACTGGCTCCCCTCGCTCCGCATTCTCTCTTCAAGGTTCGCCCATGAGGTAGCGTGGATCGAGGCTTGTCTCTCTCTGCAGTGGAGCAGGGTTCCACTGTGGATGTGTAGCCCCAGGCATAGGAGGTGGACCCCTCCGTGTTGCCACCTGTTGGCTTGTGCAACTCGAGGTGCAGCCAGCCCTAGTGTCTGTCTGTCCATGCCGCTGCTCTCTGCATGTACATACGCTGGAGTGGAATTGCTGAGGCCACAGCTCCTTCCATCCGGTCTTCCCTCGCCCTGGGGGCATCGGGATGGCCCATGGGTCATCTGATTTTTTTCTAAAGAAAGCCCCCCCCCCCC
>NW_022109491.1:24899111-24921287 GCF_000313985.2 Echinops telfairi | reverse complement strand
CACGTGCATAAACTTCCAGCTCAGCCTGTTGGGTTTACTCTGATAAATCATGTTGTAATATAAAAAGACTGATGGTACCGCCTAAGAATCTAAGCAAAACAGATACTCCCAAAAGCCAGGCCCTCATACCCTGGAACCCCTGCCCCTGGCCTGGGTCTCCCGGTCTGAGTTGGAATAGGACTACCCCCCCACCCCACGCTCCCCACGCTTGGCTGCCAGTTGGTCACACTGCGGTGGCTCGTGTGCTGCTGTGCTGCTGTAAGCTGTGTCCCTGGGATTTCAAGTGCCAGCAGGGTCACCCAAGGTGAACCGGTGACAGCGGGACAATCTGCTCAAGCACAGGAACACTTGTGAGGACGGCACGGGACCGGGCGGGGTTTCTTCGTGTTGTGCGTAGGGTGGCTTTGGGTCGAACGACTCGATGGCAGCAGCCCCCAGACTCACGTTCTGAGGCCGCCCCCTTCCTCCAGGTGGTTCTTCAAGGGCATCAGCCGCAAGGACGCAGAGCGTCACCTCTTGGCCCCCGGCAATGTGCTGGGCTCCTTCATGATCCGGGACAGTGAGACCACCAAAGGTAGCATCTCCCCTCCCCACCCTGGCCCTCGGTGACCTCAGGGGGTCAAGTGCTGGCAGGAGTGAATGGGGCAGGTCTCTCAGGTCTCCTGCTTTGTGGGGGTTCTCTCTGGTCAATGCAGGCAGCTACTCTTTGTCTGTGCGTGACTACGACGCGCAGCATGGGGACGCGGTGAAGCATTACAAGATCCGGACCCTGGACAGCGGGGGCTTCTACATCTCCCCACGGAGCACCTTCAGCACCCTGCAGGAGTTGGTGGCCCACTACAAGAGTGAGTCCTGCGCCCAGGCTGCAGCCTCCCTGGGTGGAGCTTGTCTCCAGGGAATCCTCCTCAGGAGGGCATGGGGCTGGGGAGCCATTCCGCAAACACATGGGGGCTGCAGAGCCTCCTCACAGAGGGTGGGGGTGGGAGAGGGGTGCAGCTGGTTTCCCAGCATGCTCTGCTCTCTGTGGAGTATCACTGATGCTGGCAACCAGTTGGAACGTTGGCCCCATGCAGTGGACCAGGTGGGGAGGCTTCCTCCAAGGGGATGCCTGGCTGGCAGGGAGCTGGTCCCCCCCGCCCCCCACCCGACTGACCAGGGGCTCTATTTCAGAGGGGAAGGATGGGCTCTGCCAGAAGCTGACAGTGCCCTGCATGTCCTCCAAGCCCCAGAAGCCATGGGAGAAAGATGCCTGGGAAATCCCTCGGGACTCCCTCAAGATGGAGAAGAAGCTTGGAGCCGGGCAGTTTGGGGAAGTCTGGATGGGTAAGGCACAGGGGTGGAAGAAGGGGAGGCAAACCCTTGTCACTTCTTCCAGGAGGGCTCCGGAGCAGCCTGGGGGTGAAGAGGACGCTACAGGGCAGAGGGAGCGATTGGAATGACTAAAGATCCCCCCAACCAAACACCATCATCAAGTCAATGCTGACTCAGAGAGACCCTATAGGACAAAGTAGAGCTGCCCCCTGTGAGCTTCGGAGACTGTAACACGACGGGGGGTAGAAAGACAGCCCAGTCTTCCTCCCACGGAGTGCCTGGAGGTTATGAACTGTTGACCTTGCAGTTAGTGGCCCAGCACATAACAACCACTACACCACCAGGGCTCCTTTGAATAATGCCCATAAAGTAGTCATTCCTCTGATAGCAAACCAAATGGTTGTGCTCATGCAAACCCTGGTCTGCCTTTGAGACCCTACCTCTCAGGGTCAAGAACTCCCTTTGGCGAAGCAGGAGTCTGGATGGGGATTGCCCTCCCTCCGAGTGGCTTGGGAGTGAGGTTAACAGCGGCCTCTTGAGATGATGGAAGTGAGGAAATACAGCTTGAGGAAATACAGATTTCTGGGGAAGTTTCATATAGGCAGCCACAGAGCAGGCCATTCGGAGCACCTACTGTGTGCCCAGCCCTGTACTGAGGCATTGTGGGATGCCAGAAAGGCACGTTCCAGCCCGGCCACCCTTCCCGAAGTATCTAGAGAGCAGCCATGCTGCTGTGCAGGTTATGGGGTAGAGGCTTGGCCCGATGCCTGGTGTACCCCACTGTGTTCCAAGTGGGGGTGAAGACAGTTCGAAAACCCAAACCCAAACTCCCTGCCATCGAGTCAATGGTGACTCATAGTGACCTTGTAAGACAAGGTAGGACTGCCCCTGTGAGTTTCCAAGACTAGAAAAGACTCTTTATGGGAGGAGAAAGCCTTGTTCTTCTCCCAAGGAGAGGCTGGTGGTTTCAAACTGCTGACCTTTTAGATCGCATGCCAACGTGTAACCACTATGTCACCAGTGCTCCCGAAGGCAGCTCACAGACACATGCAATACAGCCAGATACAGTGGGCTTAACATCCCTGCATTTCAGCTCCATTTACTGAGAGCTGCTATGAGGCAAGCACTGAGGAGGACCATGTGGTGGAAGAGAAACTATGGGAAGGGAAGGCAGATTTGTGTGGTGGGACTGGATGAGCAATTAATATTGTATAAAACCCTAGACTCTTACTAAGGAGTCTTGGTGGTGTGGTGGTTCTGCATCAGACTGCAGCCCGAGAGGTCAGCAGTTCAAAACCACCAGGCGCTCCTCGAAAGAAAGACAGGGTTTTCCTCTCCTGTGAAGAGTTACAGCCTCGGAAACCCACAGGAGCCGTTCTACCCTGTCCTAGAGGGTTACTATGAGTCGGCACCAACTCGCTGCAGGGAGAGGAGAGGAGACTCTTTCTAGAGGAGTGCAATTCTCGAGTTGAGCTTCCTGGCAACGACAGCAAAGATGGAGGTTTATAGAATGCACAAGCCGAAGCCATGGTGGGGTGGGGCTAGGGAATCACTTAATAAGAAAGGCCCATGATGGGAGAGGGAGTTTCGGGTTTAAGAAGCTGAGTGATGGGTGCGTAAAAGACAAGGAGTTTGGTGGAGAAGGAGACTGAAGAGGTAGCTGGTCCAGATCATGCAAGGCCTTATGGGCCATGGTGACTCTGGAACTTATTTCAAGAGCAACTGTTAAGATTGTGGCATTTTAAGTGAAAGTGATTGTGTGTGAGTGTGTGTGTGTGTGTGTGAGTGTGTGTGTGTGTGTGTGTGATAATTTGAGTTGTGTTTTCGGAGACTCTGCTCATCCTTGGGACAACCCTTCAAAGGGAATGTTTACATTCCCACTTTGCAGATGAGGAAAGTGAGGCGCAGAGAGGTTAAGCGGTGTCCTCAAGGCCGTGAATCAGGCTTCCAGCCCACATTCTGTGGTTCTCAAAGGGCTGAGCTGGGCCTTTCCCCCAGCCTGCAGCTGGGCCTTCCAGGGCTAGGAGGGGAGACCAGAGGGTTCTGAGAACAAACCCCCCCGCCCCCCGCTCCCCTCCACCCAGCCACCTACAACAAGCACACCAAGGTGGCCGTGAAGACGATGAAGCCGGGGAGCATGTCCGTGGAGGCCTTCCTGGCCGAGGCCAACCTGATGAAGACCCTGCAGCACGACAAGCTGGTGAAGCTGCACGCCGTGGTGACCCAGGAGCCCATCTACATCATCACGGAGTTCATGGCCAAAGGTGTGTGCTGGGGGCAGGGGGGTGGCGGTGCCGGGGGGCAGCAGGCTGGGGTCCCCCCACCCAGTCCAGCTGGGGCTCAAAGGTAGACCTGGCTATTGCCCTCAAGATGCCCTCAGCCTAGCCCAGGAGTTCCATCAAGAAACACACGTGAGCACAAGAAGGTGCCGCTGCCCAGCCTGCCTGGCTAACAGGGTGAAATTGTGCTAAGGCGGGGACCCGAGGCAGGGGGAAACACAAGGGCCCCCAGAGCACCAAGGAGGCTTATGGGATGGATCCCTGGGAGCCTGGAGAGCACAGGGTGACCCTGTCCCTCACCATCTAGTGCCTGCCCTGCCTGCGCCTCCACGCCCTGAGGAAGACACTCGGACAATACACGACTCCAGGTCCCCACTGCCCCTTCCCTGCATGACCTTCTCAGGGATTTTGATCTTGTTAGGCCACCGCTTCAAAGGCATTTCCCCAGCCCTGCCCAGCCAAGGGTGAACAGCAGCAACTCACACGGCTCTCTGAGGGTGACTTGCACTCCCAACGTGTTTTGCTTTTCTTCCCGGTCACTTTCTAAATACGCAATGATAGCAGCTGCATAAAGCGAGGGTCCCCGCCATTCAAGTTCAAGGGAGAGAAAAGGAAAGAAAAACTGTCAGTTGAAGAACCAGTCCAGCACCCAGTCAGGCCCAAACCACGCAAAATTCTATTCCTCAAATATTGACCGATAAACACCCCCCGGGGGTCTCCAAATATCCAAGGAAAGAGTCCATTGCTTTGAATTCCTTCTTTCCACGAACTTTTTGATGCCCCATGTTAGCTTGTGTTGATTGAAATCTATGGCAGTGAACAATTTCAACTTTCAACCACAGCCTAAGGGACCCTAAGGCACATAATGTTCTTTCTGGCCCCCGACAGGAAGCCTGCTGGACTTCTTGAAGAGCGACGAAGGCGGCAAGCAGCCCTTGCCCAAGCTCATTGACTTCTCAGCCCAGGTGAGTCTAGTGGGCTGGGGCTGGTGGGGAAAGGGGGGGTGGGGGGGGTGGTGGGCAGAAATGTCTTTGTCTCTTTATTGAACACGCACTGTAATGGCAACAGTCAACACAGCCGATGTTTGTTCAGTGCCCAACATGGCCCACCTGTTTTGAATGCACTATACACGCTCTGACCTCGGACCCCCCAGAAGGTGTGCACTCAACTACCAGCCACAAGAGGAGCCCGGTGGCACAGTGGGCTAGGCATTGCACAGTAAACCACAAAGTCAGCTGTTCAAAACCAACAGCCGCTCCAAGGGAGAAAGATGAGGCTTTCTCCTCTCATCAACAGTTACAGTCTTGAAAACCCACAGGGCCAGTACTACATTGTCCTACCGGATCGCTATGAGTCAGAATTGACTCAGTGACAGTGAGTCTGGTTCTTGGTTTACTAGCCTCAAGGTGGGTGGCTTGAACCGAGCCAGCTGTGCTGTGGAGGAACGGCTAGGCAACCTGCTTCCATGGACATTGTAGCCCTGAAACCCCCTGCAGCAGTTCTTCTGTGTCACTCATCATTGGGCCGTCATGAGGTCACCTTGTGTGGGCATCAAGTTGATGGCAACGGGTTTGATTTCTGTTCCGGTGGCATAGACTCACCCCTTTCACCCTCGCATCAGCCCTATGAGGGAGGAGTGCTGTGAGCTATTCTTGCTAACAACACCCCCCCACCCAATTGAAGACAACAGCAATTGGTTATTTCTCGTGCTTCCTTGGGTTGCCTGGGCTTAGCTCGGGGTCCTTCTGCCCCAGCAGAGATGCTGGGATGGCCCATGCAGATGCATGCCAGACAACTCTTGGCTGCCCCGGGGTCTCTCTCTCCTCGAGACCTTTCAGCTTGTGGGAGTCTGACCATAGCTCCTTCCAGCATGGCCATGGCTTCCAAGCAAAAGTATCCCTCCAGGCCTGCGGTTATCAACCTGTGGGTCGAGACCCCTTTGGGGGTTGAATGACCCTTTCACAGGGGTCAACCAATTCATAACAATAGCAAAATGACAGTGATGAAGTAGCAACGACAATAATGTTATGGTTGGGGGGTCAGCACCACATGAGGAAGTGTATGAAAGGGTCAAGGCATGCTCCAGGCCAAGGTCTAGTACACAAGCGCTCCTCACGCCACTGCTTGCAGCACACTAGCTGCTTTGGCCAAAGCCCTCCCGTGGCCAAACCCAGAGTCAGTGGGGAAGGGCACCAACCCCAGGAGGCATGGTTCATTGGGGGCCCCCCCGAGAGTAGATGACGAACATCTCATCATATCAAACAGGAAATTAAGGGGTGGGGAAGTTGAGTAGAGATGAGGAAAGAGGGTCGCAGGAAGGTTAAACAAGTTTGTCTACGTGACTGTCATGGTTACAGGGGAGACAAGAGTTGTCACAAATGTTCCTTCCTGGGAACTGATCGTCCAGATAGGAAAATAGATGTCGAATGGCTGGCTTGGTTCTGGTCCAGAGAGCACAGTGCACAGTCCAGTCGTGTCCATGCGCCACAGAAACAGGTCTTAACCCCCTGATTTTCTCGCCTTCTTCCCCTCTGCCCCGGCAGCAGCTCCCCATCAGCGGGAGTCTCTGTCACTCCTGGCCTGTCTCCATCTCTGTCTGAAAACCGGGGAGGGGTGGGGGGAGGGAAGTGGCGAAATGCTTTGCCTGATCCAGGAGCAACGAGAGGAGCCTGGGTGGCCTAGTAGGTTACACATTGGGCTGCTAACAGCAAGGTGGGTAGTTTGAATCCACTAACCACTCCTATGGAGAAAGATGAGGCTTTCTGTGCTTTCAAAGACGTGAGGTCTTAGAAACCCACAGGGGCAGTTCTGCTTTGAGCTATAGCGTTCTCCCCTGTCCTATAGGGTTGCTATTGGCCCGAATCAGAATCAACTTGATGGCAGTAAAAAGACTTCAGAGAAATGGGTGTTTTTGACAGAAGGACCAGCCCATGGGAAAGCCCAAAGGGGAATGCATGGCTTGTTCAGCTTGGACCTCCTTGGATGCCCTGGGAGGAGGAGATGTGGTTTGCAGCCTGGTGGGAGTTGAAGGAGCTCTGGGCCTTCAGGAGACACCCAGGGCAGAGCTCATTTGGCTATGCAAACTTTGGGGCACAAGGGCAACCACCAGGGGAGAATAAAAAGTGTTCCTTTCAGAGCCTGGAATTGGAGGTGACGGGTGGAGTGGTATAGAAATCAACAACTGGCAATTTCCCTCCAATGGACCCTGCTTCCAGGGAAATAGAGTCTGGCAGAACCCGTGGATAGGGGTCACGGACTGGGACCAGAGTTACTGCCTCTATCTCATCAAGGAGAAAACAGAAACCAAGGGGGAGAAAGAAGTGCTGGGCCTCTGAGCATCAGCAACAGAGGGGGCCTCAACCAAGGACGGCAGATACCTACCTGGGCACCATCTTTGCCTCCAGTCTCAGAGAGGGAGATTGACGTAGTGGGAGGGTGCCCCAGCCCAGTCAGGATGACTTGCATGTATGACCTCTGACCCCACTGTAGGGCTGTCTCCCTTGATGTCATGTGAGGTCACTGGGCCACATCTCAGGTTTTTCAAATCAGAAAGCTTGTTTTAGACGCTACTCCACTGGCAGGCCCGCATGAACTCATGTGCAGTCACTGAGTGTGAAAAAATCGGTCCAAACAGCTGCTCTGATTAGAGGAAGATGGTGGAGCCTCACGTGTGGCCTTTGTTCCGTCTCCACTCCTCCAGCCCAGCGGCATAAGTCAGAAGGTTTTAGGTCAAATAGCCCTGGGCTGGAATATGCCTACAGACCCTCTCCGCTGAGATGCTGTGATCCCAGGTAGTCTTAGAGACATCATGGTGGCCTGCTTGGTGGTCATGAAGTCTCACCACCTTGTCAACCCCCAAATCTTAGACCAATCCTGCACTGACTGGACCAACCCACTGCAGACTGATGAAGCAACACTTGTAGACGTTTGGGGCTCAGGAATCACAGAGCGTCTTTGCGTTTTATCTCGGATTTGTTTGTGGGACTTTGAGCAAGTTGCTTGACCTCTCAGGGTCCAGCTTTCCTCAACAAGGGAGAGCTCATTGACATGAAATGTACTCCACATCAGATATCCTTGTAAGCCTGAGACAAAAGGTCAGAGGATGAAGCAGATGACCCCTCGCGGGCAGGGACTATGGTTGGCCCCATTTTACAGATAATAAAAGTAAGGCACAAAGTAGTTTGCTTGTGATCACAGAAGTATATGGGGTTCCAACTGAGCTGTCCCAACTCCAGAGCCACTTAGTCATGACCTTCTACTGCCCTAGTCAAGTCAACGTTAGTAAGCTCCTGTGAAAGTCAGTGAGCTCGTGTATGATTGTCTGCTGGGGGAGAGGTTACTAAATCCATGGTGACTGCCAACAGGAGTGACTCTCCGTGCAAACACAAGGCCCTACGTTCCCGTGGAGTAATGAGTTAGTGCATGAACTAGAACTGGGCCATCAGAATTCCAATCAGCTCGCTACCACTTGCAAGCTATGTAAGCCTGGACCATTGCGTCTCTCTGGGTTTCAGTTGTGAAATAGGACTGATGACAATAGTTGTTGATGTTGTGTGCCATTGAGTTGATTTCCTATTCATAGACCCTCTAGGACAAAGGGATAGGTTTTTCTAGGTGGTGAAGTGGTTACTCATTAGACTGCAATCCACAAGGTTGGCAGTTCAAAAACACCAGCAGCTCTGAGGGAGAAACATGGGCTTTCTCCTCCTGTAAACAGGTCTAGTCTCAGAAACTCACAAGGACACTTTTACCCTGTCTTATGAGTCGCATCAACTCGATGGCAGTGAGGGTCTTTTTTAGTCATGTATAAAGGGTGTCCATCAGAGTTGTATCTTACGCTTCTCTCCACATTCATTCAATCTGCGTGCAGAGCAAATAGTCTGACGCTATGAAGGAGAACAGGGCATCAGGATTGAAGGAAGGCTCGTTTAACAACCTGAAATTGGCAGGTGACACAACCCTGTTTGCTGAAAGTCAAGAGGTCTTGAAGCACCTTCATCATTATCTTAATAATAAAGATCAAGGATGACAGTTGGGATTGATTATACCTCACGGTAAAGAAAATAACAATCCTCACTTTGGACCAGTGAGCATGATAAATGCAGAAAACCCTGAAGCTGTCAAGGATTTAATTGTTCTTGATCCGCAGTCAGCATCCCTGGGATGAGCAGCCAAGAAATCAAACAACGCGTTGCATTTGGCAAATCTGCTGGAAAAGACCCCTTGAAAGGGTTCCAAAGCAAAGAGGTCACTTTGAGGATGAAAGCTCACCTGACCTGGGTTACGGCATTTTCAAGGGCCCACAGGCATGTGAAGGCTAGACACTGGGTACAGAATGCTGAAAACACGGGTGCCTGAATTGGCAAAGAACATTGACTGCCACGGGCTTCCAGAACAGACAGATCTGTCTTGGTGGAGGTCTGGCCAGACTGCTGCTCAGAAGAGCAGTAGCAAGACATTTTCTCGCCTACTTTGAACATGCTATTGGAGAAGAATGGGAATTTTAGAACCCTTCATTGCGCTCATGAGGAATGTCCAAGAAGAGGTCATTCGAACAGAATAAGGCAATACTGTGTGGTTGAAAATCAGGAAAGGTGTATGTAAAGGTTGTAGCCTTTTACCATATTTATTCAATTTCTATGCTATGCAAAAAAAATTAGAGACATTGGACTATATGAAGAACACAGCAGGATTAGAGGAAGGCCGATAAACAACCTGGGAAATGCAGATGGCACCACCTTGCTTGGAGACCGCAAGGAGGACTTGAAGCACTTACTGAGGAAACTCAAGGGCTCCAGGCTTCATTAAACTCAGTGAAAACAGATCAAAACCCTCACCACTGGTCCCGTGTGCACTGTCATGATGGATGAAGGGAAAAAAGGGGATTTCATTGATCTTGCATCCACAATCAATGCTCATCGAAGCAGCTGTCAAAGAGTCAAAGGACAGGTTGCACTGGGCAAATCTGCTGCACAAGACTTCTTTAAAGTGTGGGGTAGGAAGGATGCCACTTTGAGAACTTAGGTGCGCCTGCCCCAAGCGAGGCTACTTTCATTTACCGCATGTGCATATGAATGTTGAACAATGGCTAAGAAAGACCCCAGGGGCACCTGTGCTTTTGAATGAGGGTGCTGACCAGAAAGATTGGAAGCACCGTGGACTGCCAGAAGAATCAACCAATCTGATCCGAAGGAAATGCAACTAGCATGCATCTTAGACGCACGACGTCTTGTGTACTTTGGACAGGTTATCAGGAGGGACCCATCCCTCAGTGAGATGGATTGGCCCTCGGCTGTACCTTGGGGCTCAAACATGAGGATGGGGCAGGGCCAGGGAGGGCTTGATTCTGTTGGTCCACACAACTGCGCTGAGTCAGCACCAGCTCGACGGCACCGAACCACATCAAAGGCACCAGCCCCTGAAGACAGACCTCATGCTTGGTGAAGGAGAGGGTCAGCGAAAAAGAGACAGAGCCCGAGTGAGGCAGACTGGACACCGTGCCTGCCACTGGCCTCAAACACCGCCCTTGTGAGGAGGGTACGCGATGGGGTGGTGATTTGTTCCGCCGTCTTAGGGTTGCTGGTGAGTCCCCAGGCAACTTTCACGGAGCAAATTGCCACGTCTTTTCCGCATGGAATGGGCTGAGGAGTTTGGACTGCTGGGCTTCCGCTTAACAGCTGAGCATTTAACCACTGTGCCACCAGGGCTCTTTGATGACAATGATCCTTTCCAGAGCACACAGTCAATGTGTCCAAGTGTCATCTGGTAGTAGGTGAATACACTATAGCATGCGTTCTGACTCTGAGCTACCAGCCACTGCTTCTCTCAGGACTCAGTAAGTTTCCCCCATCCCCAAGCTAAGACCTTATCTTACGCCACAGCCTGTCCCCCTGACCCAAAGGAAACCAGAAAAACCCTTTCACTTTTTTTGTAGGAGAGGCTAGCTAGCGCTTAGGACTTCAGTTCCAGCAGCTGCTGGTGCCCCCGCCTGGCTGCTCCTTGCAAACACACCACCCATTCACTTTGGGCTTTGAGCCAGCTGGATTCTCTCTCCCTCTCTCACCAGATTTCAACCAGCCCCAGGCCTCCCAAGCGCTGCCCCTCTGATCTCTGGCTCGCTAAGAGGCAGCCTAGGGCTCATTTGGAACTCGCAGAGGTTGGAGCCTGGCTTTCAGCATTTTCTTGGTGGTTCCCTCTCTATAAAGCAGGGATGGTGAAGGCACTGAGTCAAGGATCCCACTTGCAAACTGAATGAACCGTGTTTTCTGGGTCTCTGAGGGTCAATCTGAAAACCTCTTTTGTCCAAACCTTTGTTCATGAGAACCCCTTGAAGGCTCAACCCCAAGTCTCATGCGTCTCCGAGAGCCCTGTTGTGAGCAAGCAGCCAGCTTCCACCACTGCAGATAGCCCCATGTCAAGGCAGATAGCACATTGCACTGCTAACTGTTCAAAACCACCAGCCACTCCGCTGGAGGAAGATGAGGCTTCCTATGCTGTGAAGATTTAGTCCCAAAACCCCACAGGGGGCAGTTCTACTGTACTGTCCTATCTCTGAGTCAGAGCGACCCAATGGTACTGACACAGCCTGCTGTCCCACTCGGCAGCCACGATGATCTTCAAATACACATCAGACCATGCCACATTCCAGCTCAACACCTTCGATACCCCTCCATTATGCTCAGGATAAAATGTAGCCTCCTCTCCGGGCCTGCAAGACCCTGTGCTTGTTCCTGCCCTGCGAGACTCCGCCCCCACTCCCTGCCATCCTCTATTCAGCCACTCTGGACTTCCTGTGGTCTGTGATCACCCACAGTCCTTCCCAGCACCAGGTCTCTGCACTCAATGTTATCTCTGCCTTGTGGCATTATGGTCACTTTAATCTTTATTTTAAAATATCACCTGCTCTAAGGTCTTTGAACACTCAGTCCACCAAGAGCCCGCTCTACCCCATGTCCCTTTACTCTGCCTCATTCTCCCCTTTCCAGTGCTTAGCAACACCGGTAGGGTCTGCCTGGCTCGCTGCTTCAACACCTGTTCAAGTAACATGTCCCATACCCACAATACACTCAGGATTGATGCGTTGAGCGAGTGGATGAATTTTCCCTCCCCGACTTGGGGGTGAAAAAGTATGAGTTACAGTAGAATATGACATGAGCCGCCGGTGTCTCTGGAAGGGGGCTTTGGAGATGAGAGCTTTTCAGAGTATCCTGGTTTAGGATCTGTGTGGGAGAGAGGGAGGTGAGGTGCTACTTCTTCTCCTAAGGCCTAGAGAAATTCTCCCACCGCTTCCTTGAGAACCTTTCAATGTGCTGAGAGTCTTGGAACTGCAAACTGGCCCCAGACCCTGAGACTCTTCCCCACCATACCGCCAGGATGGGGAGACAAATAAATTCATTAATTAAACTCTAGCTTGAGTTCAGGGCCCAACTGAGAGCAAAAGGGGCAGGTGGCACATCCATTGTCCAATCTTCTTGCATGTGGGTGCTCCTCTTCTGCCTTTGGGGGTGGGGTGGAGGGCTGGGCAGAGGCTGACTCTGTGGTCTCTGTGTCGGGGGCAGATTGCCGAAGGCATGGCGTTCATCGAGCAAAGGAACTACATTCACCGAGACCTTCGAGCCGCCAACATCTTGGTCTCCGCATCCCTGGTGTGTAAGATCGCTGACTTCGGCCTGGCTCGGATCATTGAGGACAATGAGTACACAGCTCGCGAAGGTAAGGAGTGGGCCAAGGGCCGGGGGGAGACTTGGAAGGACTGTGCTTGTTGAGAGTTAATGTCTATAGTCAGTAGAAGGCCCCAGGATTCGCTGGGTATCATTAAAAGTGAGGGGGGTCCTTCTGGGTATTGGGTCCTGCACTGAAGATGCTCCCCCAGTGGCGGGCATCTAGAGAGGGATTTCAGAGCAAGGAAGGACCTACTGGTTCATTACAGCCTTAGGCAAGCCAGGAGCAGAACAACTTTATGCCTTGACATCTAAATCTGGGACAAATCCCAATGCCAGTCATCTGTACGTAGAGTGACTATATGACACTGTGTTTTATGGGGCAAGAGAGTTTGACACTATGCAGCAGTGCCGCATACAAATGATTGCCACTCGCAACATCGCAAGCCACCCTCGCAGATGTAACATCAAAACGAAAGCCAGGAGACCCAAAGAGCTCTAGTTCTAGATGGTTCCATTTCTACGCAACCCAAAGAGGGTAAACCATATACGTGAACATTCAAAGTATTATGCACAATAGCCCCCAGTAAAAACCGCTCAGATGTCCATTTGCTGAGGAATGGATAAACACAACGGGGGGTACGTCCACTCAATGGGACATTGTTCGGGCAGATAAAGAAATGGAGTTCTGCTGCGTGCTACAGCGAGGATGAGTCTTGGAAGCAGGGTGTGAGGAGAAAGGAGGTGCTCGTGAGTTGCTACGTTGTATGATTGCATTCGCACGCTAGGTTCAGACCTGGCACATCTTGTAGATAAAAACAGACGTAGTAGTGGAGTGCTCACCAGCTAGCCAAAAGGTTTGGACCCACCAGATGTCCCCCGGGAGAAAGACGTGGCCATCCTCTTCCACAAAGATGGACAGCCTTGGAACTCCGGAGGGACAGTTCTGTTCTGTCCTGTAGGGCCACTGTGAGCTGGCACCCACAGCACGGTCTCTATGGAGCTAGAAAGTAGATGTGTGCTTTCCAGGGGCATTAGGGGTGGGAAAGAAATGGAGTGGTTTTTCCCTTGTGACTTAGGACAGTATTCTCTGCCCACTCCATCCCACGTCAGCTGTCACCAAGTTGGGTGTGTGTTGGCTCCTCAGGGATACCAGACGGTGGGAAAGATTGGTTCAGCAGAGGGAAGATTTGGGCAGCTGTTGCCCTTGTTTGATCCCCTCAATCTAGTCTGAGCACTCCCCAGACTCCCCTTGATTTGGATCTGTCCAACCCGCAGGGGCCAAGTTCCCCATCAAGTGGACAGCTCCTGAAGCCATCAATTTTGGCTCCTTCACCATCAAGTCAGACGTTTGGTCCTTTGGCGTCCTGCTGATGGAGATTGTCACCTATGGCAGGATCCCTTATCCAGGTAAAGGGGGGGGCATCAGCTTGGGGGTGCTTCCAGGGCCCCCCTCTTGTCATCCAAGCTAAATTCTTGATCTTCCCTCACACAGTTAAAGATGAGCGTTTCACCCATTCGCTTGCTTACGCCGGAAACCTCGGCCCTTCCCATCTCATCCCTACATCCAAACTCTCACCCAGTTCTGGCCTCCTGACTCCAAAACATACTCCAGATCGGCTCACTTCTAACTTCCCCGCACCCGCCATATCTGAGCCAGCATCTCTTTCACTTGGCTGTTGAGTGGCCTCCAAACACCTCCCATCTTCTTGCCTGTCTCCTCTCATCTGGGTGTTCTCCACAAGCAGCCCAGCTCCCAAAGCCCATCTTGCCTCCTTTCCACCTCTAGCTAACTCCCTAGTGACCTCACGTTACAATTAGGATAGTGTCCCAGATTCCTAATCCTGGCCTTCCATCCTTTGGGGTCTAGCACCTGCTAACCTCTCCATGCTGTACTCTATCTCCCAACCAGATAAGAGTCCCATACAGCTCCCCAGTTAGTCTATCAAAATAGCCTATCACGTTTTATTCATAGCATTTGGCACTATTGTTAGCTCTGTACTTATGGTATCTACTTAATATCTTTACCATCAAACTCTGAGCTCTTTGAGACCCAAGAGCCCTCTGGATTCCTCACCAGGGTACCCACATTGCCTACCTCTGGCACGTAGTGGGTGCTTGGTAACTATTTGTCGGATGGACTCATTTACCCACATGCCTGTGGGCTGCCCCCTATACTGAATCCATCGTAGAGGGTATACACAGATGGGGGTGCGGTGGGTTATGCCGCAGGCTGATCACCCAGAAGCCAGTAGTGCACTCACCAGCCATCCTGTGAGAGAAACACGAGGGTGCCCTGTTACATGTTGGGCTGTGATCCACAAGGTCAGCAGTTTGAGACCACCAGCCGCTCCAGGGAAGAAAGATGAGACTTTCTACCTCCAGAGAGCAAACGGTCGCGGTAATCCATAGGGCCCACTGTACCCTGTCCTATAGCATTACCACGAGCCGGAATGCACTGAGTTTGGGTTTGATTGTTTGGCATCCATCAAGATGTAGTCTCAGAAACCCAGTTCTCCGCCGGATAGGGCTGCTGTCAGTTGGAACTGGCTTGATGGCAGGGGGTTGGTTTTCTGGTTTTATACAAAGACACGCCAACTAGTAGAGAGACATTGAGACTCAATAGCTCATGTCTACAGTCCCTTTGTGAGCGGCCTGTTTTAGGTGGTGGTGAGGGGAGGGAGGTTGATTTTGAGTTGGGATGTCTGCTGCCAGTGTACTGGGGAGAGGCAAGGCCCAGGAAGAAGTCCTTGACTTTACAGGCCCCAACTTGAACCCTGTCCTCCTCATTCACGTGAACACCGTGAGAGCCACCCCTGGAGGGCCTGTCCGGTCTGTTCGCAGCTTGTAGGTCATCCTGGCTTGGACAGAAGGCAGTCCTCACCACTTCCTCCCACTCGCTCATCTGTCGGCAAACATTTGCATTTCCCTTCTGTGATAGGTTTCTGCCTCACACAGGCCCGTTTTTGCAGGTCTGACTTCCTCACACCTTGACAGTCGAACACTCTCACCTGTTGAAAACCAAAACACCAAACCCACTGCCAACAAGTCCATGCTGACTCCCAGCCACCTTCTCAGCCAGAGTAGAGCTGTGTGCTTCCTCTGTGTTTCCCAGGAGGTCTTTATGCGAGCTGGGAGTGAAAGATGTCAACCCCTGGCTTACTCAATAGCACAGCCGGAACCCCCGTGTGTGTTGCGCACGGAGGATACAGTGGTGCCTGCTCATGAGGAGATTGTGTTCATGTGGCACTCATGGTTCAAGCCTGAAGGTTGCATGGGAAGCACACATACACACACACACACACACAAACACACACACGGACAACACACACGGAAATCACTGCTGAGCTCCTTTCTCTGTATCTTTCAGGGTCAGGTGGCCACCCCCTGCCCCCAGACCGTGTTTAGGGTGGTGAAATACACACATCAAAACAAACATCAAATCCAATCATTCCTACATGTCCGGGTCAGGGTAGTTAATTGCATGCGTCAAGTCCTGCCACCCTTCACACTGTCCTTTCCGGAGTTATTCCACCACCCCTAACATAAGCTCGATGCCACAGGCTCGCTTCATCAGGGAGAAAAACACCTTTCCCAGAAAAGCCCCCGCAGACTTCCTCTTAGCTCCCACTGGCCAACATGGCATCCCACGCCCAGGGCCCAGGCCCAGGCCCTAGCTGTCAGAGAGGCTGGGGAAATAAGTCTCTGGCTTTTCTAGGAGGAGGCGTTTAGCGCTCAAGATGTGGTGGGACGTGATGGGTGTTGGGGAAGCAACAGTGTCTGCCATTTCCAAACCCCCACTTCTCAGGGATGTCAAACCCCGAGGTGATCCGGGCCTTGGAGCGTGGGTACCGGATGCCCCGACCAGAGCACTGTCCCGAGGAGCTCTACAACATCATGACTCGCTGCTGGAAGAACCACCCAGAAGAGCGGCCCACCTTTGAATATATCCAGAGTGTGCTGGACGACTTCTACACAGCCACTGAGAGCCAGTACCAACAACAGCCATGAGGGCCGGCCCAGCGCAGGACTGGCAGGCCTGGTGCCTGGGACGTGGCGCCAGCAACGGTCCACTGTTGCCGTTCACCCTCGCCTTGACAGCACCTCTCTCTGCAGCCACAGTTTCTGCATCTGTCGAGTGGATGGGGGGAACCGAACAGTATCTTTTCAACTCCCAAAGCCCACAGGCTGCTGTTCCCAAGTTGATAATGCCTGGGACCATTGGATTTCAGTCACTGCGGTGGTTTGAATGCTAAACCTTAAAAAAATAAATAAATAATGAAGTAAATATTTAAATAAAATAGATGAGCGCCAAAGACATGTTTGCTTTCTCATTCGCCTCGCTTCCAGATTCTGTCTGTCTGCTTGTCGTACAACAAGTCAGAGAGGCGGCAGGGCCCGCCCTCCCCGAGACCAGTCGTGAAGAGTGGGCCCAGTGTGGGAAGTCTTCTAACTGCACTACAAGAGAGCGGGCTGAACGTATTTCTGATGGCTCCTGGAACATATTGCCAGCCGCTCTGAGGCTTCAAACCATCTAAGTCTGTGCGAGTTCTCAAAGTCCACATTGGGTGGGCAAGACTGCATTCCTACTGGAAGCTGAGAGAGAGAAGTGGTGTCTTTACATTTCCAGCCTCTGGAGGTTACTAGTATTGACTCCAGTCCCCTCCCTTGCACCCCTCTGACCTGATCTCCTCTTCTTCCCTGTCTCATCTGCTTCCTTCCTGTCGCTATGGAGACTCCTGTGGTTACAGCGAGCACACCTGATCATCTGTTCATCCCAAGATCATTGGGTAACACATTCTCAGGTTCTGAGAACATCTTTGGGCCGAAGGGATTATTCACACTGACCCTGGGACACTGAATTTATGTGTCTGTGTGTGCCCAAAAAAATCTATGTGTAGTAATTCATAACCCTTATATCGGTGTGTGATAGGTGTTTCTTTGTTGTGTTAACAAGGGACATGCCAATCGAAGGTGTATCTTAAACTGATCACTTAACAATTTTTTCAATTGTGTTTTGGGTGAAAGTTTACAAAGAAAATTAATTTTCCATTCAACAATTCATACCCACTTTGTTTAGTGACCTTGGTGGAAATCCCTACAATGCAATAGCACTCTTTCCACGTCCTCCCTTGTATTTGTCATTTCCATTCATTTTTCCTTTCTCTCTCCTGCCTTCTGAGCTTCATCCCTAGGCAAACACTGCTGTTTGGATCGCATGTACCTCCCTAATGACACTGTTCACCTTCTAGGCCTATTGTTCGACTCGAAGTTGAGTCACTGGGGGGAGTTCGGCTCCAGGCCGGCTGTGCCATAGTCTCGAGGGCTCTACCAGTCTCCGTCAGACCGTAAGACTGATCATCTTTGTGAGTTTGAATTTTGTTCTACACTTTTCTGCCACTCTATCCAGGCTCTCCCCATGTGATCTCTTTCAGAGCACTCAGCAGTGGTAGCCAGAAACCATCTCGTCCTTCCTGTCTGGGGGTCACAGAGGCTGGAGTTCACATGGTACAATCATCCTTTGGGCTAATTGTGTCCTTACATCTTTGATTTTAATGACTCTTCCTTGCTCCAGAGGGGGAAGAGATCAATAAATACACCTTAGATGGCCACTCACAAGTTTGTAAGACTCCAGTTTTTACTCAACCAAAGCAGGATGTAGAATACTGCCTTTGTGAACTATTTTGTGGTGAGCTTAGTGTCAAAAGACAATATCTTGAGCTGTTGGGTCCAGCAACTCATTCCCTCAAGGGTTCTGGTCATGGCTAAGAATTGTTCATCACTTTGTTCCCTGTAGGCTTTACTGTGTTCCTGGATATATTTGCAGTACATACAAATACATATATACAAAGGTCCTCTATCAAATGTGTGTAATCCCATTTGCCTTCTCACTTCTATTCAGTTTTAGTGTATGTATCTACTTGTATATCATTGTTATTACTGTTATTGCAGGATTGGGTATGTAATATTTGCCTTTTTACCGTCAACTCTTGTTGCACGGGGTTTTGTCACTAAAGAATCAGGGCTGCCAGGATGCTGGACAATAATTTCTTGTAAGCTAGGCCGCAGACTTTCCTGCCAGGCAACACTGCAAGGGGGAGTGGGCAGTGGATCTTGACTGCCTACAGCCCTAACATGCCCCACGGGGTCATGGCTACCATGGTGGGTCTAGGGGCACGTGTGTCGGTCTGGGTTCTCTGGAGGAGCAAAACTAGTGAGGTGGATATATAGTGAGAGAATTGCCTCAAGAAAATGGTTCGTGTCATTGTGGGGGCTGGAAACCAAACTTAACTGCCACTGAGTCCATTTGACTCATAGTGACCCTATGGACATAGACCTGTCCCTGTGGCTGTATGAGGCTGTCCATCTTCCCAGGAGCGGAAAGCCTCATCTTCCTCCTGCAGAGCAGGTGGGGGGCCACCGAGCTGGTTAGCAGCTCAGCGTGCACCCACTTCCCCGCAGCCAGACGGTCAGATGAAGACCTCTGCTGACTTACGTGGCTGCAAGGGAGGACGGGCCCAAACTATGCCCACCAGGCAGCAAGCGAGAGGCCATGCTGGCTCCTGGGGTCTTTCAATGCTGCAATTCAAGGCTTGACTTTTTCCTTTTGTTCTTTCAGTTTAAGATATGCTGAAAATAAAAAAGATGCTGAGCATGTTTTTCCTTTTTTCATTTTCTAACGCTGTCTTTGCACATTGTATTGTCACACGGTACTTTGCTTTGTCTTCTCAAACTGCCAAATTTCCTGTTCAGCGCTTCGTCCTTTCTTCCACTTGCCTGAGCTACGCTACAATTAAGAGCAAGTTCAGAGTCTCTTCTGACAGCCCCTTTGATCTTTTCTCTCTCGCCTGTGTTGCATGGCCTTGCCTTCTCTCCGTGCAGGCTGTGCTGGACGTCCTCCCACCGCTCGTCAGGTCTTCGGCGTGCCATTCCTTTGCAGCAAGGCAAATCTGCTCTTGAGATGTGCTTGAAATTCAGGTGGGATGGACTCGAGGTTGCATTTTGGCTGTCAGGAGCTTGTTTTAATTTTCTGCAGCTGTAACCCGAGTTTACTTATGCGCAACTGATGTCTCTGTTCCGTAGCTGTCCCCGGTCTTGTTTGAGCTTCTCTTCCCACCGGCGTGGTCCACTTGATTTCTATGGAACCCATCTGGAGAAGTGCACGTGTCTAGTCACTACTGGTGTTGTTGACAGAAGGTATTTGCAAGGAAGAAGTCATTGGTCTGGTAGAATTCTATCATTTGATCTCCAGCTTCATTTCTACCACCACGACCATCTTCTCCAATGACTGTGCTTTCCTTTTTTGTTCCCAACTTCTGCCTTCCACTCGCCATTAATTAGCGATGCATCTCGATTGCATGCTTGATCAATTTCAGACGGAAGATGTTGGTAGAATTCTTCAATTTCTTCATCACCAACTTTAGTAGTTGGTGCACAAATTTGAATAATAGTTGTATTGACTGGATTTCCTTATATGTGGATAGATATTATCCTATCACCAACAGCATTGTACTTCAAGATAGACCTTGAAATGTCCTTTTTGACAATGAATGAACCCATTCCTCTGGACCTTGTCATTCCCATTCTAGTTAACCATATGAACGTCTGATTCAAATTGGCCGGTACCAACCCGTTCATTTCAGCTCACGAATGAGTTCCAGTTAATTTTTGACAACTTCCAATTTTCCTAGATCCATATCTCGTACATCCCAAGTTCCGATTATCAATAGGTGTTTGCAGGTATTTCTTCTCGTTTTGAGTCGTTCCCCAACAGCTAATGAAGGCCATACTCCCTCCATGTCCTTGTGGTCAACGCTCCTCTGAGAAGGCCGCTCTTACTCTTGCTCTCTGACCTGAGAGGTCATCTCCGGGCACCATCTCTGACAAGGTTCTGCTGCTATTCATGAGCTCTGTAGTGCGTGACCACGTTTCACTGTGGTTTAGTAGGTTCTCCGTGGCTGATTCCTCGGAAGTGGACCGCTAAGTCCTGCTTGGTGCTCTGTCCTGAGTCTATAAGCTCTGCTGAAACCTGCTCACTTTGGTGACCCTGCTGGTGTTTGAAACAGCAGTGGCATACCTCCAGCATCACAGCAACACACAAGCCACCACAGTACGACAAACTGACAGACACATGATGGCACGGGATTGCAGAGACTGTCAAATCCAAAATCTGCAGGTCAGGCAGCAAACGGAAGGCTTCTGTAGGCTTATGTGCCCCCAAACCAGAGGTCAGGCAATAAAAATAGTGCAGGTGGGGAAAGAGAAAGCCTTGTCCTAACATCCATTACATAATGGAGGAGGGACATGCCCCCAAGGGCATTTCCATTTTAGCTGATTGGTCAATCCCATCAGAAAAGTTACATTCTATTACAGTTTGGAAGAATAGTCAGTTTAGTGTCTGCACTGAGAATCAGTCTACCTCAACTGACATCCCACATTAACCATCACAGATAAACACTTTGTCAGCTGTGCACTTATACACAGCTCCTTAAACTATACATAATCTCTAACTACAGATCATTATAAAGCCATGTTATACCTAACATGATACAACTAACATGCATATAACTGAAAGTGTGCTGGCTCCAGTTACATCTTGCAGTTGGCACGGCAGGGAAAAAAACAAAAGCTTGTGTATACACTAACATGTAACCAAAAAAAAAGAACGATTCAACAATTAAAGTCTTCATGTCTACAGTGGGTCACATGACTGTAGCTGCTATACAAAACTACCTTCTATTCACACCCAAATGTGGGCTCTCTGACCTCCACAATCTAAAGAGGCCCACCCAACATGGTGCCTCCTTTTCAGTTATGTGTTGAGACCGGTGCAGGGGCTTACCCTTCACTTATCAGGCATATCTTGACATGCTCCACATCACTGGACCACGAGGAATTTCAGAGGCGGAAGGCGCCTGAATTGCTGTTGGATTAATTTCTCACCCTCTGGTTCCCAAATGTTTTACCCATATGGCTAGAGTTGTTGATCCTTCCTCCTTACTGGGTCCAATCAGCAGACTCTGTATCAACAGTGTAAGGGGCCCGTGTAATGTGTAGCATCCAGTGGGTGGGAGTGCTGAAGAGTTTACATACTTCTGAAGTAGGACAGTGATGATGTATTGCTGGACTTATCGGTTGAAGACAAACTGTTTCTGGTGGTCTTTAGAAACAGGCATTGAAAAACCAGGCATTGGCCAGCTCATTAGCTGCATACCAGGTACTAGGAGATGTATTGGTTTGTTCAAACAAGAGAGCCCCATCTGGAACAACAGCTGTGACTGGAATTACCACCTAACTAAGTTTAAAACAATTCACTATCATTCTTCAGGATTCATCTGTTTTCTGTTTCCAAGACCCATCATTGAATCCCATGTTGTGGGAACCACCACCCCTGCTCTGTCAAGTCCTTGATGGTAGCACTGATCTATTCCCCCAGCAATGCAGTATTGCTTCTGGCTCATTATTTTCTTAGGTAGAGGAAGAACTAATGACTTCCACTTGGCCTCTCCTTCCCTTTATAGCCTTTACTCCATATGCCAGGGGCCCAGTGTGGGAGTTGACAATTGTTAAGTATGCATATTCCAATTGCGTCCTCTAGAACTAAGGAAGTCACAACAGGTTGGATTCTACAGTTGTGGGAACTGGAAAGTCCCACATCTGCAGGTCAGGTAGCCAGTTGAAGAATTCTTCTAACTCATGTGATTGCAGGTGCTGACAAACCCAATTATCTGCAGGTCAGGTGGCAGGCTAGAGGCCTTTGCTGGCTCATAGGCTTGAAGGGGCTGGTCAATCCAAAATATTCAGGTCAAGAGGCAGATTGAAGACTTATGCAAGAACCAGAGGTCAGCAACAAGGGAGGGTGGGAAAAAGGAAAGAGGAAGAGAATGTGTGTGTGTGTGTGTGTGTGTGTGTGTGTGTGTGTGTGT
>NW_022109491.1:24897206-24899011 GCF_000313985.2 Echinops telfairi | reverse complement strand
GAGAGAGAGAGAGAGAGAGAGAGAGAGAAAGAGAGAGAGTAAGCTAGAGAGAGAATGAGTATGGCTATGTGCATTAGCACGCCTTGCCAGAACATCCACTTATCTACTGGAAGCAGGCCATATCCCCAAAGAAACTGCATTTCAACTGATTGGCTATTACATAAGATCATATCTGAAAGTGATTATGTTATATTAACTTATGGAAGAGCAACCATTCCAACATCTACCAAAACCACTAAGAATCATAGTCTAGCCAAGTTGACATTGACCATCACAGTATCCACTGTTGCTGAAATCCTGGGATCTGAAAATGTGGCTGCTGATACGTATCTGGTACCCCATATGGAAGACTTTTACAGGGGAGGGGAGAAAGACCTGGGGAATTGGCAATGACTGCTAGTTGTCCCATATCCACACTGTCTATTGTTTCTGGGAAGAAAAAAAAAAGATTAGAAGGGAAAAATTTTTTTAAATGATCAGAATCATAAAACCACCCTGGCTAAAGGCTACACTGAGCATTCTCTTTTGCAGCAAAAGGTGGGCATGTGATTAAGTGCTGGCCAATGGGTTTTAAGTGGACGTATAGAGTAGCAGCTTCCAGGAACCTTGCTTATGACGCTCCAGCCCTTCTTGGGCTGCCAGAGACTGCAACCACGAGTGCTCCCCGGTGAGATGAGCAGAATCGCCCAGACAGCATCATGAGAAGTCATACGTCATTGGTTTTTCCTTTTTTTCATCATTGTTTGTTTGAGTCACGGAGTCTGCAGGTGGTGGGTTACATAACAGCAGATAATGAAAAGCAGCACGAGAAGGGCAGCTTCAATACATCCTACCTTTCTCCTTGAAGATAATTTAGGAGATTTGTTTCCTTCCAATACCACCCCGACCCTCCCGTTCTCCTTGGAAATGCGCTTTCACAGGTATCTGGGGATGCTTGCCCTGATGTTAACCGTAAGCACCTTTTTTGGTTTGGATTTGATTTTCTGGGTCACTTTGGTTGTACAGCAAATATGTGGATGTGACTAGTGGATTTCAGTTGAACCGTAGCCTTCCTTGGATTCAGTGGATTGTCTTGACCAAGTCTTTCAGTGTGTCTGCCTCTCAGCTCCACATCATTCCAATGACACTAACAACAATAGAAAACATGAGTACAGCCCTTGCCATATTCACAGGCACGATTCTAAGTCGATCAAGATATGAAAGCCCTTTAAAAAAAAAGATATGAAAGCCCTTTAGGGAAAGCATCAAGCATGATCTGATGAAACTACTGAGGAACGATATGCTATTCGTGAAACTTTGATTCTCACCAGTCATCTCACCTCAGGTCATCAGGAATGGCAGGAAATGCCCAGAAGTCAAGCTCCCGGGGAACTGGTTACAAGTCTGGAACGTGTGACTGCAGGAAAGCCTCTTCCACTTTCTTATCGTCTACCTTGGGGTAGAGGTTGGTGAAGAATACTGAAAGTCCCAGGGCTGCTAAAAGAGCACACAAGCCTGTCTTGGAAGAAGTATAGACAGAAACGTGCTCAGAAGTGAGGATAGGAAGACTTCACTTCACGTGCTTTGGACATGTTACCAGCAGAGCCAGTCCCTGGCAAAGGACTTCATGCTCAGTACAGTAGAAGGTCAGGGAAAGAGGAAGGCCTTGACAAGGTGGGCTGACACAGGGGCTGCAGCAGTGAGCCCGAGCATAACAACTGTGAGGGGGTGTAGCACCAGGCAGCGTTGTTTTGTTGTCACTAAGAGTCAACCAACTCGACATCACCTAACAGCCAGCCAACAGCCTGGGGACCATCTCTATTCTT
>NW_022109491.1:24894380-24897106 GCF_000313985.2 Echinops telfairi | reverse complement strand
CTTGAAGATAATTTAGGAGATTTGTTTCCTTCCAATACCACCCCGACCCTCCCGTTCTCCTTGGAAATGCGCTTTCACAGGTATCTGGGGATGCTTGCCCTGATGTTAACCGTAAGCACCTTTTTTGGTTTGGATTTGATTTTCTGGGTCACTTTGGTTGTACAGCAAATATGTGGATGTGACTAGTGGATTTCAGTTGAACCGTAGCCTTCCTTGGATTCAGTGGATTGTCTTGACCAAGTCTTTCAGTGTGTCTGCCTCTCAGCTCCACATCATTCCAATGACACTAACAACAATAGAAAACATGAGTACAGCCCTTGCCATATTCACAGGCACGATTCTAAGTCGATCAAGATATGAAAGCCCTTTAAAAAAAAAGATATGAAAGCCCTTTAGGGAAAGCATCAAGCATGATCTGATGAAACTACTGAGGAACGATATGCTATTCGTGAAACTTTGATTCTCACCAGTCATCTCACCTCAGGTCATCAGGAATGGCAGGAAATGCCCAGAAGTCAAGCTCCCGGGGAACTGGTTACAAGTCTGGAACGTGTGACTGCAGGAAAGCCTCTTCCACTTTCTTATCGTCTACCTTGGGGTAGAGGTTGGTGAAGAATACTGAAAGTCCCAGGGCTGCTAAAAGAGCACACAAGCCTGTCTTGGAAGAAGTATAGACAGAAACGTGCTCAGAAGTGAGGATAGGAAGACTTCACTTCACGTGCTTTGGACATGTTACCAGCAGAGCCAGTCCCTGGCAAAGGACTTCATGCTCAGTACAGTAGAAGGTCAGGGAAAGAGGAAGGCCTTGACAAGGTGGGCTGACACAGGGGCTGCAGCAGTGAGCCCGAGCATAACAACTGTGAGGGGGTGTAGCACCAGGCAGCGTTGTTTTGTTGTCACTAAGAGTCAACCAACTCGACATCACCTAACAGCCAGCCAACAGCCTGGGGACCATCTCTATTCTTCTACACCTCAGGGTGGTTGTGCAAGACATAAGAGTTCACAAGAGAGTGCTTCTGTTATCCATTGCTCAGTCATACCCCCCAAACATAAAACGACTGGGCTCAGCTAGGCAGCTAGGCAGCTAATCTGTTGGAAGAGATTACTCACGTGGCTGCATTCAGCTGGGAATTAAGCTGTGATTGAAATGTCTAGAATGACTTCGATCATAAGTAGTGTTCAGCTGACATTTCTACCGTTTCCCTGAAAATAAGACAGTGTCTTATATTAATTTTTGCTCCAAAAGATGCGCTAGGTCTTATTTTCAGGGGATATCTTATTTTTCCATGAAGAATACGGTACACATTTATTGTTGAACAACAAAAAAAGGAAATTTATTACCTGTATACGGTATGGTAGTAGTTGTCATCACAAACCAGCATAACCAGACAAACTGTGAATCCTACAGTATCAAGAATTTCTTGTTACTACCATTATTTTCATGTACAACAATCTATGGTACATTTACTCATAATCTATGGTACTTTTACTCGAACTTCCTGTCTGCTCCAGCTGCGCTGCAGCCAACAGTGAGCTGCACAATGGTGCCTGGTGCTACGGTCCAGAGTCCAGAGTTCCAGTAGCTTCTGGGGGCCTTATTACCAGGGAGGCCTTATGTTCAGGGAGGTCTTATTTTGGGGGGATGCCTTATATTTCAGCAAGAGGCAAAACTGTAAGTAGGTCTTATTTTCGGGGGATGTCTTACTTTTGGGGAAACATGGTAAATGTCTTGGGGAACTGGTTAGACTGCCCTCTCTCTCCACATGGCTCTTGAGCAGGGTAGACAGTTTATTTACACAACAGGTAGAAGGTGGAAGCAGAAACTGCTACATTTCTTAAGGCCTAGACCCAAAAGTCACTTGTATTGTATTTTAGTGATCAAAGCATGTGACAGGAGCAGCCAGATTCAGAAGGAAGGAAAATAGATTTTAGCTTGGTGGGAGACAGAACATACTCATTCAAGGAAGAGAAACGTGTTGACAGCCATCTTGGCAGCAATCCACTTCAATTGTGCCTTAAGTGTGGCTCACAGTTCAACTGCCTTCCACAAGAAGCAGGGTTAGATATGAGAAACTTATGAACATTTTAAATAATAGTTGGCATATGACATTCAGTAGTTTGGGTGATTATTATTATTAATAATAATTATTATTATTAATCATTCTTAGCCTTTTAACAGCTTTTTGAGGTAGCGGCAGATAGGACTGATATGTCCACTTTACAACAGTACGTGGACCAGATGGGCTGTGAAATTGCTTCCAAGCTTGATACCACAATTCTTTGAACCCTTTTCTGCAGACACAGCTTAGAAAGATTAAGTGGAAAAAAAGAAAGCAAGAAAGGTTAAGTACCTTGCTAACTCATAAAATCCATGGAGTTCCCTCCTCTAAATATCCTGTTTTCATTGAGCAGATATGGCATTGGGCACCTTTCATATACCAGCAGATCACCAAGTCTCCAGAATGCATGACCTGCTACACAACCAAGCTACAGGCTGCCCATGCCTGCACTGGCCCCATGATGGGTTGAGGATTGGCTCATTGTAGCTTGCCAAGTTTGCCTTCCTCCTCTGTCTTAGTCTGGAAGCTCCTCTGTAACTGTTTTCTCATCCTAGTCACACGAAAGCCTGACAGACAACGATGCTGGCTGCACATCAGTTGCACTGACTGGGAATCAAACGGAGCCTCTCTCATACTCACTGTCAATTCTGACTCACAGTGACCTTG
>NW_022109491.1:24884629-24894111 GCF_000313985.2 Echinops telfairi | reverse complement strand
GCAGTCAGCAACGCCACCAGGGCTCCTTGAGTCTCTGCCACGGGAGGCAAGAGTTCTATTTGTTGCTGTTGTTTGCATTTGAGTCGATGTCAGCTTATATAATGATAATTGTTTATCGTATACATCATGTCACTTATTCTACGTAGTAAGTCTATAAACAAAGGTATTCTATCTCCCCATTTTATAGCTAACACAGCAGCAGAGGGGACGCCCCGTTGAAACAGACGGAATCTTGCCCTCCCTCACACGTATTGAAGAATATATACAATGTTCAAGTAAATCCTTAAATATGCAATGTCACTTATTCTCGAAAACAGACTGCTACTGGTGCTCAAGGGCCAATCCCACTTCCCCAAACCAAGACGCCACGTAACCGTGGCAACGGGTGGTGCCGCCAATAGTAAAGATGGCGCCGGAGAGCGCTCGCATTCCACGTACTTCCATCACCCACCGTGCGGCGGGGGTGGGGTGGGGTGTCGGGGTCGGTTTGCCAGGAGTTAATATGGCGCCCACGGCTACACCCGTTCCCCCCCACCCCACTTCATCAGCGACCTGGCCACCCCGACGACAGCTCCGAGAAGGAGCTGGATCTCCTTTACCCGCTCTGGTGGCCACGACTCCGGGAGCGCCTCGAGCCCGGCGGCGCCCTCACGGAGCCCGCCTTACTCCGTAACCAGGGGCGCGCCACTTCCGCTGACGTCATGACGGCGACACGTGGACCCAAGATGGCGGCGGCGATGGTGAGTGAAGGAGACTTCGGGAGCCGGAGCAGGAGCGAGGCCCTCGGGGGGGATCCCAGGATCTTCCGGCTCCCTGCGCCTGGTCCCGAGCCGCCTCCGGGACCCCGATATCGTGCCTGCGGGCCGCCCCTGACTGGGCTGTCTCCCCCAGACGCCCGTCCCCGGGCTTGGTCTCTCTTCCCGTACTCCGGCGAGCCAAGGCCCCGAGTTTGGGGGGAGGCGCCGGGCTGGAGCCCCCACCGTCCCGGCCGGGCCTCATTCCTGCTTTCGACCCCGCCCCCTGTGAGCCCCGTTTCCCAGTCCTCCCCTCCCAGCGCCGACCCGTCCGGAGTCTCCCACTTCGGCCACCTCCGCGCCTCCCCGGCACGTTCACGTCTAGCTTGCCCCTCACCTCCGCCTCCCCGCCACTCCGCGAATGCGACCTCGCGCCTCAGGCCCCGGGCGACTGGGAGCCTTGCGGAGCCCCGCACCCCTCCTGACTTCCGCTGCCGCAGACAGCATGCCCCCACCCCACCCCCCATTCCTTGCCCATCCCAAGCCCATTCCTTGGGAACTCGTTTATCCTTTGGGTTCTTAAGCTGTAGCGTGCATATCTATCCCGGAGTATGTTGGGGTTCTGAGACGTGTTAAAAATGCAGCTTCCCGAATTGGGCGCTCAAGGGTTTTAATTCAGTAGTGTCCAGAATGTAATTTGGATTTGTACCTGCACGCCAATGATTTGGATCGAAATGGCGTGTGAACTGGGACTTGAAAAGCACTATTGTAGCCCCACCTGGTTGCCTCCTCTCCCCAGCCTCCTGCGAGTGGCTCAGGTGAAAGAGCAGTGCTGGGAAGGTGGATAAGAACTTGTTGGCTCCTGGAGGTGGCCCTTTAAAGGACTGACTGATCCTTCTTCCAGAAGCTGCTCTGGAGAGAGCAAAACCCAAATGGAAACAGCCCAGCGTGATTTCCTGGGTCTTGAATGTTGCTTCCTCAACAGATCATTTTTTTCCTGGAAGACTTGGAAGTGACCTTTGACCTTTGCAAAGGCCGGTTCTTGCTTACACTCGTGGGTGTTGGCTTTCTCACAAGGACAGTTCTGCCCTGTCGATATCGACTCCATGACATAAAGTTAAGGGATGGATTATTTCCCGGCAAAAGATCTCACTCTTGTTAGTGAAGGATTCCTCCCTTAGAAACCCCGAAAATCGGGTTAACAGATTTCACAGCCTTCATGACTTCTCTGGCCTTAGACCAGCCTGAGCCCCTCATGGGGCAAATCTCAAAAATGCTATGTGGAAACCCATCTTTTATTTGTATTGGACCATATTCAGAAGAAGGATGATGTAAGCACTTAACAGGAAGTCGCATTCTCCCAGCCATCAGGGGAAAGGTCATTAAAATGGTGTTTTTAGTGTTTTAGAGAACCTTGGTGGTACCATGGGTAAGCAGCTGGCTGCTGACCAAAAGGTCGGTGGTTTGAACTCACCAGGAACTCGGGATAAAGATTTGGGCAGTCTGCTCCCGTAAAACATTTACAGCCTGGGAAACCCTGTGGGGGCATGTCTCTGACTTGTAGGGTCATTATGAGTCAGAATTGACTAGGCGGCAATAGATGGGGACAGGTTTTGTTTTAGTAGTATCTTCCTGAGCAATTCCTGCCTGGTGCAGAGACTTTTAAAGAGGTGATAAGTGAGCGAAACATATTCCTGGCACCCATTTATTTAGTCAGCTATTTGAGTCCCTGCTCCATGCCAGGAACTAGCGCAGAACTCAAGGGCCCAGCCTCCCAACCTTGCTGAGCTGTGCCAGTCTGAAGAGACAGGTAGGGATCAGGTAACTTAGGGTCCAGAGAATGTCAGAGTATAAGTTGCTGTGAAGTCAGAGCGATTGGAGGAATGGAGGGACATCCCGACTCTGGATTGGGTGGTCAGAGGTCTTCTCGGAAAAGGTAACATGAGTTGAAACTTGACCAACAAGAAGGAGCCAGCATCTAAAGGCCTAGAGTAAAGTGTCCCAGGCCAAGGAAGTGGCCAGTGGAAAGGGGTTGGTTTGAGGAGCATGCCAAAGATTCTAGGGCAGTGGTTCTCAACCCGTGGGTCGCAACCCATTAAGGGGTCAAATAACCCTTTCATTGGGGTCACCTAAGAACATCGGAAAACACATATCTCCCATGGTCTTAGGAACTGAGACATTGCTCCTCTATCTGTCTCCAGGCGGGTCTACCCACATGCAGATATACCACATACAGGTACCAGGTGGGAAGATTGTTAGCCATGCTGCACCATGCTTAAGACAAAATTTCATTTATTTGTCATTAGAAAGAAATATTTCACAATATAGAATTACATATTGCTTTTGTGATTCATCGCTATGCTTTAAGGATGTTAAATTTGAAGCAATGAAAATACATCCTGCCTATCAGATATTTACATGATAATTCATCACAGTAGCAAAATGACAGTGATGAAGTAGCAGCGAAAATAATGTTATGTTTGGGGGTTCCCACCACATGAGGAACTGTATGAAAGGGTCGCAGCATGAGGAACGTTGAAAACCACTGTTCTAGGGGCTGAAGTGTGAGCAGTGGGGACGGAGAGAAGGCCACAAAGTGAAATTGGAGAGAGGCAGGCACCTTGGATTTCTTTAAGAAACACCGGTGGTTGTGACGGGTTGTAGCCCACAGTTTGCCGTCTGTGGACATCCCGAAGCAGCCTGTTGTGTTAGGCTGCCTTCCGTTCTCAGGTGGCAGAGAGACCGTGGAGGGGAGTGTGAGTTTTCTCCTGATTTCTTAACAGGCGACCCAGTGTTGGTTGGGTCACTTGGAGCTTTTGTGCTCTAAGCAGTAGCAGACTTCAAGGATCTGGATGTGGAAGCATAGGCAGTGATCCACAGAGGCCAGTTTAAAGGGTGGGCGCGGGAAACTCCGTGTTTGGTGCAATCCAAACAAGTGCAAGCAGATTTATTACCAGAGTCCGCGTAACAGGCAGAGTGGGGCCACGGGTACGCTTGGGCCGGGTCTTTGCCGAGCCCTGTTCTTTTGCGGAAGTGCCACAGCCTCAAGCACAGGCCGTTTCACAATCCTCGCCGATAGGGGCTACGAGTTTCTCAAACAAGTCATACAGCCAAAGCGGAACTGAGCTGGTGGGGTCAGTAGCCCTGGGAGGAGGCTGGAGTTTGTGTTTGTTGTTTTGTTTTGAAGCAAAGGGTTGTGGGGGCCTTTCCCGCTCTCCTTTTCCTCTGTGAATGACTTTTCCCAGGTCTGTGGGGCACAGGGCTGTTTCCCGCACAGTGAGGGAGGGAACTGAGGGCTTTTTGTTTCCCTGCCTTCCTAGTGGCTTGGGTTTAGGCTACTGCTTATAAGGCTTTAGAGGCCTGGGTTGATCTGAGTGGGTCTGAAGGAAGAGACAGGCTTATAAAGCTCACTTGATGGGCGACCTCTGTTGGTAGTAGTAGTCTACTAGAACTGACAAATGCCTGCTGAGTCGATTTGCAGACATTTCAGGAGTCTGAGTCTAGAAAAACATGATTTAGAGAATAAACTGGCTTCTTACACTGTTTTCATAATAATCCTTTTTTCTATATTGAGATGCAGTTTACTTACCATAAATTCACTCTATTAAACTGTATGTATCATTTCAGTGGTTTTTAGGATAATTGTAAGGTTATACAACCATCAGCACTATCTAATGCCAGAGCTTTCTTATCACCCCAAGAAGAACATTGGTGCAACTCCCTCAATCTAGCAGCACTCTTCCTTTCCTCTTCCCTCTTCTTCCTTCTTGGGTTCCAGTTTCCATGTATTCCTTCCTGCCTGTTTTCCAGAAAGGAATTCCATGCTCTTTAACAGTTCACGCGTTCCCCATCCAACCCCCGAACAACCACTATTCTCCTACTGTCTCTGGATTTGTCTTTGACACGCCCTATCGATGAGCTCACACACTAAGGGAGCATTTGGTGTCTGGCTTTCAAATAGCATATTTTCAAGGTTCATCCATGTGTTACCATGATTGTCATCCACGGACGAACACTTCATTCCTTTTTTGTGGCCAAATAATACTATCTTGTAAGATAGTATTCTTTTTCTGTTCATCATTTAATGGACATCTAGGTTAGTTCTACTTTGGGCTGTTACGATGATGCTGCTGGGAACACTGGGAATGCAAATGCTGCATCCGTTCATAGTATTTGGCAGTTATCTGGTTTAATACAGTCCAAAGTCGGGGAATGGGCTGAACAACCTCAAGGTTCTTTTGGGTAGATGGTGGCATTGTGAGCCAACAACCCCCCGCCCCCACTCCCGTCCTCAGTCAAATGCACAGGAACCGTTTTCAGTAGTGGAATCTGGTGCTAACCTTTGGGCAGGTGCCTGGTGGGCATCCTGGAACAGGAGGCCTCGACTCTACCTTGCCAGTCTCATGCATGGGTGTGAGAAGTTGCTGTCTCTTCGGGGCCTTAGTGTGGGTGGGCATCAGCAGTGAGACTGGAGTTCGAGTCAGGAGCCTGGGTTTAGCCCCAGCACTGCCACTGATGCATCGAATGGCCTGAAGCAAAAGATTTTGGTTCTTTGGGTCTCCGTGTCCACATAGGGACCTGATTTCTAAATTCCGGGTTGCAAATTCTGTGGCTTAGGATGTTTGCATTCTCCATACATGTCTGTAAACTCATGTATATTGTTTTGATGGTCATTTTTTTCCTATGGGCTTTCTTGGCCGTTAATGGCTGATTGTAGTGCCCGTGTGATCTCCTGCATGCCCCCACCCCTACCCCCCTCCCGTCCTGTCCATGTCGTGCTGAAGCTGCTGTGATCTTGGAACCATGGTCCTGATAACAGGCGCTGGTTAGAGCACCTTCTCTGAGGAGTGCCCTGACATCCCCCCACCCCCACCCCCAGGAAGTATAGAGGAGTCTGAGAGAGCATTTAGTTGTCTCTTGGTTCCTCTTTTACAACTTGGACAAAAGTTTCCCTTTGATCTCGGCATTAAAGAAGCAAGGCAAAGAAGGTTGGAAAAGGTTGAGTGTTGATTTCTGGCCTGGCAGGAAGGTGGGAAGGACCCAGGATGAGCAAGACCATCTGGCCCTTAGTTGAATGCTACAAGCCACTTAGCATTCCCAACCCTGCTTTGATCCCTGAACCATTTGCTGACACCAGCCTTTCCCAAAGGGGCATGGATGGCTGGAGACACCCAGGACTCCCTAGTTCTGCCTCATTCCTCTTCATTGCTTCCTTCCTGTCTTCTTAACATGATTTCTCACCTATGCCTGATGCATTAAACTGACAGACCTCCCAAGCTTTATGTTCAGAGGGTCGGATAAATGTTACCACATTCCTAAGAAAGAGGACTGCAAATGGGAGCTGAGTTCTTAGTCAGTTTAGAAAGAGATCTGGGTGCTTCGGCAAGCCCCTCTTTGGCCTTTGAGTTCCTCTTGAAGTGGATCGGATGGGATGAATTAATTGGCAGTTGATGGACCACACATCTTGCCATGGATGTGGACTTTGTTTTTATTGTTTTTTTTTTTTAAGCTGGCATTGAGTTTAAAATTTTTTAGTTAGTGGTCAATATTTAATAATTAGGGGATTTCACATTGTTAAAATCCAGGTGTCTATTTTCTCTTGAAAATTTGGGCCCATGTTTCCCAGTCGGAAAATAGGCATATACCGGCCAGTTGTACCATGTAATGGCCCCGTGGTAGCTGAATCGGTCACCCCTGAATGAGATGGTTTCTCTTTGCTGTTCTGCTCCTGATTTTCTGATTGAAAAACTATTAAAGGCTTGTGAGAATTCCCCATGTTACCTGACTTATGGGAGAAAGCTAATTGCAGTTCTATTTACATGATACATTTTAGTTGATAAACCATATACTCATCTAATCCTTACAGAAGTCCATTTTGCTGATGAAGAAGCTAAAGCACGGCCCAAGACCAGTCCAGTGGGTTTTTATGACTTTGGTCCAACAATTTGCTTCATTTGGCCCCCCTGTTTCCTTATTTTAAGACACATGAGCCTTCCTCCGAGGATTGGCGTGTGGAGTAAAAGAGACACGAGAGGCATGCGGCGAGCACAAAGGGGGCCTCCATACACCCCAGTGTTCTTGCCTGTTCCAGTATTGAAGTCTTCCAGGAGGTGCTCCGACCAGCTGCATGCTCTTTCATAAACACCCGAAGGGAGCCGGGGTGATCAGTGTATCTCTTGTTTTCTTTCCACACTTCTCTGGCCTGGCGGGTTGAGTCTGGTCGCCTGTTAATCTCTGAGGTTAGTTGGTCATTTCATCTGGACTTCCACCTCCTGCGGAGGGCAACAGTGTAACCGTGTGTTTGTTTGTTTGTTTTGAAACTTTCTGGGGTGGGGGGGATCTCCTCTGCGGCTAGGTGACTGTGGGCTCTGAAATAAAGGCTTCATTTCCAGCGCCGCTGTGTGTTGCTCATTTGATTCACTTTCTCGTGCGCAAAGTCATTTAACTCCACGGGGCTGCTTGGTAAGTGGTCTTTAGGCGTCCTTCACGGTGGTTACATTCTCAGGGAGCTCTGACTGGCTGTGTAAATGGATTCTCTCAGCTATCTGCTGACAAGCCCTGCCTCTGAGCCATTTTGCTTGTATTGTTCACTGGGGGAGCAGTGCCTAGCATGCTCTTCAAATGGTGATGCGGAGAAAGAAGAATGAATCTAGGCACGAACAGTGGCCCCAAAGACTGTTTAGACTGGATGAGGCCCTAGACAGAAATCAGAACCCACTGCCTTGGGGTACATTGCACAGCAGAGGGGCTCCAGACCAAAGAAAGAAAGGAGGGAAAAGGGGGCGGGGTGGGGGAGGTGTTACTTCTGGTTACCCAGAGCTTGTGCGTGAAGGAAACGTTTTTCAGTTCTCAGAGGAAACTTCCTGTTTTGTTTTTGGTGGGGCTGGGATCCTTTTTAGTTCTAGCGGCCTTTGGTGGTGCTGCTGGTTTGGAAGAGATTTTTCTGCATGGCTGCCTCCCCAGAACAAAGCAGACAGGGAGGGAGAGAGACCTTGATTCTTGGGGGTCTCGGGCTTTACAGCGCTGCTGGTCACCTGGATCTCTGCCCAAGGTGGAGGATCGGATGACAGCTTGGAGGGCTTCTATGTTGTCATCGCCTTGTCCCTTGACATGCTGCCTTTTCAGTGTAGAAATTTGGAAACTGAGTAGAGCCCGATAATGTTGAGTGGGTGGTTCATATCTCTTAGGACTGCTACTCCCCTCTGAACATTGCAAACCATGTGTGCTAAAGACTTAATTGACTTCTCCAACTGAAACTTACATGGGTGTTACAGTGATCAATTAAAAAATTGCAGGGAGAAACATAGGAGTTTCCCACGAAACAGGTCATTTGCTGCTCCGTAACTTCCTTGAAATACAGGGTTCCTCTATCAGGTTGTCAGGACTGCAGGGTGTTAAGGAGCCATAGAATCACCCAGAACTGGAATGGTGACAATGGTTCAGGAGCCTTATCAGGAGCTCACAAATCCCTCTGGAATCATATACCAGATTCTGTGTAATGGAACCTTCCCCCAACCACCACTACCACCAGGAAGAAGGTCTGTGGCTTATACAAAATTCTGTGGAACCTTTGTGACACCCTCCCCAAAGTTAAGAATTGCTGGTCTGGTCTAGTGACCCATCTGCCCACTGCCAGAATCCCCTCGGCAGCCTTCTCCCTCTAACCCCAGCCCTAGCCCTAGCTTTGTTATGCCCGCTTTCTGTATGTCTTCAAGAGAACTCGTCCAACAGTTCTCAGAGGCAGCTCATTTCCTTTATAAAGCACAATTGAATTTATTTTGAATGAGGGTGATCTATATTACATGGGGGAAAATTAGATCATATTTAAAAAAACTATTAAAAAGTTTTAAATGTCACTCTTACTACCCCCAATCCATTCATCAGTTGTAAATATCCTTTTTCCCCCAAGAACATTTTTATGATAAAAATAACTATATGCTTTTAAGCTTTATATTATAAAAAAATGTAGTCTACACAAAAGTAGAAGAAATAGGTAATCTCCATTACCCATCACCCAATTTCAACACATACCAATAAATTCCCAGGTTTATTGAATCTGTACTTTCCCATACTCCACATCTAGCTGGTTATGCCCAACCCCAAGTCAATGGGAGTGTTATTTACTACCCTAAAATCACCTGTTGTTGGTATACAAGTCAGTGATTTTCAGTAAATGTGCATCACAACAATGATCCAATATTTTAGAAAATTGCCAGCACCCCAGCAAGTTCTCCTGTACTCACTTGCATTAGTCTCTGCTCCCACCCACACCCAGCCAGCCACTAATACAGTGCTTTCCATCACTGTAGATATGTCTTTTCTGAGCATTCCTTATAAATGGAGCCATACAATAAATAGGCCTATATCCGACTTCTTTCATTTTGAAGGCTCATCTGTGAAGTAACATACATATATGAGTAGATAGTTCTTTTTACTAAATAGCTATCCCAGTGTATGGATACATTATATCCCAGTATGTAAGCACATAATACCAGCAGTGTATGGATACATTATATCCCAGTGTGTAGATACATTATATCCCTATATGTAGATACAGTATATCCCAGTGTATGGATACATTATATCCCTATATGTAGATACAGTATGTCCCAGTGTATGGATACATTATATCCCTATATGTAGATACAGTATGTCCTAGTGTATGGACACATTATATCCCAGTGTGTGGATACATTATATCCCTATATGTAGATACAGTATGTCCCAGTGTATGGATACATTATATAC
>NW_022109491.1:24868724-24882786 GCF_000313985.2 Echinops telfairi | reverse complement strand
AAGATTTTTTTAAGTGGCTATATTGAACCCGGTTGGGGGGGCTGAAGATTACCATGCAGCCAAATGACAGACAGGCCTATAAAGGAAACAGTAACACCCATGAAGCATGTGCTGCTCAGAACAGTTAGCCATGCAAGAGAGACCAAAAGGACCCCATCTGCCCCTAGAACAGCTCAGAGGCAGGCCGGGAAAGGGACATGGATGAATGGTTACAGGGAACTCTGGGAAAGGTGCTGCTACTCTCTGGAGGGGCCACCTCCAATGGAGGAAGTGAGCTGGGTACAAATTGATGAATGGGTATGCTGGGTTCTTCCTACTTCCTTGTAAATTTAGGTTGAACTTGCCAATTTCTACAAAGAACCTTGCTGGGATATGTTAAAGGTTGCATTGAGTCTATCGATCCATTTGGGAAGAGAGAATTGCCGTCTTAATAAAATTGAGTCTTTAAAAAAAATTTTTTTTAAATAAATAAAATCGAGTCTTATCATCATGAACATAGTGTCCCATCATTTAAATCTTCCTTCATTTCTCTTAGTAGCATTTTATAATTTGTAGCATATAAGTTATTAAAAATATTTTAAAATATCTCTTTTGCTGCTACTATAAATGAGATTGTTTAAAATTGCTTTGTTTTATAGAACATTTTATTGGGGGTTCTTACAGCTCTTATAACAATCCATACATCCATTGTGTCAAGCACATTTGTACATATGTTGCCATCATCATCTTCAAAACATTTTCTTTTTACTTGAGCCTTTGGTATCAGCTTCTCTTTTTCCCCCCACCCTCCCACCCTCCTCATGAACCCTTGATAAATTATTATTTTCATATCTTACATCATTCACTGTCTCCCTTCTTGATTTTGTTGTTGTTGGTACCAGGGGATTCCAAAAAGTTCTTGGAAAAATTACATTATCTCTTGATGTCATTGTTCGTGAACTTTTTGAAGAGCTCCTGTGTATGTGGAAATACACTGTTTTGTGTATTGATTGTGTCTTTGACCTTGCTCATCTTGTTGATTTGGTTAACTCTCGTAGTTATTTGTGGATTCCTTAGCATTTTCTATGTTACAAGATAATGTGATCTGCAAATAACATTTGCTTCGTGCCAGCCTGGATGCCTTCAATATCCTATTATTACTTACCACACATGTAGGAAGTGGTAGCTCTGGGATTTGAGTTCAGACCTGTGTGGTTCTCAAAGCCTGTACTTTTTTCCTACTACATCACTGGTTCACAAAGGTGATCCCAAGACCAGCAGGGTCAGCATCTCCTGGGAGGGAGCTTGTTAGAGATGCAGAACCTCAGGTCTCTCCCAGACCTGCTGAATCATCACCTGCAGCTTTCCGCAAGGCTTCTAGGAAATGTGTGTACACCTACAAGCTCTGAGAAGAATTCGCTAATCAACAACTCCTTACACCTGCCCCACCAGGCACCGGTGCCTATTTAACATACCTGGGATACCACTTCTCCCTTCCCTCTCCTCTCCCTTCAGGCCCTGGAGTAGATGTGAACTTTTAGATCTGTATCCCTCCTCTCTTAAAGTCTTGGTATGTTGCTGGCCCTGTGTCCTCTTTAACGGGCTGTCCTTGGGCCACTGATAGCATCTGGAACCTAGCATTGTCATCCGGTCTGTGACACTGACCATCTGCCCACGGACTGGAAAGTTCCTTGTAAGCATGCGTTCTGTTCGGTGTTCAGTAAATAGTGAATTTCTCTGCTGGTGAATGCAGGGGCTGTTGGACCCACGGTTGTTAGACGTCGTCAAGTTGAATGTGACTCATAGCGACCCGTGTGGCTGAGGAGTGGGAGGAATCCTGGTGGCTCAAAGGTTAAGTGCTCAGTGGCTAACCCAAACCTTTGCACATTGGCGCCCACCAGCTGCCCCGGAGGAGAAAAGACCTGCAGTCTGCTCTCAAGAAACGTACAGCGAGGGAACTCCATGGGCAGCTCATCCAGGCCCTGTCGGGCCACTGTTGGTGTCAACTGACATGCAACAACGGAAGTGCTGAACCGCCATGCCAGCAGGGGTCCTCGGGGGTCAGATTTCCCGGGCACAAAAGGTGGCTCAGCCAGTGACTAGCTTTAACTTGAGTAAGTCATGTCACCCCTCTGGGCCTCAGTATCCTCGTCTGTGAGGCGTGGGTCATGAGAAAGAATCGTCGAGTTGATGTATGAAAAGAGAAGGCAGAGTTGTGCCTGGCATGTGATCGTCCCATAAGTGTGGACTGCTGTGGTCGTCAGCATCATTCCTTGCTCAGCACCTTGTGATGCTACTCACCTGCCTGTACATTCCGACTGGGTGACTGTGGGCGCGTTACTCGTCTGTGAGTCAGAAATTCAGGCAGAAACCCCCATCTTGCAGGTGGCTGTGAAGGGCACTCAGTCCAGAGACTAGGAGAGCCCTTGTGGGCATGGGGCCCTGCCCTGGGACTCAGGGGGTTCTCTTCCTTATTGGATTGTGTGTGTGGTGTGTCCACAGCTGCTCCAGGGGCTGGAGGCTTTGGCGGGGTTGCTGCTTCTTCCTCCACAACCTGAGCCCTTGAGCCCTGCCGGGCAGTGCAGCTCAGCCAGCATTGGAGGTTTCTGTTTCAGAAGAAGGGCCAACTGGAGTCATGTCTTAGATTTAATTGGCTTGATAAGCTCCGGGAGATTGTAATCCCCGGCCCGGGCATCAAAGCACACTCACATAAGGCAAAGCAGTCATGCGTCTGTGTTCTTCAGGGCCCTAACGTTTTTTGTTTCACAAGCAAGAATGATCGTACCCTGTGTGAGGGAAGTGGTTTACTGGCTACTCTGGGTTTTCAAGTCAGGTCTTTTGAGCTCCACGCCTACCACTTCAGACCACCTAAGGACGCTCAGCTGAGGGATAGCCCTGGTTTTAGGCCACGAGCTCCCACTTCCCCCAGTATCTGACAACTGCTTAACCATCAAGCCACCAGGGTTTGGTGTCGTTTCAGATCATGTCAGAGAAATACAGACCTGGTTCCTGCCTTCTGAGGGGTTTGTATCTTCTCAGGTGGACACTTGTACCCAGAGCCAAGCGATGATTGTTCACTGTGGGTGCGGAGCTGACTGCAAAATAGATTACGATTCCCTAGTTAGTGCCAGGGTGGGTGAAACCGAGAGTCTGCATTTCTGACAAGTTTCCGGCTAACGCTGATGCTGCTTTCCACAGATAGCACTGTGAGCCGCAGGAGTGCGGAGACCTTACAAATACTGCTGCCCATTCAAGGGGTCACGAGGTGCGAGGGAGGGAGGGAAAAAAGAGGAGCTGATAGCAAGGGCTCAAATAGAAAGTAAATGTGTAGAAAATTATGATGACAACCTATGTACGAATATGCCTGATACAATTGATGTATGGATTGTTATAAGAGCTGTAAGATAAAATGATCTTTTAAATATACTGCTGCCCAGGCCTCAGCTCTCAGAGAGACTGACTTTTACTTAGTTTGTAACTTTGTCTTGTTGTCAGATCAAATTGGTGCTCCATTCAGCAACCCATACCCATTTTGTGGTGTGACAGTGATGGCCGTCCCGAAATAGACCACTCTTCCTGTGGCCTGCCTGTGTTCCCATTTCCATTTGCCCTTTACCCCTGCCCCTTCTGCCTTCTGAGCTGTCTCCCAGGCGCATGCTGCCCTTTTGCTCTTGTGCAGTTGACTTCCAAGGCGGTGTTCCTGTGTACCTTCTAGGCCTCTTTATTATGACCCGGGTGAACTCAGTTCCAGGCTTGAGCAGGCGTCCACTAGTCTATCAGACCAGTCAGTCAAGTCTCATCTGAGGATCTTGAGTGGTAGCCATTTCATCCTCTGACTTTTAATTGGTCTGAGGTGAGATCATAAATGTCTTCAGGTTATTTCTAATATGCACTGATGCTGAGAACATGCATGTAGATTGTAGATTGCATGTATGTAGACATGCATGTAGATTGTAGGGGTGTATGTGGTTCTCTTAGCTTCTGCCCATGGCCTGGTGGAAAGGTAGGGGAGGAGTCAAGAACCAATTAAGTGAGGGATTCCTAAGGGGATATAGCAGAGACGAAGAACCATGGTATTAAACCTGTATGCACACAGATGGTGTCATAGTTGTGTAGATCCAAGGTTGGCTTGTACTTACTAATTGTTGTTGTGTTTGATAAGAATTTACTGCATGTCAAGTACATCAAACAGAGCTAGACAAATGATTTCTTGCAAGTATTGGAGATGGCAGATACCTAAATAATGCGATCCTGAAAATGCTATCATAGGTCTTTAAAACAAGAGAAGATTTATATGTCTCTCAAATAAACTAATAAGCAGCAGTCTTTGAATGGGCGTAGGTGAGAACATTCACTTGGGCATTGGGTAACCTTTCTGCCCTCTGCCCTCTAGGCAATCAAAGGAATCTTTACAAAGAGCCCAGGAAAGTAAAGGGAGGGGGGAAATGATTCCCTGCTGTGGGGATTGGACCGCAGCCCTGGTGGCTAGTGAGTAGCTTGTCAGGCAGCCAGGCTGCGAACCACAGCCCCTCCTCGAGAGAAAGACGCGGCTTCTACTCCTGTAAAGAGTTACAGTCTAGGTCTAGGAAACTCAACAGGGGCAGGTCTACCATGTACTACAGGGTCGCTAAAAGCCAGAATTGACTCAGTAGCAGTGAGTGGGGATCTGGGAGAAATTCTTGCAGGAACAAACATTTCAACTGAACCTTAAAGGGTAATTCGCACTTAGAAGGTGTGTCCAAAGGTCAGGCAGCCTGAGGAAAGGCTCAGAGGCAGCCCCACTTGAACGAGGGGCGCTGGGCTCCCTGGAGGGTGGGAGGGAGTCCAAGAGGGAAAAGGAGTCCTCGGAGCTGAGTGCTCACAACAGGTTTTCATTGGTCTGTTTGATTTCTTGTTTTTCATAAGTGACAAATACTATATAATGCTCAGAAGGGGAACGAAAGCACAAAAATGCCCACCAGTCTGATAGCCCAGATAACCCACTTTGTCTCTGAAATCTTCCCAAGGCTGACTTTTGAAAAGGAGTCCTCCCTTTTTTGGCCACATCTGAGAGAATTCTCAGCAACCAGACCACTGACAGACCGTCCAGTGACTGTGAAGGGCCCTCGAGGAGCCTGCGGGGACTTCAGTCACATCGATGTAGAGCTCGGTCTTCTTGGAAAGAGGACCAAAGGGAAATGGAAAGGAACGAGCTGCAGCCCCCACTACCTGTGGTCACCTACAGAACACGGTCGCTCGGGAATGCTCCACTGGGCTGCCGACACAAGACGAGGGCTGTGTGTGCTCGCCTCCGCATCAGTGCCGTTTGTTCCTCGGGAGAATGGGTCTCGTTGGGTGAAAACTGCATCCGGAGGCTTCAGATGAGAACAGGTGTTGCTTGTTCTATGTTTCAAGCCCAGAAAGATGAGTTAATGCTTGAAGGAAATGCCATTGAACTTGTATCAAATTCAGCTGCTTTAATTCATGCCACTGCAGTTAAAAGCAAGCATATCTGAAAATTTGGGGATGTTACTCTGTCTCCGAACAGTTTAACGGGCTGACGCATAAGCTCCAAGACAGTGGTTCTCAACCTTCCTGTCACACAGTTCCTCATGCTCTGGTGACCCCATCCTTAAAAGTATTTTTGTTGCTACTTCATAACTAATGTTGCTGCTGTTAAGAATCATCATGTAAATATCTGATATGCAAGATGTGTTTTCATTGTTACAAATTGAACACAATTAAAACATAGTGATTAATCACAAAAACAATATGTAATTCTATATTATGAAATATTTATTTCTTATGACAAATAAATGGAATTTTGTCTTGAAGCATGGTGTAGCCTGGTTAACAGTCTTCCTGCCAGGTACTCGTATGTGGGCGGACCCGCCTGGAGATGATAGAGGAGCTGTGTCTCGGTTCCTAAGACCATCAGAAAATATGTTTTCTGGTGGTCTTAGACAACCCCTGTGAAAGGGTCGTTCGACTCCCAAAGGGGTCGCAACCCATAGGTTGAGAACTGCTGCTCTAAGAGGTGTCCCGCTCCAGGCCAGATGATAACTTAGCGCTATCTGGGATGCTTTGATGCAGTACATTTTTTTAATTGGGGGAGGGGGTGGTGCACGAAGAATCCTGCTTTTTCTACTTAAAATTGAAACTTGGACATAGCCACTACAGAATAGCACATTCCCATTTTTCATGATGCTATAAGTGAATCTGCCACATGTGCTGGCAGCTAACTGCAAGGACAGCCCGAGGGTCAAACCACTAACTGCACTCTGGGAGAAAGATGGGGCTTTTTACCCCCCTAAAGAACAACGGTCTCCGAACCCCAGAGCTGGTTCTGTCCCGCCCTCAGGGTCATTCTGAGTCAGCATCGAGTAGTCGGCATGGACTTGGCGGCAGCGAGAGAGTCGTAGAGAGTTCTTTCTGCTTTTTCTTTTAAATGGCACTCTGGTGGCCATTTTCTTTTGGAGACTTTTGGCCCACGTGTTATCGTTCTCTTAACATGTCTACAAGTACAGTGGCTGGGTCGGAGAGCACCTGCACTTTTAGGAGGCTTTGGACCTGGAGTGCTCACTTGTCTCCCCAAACTCCACTGGGAAGTCTTGCAGTTCACAGTCTCTCCGGCCACGTGAAGACGGTGATATTTCAGTCTTGGTGCGGTCGGTGACCCTCATGGTAAAGAGTCAAGCTTAGTATGGAAATAACCTTTGCCATCTTTCAGTTCTTCAGCTAAGACCATGGATTCCCAAACCTTTGACCTTCCACCCGCTCTTCAGGAAACATCACCACCTCCCACAATGAGAAACATTTGTGCTCTAGTTCAGGGTAGGCCTCATTCACTGCCCCAAGTCTATTCCCACGCAGAGTGACCCCAGAGGGTGGGTACAACTTGCGTTCCCCACATGGGCACTCTTCCCAGGCAGAGGCTGGTGGTTTCAAACTGCTGACCGTGCAGTTGCCGTAACGCACCCACTACACCACTGGGGCTCCTATAGGACAAAGTGTAAGTGACTGCTTTTGCAGCCCCTCGAGATCATTCCAGCTCCCCACAGGGGCTGGGTCACCCACACTGGGAAGCAAGGAGCTAAGAGTAGTATCTTTGGTTGAAGATGTCTCTTTTGTGCCTAGTTTTTCAAAAGTTGAAAGCAACACTTGAATGGCAGCGTATGCAAGAAATACCGGATTTGCCGTCCTTGTATTTGGTTAGTGGGAAGTCAGGTACAAAGAGGGCAGGATCCATTTCGTCCACCTGAAGCAGTCACTTCCTGAGGGCTGATCCAGTGAAGGAAATAAATCCTCTGTGGGGATGGGCCCCAGATGCTGTAAGGTGCCCACAGCCAATAGGCTGCCGGTCCCTACTCAGGAAAAAAGAAGAAAAACCTGTTGGTGGTGGTATTCAAGGCAGACCTGAAAGACTAAACCCTTCCCTTGGGATATGTGTGGAATGCCCCAGGCAAGACTCGCCAAGAGCGGGTGAAAGCGATTATCTGGGAAACTGGAGTACAATGATCATCTGTACTGTTTGCATTACTTACTGTATATCTTTTTCTTTCTTTAAACCAAACTATACCAGCAGCTGGAAAGAGTTGCCATTGAGTTGATGTCAACTCGTAGCGCCCTGATAGGCCAGGGTAGAACTGCCCCTGTGCGTTTCTGAGACTGACTCTTTGAGGGAGTAGGAAGTCCTGTCTTTCTCCCTCGGGGCCACTGAGTGTATGTTAATGAGGGAGGAACAACTCAGAAAAGAAGGGTGAGGATAAGTGTACAACTTGAAGAAAGTAGAAATGTGTATACGTGTGGGGGGCTATGGGGGGGCATGTGTTTTTCTCAATAACAGTAATGAAAGAAAAAATTTGATAAATATCAGTATATGCATATATAGTCAATCTAACGAGCACCTCCAGGGGAGAGAAACTGGGCTTTCTACTCCTGTAAACAGTGACAGTCTCAGAAACCCCAGGGGATCACTCAGAGTCAGTATTGACTGGGTGGCAGGGAATTTGAGTGTTTCGGGTTGCATGCTGACTAACTCACAAGCATAAAGGGAGATTTTAAGAGAACTAGCTTAAAAAAAAACAAAAAGATCTTTGTGCTTACAAAACAGAAGATACAATTTCAGGGGAAAACATCTTAATAATCACCAAAAAGAAAATAAACCCTTCTTGCCCGTGTTTATTTAAGATGCTGACATTAGGGAGATATGGGTATAGGAGTTTTGGGGGCATAGGTCAACCTGCTAACCACAAGATCAGCAAATAAAACCCACCAGGCGTTCTATGGGAGAAAGATGAGGCTTTCTGTTCCTATAAAGATTTTACAACCTCAGAAACCCAAGTGGGCAGTTCGACTTTGCCCCATGGAGTTGCTGTGACCCAGATTCAGCTCGATGGCTGTGAGTTTTTTAGTATACTATCTTTACAAGTCTTCTATAAATCTAAATTGATTGGTAAATTCAAAAAAAAATTTTTGTTTTCTATTGTTTTTTCATTTTTTAAAGAAAGAAAAGAAAACCATATTCTCTTCCTTTTGCCAAATCCTATGGTTGCGGGGAGGGGCGGTTTTCTACGCTCTTGCTGGGCCATTTCTTTTAAACAATCAGCCTGCTCTCACCCCCAGTTCTGCTGCCTCCTGATGACCATTTTCTGTGCAGCAGTCTTGGCCATGTTCACTGTTGTCATTGGGGTAGAACTGTTCATTGACGTTTTATAATGGACATCACACGGGGTTTACCTCAACTGGCAGATGCTTATGAAATGCACACAAAAGGCTGTGAGCGTATTGCTTTCCTGACTGACCAAGCACCCTCTCTAGGAGAGCTTCGAGTGCAGAGCTGTAGGCTTTTAAAGCTGTTCTTCTCAACTTGTGCTTCTTGGAAAAGTACAGTTGTGTCGATTTTTGGCAAGTCCCCTACTGAATCTAATGCCCTATAAAGCTAAATTTCAGAGGGAGAGAGGGAGAGTGTGTGTGTGGAGAGAGAGAAGGGAAAAGTGCTAGCGCTTGGTGATAGGGCTGCCAGGCAAAGTGATGAACCAGGAGGCTTCATCCAAAACTCCAAATTCACTGTGCCAACTCACAGCATGCCCGTAGGACAGGGTAGAACTGCCCCTGTGCACGTTTCTGAGGCTTTAGCTCTTTATGGGAGTGCACGGCCTCGTCTTTCTCCCTCAGAGCAGGTGGTGCTTTTGAATGACTGGTCTTGTGGTTAGCGGGCCAGTCATAGCCACCATGCCACCAGGGCTCCAGAAATAGGGGTGTTACACATAGCAGCAGTAGAGGGGGTGGACAGATAAGGCAGGGGGTCGAGGTGGGGGATTAAGACCCAGGTGTGTGTGTGTGTGTGTGTGTGTGTGTTTGTGTGTGTGTGTGTGTGTGTGTCTGGACAAAGTTCCTTGGTGTGGTGAACATAAGCGAGGGAGGTCGGCAGGCAGCTGTTCTAATTGCTTGAGCATGGAGGCACTGAGATGGCTGAAGGAGAGGTGCTTTGACCAGCAGAGATAGGGAATGTTTTGAGGCCAGAAAGTACTCTTTCTTGCCTTTGATTCCTTGTTGACTCTCCTGCAGGCAGATATTATTCTCAGCACACAAGATACAGCCCTGGCTCCCACCGCTCACGTTCGAGTGGAGGGAACAAATACTGTGCAAATCAATCCATACACATTCTGCAGGAGTGGAACAAAGCAGAGTCGGGGTGGAGAAATGAGTCTGGGGAAGCCTGCGGATGCCGTCTTAGATACATACTGTTTAGTCAGATGGCCCGTGAAGACTTCCACAGGGAGGTAGTGCAGCAAAGGGCGTGAGGGGCGGTTGTGGGCTGGCTGTGGTCAGGCAGCACTAGAGTGGCCAGTGTGGCTGGAGCAAGGAGCCGATGGGGGCCATACCGTTGAAGAGGCTTCTGGCAGAGTGAAGCCTTGGCAAGAACCCCTGCTGAGCTTGAGTTGCTTCAGGCTTTGTTGGAGGAGAGTTCCTGAGTGGTGCCGACATTGCCACTGGGAGGCTGGAGGTTTGAGTCCACCTTCGAAATGTGTGCCAGGGAAGCTTCACGGAGAGCCGCGAGTCGGAATCCACTTGACGCCAACTGGAGGTGGTACATAGTGGAGAGAGAGAGAGGCATGATTGGTTGAGAGCACACTGAGCCAGCAGCCGTGGCTCCTGTGTCTTTGTTTTTCAGCCCTGTGCTAACTTCTTTTGTGGCTTGTTTCTGAAACGCCACATCAGTGCTTCAGAACCCTCTTAGGGGCCTTTGTAAGACCACACTTGCTGGCGCCCCAGGCCTCTCGAGGAAGGATGGCCCTGGACCAGGTGAAAAATACCTGGCCCAGGGTGCTGGTCACCACTTGCCCCCATTCCAACTCAACCACTCTTCTTCCCAGCAGGAGTGGCTACCGAGATCCCTGCTGCTTCTCGCTCTTCTGTGTGAAACGAGAGCCTTCTACGTCCCTGGGGTTGCTCCAATCAACTTCCACCAGAATGACCCTGTGGAAATCAAGGTACGTGAACTCCAGGACTCTTGGAGCTCCTGTGCCATGCAAGCCAGCTAGAGGGCCGCATGGAGCTGGCTCATGTATCTCCTGTGGTCTCCTCGTGGCACAGAGCAAAGGCCAGTGGCAGTGCCCCATGAAAAGAAGGGCTCACTGGCAGGAAGTAGGGTGTCCGCAGAAACTCTGACCTTCCATCTCTCTCTCGGCCTCTGCCTGTGAGTGGAGCCCCTCTGTCTCTCTTTCTGTGTCTTCTCTTTCTCTTGGTTTCTTCTCTGTCTCTGTTCTGGCTCTTTCTGTGTTGCCTTCTTTGTGTGTCTCTGTCACTCTCAGCCTGCCGCTGCCTCTGTGATACCCCTGCTTCCCTCTCTCACCTGCTACAGCCTTCTCTGCCTACCTTGTTCACAGCTTCTCCTGAGTGGTCAGTTTCCACCTGCACCAGCCTGCCTACCCAATTCAGTATTTCCAAATTGTGTGCTGCCTGCCCAATTGGTGCCGGAAAGGCTCTCAAGTGACTCCTGAAGAGATTCCCAGAATTACTTTCTTGTAGTGTATACTAAGAAATGGAGCTAGTACATCAGCTCATGATTTGGAAGTTATCATAGTTGTCCAGTTTTAAGAGAGATAATGATTGCTTATTAAGTAAATCACATAATTTGATAAAATGACGCAGAGACAAGGGAATAGTGGGAGAAGGGCTAAGTAAAGAGCCGGGCAGGCCAGTGAATGAATGAGCACGGTTTGGGAAATGTTGTGCCAATTAGAGTCCAGAGGAAAGGCACCCAGCTGGGCCACCTCACCTTTCCCAGCTCGTGCCCACCTTTGGCCCATTAGCCCCGACAGGGTGGGGAGTAGAGGGTGGTGGGACTGCATTGAGCCAGCTGACAGCACAAGGGATGTCTGTGCAAACATGGGTTCCTTATGGCTTTCTCAGAGCCCCGAGGCGGACGAGTCGGCCTGAGGCAGGTTCCCGGGAAGCAGGCTCTGAAGTGGCCATCTCGGTATCCGGAGATTTCCAGGGACAGCTCATTTTATGCACCATTTTTGGTTGATTCTGTTTTACCCATAGTTTGGGGGTTGTCTGTAATGACCTCTTATACCTCTTCCAATGTTAATCAAGGTATTTGTGTTGACTGTCACTGAAATCTGGACAGCTAAATCGCCAAGCTGTTATTGTATGTGTGCAGCATGTCTGTTTCTCTAACCTCTGCCCTGTTAGCCTGCCTCTCTCAGGTGACTTAGTTCCTTATGTCCCAACCTGCAGTGTAGTAACAGGGGCTCTAGGTCAGCCACGTTTCTTTACTGTACATCTTCCCAGAGCCTGCAACAGGCATGGGGGTGTGGAGGGGTGGGAGGAAGTTGCTGGGAAGTGTGGCATTTGTTCAGAAGCCATCTGGCACCACTCCCAGAGCCCTGGTTGCAATGCTTGCATCATTTCCCAAGCATTCGCCATGGCCTTCTTAAGCCTCGTTTGGAATGGCTGCGTAATGTGCCACGTATGACTGAGTCCTGGTTTACTCCCTGATCTCCCATGGTTTGGGTTCTTGGTGGTGATTGTGTTTTGCTTTCCATTTTCTTCACGATTCATATTCAGCAAACACATGATGAGCACCTACTCTGTGGACCCACAGAAGTGACCAAGGTGCCCATGGCTTTTCCCTCCTCGAGCTTCGATCAGGAATTCTAGTGTACGAGGCCAAGAAACAACAACCAGTCAGCAGAATGATTACATCTCAGCAGACGTGCTCTGAAGGGAACGAAGAGTGCTGGAATGGAGGGCGGGGGGGCTTGCTTCAGAGGAGGAGGACAGTGAAGCCCTCCCAGGTGAGGGCTTCAAGCTGAGACCTAAGTGAGAAGAGGAGCTGAGCATATACCAAGTAGGTCAGGCGGCAAGGGCCGCAGGTTCAAAGCCCGAGGTCGGAGAGAGCCTAAGTGCTCAAGGAACTGAGGGGAGACAGCTAAGGTTATGAACCTTTGTGCCTCGAGTTCTTTCCTCATTTGAAGTTACAGCAGGGCTTCCGGAAGTTTGTGGGGTGGAAAACAGAATTAAAAAGGATGGGATTTGTCCACAGACTTTAGGACGGATTCCCAGAAGTGAAATTATTGGAACAAAGGAAATCAATATGGTCATATATATTGAACGTGGTCGTGTGTGTATATGTAACATAGTCTGTAACTATTGCACTGCAGTTAGTCTGCTTCTTAGATAATTTTGTCAAGTGTACTAGAGATGTGTGCATGCCAGGGAGGATGTACTGAAACGTCATCTTGGTCCAGGAGATTTCTGCTGGAATTATGGACAAGGGCCTCTATTCTCCCACCAGGCTGTGAAGCTCACCAGCTCTCGCACCCAGCTACCTTATGAATACTACTCACTGCCCTTCTGTCGGCCCCGCAAGATCACCTACAAGGCGGAGAATCTGGGTAAGTACTTCTTCAGGCTGCTCCCAGCTCTGTCCATCATAGCAATGGCACTGAGCCTTGGGCAGCGCTCACTGTGTGCCTGGCACTGTTGGGCTGGGTTAGTGTGTTTGGTGTTAGTTTTAGTTCTCTTCATCCTGCCATATCAACCCTGGGGAGGTAGTTACTGTTTTGACCCCACTTTACAGGTTGCAGGAAGCAGTTACAGTCTTGGAAACTCATAGGGGCAGTTCTACCCTGTCCTGTAGCGCCGCTATGAGTTGGCAGTGAGTTTGTTTTTTGTTTTTTTTCCAAATAATTAGACAGGAGCCTTGGTGGCAAAGTGGTTTACTCCTTGGGCTGCTGATAGTAAGGTCAGCAATTCAAATCTACCGGCTGCTCTGCAGGAGAAAGTTGAAAGGCGAGCACTCTGCTCCTATAAAGACTTGGAGCCTCAGGAAGCCTGTGGAACAGTCCTGCTCAGCGCTGTGGGGCTGCTGTGAGTTGGGATGGACATGGACACAACGGGAGTGGGGGGCTGCTATGAGTTGGGACGGACATGGACACAACGGCAGTGGGTGAGGCTTACAGGTTCCTTGACCTCTGTTGGCTCAAGCCATAAGTTAATGGCTGGTCTAGGCTCCGAATCCCCCATCCTGGCTTCAGGCGGGGACCTGTTGGCTACTCCTGAGCACTGGCGCTCCTTTCATTTCCAGTGAACACCTCTGTCTTGTGACTTTTGTCACTTTGGCTGCTAACAGAATGATCAGTGGTTCAAACCCTCCAGTGGTTCTGCAGGATAAAAGAGAGCTGACGATTTGCTCCTGTTAAGATTACAGCTAAAGAAACCTAGTAGGGCAGCCCTTACTAAAACAATTTAAAATAAAATAAAATAAAATAAACAATTAAAAAAAAAAAAACCTAGTGGGGCAGTTCTCCTCTGTCCCACAGGGTCTCTGAGAGTCAGGATTGACTCACCCAAACACAACCACTGTCTGTCCTAAAGCAAGCCGAGAAAGCTCCATCAAAGCCACTCTCCCTCTTCACGGTGATGCTGACCCTAAGAATAAGGGGGTTTTCAGGGATAAGGGAACAACAAGTGATCCAAATCGGTGGTGAGGAGGGCGTAGAAGGCCTGGTATGGAGTGACCAAGGGTAATGTAACCAAGAGGAATTACTGAAACCCAAATGAAGACTGAGCATGATAGTGGGGCAAGAGG
>NW_022109491.1:24840648-24868074 GCF_000313985.2 Echinops telfairi | reverse complement strand
TCTGGCTAGACCAGAGGATGTATACTGGTACAGATAGGAACTGGAAACACAGGGAATCTAGGGCGAATGATCCTTTCAGAGCCAGTGGTGTGAGTGGTGATACTGGGAGGGTGGAGGGAGGGTGAGTTGGAAACGGGGAACGATTACAAGGATTTACATATAACCTACTCCCTGGGGGGTGGCCAACAGAAAAGTGGGTGAAGGGAGATGTCGGACAGTGCAAGACATGACAAAATAATAACTTATAAATTATCAAGGGTTCATGAGGGAGGGGAAAAATTAGGAGCTGATGCCAGGGGCTTAGGTGGAGAGCAGATGTCTTGAGAATGATGAGGGCAATGAATGTACAAATGTGCTGGACACAATTGATGTATGTATGGATTGTGATAAAAGTTGTATGAGCCCCTAATAAAATGATTAAAAAAAGAGAGAATAAGGGGGTTTGAGACTGTAGCCCTTTATAGAAATAGAAACCCCATCTCCTCCCATAGAGCAACTGGAGGTTTCAAACTGCTCAAACGCGCCTCGCAGTTGTTGGTAAGCTGCCCGCACCTTGGCTGAAATAGCAGGTGAGGCCCTGGCAGCAGTCTTTCATGCATGGAGCCGTTAGGCTCTAAGGTCCAGTTCTCCAGGAGTGAAAGCTGACCCCTCAAGGAAATGGCCCTCAGAGGCATGTGTTCAGCACACAGTTTTGGTGCTTCCTCTGTGCCTGCCGCTGTGGAAGGAACGTCCTGGAGATCGACACATGGATGTGCTCTCCCTGACCTGACGGACGGACGGAAGCAGTGTCTCTCCTCTCCCACCCAGCAGGGCTGTCTGCTCTGGCCAGATTCGCCAAGGGCTCTCCCAGCCCTGGGGCCCTCAGCTGACAAGCCTGTCTATGACCAGGTACTGAGGGGGCCAGAACAGACGGAGGTAGGTCATAATAGCCAGTTTAACAAAACCGGGGGTGCCACGTCCCCCGATTGCCACCCATGCCTGAGTCTTCCCTGTGGTATTGAACAGAGATTGGCTTCCGGGCCAGGGCTGGCTTTCTCACCAGCTGTCTGGGCTTGCCTGCTGCCTGCCCTCCCCCTCTCATTTCCTCTCTCCATGCCCTGCCGCGCTCCGGCCACCATGCCTGAGAAGCATCCCCAGCTTGGGCATCCAGGTCTCCTCAGCAGAGGAGAGAGATCTAGCTTTAGGGTAAAAGCACAGCACCCAAGTCAAGGTTCTAGTTTCTTCACCTATGTGCCACGCAGTCTCAGGATGACGCGTGGGGTCTGTGTGTGTCCTGGCTCATGGAGTTGGGGGAGGGGAGGGGATCCGCGCCCCGCTTGCAGTAGTTCCAAGGAGCACTTCTGGATTAGAAATGAGCCATTTCCAGACCAGGAGGGCCTCTTTCCAGTTAAACTTTGTTTCCAAATGTCAAGAAGTGCTACCTGCCTGCGTTGGGTGGCACCCCGCTCCACCCTGTGTGTGTGTTCTTCCCTCCCCTCCCAGGCTTGAGTGGAGGTGGGCAGTGGGGCCTGGTATAGGGGAAAAAGCTCACTCATGGCTCCCTCGTGTGATCAGGGGCACGCGGTTGTCTCTCGGTCATCTGTAAAATGGCAGTGGGTGGCCTGAATCACTGCGGCACAGGGCCTTGCACATGTGTTAGTGGCGCCTGTGTCACGCGGTTGTCTCTCGGTCATCTGTAAAATGGCAGTGGGTGGCCTGAATCACTGCGGCACAGGGCCTTGCACATGTGTTAGTGGCGCCTGTGTCATCCCTGGGCTTAGCAGGCTTACCTAAGTACAAGACTTCTAGAAAGGTCTGGGAGGGAAAGACTTCATCGGGACCCCCTCTGTCCTGGTCCTCTCCTAGCTGGTCTCGTCTACCCTCAAGGAATCACTTGCTGGGACTGCCACTTGGCACAGCTGAGTGAGGCCCCCGAGTGGCCAGCTGGGAGCCTTGTCACCTACCATAGATGTTGTAAACATTCACACATTCATCCACAGCCCTGACCTGTAAGGTCACTGCTTCTCCTACCTGGTATAGAACCTGAGTGTTCCTGGCTTCCCGCCCCTCACCTGCTTGGCAGAGATTCCTGCCTGCTCTGCCCCTGGCTCTGTAGACTTGGCTCCACCCTCACCGTGCTGCTCACCAGAACCATCCGTGGGGCCGCTCCCCACAGCCAGCTCTTTGAAGCCTCCATGCTTTCTTCACAAAAGGGCCTGAGCGATCTTCCAGTGACCAGATGGGCACGGCTTCCCCTGCCCTTGTTGGAAGCCCTTCCCTGGCTTCTGTTGCTTTCTGGGTACAGTTCACACTTCCAGGGTGAGCCACAGGCCCCTCGGGTCCCACTGCAGCCCACCTCTCCTTTGCTCCCCGGCTCAGTGGATCCCACAGACCCCTCCCACGCCTGCAGGGCCTATGCGGGGACTCTGCCTTCTAGTGAGGCTCTTCCCGATCTTCCCAGTTCGCCCTCTCCTCGTGGAGTGCCCGCCCTTCAGCAGCTGTCTCTCGGGCACACGTTCCTAGGTCCAGCTCCTTGGCTCTGACTCCGTGGTGCCTCTTGTTCTGGGCTGTATTCTCATCGTTGTGGCTGTTTGTCCAATCTGTCCCCCCACTGGACCAATGTCTCCCAAAGGGAGGCTGCGGAAGCAGACACCTATGCTTTCTCCTGCAGTGTGGGCTACGGGACAAAAGTTTTCATTGCCAGAGGTGGTGCTGGGTAATTTTTTTATAAGAGTGGAACCTATGCACTTGGCCATAGACTGCATAACCCCACAGTGACGTCTGTTCCCCGTGGCATCTTCCAGGCCAGGCTCCTGCTGACACCCGGTCTGCATCAGGGAGGCAAGGCGGGAGGGAGGACGGGACTAGGCGGTGAGGGGCACATCCAGGGTCCACACTTGTCGAGCGAGGAGTAGACCAGGTGTACCTGAAGGCCAGCCCCACTTTCACATCGCCGTAGAACCATGGGTGCACTCGGTGAGGCTGGGGGGCTGGCCGTCCCTTGCTGCTTAGGGCCTGTATGCCCACACCCAGCGGCAGGTTATTCCCAGGCAGCAGGCATGCCCAGGGCCGGCCAGCTTGTGAAATAAAAAGATGCTTCAGCAAAAACCCTCAGGTGGTCCATTCCCCCCTGCTCTGCTCCCTGCCATCACCAGACTCCGAAGACAGAACTAGGCCTCTGCCCTTAACGAGCTTCCACAAGGCAGGGGGCAGGGAGCAGCCTGGTGTGCAGAGCCCCATCACCATTGGCAGTGGGAGTACTTGCTGACTGACCCCTTACTTCCCAGGAGATGGGCACGTGTGTCCCCATTTTACAGATGGGGAGGTTGAGGCTCAGTGAAGTTTATCAACGCATCCTAGAATGCTCAGCTAGTAAGTGGCAGAGCTAGGATTTGAACACAGATGGCATGGAATCAGAGCCCACTGTCTTCAAGGCTATATGACGTTGCCTCCCTAGGGAGGAGACTCAGAGGAAGGAGAGGCAAGCTCTGTCCTGAAGAGCCCAGGGAGAGCTTCCTAGGGATAGGGAAATAGGAGCTAGGCTGGAAGGCTGAGGGGGCGTTTCTGGGCTCGGGCTGAGCAGGGCACCCCAAGGTGTGGACAGATAGGTCCAGAGGCCTGACAGTGCGGGGAGTTCAGTGAGCTCCGAGAGGTTGGTGGTGCTTAACCATGAAGGCAGAGGGGCAGGTGGAAGTCGGTTGGCTTGGCCCAGATGAGGAAGAACCTTGACTGCCCAGCCAAGGAACTGCTGAAGGCCCTGGACATCCATATTTGCCTGTGGTTCTATGTGTGACTCTACTGACCTCAGCAACCTCAGGGCTGAAGCTCTGAGCTCTGTCTGTCTCTCTTACGGCAGGAGAGGTGCTGAGAGGGGACCGGATTGTCAACACCCCTTTCCAGGTTCTCATGAATAGTGAGAAGAAGTGTGAGGTTCTGTGCAGCCCGGCCAACAAACCCATGACGCTGACCGTGGAGCAGAGCCGGCTGGTGGCTGAGCGGATCACAGAGGACTACTATGTCCACCTGTAAGTGGGCCTCTGCGCCCTGCTGCCATCGGCTTGGGGGTGGAGGTTGGTGCGGGCGATGGCACACTTGAGAGAGGCCCTCCAGAAGCACTGAGCATGGCATTGGTTTCCAGCATTGCCGACAACCTGCCTGTGGCCACCCGCCTGGAGCTCTACTCCAGCCGTGACAGCGAGGACAAGAAGAAGGAGAAGGACGTGCAATTTGAGCATGGCTACCGGCTGGGCTTCACGGACGTCAACAAGGTGGAGTATCTGCGCTGTGCGTGGCCGGGGATTTTGGGGGCCCTGCCAGGAGGGGAGACAGCATCCCTCCAAGGTCAGACTCCATGTTAGAAGATTAAAGGCAATCCCTTCCCCCACACAAAAAAGTGGGATTTCATCATTTCTTAGGAGAGGGCTACATCGTAGTCATGACCTGTGGGCCCCTGGGTTGGATCATGCCTGCCTGCGCCTGCAGCTTCCCCTCTGTGAGCCTCCCTGTCCTCAACTGTGAAACGCAGTGCCAGCCATCTGTGCCCCATGGGGGTGTACAGAGAGCAGCAAAGCGTCCCTCTGGGCCCACTGTAGCACACACTCAAGCCATTGCCATCAAGTAGATGTCCACTGAGTAGCCTTGTGGCCCCCGATGGACAGGACAGGGTAGGACTGCCCCGAGGGTTTCTCAGGCTGAAGTCTCTGCAGAGAGACTTCACTGCCATATCCATGTTCCGGCGCCAGCCTTTAGGTTTGCCGCCAGTCCCTTCAGCCTCGGCGCCGGGGTTGCTTCCTTCTAGCACCAGACACTCCGAACCGCACCCACTGCCCTCGTGTCCCAGCAGGCGCACAGTAGCCCTGTAGGGCGGGCTAGGAGCAGCTCCGTGGGTCTCCCAGGCGGAATCTGCACAGGAGTAGAAAGCCTCCTCTTTCTGGTGCTGCCACACTGCTGCCCTCTGGGTTGTCGTGGCACAGTGTGTAAGCACTCGGTCAGCAGGGCCCCATTCTCACGGCACAGCCCTGAGAAGTAGGCTTACGGAGGCAGGTCTCTCTGCCCAGCTTTCTCATGATCTGAACTCATAGCGCCCACTCGGACTGAAGGGCAGGGGTGTTTCTTTTGGGGTACAACCCCATCCTGAAGGCTTCTTCCCTGACTGGAAAGAGCATTGGCAGAATGAGGCCCGAATCTTGGTCCCACTTACCTTTCCCCAGAGAATTCCAGAAAGGGCACGCTGTGTGCTTAGACTGCCCCTGAAGTGGGCAGGGGCAGAAAACAGGGAGACTTGACCTGAGTGGAGTCGGGTCCCATTCCAGCGGGGTGAGTGCTGTGAACAGGGAGAGAGCAGGGACTGATCCTGGGGCAGGTGGATTAGTGCAGCTTAGAAAATGATGGGGGGAAAGAGAGAGAGAGAAGAAAATGATGGCCCGAATGCCTAGGTGAGGGTTGGAGACGGCACGGGGAGAAAGAGCAGTGCCCTGGAAGGTGGGAGCAGCTGAGTGTGGGCGGGGCGCCTGGGTCTGGGCTCCTAGCCCCGGTCTGCATTGCTCTCTTCCAGATCTATCTGCACAATCACCTCTCGTTCATCCTTTACTACCACCGGGAGGACGTGGAGGAGGACCAGGAGCACATGTACCGCGTCGTCCGCTTCGAGGTGATTCCCCAGAGCATCAGGCTGGAGGGTGAGTGGGGAGGTCTGGCCAGAGGGGCAGGGCTGGACGGGCTGGGCTTCCACACCCAGGGGCTCCTCACCCCTGGCTCCTGAAATGCCCTCTAGACTGATGGGCCTGGGTATGGCCTTTGGCCTGCCTGAGCCAGGGCCACCTCATTCCCATTCCAGAGGGGTGGGAGGGCTGACATTTGTCATGCCCAGGGGTGCACACCTCACCATTCTTAACCACCTCCCAGCGACCTCCCAGGAGGCAAGCCTGCTGGCTACCGAGGAGGACCCAGAGACTCAGAGGGGCTGTAACCCGGCCGAGGGCAGGGCTGCAGCTTCTTCTGTTCTGCTCCCTCTGCTGGGTGAAGGATGGGCCCAGTCAGCAGGGAGAGAACTTGAGAGCCTAGGCCAGCCCTGGTGAGGCCTGCCCAGACCTGGTTTCAGCATCCTCTCATCCCCCCTCCCCCACCACAGGGCCTGGCCTCTGGTCCACCTGGTGGTTTTCTGAATGCTCTGGAAGTGCGTTTCAGATACAGTCTTAGACAGACCCTAGTGTAGGATGTAGACCAACCCCCTCCCGCCCCGGGGCAGTTACATGGGCAGACTGTGCTTGTCTGAACGTGGGGCCTTGGCAGCATCTGCTCTTGAAGCCTGGAAACCATGGCCAGTACCCAGCACGGGGCCTGGCGCAGCCACAGCCCTCCAGTTACTCCCGCCTCAGAGCCACCCTGGGCAGGGTTTCCGAGGCGAGACCACTGCTTGGAGCAGGACCCCCTCCCCTGCTCCCCCGAACCACAGGTGGGCTTGAACTTGCGGCTAGCAGACTGATGCTTACAGGACAGCGCCACCAGGGCGCTTCACCTGACACGTAAAACATGCCTCTTCTCAGCCCTCGGGTTGAATGAATGACCTGAGGGACAGGTGAGGAGGTGGGTGAAGGAAGGAAGGCGGCATCTTCAGGACTGAATCGCTAACATGCCAGGAGGACTGACTGAGTGAAGGATGCACGTGGTGGGGCGGGGTGAGGCAGCGCTGTGTGCTCTGTGGGGTGCTGGCGGAGTGGAGAAACGGGTGGGTGCAGTGGAGAAAGACTGAGAGGCCAGGGCTCTGGGGAGCCAATGTCACCAGCTGTCCCTACCTCCCCTGGGCCCCGAAGGCCTGGTTCCCGGCAGCTGCAGCCCCCTCAGGACAAGACTGAGTCTCTGTCTCTCACAGACCTCAAAACAGATGACAAGAGCTCATGCACCCTCCCCGAGGGGACCAACTCCTCACCCCAAGAAATTGACCCCAGCAAGGAGAATCGGCTCTTCTTCACCTACTCTGTACACTGGGAGGTGAGCGACCCGGAGCAGGGACAGGGAGGAGGGCTTGGGCCTGACCAGGAGCTAAGTACTCCCTCCCCCACCCAGGAAAGCGACATCAAGTGGGCCTCTCGATGGGACACTTACCTGACCATGAGTGACGTGCAGATCCACTGGTTTTCCATCATCAACTCCGTGGTGGTGGTCTTCTTCCTGTCGGGTGAGTGGTCTCAGGAGTCTGCAGGGGGTGGGGGCTGCTGCGGCGTTTTCAGGGCCAGTGTGGGGCACCCCAGGCATCAGGTGGACAGAGCTACAGGTGCTGTCTGCTTTGGAGCGCTCACCACAGGAAGTCAAATCCAAGGGGCTGTCCACAAGTTCATGGGGAAATTCTGTTCTCTCTCTCTGTTCCCTTTGTCCATGAATGTTTTGAAGCTCCCTCTGTCCTTTCTATGATGGATTCAGCCAAGGTCCTTTTGCTGCCATGCCCAGGTGTCTAGCCAGCCCCGCCCACGGTCTGCCCTCCTGGGCTCTGTTCTAGTGGTGGGAGGGGAGGGGGCTCCTGACACAAACAGCAGATGAGCAGTGGGGTTCCCACTGAAGCCAAGCGCTGTGGCCAAGGGGAAGCGTGGGCAACGGCTCCTTTAGAGAACGGCTGTGGGGGGAGGAGGTCCATCATTCAGAGACCCAGGGAGAACCCTGCTCTGCAGCCGGCCAGGCTGAGCAGGAAGCGGCTGGTGAGGGTGGTGGGCAGAGGTGAGTGAAGTGACTCATTTCACCATCAAATGAGAAGGCAGGAGAGCGTGGTTGGCTGCCATCGAGGCAGTTCCAGCCTGTCGCCACTCTACCACACGGTTTCCAGCTAAGCCTGTCAAGCTTCACGAGCGCAGACAGCCAGCCTCCTTCTCCTCCCTGGGAGCGCCTGGTGGGTTTGAGCCACGGACCTTGCCGCTACGGCCACTGCCGTGGCCTGCTGGCTTGCGCTGGCTGGGTTGTCCGAGGCGATCGTGCCAACCCTGCTCGAGGCCATGTTAGCTCCTGTTGGTGAAGTGTTCCAGCGGGAGCAGCTGCTTGGTCAAGGACTTCACGCTGCAACATCTCAGTCCTTGAAGCTCCATGAGCTAAACCTAGAAGCAGTGGCACCGTTAGCTCCAGATCAGAGAGCCTCGAGAGGGACCCAGGGCCATGGACATACAGAGAAGGGGCCTCTGAGCCGCTAGGGCTGTCGAGAGGGGGAGCTGCCAGTCAGCATGCGGAAGCATGAGGATTAGCCAGGGCAGGGAGGGGTATGCAGACAAAGGTAGTGAATGGCTGGGATCCAGGGGCTTCCTGAAGAGCTAACGAAAAGAAAACCAACAAGTCGCCAGAACTAGGGGAAGATGGGACTGGAGTGGAGAAGCTGGGGCTGCGCTTCCTGGAGCATGAGGAGTGTCCTTGCCCAGCTGCTTTTCATCCCCCTCCCTGGGGGTCCCCTCCCTGGACCTGAGACCCTGCACTGCCAGCTTCTGCTGGAGGAAGCCACACCATGCCAGGCGACAAGGCTGGTCATGCTCATGACTGCTGCTCACCCGTCTGTTTCAGGCATCCTGAGCATGATCATCATCCGGACCCTCCGCAAGGACATTGCCAACTACAACAAGGAGGATGACATTGTACGAGGTCTTGGCTGGGGAGGGAGGGACCAGGAGGCAGAGGGCAGAATCAGTGAGGGGGGGTAAGGGGCTGGCTAGCAAAGTAGCACTGTGAATCGTTTCCATGTGAATCGTTGGCCAGGAGACAAGCTCCTTCACATACCACCCGCGAAAGCATGGACCATTTTCTGAATGGCAATTGGCAGTTCATGAAAGAACTGTAAAATAGGAGCTTCCCATGAAAGGATAATTATTCTAGTCGAATTTTCCTCGGAATCCTGAGTCACGCCTGGCACTTAATCCACAGATGTTTACCGCAGCTTTGTTTATAATTGAGAGAAGTCAGGTAGAGCCGTTTTGCCCCACCTGCAGAGAAGTTAAATTATGACTTAGCCCCACCGGGAAGGTTGTGTAGACTTGAACACTGGCTGTTCAGGAAATGCCCACAGCCCAGCTGAGAGTGCCACTGAGAGTGACAGATGCACAGTCAACGCAGCGTGTGCCCGAGGGACACGTCCGTGCCGCCTATGCACACGTCACAGCGCGGAGACCCAGGAACAAAGTTCCTCACCCTGGAGTCGATTCTGACTCATAATGACCCTCCCAAACAGAGCTGAACCACCCCTGTGCGTTTCCATGACTGCAAATCCTATGGGAGCAGAAAGCCTCGTCTTTCTCTCCCTGAGAGGCTGGTGGTTTTGAACTGCTGACCTTGGCATTAGCAGCCCAGCACATAACCTACTACACCACCAGGGGGTGACATCATCAGATACTAGTCTCTTCCTCACACCTTTCTGTATTTTTAGAAGTTTGTCTGGCAGCATTATTTACTCATTTTTGTTCATTGAAAATCATATTAAGAAACTAAAAATCGATTTTACTTTTTTCCTTTTAACTCATACAAGCCAGAGCACCTGTTTCTGCTGTCCAACCCCCGTGTGTGGCAATGCAGCCTCTCTGGGCTTTAGAGCTAGAGTTTGGGGGTGATTTCTCCTGCTGAACCCTGGCCATCCTGGCTGTCCCTTCCTGTCCCCTGTGGTGCTCTTTTGAGGAGCACTCTCTCCCGTCACTGACACCCCTGTGTTTTCAGATTGTGCCAAGAAGGGACTGGTGAGCCCCTGAGGGATGCTCAGCCTGCAGGGGGCATGGGTCTTTGGGGGCTGGTCCCTGCGGGCCCCTGTCACTCTCTCCCTGGCCTGCAGGAGGACACGATGGAGGAGTCGGGGTGGAAGCTGGTGCACGGCGACGTCTTCCGGCCCCCGCAGTATCCCATGATCCTCAGCTCCCTGCTGGGCTCGGGCATACAGCTCTTCTGTATGATCCTCATCGTCATCTGTGAGTGCGCTGGGGCAGCAGGGACAGTACCTCAGGGAGAGCAGGGCGGACGCCCAGCTGAGGACGAAGGCTCGGTCCTCTTGGCCTCCCAGGCCAGTCCTGTGTGCAGTGTCCGCCATGGCCACTCAGTCCCTGAGGCTCACATCTCGGCTCTCTGAGGGGCCTTCTGTTGCGACTCAGCAGTCAGGAATGGCACTGGAACAAAGTTAAGTGACCTGCCCAAAGGTCACTTTTGGCTGGTCAGTGCCAGGGGGAGGACCTAAACAGGCTCCTTTCTCATGGTTTTAGTTGGCTGTGGAGTCCGTCTGCCTCGGTGTCCCTCTCAGCCCTGTGACCTCAGGCCAGCCCTTCACCCAGGGCCTTCGTTTCCTGGTCTGGAAACCGGGGGAGATGGCCCTCTCACTGGCAGGGAGACAGGTGGTCAGTAAGCCAGCATCTCCAAGGCCCTTAGCCCCAAACATGCTGTGTCACAACTGCCCTGCGGGCCGGCCAGGGCCTCGGAGCTGCTGCAACCCTCTGAGCCCCACAAAGACCCCCACCTTCTCCGTGCGTGGCAGGGAAGTACCCAAGGGAGAAGGCCGAAGATCTCCAGTGAGAGTGGGTGGTGGGGGCGGCGGGCAGCCCTGACCCTGCCCTCTCGCGCCCTCTGCAGTTGTGGCCATGCTGGGCATGCTGTCACCCTCCAGCCGGGGAGCTCTCATGACCACCGCCTGCTTCCTCTTCATGTTCATGGGGTAGGTCTGAGTGCTGGGGGGTGGCTGAGGCCCGCCACCCCCCCACCCACCCCAGCCCTGACTAACCCACCCCTGCTGCGGCTTGCTGCTCTTTCCCCACAGGGTGTTCGGTGGCTTCTCCGCTGGCCGTCTGTACCGTACGCTGAAAGGCCACCGGTGGAAGAAGGGCGCTTTCTGCGTGAGTGTCCTAACCCGTTTGTTTCTTTGTCTCGCACAGCCCTGGGCCTGTTTCCCCATCTGCCCAGTGGGGTTAGCTCTCAGGGTTGTTGCACAGGTGGAAAGAGAGGTGCACATAAGGCTCTTGGCACAGCGCTGGCACTCAATGCTGAAGGCCCTGGGGTGTGGGGCACAAACACAGTGACCCCAGCAGTGGAGGTGGAGTGCCAGGTTATGGCATCTCAGTCACCACGCTCTGTAGCCTGGGGGCCTCAGGGTGGCAGGAAGGAGCCTCAATTCCGTGTCACGAATGCTGCTTCTACATGCCTAGATCTAGCCCAAAGAGTCTTGAGTAAGTGGGCAGAGAACTGAGGTACTGGTGTCAGGCCACCTGGGCCAGACCTCCCGGTCCGCCCCTAGCGGTGACATAAAGGAGTATTTCTGGGCCTCAGTGTAGAAACGAGGAGCAGTCATCCCATCTCGAGCTTCTGGGAGACGAGAGGTGTGGAGTCCAGCATCTGCTCTCCCAGGACTCAGAGCCTAGCCTCTGTGATGTTGCTGTTGCAACCCAGAGGCTCTGGAGTGGGGCTGAGGCCTGCTGTCTTCTCATTCCAGTCCCCCGAGCCCTCTACCCTCAAACTCTTTGAAGCCCCTTGTAGATGTTGTCTAAGGTAGTCTGTCACTCCTGTACTGAGTGTCCAGTGTGTTCGCATTGCTGGACGGGCAGCCGGGAGGCAGTCAGGCCCTGCTTCTCCCAGGGAGCGCAGCCTAGCGGCCATGGGGCTGGCTCTGACCAGGGAACCAAACCGCATTACAGATGGGCTGAGGGCACAAAGCCGGAGGCCCCCATGTGGAAGTTCAGGAAAGGCTTTCTCGAAGGAAAGAGATGAGCTGAGTACTGAAGGGCTTGGGGGGATGGTGGGGATGGTGTGAGAAGCTGTGGTCTAGGATGCCGCTCCCAGCCTGCGCCCCTGCTTCCAGACAGCAACGTTGTATCCTGGGGTTGTGTTCGGCATCTGCTTCGTGCTGAACTGCTTCATCTGGGGAAAGCACTCGTCGGGAGCGGTGAGTGTCTCCCCATCCCACGGCTGGCAGCTGGGCTCAGCCCTACTTCCTGCCACTCGCCTTCCCGTTTCTGAGCCCCAGAGCTCTGTTCCCATCCCCTGGAGCTCACTGGGGTTTCCCCAGCCCTGCCCATCCATCTGCCCTGTCCTGACCCTGGCCTTCCTGTGGCCTCCTCTGGACCAATGCTCGCTTCTCTAAAGGGAGGTTTTTCACTGTCCAGGGGCCAACTGGGGAATTTCCCTTTGTTCTCAACTGAGGGAGGTGACTGGGTGTGCGTATAATCAGCTAGTGGCCCCAAACGGCATCACTCCCAGCTGCAGCCCTGGAGGTGCGGCCGGAGAGGAAGGGGAGGTTCTGCCAGGCCCAGTCCATTGGTAGCCGCTGCCTAGGCCTCAGCAAGTGGAGGCTGAGCCTGGCTGACTGGTCAGGCGGTGTCTTCTCATGGAGCCGGAGTTGCCATGGCCAGCCGCCCTCCCTGCAGGTGCCCTTTATGAGGCCCCGGGCAGCCTCCCAGGCCAGGCAGCCAGCAGAGGTTGAGAACTACACACTCATTGTAGAAACCGTGGAGAAGTTAGAGAAGACAAATCCTGAGTAATCCAACTGCCAAGGGATAAGTACTCAGTCTGTAATGTGTACTCTTTCCATCTTTTCCCTGTCCACAGATACATGTACAGCGGGAACTGTAACTTTAAAACCATCAAGTAATGTCAACGCGTAACTCACATGGGTGGGGGTGGGAATGGGGGTGCCGGGCCTCGATAAAAGCACTGTGTCATACATGTTGGAGACAAGAAGTCCTTTCTGCACATGTCTTGTGACCACTGTGAGAGAGAGTAAAGAGGGAAATGGGAGTTGGTCTGAACCTCCCACCCTCCACTGAGGAAGTACTGTGTGCTTTACCAAGCAGAGGGGAGACTGTCCGCTCCCATAAAGATTTCTCGTCTGGGGAAGTGAGTTCCCAGGGGCCCCGCTCTGTGATGGTCCAGCCCGAGTGTAGGAACAACACTCACCGTGTGCATATACGTCTACGATGTCCTCCCACCTCCCTTCATTTTCCCAGATCTCTCCTCCTTCCCTGCTCTTCCCACACTGTCTTGGGGCCAAGCTCCTTCTCTGGGACACCCCAGCTGCCCTGGGGCCCAAGGGCAGCTGTGTCCTCAGGCCCTGTGTGCGTGGCGGCCCGTCAGAAACCTGCCCCTGGGCCTTATGGGGGCCTTGTGGGCCCTGTGTCCCCAGGTGCCCTTCCCGACCATGGTGGCTCTGCTCTGCATGTGGTTTGGGATCTCCCTGCCCCTCGTCTACCTGGGCTACTATTTCGGCTTCCGCAAGCAGCCATATGACAACCCCGTGCGCACCAACCAGATCCCCCGGCAGATCCCCGAGCAGCGGTGGTACATGAACCGGTTTGTGGGGTGAGTTCATCTGCGCAGGTGTCCCTGAGCTGTTCCCCCAGTCCCAACCCCAACTCTCTGGTATCTGGCAGACCTGCTGCCGCCTTAGGGCTTAGCTTCCGCTCACTCCGAGCTGGTGAGCAGCAGCCGCAGCAGCCTTGGTGTCGGCCGAGGACCCAGGCCAGGAAGGGGAGTGGGAGGGGTGTGAGACAGGTCAAGTGCAGCACTTAAAATTAAAAGTTAGGCACATCACCTCATCTATCCGTACCTCTTTATAATGGGGAGAATGATCCCCACACTTGCTCCCTCTCAAGGGGTTACTATGCTCCAAACTGCTGCCAAAAGAGGGCACTCTCGCATGCCCTCTCGAGTTAGCTCTTGACCCTGGTGCTGGCCTGGCGGTCTCCCTGCAGCGTCACCCTCCCTCCCACTGCAGCATCCTCATGGCCGGGATCCTGCCCTTCGGAGCCATGTTCATCGAGCTCTTCTTCATCTTCAGTGTGAGTCCTGGGGTCTCACCTTCATCCTGAATGGGAGTAAGAATCCTGCCTGTCTGGGTGGCTTTGAAGGTCAAATGAGCTGGTAGGGGCACTGGGGGAGGTGTTTGAGGCTCGGGGTGGGGGTTGGCGAAAAGACCACGTCAGTGAAACTGCAGTGTGAGTCACCCCCAGGATTCGTCCTGAACCCCTAGCTGTTTGCACCTCAGTTACTTGCTTTAAAACTCTGAGGAAAATGGGGGCGTGGGGGTGGCCCTTGCTTCCCAGGGTCACCGTGAGGCTGAACCGCCTCATGTGAGAGGTGCTGGTTAGTGGCTGCAGAAGTGCGGACGGCCCTCCTGTCCCAGGAGGCCTTCCCAGAGTCACGCCAGCCTGACTGCCGCAGCGTAGTGTGTGATGGGATCAGGACAGTGTCCCCGTCCCTGCCCTGCTGAGTTCCAAAGGGCGCCTTTCCTGAGCCCAGGTGGGGTGTGGGGGCCAACCCCTGAAGGCCAGCTGTGGTCTGTCCACCCGCAGGCCATCTGGGAGAACCAGTTCTATTACCTCTTTGGCTTCCTGTTCCTCGTCTTCATCATCCTGGTGGTGTCCTGCTCCCAGATCAGCATCGTCATGGTCTACTTCCAGCTGTGTGCAGAGGTGAGGCCGGGCCACCCCGATCAGCTCATGAAGAGGCTAGTCTGGGTTTGCAGTAGGGATGCGCACACTCACGCACACACCGGGCCTCTTCCTGGCCCTGAGGTCTTGACTCAGTAAGTGACTTGGCCCCACAGAGCCCACACTGGACTTGGTGACACCCAGCTCAGCGCATAGCAAAGTGGCCACCACAGCTTGGTGAGAGGACAGCTGGCTTGTCAGTTGTGAGTCCACCCCAGTAGTAGCTTTTTCAACAGGTCCATGCAGCCGAGTGACCCGTCCTCCCTCTGGTGACCAGCTCTTGGAAGGGCAAGGTAAACCTGGGCTCTGGAACGAGCTGCCAAGCCCAGAGTCCTGGCTCACCCAGGCAGGAATAGGACCTGCCTGAGGGGGTGCTCAAGGGTCCCGTGAGCTGGCCTGCACAGCACATAGGAAGTGCCAGGCTGGAATTGCAAAAGTTACCTCCTTGTAACCCACGGTCCTGGTATAACCACTATCACAGCAGAGAGAAAGTGTTCCCATCACCCTCCGACCTCTTCTCCCCCAGCGTTGTGAGCGTGAGCTTGCAGGCACCTGTGACCCTCAGGCGGTGGGTCTGCGGGAGATGTGGTGTCACTCTGTCCCTGGTTCCTTCGCAGGATTACCGCTGGTGGTGGAGGAACTTCCTGGTCTCTGGGGGATCTGCGTTCTACGTCCTGGTCTACGCCATCTTTTATTTCGTTAATAAGGTACTGCTCTCCTTAGGGGAGCTCCTTTTCCCTCTCAGGCCAGGAGGGTGCTGGGGGGCAGGGGGAGGCAGGGATCAGATGTCTGGGTCTTACTGTCTTGCCAAGAGAGGGGAGGGCAGAACCATGATAGAACTGCTGCTGCTCTGGAGTCGGGACCTTCGGGGAAAGGAGAGAGTCTCTCTGAGAGTCTCCCTTGTCTGGGAGACAAGAGCCTGCAGGAGAAAAACAGTACATGCACACACACACACACACACACACACACACACACACACACACTACGTGGTGCATTCATGTGTCACCTCACCAGGAAGGCAGGGCTGGGAAAGAGTCGGAAGAAAGATCCCGCATTCCCCCAAAGAAGATAGGCAAGAACAGGAAAATGACAGCATAAAGACAGTTGGTGAGAGGACTTAAAGACAAGACTACAATTAATTGTCTCTAGAACCTAAGGATGGGAGCTCAGGCTTCCTGTTCCGGCCGTGCTAGGAGAGGGCAGGAGGGCTTCCCCTGCATCCAGGAGGCCAGCTGGCAGCTGGACAGCCGGCCCTCCCCAAGTGTGTCAAATGAAAGCGGGGCTCTGTGCCTGGTGTTTGCTTGGTTGGCTTCATTCTGCCGGCATCTCTCTCTACATGGGGACCAGAGGGCGCCCTCGAGCAGGGCTCGCCTTTACTGTCAGGTGTCAGCCTCAGGCAGCCCTGGGGCTGTGGTTGTGAGTTGAGCTGTGACCCTCGAGTTCAGTGGCTCCAAACCACCAGCCATTCCTCAGGAGAAGGATGAGGCAGTCTTGGGAACCCACATGGACAGCTCTCCCCTCTCCCCTAGGGCCTCTCTGAGTTTGCATCGGCTGGATGGCAGTGAGTTGGATTTGGGTTTGGTCAGCCTCAGGGCTTTACTGGAGTCACATGCCCCCTCCACTGTTTGCCAAGACCCCTCAGATGATGTGTCCTGCTTGGCTAGCGTCAGCCTGGCTCGAGGATTGACAGTCCCAACAGAACCACTGGGTAGGGAGTGGGGTCCCCCAAACAAAGAACCTGGAAGAGGTAAGACAGGAACCAGCCACTGTTGTCCTCCACTGACCCCCTAGAGCGAGCATATCATACCCTCTGGTCCTTCTTCCCTTCAGCCCCACTCAGCCTCTCTGACGCTCAGAACCCCTCCTGACCCCTTCTGTGAAATGAGGTCTTTGGCCTGCAGGAGGCCTAGGGCCTTTCCAGCTCTACCTCCTGGCCCCTTTTAACCACCACCCTGCCCCTCCCTCTCCAGCCATGAGAATGTTTCTAAGAATGGGTTGACCACACACAGTGTTCGCCCCCAGTGTGAATTGTCTTCTGGGGTCCTGGCCTCCCAGGACCCTGGGACAGACCTGTTAGAACAGTCTAGAATGTGAGTGTGTTCAGAGCACGGGGTCAGATGTGAATGGAGGTGACGGGAGAGTCTCTGGAGGAGAGGCTGTAGGCCGAGCTGGCTTGCTGGCCTCCAGCTGGGCCCCTGGCACCATCCTCAACCCTGCCTACTGCTCTGGCCTCACAGCAGTCCACTCCTTAATCCTCAGGCCCAAGAAGGGGCACCACTGCGGCCACTGCTACCCAGGCTTATCTCTGCCCTAGGAAGACTCTGCCTACCACTGGAGGTAGTGGCATTGGGCCTTGGGCTTCTCGCTCTTTAGACCCAAGTTCAAATCCCAGCACCCTAGCTGTGTAGCTGGGTGATGGTGAACCCCTGTGCTCCAGCAGTTCAACAGAATAGTAACCTTCCATTGTTGGACACACACACACACACACACACACACACACACACACACACACACACACACGAGGCAGTCCTGGTACACGTACAAGTGTGCCAGAGCTGTGAGCAGCGTTCACTGGCCTTAGTGCTGCCACTACATCATTGGGGTGGCGGGTCACGTTGCTGGGGTCGGCTGGCACTAAGCGTCCACCCGTCTTCTTGCCCCCCCTTGTGACCCAGCTGGACATCGTCGAGTTCATCCCCTCCCTCCTCTACTTTGGCTACACGGCTCTCATGGTCCTGTCTTTCTGGCTGCTCACGGGCACCATCGGCTTCTACGCTGCCTACATGTTTGTGCGCAAGATCTACGCCGCCGTGAAGATCGACTGACTAACCAGGGTGGACCATGGCCAGGCCCACTCTGTCCTCGGACAGGAAAGCCACCCTGCGTGGGGACCCGCAGGCACACAAAATAAAAGTAACTCCTGCTCATTTGGAATGTGACTCCTGGCACGGTGTTCCTGGATCTGGGGCTGCGCGGGGAGGGGCGACCTGTAGATAATCCTGCATTTTCCTTCATCATCATATTCCAGTTCTATGGGGGATGACTTTTTTGGTGGGTTCCCCCCACACCTTTTTTTTTTCTTCCATGCTAAAAAAGTTCCTTCCAGCAGGAACTCTTGAACCTGTTTATTCAGGTTTGTTTTGGGTTTGAGCTTTTGGGGTTTTTTTTCCCCCCTAAGTGTTTTATTTTGGACAAGTGGATCCAGGATGGATAAATTCACCGTGATGCTGGGTTTTGGTCACTGGCTCCACCTCAGTTCCTCAGAGCTGCTGGCCACCCCATGATGACCTGGAAGAGGAGGTGCCGGGAGGCCCTCCTGGGGCCGTGCCCCTGCCGGCGGGCCTTCACCACTGAGTCCAGGATAGAGCACAGCGCGCGGCCCAGACCTGTGTGCTTAGTGCCAACCAGCCTCCGCCACCTGTGCCCGAGAGGGCTTCAGCCAAAAGAGCAAGCTCGAACCACCCTGGCACAGAGCATCAGGAGGGTGCTGTACCCAGCCAGGAGGAAGAGAAGAGACTTGCGGTAGCCTGGCCCCCAGCACTGCACCAAGGAACCTGGAACCAGGGCCGAGTCTGTCTGCGGAGGGGGACTGCAGCCGCCCCGTCGGGATTGCACCGATCTGCAGGAGGCTGCTCCTCTCCCCAGCATGTGCTGGAAACAGGCCCCTCCTTTTGTGGGCAGGGAGGGCCTTCTCTGTGTGGGGTCCCGGGCCTCCCTCCATGTCCACACTCTCACACACACACACACACACACACACACACACACAGCCGCCTCTCCAGGACTCCCAGAAAAGAAAGCACTGTGAGGAGAAAGGGGAGGTAAGTGCTGCGGGGCCTGCCCGAGGCCCTAGGGCTGGTCAGGGGCCCAGGCTCTGGGCAGTTAGGACAGGGCTGCTCCACCCCACCCTGTCCCACCCCCACGTCAAAACCGTTCGTGGTCCAAGACCAAACCCACTCTGGGTGAGCGGGTAAGTGGGACTCCCATCACGAGACACAGCTCCCGCTGCAGGGGGGCTAGCTACACCCCCAGTCTCCCAGCAGCCCTCACCAGCTCCATCAGTCCAGCCAGTGAGCTGCTCACTGGTCTCTTGGTGACCGGCAGTGCCAAGCAGTGTCCACCAAGATCCCATCAAAGAGAGGGAACCCAAGCATAAAGAATGATTTTGAAGTCATTCATTCAACCTTGAATTCCCCGCCCCCCCCCCAAGAGGTTGGTTTGTTTTTTTTGTGGGGGAGGGAGTGGGAGTGGGGCAATGACTCCTCTGAGGGATCAGTCAGTATCGATTTCTCTCTTTTTTAATCCTCATCACTATTGTTTTTAATTACACAATGCCTGTATGCCTTTTTTCGGTCCAAATTGTAAATAAATGTGTCATCACCCTGTGGTTCTGAGTCCGGAGTCTCCTGGCAGGGTGGTGGCATGTGAGGGAGGCAACTTCCCCAGATGGGTGGGGTTGGGCGGTTTCCCTCAAAACTCATTCCAGGGCTTGGGCCCCTGCTGCTCCCCTATCTGCCTTGGGAAACAGTTGCCTGCCCTGTCCCACAAGCAGGAGCTGGCTATTGGGTGGGAGCGTTGGTGGCGTTAGGACTTGGATTCGTGGTGTGTCTTACAGCCACGTGACTTCACCTCTATCATGGACACAGGGCTTCTTCCAAGCAAGCAACAGGGAGAGAGGATTGATTGATGGATCACCCAGGCCGGAGATGAAGGAGCCCCACAGACCAGGCTGGCTGCCCTCGTGAAGATTGGCAGCCTCAAATCTCTGGAGGGCTGCTCTGGATCCACATGGACCTGACGGGAGGGGCTCGGTTACATTCATTGGGTTTGGGTGTTGGTGGGATCAAGGAGCTCACAGGCTAGCCTCAGGCCTCTGCCTGCCCCACAATCCGTCTTGGCCCCAGTGAGGAGCGGGTAGAACAGAGCACTCCAGACCTACATCATCCAGTTTGTTAGAACCAGAGAGAAAGTACCTTGCTCTTGACTTGAATGGATTCAATATCTATCAACTCAAAGCCACGTACACCCTCTGATTGGCATCACCCAGATTGCTATGTACATGTCTTAAGCAGCCACCCCTCCTGCTGGAGTGAGGGCTAGAGGGGAGGGCAGGCTGGTGATGGCCCAGCCCGAGCACAGGTCTTGAGTGTGCTAGATACTGTAGGTTTTAGGCCTGGTGACAAAGGACGTTTCCCAAGGTAAGGGATGTGGAGCAAACAAAACATTACCAGTGACGCATCCCCTCCCCCAACTCCAAGCTTCAGTTCCCTTGTCTGCAGCGGGGCTGGTTCCAATTTTTGGACCTCTGTCCCAGGCACCCTCCCTAACTGGTCAGTCTCAGGTTGTTAGACCCCTGTTACAGAAGCGGTTACTAGGTATGTTAGGTTTTTCTAACCTTGGATTTTAAATAATTGTATTGAGGTATCGTGGGCATAAACTGCAGGCGGTCCCCAAGCTATAAACATACAGCTGGTAGTTACAAACTAGCCCATCTCTAACGGGTTCCATTAAAAACTGGAGGGGTATACGAAGGGTACCCCTCAAAACAATACACCTGCTCATACAGCCATTTTAGTGTACCAGTTTTTGGCAAAAAACAGGATACCTTTCTTGATCCACACACCTTACTTACCTGACCTCATTCCATGTGACTTCTTTTTGTTTCCATGAATGAAGAGGGACATGAAAGGACAGCAATTTGATGATGCAGAAGAGGTGAAGACAAAGCAAGGGAGGTACTGCCAGCCAGCCAAACAAATGAGTTTGAAAATGTCTCCAAGAATGGAATCACAGATATGACAAATGGAGAGTACTTTGAAGGGGATGAGGTGGTTTTGTAAAAAAATTTAGATATATAGCTTTGAAAAAATTCCATTTTGGGGGGGAGGGGTGTGACTCCCTCATACAGTGCTTGGTTATACAGAGGAGGCCCTACTCTACAACACACGTCAAACATCAAAGCTTTGTTACTGTATTGTGTTAAAGAGATTTGCTTGTATGTATCTGCAAGTCTAATGTTTTTCGTGCATAGAGAGGCACTCAACATTCTAAAACAAATGTTTGATTGACATTAGGTACTAACCAGTCTGACTTCGACAGAAGTAAGCCTTACAGACAGAAGCAGGGATGGACAGACGATGCATTTTTGCACGTTAGACCATCGCACCATGAAGATCTAAAGCACATCCCTCAAGCCAGAAGCCGCCTTTGGCCTGGGGCTGCTGTCACGCTGCCCACGCTGCTGCCTCCTGTTACTGCTGAAGAAAGAGTGCGTTTCTCTTAGTCGAATGGACTCGCACCGGGCCCTGTGCACGCTGATTTGGTTTCTTTCCGTCTGCGTCTTAATTTGACGACTCACCCAGGTTCAAGGTACCTAGAATTTATTCCTTTTTACAATTCGGAGGAGTGCTGGAGAGGGACTCCTGATGGGAGGTCAGCCCCTGCTGCTCCACAGGAGAGAGATGCGACTTGCACTCGACTTGCTACTCCAGTGCGTGCGGGCAGTTTGGCCCTGGCCCCGGGGGCTGTGAGTCAGAATTGCCTGAAAGGCCGAGGTTGGGTGGGGTTTGGTTTCAAGGTTGGCTTTCCCACCATTTGGTTTCTCCCTCCATCTGTTGACCAACTCCTCGGTGGTTTCCAGTGTTTTCCGATCCCTAACAAAACTGCCCTGAACTCAGAGACAAGTCTTTGTGTGGCCGATCTCCTTGTCTGGGGTAAATGCTTAGCAGTGAAATGGTGGGCTCAGGTGGTAGGGGTCTACTACCAGCTGTCCCCATGGTGGTTGGGAATATGGGTCCCACTTTTTTCTCATCGGAGCCCTTGCTCTGGCCTGCCTTGGGCATTGTAGCCAGTCCAACAGGTACCAAGTGGTACCTCAGCGTGGTTTTCATTTCCATCTCCCCTTGTGGAAATTTACATCGAGCATTTTCTCCTCTGCTTATTTGTTGTCATATAGCTTTGGGGAAGCATCTGTTCAAACCTGGTGTTCTTTTCCTTACCTGGGTGATTTGTTTCCTTACTGTTTGGAGACCCCCGATACTGTGGACACGGCCGATCCATGTTTTCACAAAGACAGTTGTCCAGGCCATGGCTGTTCACTCTCCACGGTGGCATTTGAACAGCGGAAGTCCCTGTTTCGATGGAGTCTAATTTAGTCTCTGATGCCGTCTTTGCTCACCTAAGAGTGCAGAGGGTTTTGCCCCGGTGTTCCCTTCTAGACGTTTTCTAGTTGTAGGGTTACATGAGGTCAGTGATCCATTTTGAGCTGCTTTTCGTATATACGGTGTGAGGTGCGGCTCCCTGCTCGTTTTCGTGCGTGTGGAAACCCAGCTGTTCCACAATCTGTTGAGAAGGCTTTCCTCCTTTGCCTGGGTGCCTTGCACGGGAATTATCCCTAAAGATGGACACTTGTTTCGGTAGTTTCTGTTCTGTTCGATCTCTGTTCACTCATGCATCATGGGGTGGGGGTCTACTGTGTGTCTGTAAATTGGGTGAGGGTTTACAAATCAAATAGCCATTTTTAAAAAATACTGGGTGACTAGTTTTCTTACTGTTTTGAGACTTACGGTCATTTAAAAATAAACCTGATAAAACATCAAAAATCTTATAAACTGATTTTATAAAAACATTTTATAAAAATTGATGTAACATTTTTTATCGTTTTCAACTATGGATGTATCAAGCCTCCCAATGACGTGCTCTGCGCGGGGGTCTGTTTTATATCCCAGTTCCCCACTGTTGGCCCCCTGGGAGAAGCAAACAGCCGAGCACTCAGCTACTCGTCCAGCGGTTTGCGGTTTGAACCCACCCAGGGACACCTGGGGAGACAGGTGTGGTGAAAGGGCCCAGGCTTGAAAGCCCCGTGGAGCAGTTTGACTCTGAAGATGGCACGGGGTTGCTGTGAGCCAGAACCGACTGGACCCAGTGAGTTTGGTTGTGTTATGTGCCAAGTGGTGTGTCCGGTTCAGGAAGGCAGCAGGGAACAGACAGCTGTGCCGACTCATGAGGGGTACCAGGCACATCTAACACTGGCCCTTCCAACACTGTCAGAGGCAGTCCCGAAAACGGGGCAGAAGTTATGGAAAGAGGTCGGTGGTGCCACCCAGGCAAACGCCAGGAAGTGTGTGTGGAGGAGGCAGTACCTTGAGGGGTGCCGCCTCCTTCAAAATTAGAAGGCAGTCTTGGTGGCTCCATGGTTAAGTGCTGGCCTGTTAACCAAAAGGTTGGCCTTTGGAACTCAAGCCCCTCTGCTGGGCAAACCGGTGTCAGTCTAGCTGATGGATTCACCGCCTTGGAAACCAATGGAGCAGGTCTACTGTGCCTTAGAAATCAACCTCACTGCCAATGAGTCGAAGTGGACTCCTGGCAACCCTGTAGGACAGGGTAGAACTGCCCCCATCTCTCCTGTGAAGCAGCTGGTAGTTTTGAACCACTGACCTTACGGATGGCAGCCCAACTTGTAACCAGGACACCACCAGGGCACCTGTTTTGCCCTAGAGGGTCGTTAAGAGTAGGGATTAACTTGATGGCATTGGATTTTAAGGAATTTGACCCTTCTCCACTTGGTGAGTAGACGTGAGGGCCACGTGCATGGTGTCACGGGTTTTGTCTGGTCCATATCAACCTGCGCCCGGCAGTCCTGAGTCAGCGGGGCTGGTGGGCCCTGTGGATCAGGGGCCTCGGGGCTCACCACCCTGAGTCAACATTTCGTTTTCCTGCTGAGCGAGGGCCTTCTTGAATCTGCATGTTGAAACCGCACCCTTGGAGGAAAATATCAAAGTCCCCAGAGTTGTGATCAGGGCAATTGGCGAACACCAGTCATCGCCACCGTTTTCAGACAAGAAAAAACCCCGTCCAAAGTTCTTTCCTAGGCCGACAAGAGAGGCCTGAGGCTGGAGGTGAGCAAAACCTTGTGTTTGCTTTTTCAAGGGCCACTAGAAGTACCCTCCTCGTCCTTGCCCCTTGGCTGAGCCGGGGGGGAACTACATGGAGACATTTCCTGCCTCAGCTCAAGACTGGAGAAGGGTCCGCCACTCATGGGCCTTCTAGTCTCCGTCCATGCGACCACCTTCATCCGCCCCCCAGACCCCCTGCTCCTTGGGCATGACTGCCCTCCCTCCCTCCACGAAGAGGTGATGAGCCCCAGAGACTGTCCCAGTTGTGGGGAGACTACAACAAACAGAAGCCCCCCCCCCAGCCCACCAAGCACAAGGCAGATGAAGAAATGGACCTACACTGTAGCAGCAGGTGGTCAGAAGACTTACAGAATCCTAGGTCGGAAGGAGAGTGAGGGGCAGGGTGTTTTCCAGGAAGGGTGGTCCCGGGTGGTCCCCTGAAGAGGTGTGAGTGACGAGCGGAACCAGCGGCACAACTGTCTGGAGAAGGCGACTCCAGGCAGAGGACAGCAAGCAAGGAGCCCCCGCCTCTTAGCTGGAGGCTGGAGTCACTTACGAGAGCGGTGGTGGCAAAGGAGGTGAAGTAGAAGGGGCCAGAAGTCAGATCCTAAAGGTCTTGCAGGCCGGGAGTACCGTGAGGTTGGTACCTTGGAAGGATTTGCAGCAAAGTCGCAGTCTGATCTCGATGTAGCGGCCACTCTGACTGCTGGTTACCTGTATAAGCACCCGGCACATAGTAAGTGCACATAAATGGTGGTGAAGTCTCCTTGTATTTCAGCTTCCCTACTGGCCTCACTGAGTCCCCAGTGCCCAGTACAGAGGGGTTGCTAAGAGGTAAGGATAAACAAGTAGGAGTGCCCCCCCCTCAAGGGTTGCTGAACACCCCTGGCTAAGTCCAGCCATGGTGTGACCAAAGGTGTCACACAGCAGAGAAAGCAGCTATAGGCAAGCACCATTGTCCAGGACCTGAGAAGGTAAGGGTGCAGCTGGACCCTAATTTGGGGCAGAAAACAATCCGAGGAATCCTGGGGGTGTAATGAGTTGCCCTTGGGCTACTACTTGCAAGGTCAGCAGTTCGTTTGAATCTACCAGTTACTCCAATCGAGAAAGGAGAAGGCTCTCTAGTCCTAGAAAGATTCGCCGCCGTCTCAGAAACCTAAGGAACCATTCCACTTTGCCCTGTAGGATTACTGCGAGTTGGGAACACTTGACGGCAGGGAGTGGCAGGGAGCCAACACGTACTCCCAGCCACCAAGCATAGGTAGCAAAGCCCGAGGACACCCAATTCCAGGATCGCCGGGGGCTTGGGGACTTAGAGGCTCACCCTGATTCCCCAGAGCGGGGCAGGGGCAGGCGCTTGGCACACAAGAGAAACAGGATGGAGCATGGCCAGGCAGGAGTGCCCAGAATTCTGACTCTAGATCATAGGTTCCCAAACTTCTTTGGCTTACTGCTTCCTTTTCTCAAAAAAAGAAAAAAATTAGCAGTCACCTCATCCCCAGCAATGAAAAATTTTTGTACTATAGCCCATACGTCAGGATAAAATGTCCCAAACTCACTGCCATTGAGTCATCCCAAATCATCGTGACCCCATAAAGTATAGAACTGCCCCAGCGGGTTTCTGAGACCAACTTTTTTGAGCTTCGTTTTTCTTCCCTTAGAGTAGCTGGTGGTTTTGAACTGTCGGTCTTGCAGTTAGCAGCCCAACATATAACAATTGTGCTACCAGGACTTCTTCTGAAGCCCTGCCTTCCCCTGCCAGTTGTTCTAGAGCAAACACACACACACCTGCCAGGCCAGTGGGATTCCCACTTTGGGAAGCACCACTCTAGATCCTACTTGGGAGATGGTAGATGGAGGGCTTCCGGAAGGAGCTGCAGCCTGGAGAGATGAATGAAGTTCAAACTGCAGGCGAGAGAATGGGTTTACCAATACTCCTCTCCCCTTGCCTCAATTGCCCTGGGAGCTCCCCCTAAGCCACAGCTGATCTCCCTCCCACTGCCCACCTTGAGTGAGAGCTGAAATTCTGAGTGGTCGGTGTATCCGCAATGCAGCATGGGTACAAGATAGGCTGGGATCCACAAGGTGGGCACTTTGAAACCACCAGCTGCTTCTCAGGAGAAAGGGATTTCCACTCATATAAACAGTTACAGTCTCGGTATCAGGCATCAAAGAACAAAAAATCATATCATTGTGAATGAGGGGGAGTGGAGACCCAAAGCCCATCTGTAGGCAACTGGACATTCCTTTACGGAAGGGTTGCGCCGAGGAGACGAGTCAGGATGCAGTGTAGCAATGATGAAACATACAACTTTCCTCTAGTTCCTAAATGCTTCCTCCCCACCCCCCCCCACCCACTATCATGATCCCAATTCTACCTTGCAAGTCTGGCTAGACCAGAGGATGTACACTGGTACAGATAGAACTGGAAACACAGGGAGTCCAGGGCGGATGACCTCTTCAGGATCAGTGGTGAGTGGCGATACCAGGAGGGTGGGGTAGAGAGGGGGAACTGATTGTAGGGATCTGCATGTAGCCACCTCCCTGGGGGACGGACAGCAGGGGGGCCGTGAAGGGAGGCATCAGACAGTAAGATATGACAAAATAATTTATGGATTATCAAGGGTTCAGGTGGGAGCGGGGAAGGAAGGGGAAAAAAATGAGCTGATGCCAGGGGCTTATGTGGAAAGCAAATGTTTTGAGATTGATGAGGGTAACGAATGTGCAGATGTGCTTTATACAATTGATGTATGTATGGATTGCGATAAGAGTTGTATGAGCCCCCAATAAAATGATTACAGTCTCGTAAACTCACAGGACAGTTCTACCCTGTCCTATCGAGCATCTCAGCGTCAGCATCAACTCCATGGCAGGGAGTCAAGTGCCTTCCAGTACTTAGAAACCCAGACGCACTGCCATCGAGTCCACGCAGACTCCTACCGCCCTGATAGGATGAGTAAAATCGCCCCTGTGGCTTTATGGGAGCAGTCAGCTTCCTCTGTTTCCCGTGGTTCAGTTAGAGCCCTAAATCCATTCTGAGTCTCGGAGATTCAACCTCCCCTGAGTTATTTCTGACCATCAGCTGGGCAACTTGAAAGGCTTTGCCCTCAGGGTGTGTATGCTGCCACTCTGCTGGCCAGCCCAGGGAGGGGCAGCCTTCCCTTCAGGAAGGTGCCTGAGTGTGATCTTGATGGAAATTGGGGTACGAGGGTCCCCAGGGTCATGGACCTTACCCAGCCCCAAGTGATCAGAGGGCCTTGAATCAATCTTGTAAATTTTCAAAACCTGTAACGGTGCATCCCATCACGGTCCCTTTCCCACTCCCAGTTTCCGCTACAATGGTGGCGAGTTGACTTGCCACCAGTCACAATGCCGTGCCTGTTTCTCCCGTTTCGCACACCCCAGTTAGTGGCCACGTGGCTGGAACCCTTTGGGCACCATGAGGCCTTCGTGCTGGTGCTGATCTCCTTCGTGCAGATGACTCCCTTTTCTCCCAACGTTGTCTGGTGTCAGACTTCATCAAGTCTGGATGCAGCCTGGAGAGATGTATGAATGTACTTGAATTGAGGGTCTCTACCCCCCACCCCACTAGACTAAAAGGGAATGTCTCCACTCAGCAAGCAAAGATGTCCTATTTTCACAAATGGGACTCGGCCTACCCACCAGCCTGGCCTTCCCCAAACAGCCATGCTCAGGGCACCTGCTGTGGACACATTCTGCAGTGCCTACAATGTCTGTGTGCTGTGACGAGAACTCAGTCTACCCACCTTCTCAGCAACTGCTCGGTCCCCAAAGGCCAGCTCCAGTGTCCCTTCTTGAAAGAAACCTCCCTCTAATTCCTGTGGCCTTGAGTTGGGGTGAGGTGGGGATCAGGCAGGGCCCTGTTTCCTGAGGGTGACCTCTATGTTCCCATTGAGGCCTCTGGTCTCCATGGAATTATAAACACTGCCTCTCTGCCCTTCCCAGCTACATGGTCAGTCTTCAACTCCTTCCACCCAACAGGCACGGAGCCTGTTCTTCCTTGTTTTATCAGGGCCCAGCACCCTGGGTGGTACCAACAGAGACTGGGGAGTTGAGGCACCTTGGAAAAGATCCATTTTTGAAAAGTCAACGTATTCTGGACACATGAGCTTGCCCAC
>NW_022109491.1:24837865-24840022 GCF_000313985.2 Echinops telfairi | reverse complement strand
TGGTTTGACAGGCAGCAGAGAGGCTAGTCTTGGGGGCTGGAGGGAGAACAGGGAATGGGATGGAGTGGGGGTGTTGGGAGAAGTCAGCAGGACAATGTGGCCAGGATAAGAAGAGAAATGAATATTTTTTCATATCAGTGGTGGGCTTTGGACAAGATAGGTACATGATGTAAGTGATTTCCCACCCCAGGTGTATAGGTTTTTATTACTTTATATCATGATGCAGAAGACAAAGTGCCACAAGCCCCCTTTTAACCGGACAAAGGCGCTTTATGAATACTTTTGTTGAGAGACATGTTAGGCCTAGTAGTGTCATGGCAGGGCATAGAGTCATCCCAAACACCCAGAGGTACAGGGTGCTTCCCAAGTCCTCCAGGACCACCTCCTGCAAACCCCACTTCAAAAACCAGGTCAAAGGGACAGGCCTCAGCAACTTGTTAGAACTGCCAAGAGCCATAGATCATTTCCAGATGGTCTGAAATTGGTGTGCCTATAAATGTTCTCAGAGAAACACAGCAAGCAGGCGGGGCACCTGGACTTCCCCAGCAGGATTGCAAGACAAGGGGACACATAGGGTCTTAATTCAAAGCCATGAAAACACAGCACCGACTCTACCTTCTCAAGGTGGTCATTGGAGAGAGAGTGAACGAGCAAGGTCAAGCACACAAGGCAGAGGACCTCGATGCAAACTCATGGTGACCCTACAGGACAGGTAGAACTGCCCCTGTGGGTTTCCAAGATGGTAACTCTTAACAGGAGTTGAAAGCCTCATCTTGTTCTCCAACGGAGCAGCTGGTGGTTTCAAACTGCTAACCTTGTGGTTAGCAGCCCAATATGTGACCACTATGCCATTGATGAACCAGAAAAGACAGGAAAACCCAGGACCCTCTTCCCTCCACCCACAGGCCGGCATTCATGTCTCTGCCATGCTTGGGCTTCTGGCGCCCTTCCCTGCTGAGAACTCCCACCCCAGGACCTTGGAGAATAGCCAAGGCTTTCCTCCATGTGAAGGACTGGGATATGGTCAGCAGTCCCCAGAAAGGAGACAGGCCACATCCCTGCAAGTCAGGTCAGGGCTTGGAGGCGAGGGAGAAGAAAGTAGAGATGATGTTAAATTGCGTGTCAGAGGACACAGTTGAAGTGAAACAGTGATCTCGCCCTGCCTCTGGGCGCACAGACCTCCTTTGCCCCTCAGCGGTCTCAGGCCTTGCTAGAGGGACAGAGGGAGCAAAGGAGACACTGACAAGAAAGCCTGTTTCCTTAGCCCTTTGTAAAAAGCTTGTTGCTTCTGTTGTGTTTTCTATTTCTGAGCAGCTGTAGATATACCCTTTCCTATTACACACACACACACACACACACACACACACACGCACGCACGCACCCGTCATAACTGGAAAGCACTGTGCCTGGAGGGCATGCCAGCTGGGCAGGGTATCTGGAGGCTTGGTGGTCTGGGCATTAGCAGAGGGCACCCTTGGACCCACAGGACATTCCGGATTCAGGAAGAGTTGATGGCAGCCTGGGCAAAGTTCATCCAAAAGGCCACGCCCAGTGTTTGAGGGGCATGGCAAGCCTTGACAGCAGACAGCAGGCCAGACACAGGAGCAGTCACCACCAGAGATGCCCTGCCCACTGCTTCGTCTGCCAGCTGCATATCCAGTCTCCCAAATGCCCAACAGAGGCGTCTCGCTGGCGGAAAGGCCTGCTCCATGGTCCTGAAGCCATGGAATGCTCAGGTCTGGTGGACAGCCAGCAGAAAGGCAAAACCCTGGGAGCCATGACCTCAAACCCACACTGGCACTGGTCTTCCTTGTCATGCCTCCTCGGGGACCCTGTCAAAAAGGGGTGGGGCAGCCGTGGTCAGATAGGTCCAGACCGTGATGGTGATGGCCAAAATGATGCTGACAAAAGAGGCCACATGGAAAGGTGAAGACCACACTCCAGAGAAGGCACGAGGACACAGACGGGAGAACGCTCCACGGGAGAGGACGGGAGGGGATGCTCTCTAGGGAGCATGTTCCAGAGCAAGACTTAGCGCCACTGGAAGCCAAAGGGCCTAGGAGGGACCTCGATGCGCCACTGGGCTAGGCCTGCAGCTGCTTGGGGCCACCTGCCCTCCAGCAGGTAGCTCTGCAGTGGGTTGGGCCACAGGTCTGC
>NW_022109491.1:24811760-24837512 GCF_000313985.2 Echinops telfairi | reverse complement strand
GCAGCTGACCGGGTGGACCAGCTGCATAGCTGTGAATGGCTCACACAGCCGGCCCGAAGCTGGGAATGTGCTGTATGATGAAGCAAGCTCCCCCTGGCTTGGTGGAGCTGGTGCGTGCATCTGAAGCTGCACTCCAGCCAGAGGTAGGCCCGGTTGCCTGAGTACCACCAGCCTCCAGCTCCCACTGGAGGGCCACCAGTGGGTCCATGATGGAACCGTCAGACCCAAACCTCCATATTCCCTCCCACCACCACCTGCTGCTCCAGGGAGACAGCGTCCTCCCCAGTCACCTGCCCATGGGCTCCCACCTGAGCCCCCCCCATTCCCTCTGCACCACAAGCCTGTGGGCCTCCTTGCCCGCAGGAGCGTGCTCTGGGGCAGGTGCCGTGATCCCAGGGCCCACAGCAACAGCTCACATGTCGGCTGCACCCTCATCCACCACCCCCCAATGGGGCCTCTGGGTGCTGGGAAAGGGGGCTGCAGGGGCCAGTGAATGGGGTGGTGCAGTCTCCTCCTCCAGGCACGCTCCACCCCTTGAGCCCACCCTTTCCAGATATGATTTGTTACGGTCTTTCTCGCTACAAGGGCTGGGACCTGGGGGTGGTAGTGGTGTGTATGTGGCGGGGGTGGGGGGTGGGTGTCCTGCAAGCACTGGCCAGTTCCCCAGATTAGTAGGGGGCTGGCCACGGGGCTGGAGCGCTGATGGCATACTGGTCACCACAGTTGGAAATCGCCATCCCATCCATGGAGAGAGACATGGCTTTCTATCCCCGTAAAAAGTTACAGGCTTGGGACCCCACGGGAAAGGGAGGTTTGACCCTGTCTTGTGGGAGCACCACAAGTCTACCTCGACCTGGTGGCCGGTCAGGAGTGCACTCAGGAGTGCAGCAGCTGAGCGAGAAGTGCAGGGTGACCCTAGCAGGGAGGGTCAGGTGCCTTGACAAAACCCAAGTCCTGGTCATGCAGACACAATGTTCAAAGCCACTGCACCGGGTGTTTTCTATTCCCCAGAACTGAGTGGGCAGGTGGGACACACATCACACACTGAACTGTAGCCGTGGGGCAGTTGACTGGCACATGGGCCTCGCACCGGAGAAATTATTCAGGTATACACAGAGGGCGCAAGAAGTACCTCTGGCAAGACTGACCAGACTCAAGTGGGCACCACTAATGGAACAAGGATCTTAAGAGGCTGCAGACCTCGAGCAAGGGCAGGTATCTGCCTGGTTTCTCCCATGCACTTTGATCTGGAAAGAGGTGAACCTCTCTTTATCTGTTATCCTAGGTTCAGGGGCTATGACCATGCCACCCAGCTCACAAATGCAAACTGGGGTGGTAGGGTGGGGTGGTCTTGTGCTTCCATAAGTGAAGCCCCTAGTGGACCAGCCCTGGCCATCACAGCTACAGTCCTGTGGTCCTAGCTCCCAAACTTAAGCTCTCAACACCTCCATCTACACTTGGGAGCCCCTGCTACCTGCTCCACAAAGCTGTACACCTTCTCCCACCCAGGAAGTGGGTTCCTCCACTTGAGCCCCCAGGCCAGGCTGGAGTCCTTTCTGTAGCTGTCCCTCAGCTAACAGGCAGCAAGCTCCCGGAGCAGCCCATTCCTTCAGACATGGGGCACCTGCACACGAACACCATGTTGATTGTCCCACGGCACTTGGGCTGGACTCCAGAAGTGAATGGCACTGCTTGGCACTCTAGCTCTTGCTCTGTAACCGTAGCTCCAAGCCACAGGAAGCCAGTTCAGTCTGAGCCAAGGGAGGCTCTCAGCATAAGGGACAGGGCCCAGGATGGTGATGACTAGCATGTCCTCAGGTGATAACCTCTATTCACCTGAACCCAATGGCTGGCATACATATAGGACAGACCAGGTCCTAGCTCTGCCACTTAGTAATGTAGACTTTAGGCAATGGGTGACTAGACAGATCTTTCTCTTTACGTGGACAATCAACATCCACTTCTCATCCTCATGGCACTGGGGACTTCCTTTGGGAAATTACTTCTCCCTTCCTCTCAGCTTTCCCATCACTGGTTCTAGAAGGGCACACACAACTCCTCTAGAGCCAGTGAATCAGATGTGGACAAGGGCTTCTGTGAACAAAGGACTCTCTCTGATAGGGCCTAGGAAGGGTCCTGTTTTCTTCCTGGTCAGCACTGGGTGAATGAGCTCTGGAGGCACGACAGCATAGAAGTCACACATGCACAAGATAGGGCAGTGTGACGCAGCGTGGTGTGGCTCTTCTAACCAGTCCATAATCCCTGCAGACAGGGACTTAGTTCCTCTTTTCCCGATAGGTTTGGGTGAAAGTTGGGGGAAGAAGCTGATAGGGTTACATGATTCAATTTTGAGTGGCTGTTCACAGAATTGTGATTGTAAAAATCAGCCTGCAACCAACTCAAGAACTAGGCAATTTAAAAAAAGAACTGGGCAATTTTGCCATCCTACTGGGTATAAAGTCAGCCATTTCAGAAGCGGGATTGTGGGGGGGGCGGGGGGGACTCATTACCATGAAGTAGAGCCACATCTTCTGGATCGAGATCCCTGCCTGCTGAACCTCCTCAATTAAAGAAACAGTGTTGACGCTATTGGAGCGGCAGCAGAACCATGAGCCAGAGCATGGGACAGAGTGGTGGGCTTCCTAGCCCAGTGAATACCTCTAGGCATTGTGGGTGGAGGGGTCTCCAGCCATTTGAGGGAACCAGGTTTTGTTCACTCGTGGACCTAAAGGTGAGTGCCTTCAGGCTGTGGAGTGCGCTTTGGGCATCTGTGCTAAAAAAAAGTCACAGCTTTGTAACATTGTTCGAGCAGGGCAGAGACAAAAGGGCTGTGTGGCGAGCCCAGGGACTAGAGAGGTGTACCTACAGGTGGCTGAGAAGAGGCATTCCTGGTAAAAGGGTGCATTTCTTATCTGGAATAGTACTGTGCTCCAGTCCCCAATAAATTCCATAATCATGACTACTGTCCGTGAGCACTGTGCGGTCACTGCAAAAGATTACCAAACCTGGAGTGGGAGGAGACAGACAGACTTGGGAGAGACAGATGGGGTCGGAGTTGGTAAAGGAGGGATGGAGGGATAGAGGGTGGAGGAGTCAGCCTTGAGCAGATGTTTGAGATGTGTTTTATTCTCCTGCCCTCGGGTCAAAGGTCTCCCGTAGCCTCCACACCAATCTCCTTGGCAGAGACAGCCCACCTTTCAGCTGCTGGGCCTGTCCTAACCACTGCTCTTACCTTGGGCATTTCCGTCTCTGTCAACTTCACTTGGGCTTTCTAACCCTGGCATGATGAAGAGTGATTAAAATGATGCCATCTACCTCAAAGATATTTTAAGGTATTTTCTTTAAAAGGATGGTTTGTAGAAGGTACTCATGGGAGGAGTGGCTACCGTCTGCCGATGTCCAGAGACTCCAATTTGTCCCCCTCCCCCAAACCTTCCCTGTCAAGAGAGGTTCACAGCTGCAAAACACATCATTCAGAAGTTTTTAATAAACAACTTCATTATAAAAACTTTTTTCCCCATGAAAATGTAATTCTGTAAAACATTGAAAAATCTACTTTAACAAAGATACGCCCTGTGCATTTTCTAATGGCACTTATATTTTACAATAAAAACCTTGTTTTATATAAAGCCAAAAAATACTCCAAGAGGTTATTCACTGTGTTTACAAAGTGCTAGAAGGATTTTGTCTTGTATTCTTTTTTCTCTTTTTAAATAATCTGGCATTTCAAAGGGGTGGCTCCAAAACCTTGGCCACTGGGAGGCGAGGGCCCAAGGAGAGGCCTGGCAGGTGTTCATTCTTGAGCCCACTGTTCCCAGGTGGGGGAGTGTGGGGGTGGAGAATCAGCTGTGTCGCTGATACCTCAAGAATGGTGCTGGAATACTTCCAGACCCTTCCATGGAGACATGACCATAATGGGTCCTCCGTTGGGACCGGGGCTTGCTGGCCCACTCCCCAGACCCTTGACTCCAGTGGCGACAGGCTTGGCCAGTTCCTTCCACAGCAGGTTCAGAGCTCCAGGGGAGGCCAGGGGGGTCCCAGGGTTTTCTGGGTGGTTCTGGCCAATACCTGCCTAAGGCAAAGTTTCATATTACATAAATATCCTTGTTAGAAAGCAAAATATTGATCCTGTACGCAACAGTTAAAAAAAAAATCGTGCTTGAGAAAAAAAAACCCAGCTCCTAGATAAAAGGGGAGGTGAAGGAGCCAAGAAAACAGCTACCAAAAGGGGAGGAGGAGCTTAAAGGACTATGAGGGAAAGTTCCAGGCAGTGGGAAAATTTTCAACTTAGGACAGTATCTATGCGCAAAAAATTAATTACACCTGCTTCCCAGATTTTCACAAACAAAATACCATGAGGGGAACAAACAAACTTGGTGTTCTTTTCCATCCTCCCGCCTCTTCAGGATGGTGCAGAGATCTGAGCTGACATACCTGGGCATGCCACCCCCTTGGGCCTCCTGACCAGCTACTGTGGAGGGGATGAGGGGGCTGACAGAGGCAAGGAAAGGTGGCGAGCAAGGGGAACATCTCTTCCTTCTGGTCCCTGTTTGGTCATTGCCACGTGTCACGTCTACTGTCTGGGCAGATGCCCTATACACACGCATACACACCAGCTTCTCAGGGCCTCCAGAAGGGTGCTGAAGTGGGTCTGAGTACTGAGTGTAAGAAAAAGCTATTCTTATCCCTTGAACACCCAGGCCAATGAGGCTTCCTTTTTGTTTTTAATTTGGGGAGGGAGGTTTAACAAACAGCTGGTGACCATGGTCCAAAATAAGACAAAACAGATATTCTCCTGCATCAGCGAAGTTCACAGTGATGGGGAGATTCCTACAGCGGATGGTGAGGACACTTTGGGGAGGGGAGAGACAAAGAGGGGCGAGGGGCCTGCCCCAGTGAGCAGATTTTAAAGAGGCTTTGCATGTCTTATGAGTTTACCAGCATCATTAATGGAGGATGAGGATTTAGGGGGAGTGGCAAGCAGGCAGAGACCTCCTTTTCCCATTTGCCTCTATGACCCAAGAGTGAAGAGAAGGGGCAGGGAGTGGGAGGAGGGCTGCCAGGGTCCAGCAATAGAGCCCCAACAGAGAATGGGTCCCCACACACCTTCACCAGCACCACCAGTCCCGACAGCACGCACAGCATGTGGGAGAGGCGCTGCCTACCAAGGTGGAGGGTGTTTTGATTTTATATATATATAGAAACCTTAATTAGTACCTAGGGCTCACTGAAAGTCATTTTTAAAAGCAAGTAGCCTAGTCTGATTTGAACTTAACCAGACAAGTTAACATATATATATATATGTTATATATATATATATTTTTTTTTTCCTTTAAGCTATCCCAAGCGTCCTTGCCTCCATGCACAGGTAGATTCACTTCACAGTGCTTCTGACCAGGGGGCAGGGGAGTGACATTTTAAATCTCTCTCCTTAAATGAGGAGGGCTGGCCTGGGCTGGGACCTGCTTGGTTCCTGATAGGGAAACAAAGGGACTTTTAGCAGAAGCAGGGGAGTCTGGGAGGGGAGTGAGGTTTGAGTGATGAGGCAGTTCCTTGGTAGTTTATCCTGAAACCCTAGTGGAGAAGCCAGCGGGGGCACCTGCCTGAGAGAGGTGCCCAGACACAGCTGGCTGCATCTGTAGGAGTTAACAGTTGTAAAGAGGTAGAAGTGTGTTTCTGAATCAGAGCAGAGGGCTGGGGTTCTCACCATGGTGGTCCCTGGGCAGCCTCCCTCTCACCGTGGGAAGAGCAAAGCCCACGCAGAACTGAGATGAAGCAGGGCTGAGCTTGGCTGGGCTCTGGGCCGGGCCTCCGCTGTCTGTTGCAGGGAAGCACCCCTGAGTCAGAAGAGAACTAATCGTTTGGTGCAAGAAAACTTGCCAGGTACTGGGGGCAAAACTGAGGGGCCCACCGGGGAAGGTAAAACGTCTTTGATGAGGGCTGAGGAGCCTATGCCCAGAGGCCCTGAGTCCATGGAGGAGACAGGATGAGGAGTTGAGTGCCAGAGGCAACATGCAGCCACAGGTTAGGACTCGGTCCTCTGTGCCCGGTCCTCAGTTGACAGCACGAATTCCAACAAGATGCTTCCCCAGCTTCTCGGGCAAAGGACAGCTAAGAGACACACACGAGGGGTCAGGTCAGCCTAGAGCCCAACATGCCTCCTTCTGATGTTCAGGGCGTGCCTGTCCTGTCTTCCCTTCTCCAGCTCACAAGGGCAAGGATGCCGGGTCATGGTGGACTTGGAGACGCACAGACTCGAGGGCCTGTGAGGAACTGCTCCGATCTTCTTGCTCATCTCCGTGGCCATTGCCAACGACGACGGCGGAACTGACACGGTCAGGGAAGATGGCAGAGACTGAAGCAGTCCAAAGTCAGTTTATTTCCCCACAGGGGAAAAAATGTGACCTCAAGTGAAGAGAAGTCAGCGAGACCCGACTCCGCCGTGTAAACAGGGCTCCAGTTAACACCAGGGACCAAGCGGTTGGGGCTGGTGCCAAGTGGGCCGGACTGGTGGGAATGGATTCATGGTGTGTAAACAACGTCCACTGCAATCACTCTAAGGCCAACAGCTAGCTCACATCGGCAAAGGAGGTGAAATGGTGTCTGAGGTGACTGTAAACGGTACCGTCGCTGAACAACACTGACTGAGGATGGAGGTGTTGGTGCAGAGGGTGAGGTTGCTGGGGAAGGGCAGAGGCCATCTCTTGCCTGCTGAGTGGAGGCAGACTACGGAGCCAAGTACCCCTTGGAGGCAGGGCCTGACCAAACGTACTGCTGTTGGGTCTGTGGGTTAGCCCAGAAGAGGGGCTTCAGGCGGGGGGACAGGGCATGGGGGGCTGCTCTCTCTCTGAGGTCATCTGAAGGGAAACCCTCACCATTTCTGCCATCTTCAAGAGGCCTCCCCTCCTCCAGAGAAAGGGGGTTCTGGAAAGGGGGAGGGCTAAGTGTGGCTCCCGATTTAAGTTGAAGGCGGGGAAAAGAGTCAAAATACCTAGTCCTATGGAATGAGATCTTTTCATGGGGTCGGGCAGGGGCCAAAGCTCCTCTTGGTATGGATCCTAGAGCCTGAACCCCCAAACCAAGTGCTCCATACAGGTACAGACACTGGGATGTTTTCCTTTGAGCCCAGCTCTGAACGCACAGCTGCTTTCAGGGGGTGAGGATGGCGGGGGTCTGAGGCTCCCTGATGGAGCCGAGGGCTAACCAAGCTGGGGCCTTCCTCAGGGGCTACTGGAATGCCTGGTGGAAACGAGGCAGGGTGGTGGTGCTCAGGCCGGAAGTGAAGACGGGAGGCAAGGAGTGCAGAGGCCCAAAATTCAGAGGCCCACCAGCCCCTGGGGAATCCTGAGGCTGAGCCTGCAAACTGGTAAGCAGGGGCTGGGCCTCGGCCTGAGAGTAGCCCATGACCAGGCCTCCAGTGGCCCCGGGCGGGTTGCAAGGGGGCAGGTTGAGTGGAAGGAAGCCCAGGAGGTGGGAGAAGTCCATGTTAGCAGCGCAGAGGGCCTCGGAGAGGTGAGCGGGACTCTTGGCGAGCAGTGCTTCATCGAGGAGGGCCGCAGCTGCCGCCGGCTGAGGTGAGGCGGGCTGGGGTTCGGCAGATGAGAGGGAGAGGCTTCCGGGAAGCTCCGCCAGAAAACTATCCACCTCCACTTTGGGCAATTTTTCAGGCAAGTATGAGGTAGATCCAAGCTGATATTTTGGAGGGAGCTGAGCAGGAGAAGAGATGGGCGAGGATTCCAGAGGGTAGGTCATCCCCATGGGCAGCGTGTTGTGCACCAGGGAGTGTGGCATGCCCGTGCTGGGCATGGCCGGGATGTGGGCACCATACATGCCCATGGGCAACATGCCAGGGAAGGCCTTGGCCCCCATCACGTCCCGTGAGGCCATACACAGCACAGGACTCAGCTCTTCCTTCACACTGACTGTGGAGCTGCAGCTGAGCAGGCCCAGCATGTCCACCGGCTCTGTCTTGATCTTAAGCAGCTCCTGCGAGTGGCTCTTCTTGACGTGCCGTGTCAGGTGGTCCTTGCGGCCGAACCGCTGGGCACAGTACTGGCACAGGAAGTCCTTCCGGCCTGTGTGGACCACTAGGTGCCGCCGCACATCCTTCCGGGTATAGAAGCGGCGGTCACAGTGGTCACAGGGGTGCTTCTTCTCCTTGGCCCCGCCTGCTACCCGGCGGGAGTGGGCTTTCAGGTGCTCCAGCAGGGCCTGGGTGCTCTCAAAGGTCTGCAGGCACACCTTGCAGCTGAGGTCACCACTGCTGGCGGCGTGCATGGCCAGGTGGCGCCGGTAGCCCAGCTTCGTATTGTAATTCTTACCGCACTCGGAACAGTGGAGGGCCTCTTTGTTGGGGTCATGGGTCTGCAGATGGTTCCGCAAATGGTCCTTGCGGTGAAACATCTTGTCACAATATACACACTGGTGGGGTTTCTGGGCTGAGTGGGTGGCCATGTGCCTGTGGGTGGAGGACAGAGAAAAAGCAGAGAGAACGCCCAAGGATCACAAGGGCTGGCTGAACAACTGAGGTTCCTGCTAACAGGGAACAAGTGACAATCATTACGACAACCATCTCCTAGAAAGGCGCCCTGGTGGCACAGTGGACTGCTAACCACAGGCTGGCAATCTGAGACCAGCAGCTGCTCCTCGGGAGAAAGAAGGGCTTTCTGCACATAGTCTCAGAAACCCACAGGGGCTGTGCTACTCTGCCCTATTGGGTGGCTATGAGGGAAAGGTGTCCTCCACCATGCCAAACCTCTGCAGCAGTGTTGGTGATAGCCGGCACTCGGGGAATCCGCTTGTCCATGGAAAGGGAACTGGTTAAGTTAAGGGACATCTTTTTTTAAAGGACTCTTTTTTAAAAATGAGGCTGATTTATATGCACCCAGAGGCATCTAGTTCCTTAAATACATTAAGTGTGTGTATGGGGGGGGTGTCTCCAAAGGATGGAATTATGTACATAAAAGGGTGGATGTTCACATATACATTTGATTACAAAACTTCTGGAAGGATACATAAGAAAGGACCACCTGATGCCTCTAGGGAGAAGAACTGGGTGCAGGGAGACCTATCACTGCATAAACCTTTCAGATCCTTTTGAATTTGGAATCATGTAAAAAAAACTAAGTGTAAAAATACACATGCTATACATACAATGAATCCTAATGTCAAATTATGCACAAATGTAACAAAGTTGGTTCACCAGTCTAACAAATGTACCCCACAAACACTAGAGGTCAATCATAGCAGAAACTGAGAACCCTACCCCAGCCCACTGCCATCAAATCAATTCCAACTCATAGCAAACCTATAGGATAAAGTAGAACTGCCCTTTTGGGTTTCTGCTACTTTAAATCTTTATAAAAACAGACAGCCTCATCTCCACCCTGAGGAGTGATTGATGGGTCTGAACCACTGTACCTTGTGGTTAGCAGCTCAATGTATAACCCACTACTGACAGCAGAGACATACTTTCTATTCCCCAACTTTCTTAGCAATTTTCTTATAAATCAACACTCCTCTAAAAAAATGAAGTCTTTAAAATTAGACAATGAAGGGAAAGTATGTACTACAATCCCTTTTGAAAATTAAAAAGGTATGGTACACATTTAAGTGTCTCAGAAAAGCTACATAAGCCAGCCAGCCACGGCTGACCTGGGGAACAGAGCAGCAGTGACTTGGAGTGGGAGGACAATTCACGTTTCATTACCAGCCTATCTGTGCCCTGTACAGGTTCACAGGTAAACCTGTAAGATTTTTTGAGAGCGCTTTCTGTGGCTTGGCATCCCATTGTCCCTTGGTTTGAGTCCAGGATGGTAATGCACAGCACCCATGTACACTCAGTCAATTCAGCAAGACTATGAGGGCTTCCTGTTTGCCCGGCCCTATGGGAGCTGTCATTAACCTGCTTCTCCAGATGAGGAGGCTCAGGCACAAGGCAGCCCCATCTGCCAAGCAGTAAGTGGGCAAGGCCCGACTTAAACACAGACTTTCCTGAAGCCTGGGTGTACTCAGGTATGCCACAGCTGTCTGGAGTATAGCACCCAGTGACCCTGCCTACCTGAAGGATAACAAACACACCCACTACCCTCATGCTCAAGAATGCTTGTGCCTCTGTGGGCTGCTATTAACCTCCCGTGACACAGAGCACAGGACGGGGAGGTGCCCATTGACTGACCAGCCAGGGCCCTCACTTTGCAGGACAAGAAACTGAGGCCTAAAGGGGTTTCTTAATTTGCCTAAGGTCACACAGTGGTTTATGGTAGGAATCAGACCTTTCCTGGCCCTGAGACTGCTACCCAGGGAGTCTCAGATGACCCTGACAGCCCACACCTGACATTTCTGAGAATGCCACCACACTGCTCTGCCACTTGTTTTAGCTCCTTCCTAGCAACTGTGTCTTCCAGATGAGGGATGGAGGCTTGCTGTCTAGTCACCTTGTTCAGGGGAATGCCATGTTTTCTGGCTTCCTGGTGTGAGGCAGGCATTCTGTAGCTGGGTAGGAAAATGGTCGCTGGAGGACTGCAGTGATCCTATTTCAGGTGTGATAGGCATGGTCACACCTATCTGATGGAAAGGTACGGGGAGGACCCATATTCTACCCCGCCCCGTTTCACTCCAGGGCCAGTTGTCGGGCTACCTCACTGTAAAAGGCAGGACACTTGGCTTTTCAGAACAGCCCCTGACCCAGTGGGCAGCGGGGACTCCACAGAAATTATTAGTCTCCACTGGTTCAGTAGAATCGGCCCTGCAGGACTGGGAGTTCAGCTTGGCACCTGAGAAGCCATGTGATCGTGTATAGTTCAGTGACTTCCCCTCTTGGAGCCTACACTTTAAATTTTACAGACTGGACCACAGGATCTTCTTTTCCTCCTAGAGTCGGAAGCGGATTGCTACTTCCCAGTTAATAATTTCATCACTATACTGATGGGGTTGGAGACAGTCGTGGTGAGGAGTGCTCAGTCTACAACAGCGGCTCTCAACCTGTGGGTTGTGACCTTTTAGGGCAAGCGTCCTCAAACTACGGCCCGCTAGTCACATGCAGCCTCCCGAGGACATTTATCCGGCCCGCAGGGTGTTTTTGCCCCGTTTGTTTTGTTACTTCAAAATAAGATTATGTGCAGTGGGCACAGGAATTTGTTCATAGTTTTTTTAAAACTATAGTCCGTCCCTCCTGGGTCTGAGAAGGACAGTGAACTGGCCCCCTGTTTAAAAAGTTTGAGGACCCCTGCCTTAGGGGGTCGAACAACCCTTTCACAGGGGTCGCCCAGTTCATAAGAGTAGCAAAATTACAGTTATGAAGTAGCAATGAAAATAATTTTATGGTTGGGGGGGGGTCATCACAACATGAGGAACTGTATTAAATGGTCGCATTAGGAAGGTTGAGAATCACTGGTCTAGATTGTTCATGGCTGCCTGCAGTGGCATCAGAGATGACTGTTTTAATAATTTTTTTAAAATCCCTGTATTTTTTTAGGGAGTTATCCCTCCTGGTTGGTCTCCAAGGAACACTCATGGGGTAAATGACCCTCCACTCTCCGGCTACGATCAAAGGCCTACCTTCAGACAGGTGTCTGGTTCTGTCTCTGGGAACCCTGGGGAGGAAGAGGTCCAGGAGTGCCACCTACCTATACAGCTTGTACTTGGAGGCAAAAGCCTTGCCACAGTGCTGCTGAGGGCAGCTATACGGCCTCTGCTCCAGGTGCGGGAGGCTGTGAGGCCTCAGCTTCTCCCCATTTGAGAAGGGTGTCCCCGAGATTTCACACTGGCATTTCACTTGACTCTCCGCCTCCCGGCCCCGAGGCCTGGGCACTAGTTTCCAGCCCACTTCCTCCTCCTGCTTTGCATCTTGAATCCAGGGGGGGACGCTGGTGAAAAATGTGGTCATGGCAAGGCTAGTGGCGAAGGGCCATGTTATGCTCTCCACCCGGGGACTCTGCTCTGTCACAGCCTCCACCGCAGCCTTCAGAAAGCAGTCTTTCCACCTGCAACAGCAGAATGCCTGGCGTTAGGGAGCTGGAGACCCTGAGGCCGACAGATCCCCATTCCAATCCCAGCCCTTCCGCTTGGAATCTCTGTGAATCTCAGTAGATCCCTTCCTTCTCCGCACTGTCTGTGCATTTAGAATGAGCACATTGACGCGCTGAATCCCCGATGGAGGAAGATTAATGACAGGTGCAAAGGACTTGGCCACAAGTGCTTCATTGGAATTGATGATGTTGCTAGTATCACTGAGCCTCCTCAGAAACGAGAACATCTGAGGAAGTACAAGCCCTAAGACGCCAGCCTTTCTGATCTGACTTCACTTTTACATCCTTCCTACTAAACTCCACGATGGCAATGCCTTCTCAGCCTACCTCCCCCTCATCCCCACATTCCACAATTCTCTTCTCAAAGCTCTAAGGAGCAAGGAAATGCCCAAAAGGCAACAGAAAAGGGAAAAGAAGCCTTCTTTAGAAACACACACCTTGAAAAATCAGCCCCCATACAGCACCTCAACATGGGGAGGGTCTGTCGGAAGCAGCAATGGTGGACACTTAGCATTTCCTTCCGCCAGAACTAGCTCACCTTGACTGACTACCTACCACCTCTCGGGGTCTCTTCACCTCAGTCTGCCCAACACCCCAAGGCACTAAGTGACTCTTCTTCTGGATCCTCATGGCACATGAACAGGTAACATACGTACATTAGAATTACTTAACCTCCTCCAACAGACATTCTTCAAGGAATCAGATGGTCTTTATCTTTATCTCCATATGCCTATCATCCAGTCAATGAATCTCTACCTTTTATTATATTTTTTAAGATGAAAAATATGAATCCATGAAAGCAAGCTGATTTTCAGGGGTTAACCAAGGCCTAGCATGTTCAGTCTCAAACTGGGTTCGCAGCCTTTCCAAAGTGGGGAGAGCCACTGAGCTTTTCCAAGGTTTTCCTCTGATTGGGGAGCGATAGGGCTGGGAGGGCTCAACCCAAGAGTGACACGTCCTTTCTTGGCAACAACTCAGAGGACAGGAGGATGGGCATTACCATACTGATGATCAAAAGGGGGACCACAGAATGAATCTGATACTCACAGGCTCGCCACAGATCACCAACTGCAGAGCAGCCTGCTACGAAAGGGGGATTCCCTCTAAAGCCACACCAACACTGGATCATGAGGCTGTTATTCCGTGAAGGGTGCAAAAGAGTGTCTGGAGACTGTCCATAGGGACCCAGGCAGGGACCTCAGGCACAGGGGGGCCAGAGAATGCTTGCTCAGCTCATTAGCACCTGCTGCTTACAGTGGCCATTTCATCCGGCAGACTGGCCAGGAACGAGATGATGGGATCAGCGGGTTTATGGCCCAGAGAGCTTCGCTCATCATTAACATGTGCCCTGTCCTGCTCGGAAACCACTCCTGTTGTTGAGGAAGCATACAGTGTAACATGATAAACATTTCCCCATCATGGGCAAAGATTTACCCAGAACGAGCTGCACAAAGGTAGCTGCATCTGGTGCACATCACATGCTGGGAGGAATTGGTAGCGCTGAAAACCAGTGCCACTTGAGCTTTCGAATCGTCATAGTGTATTTGCCAGCTTCTCTATAAACCTCAAAGGTCTCTGATGTCTTGCTTGCCTCGTTTGAATTCCCTTGGCCTTTGCAAAGGTGGAATTACCCGTTTATACTACCAGCAGAGGTGAGCACCACGAGTGTGCACGTCTTTTTGGTGTGTGAGAGGGAGATTCTCCCCCACATTTAAAGGCAAACTGTGGTCTCCCCCCCAAAATCATGCACCCCAGCCTGTGGAAAACTGGACAAGAGCAGCAGTCCTCAACCTGTGGGTCATGACCCCTGGGGCGGGCCAACAACCCTTTCACAGGGGTTGCCTGATTCACAACAGTAGGAAAATTACAGTTATGAAGTAGCAACGAAAATAAGGTTATGGTTGGGGGGGTCACCACAACATGAGGAACTGTATGAAAGGGTCGCAGCACTAGGAAAGTTGAGAACCACTGAGCTAGAGGGAAGAGAGGCCAGCTGCATCATTTGGGCTGATGTGACAGGGACGCGCAGGCCTGGAAACTCCACACAAACTCAGAAAGAGAACTGTCCGTCCCCTGCCTCCCACACGTCGACCTCCTCTGTTCTCCTGTATAAGCACATATGTTCAACGAGCTCTTACTGAAAGGGTGAGTAACAGGCTTCTAGGAAAGAGGCACGCTCACTGGGACGCAGGGGTGGCTGCCACGTGCTCGCCAAGATCTGCATTTCCCAGGCTGAGTCTTTAAAGAGAGCATTAGCCAAGCCCCTCTTCCCAGCCCCCTCAGCTCTCTGAAAGGTACGGTCAAGTCCTTACCTATCAGCCCTGGCAGGCTGTCCGAAAACCAAAGCTATGAGCCTTCGGGACCCTTGGAGGTGTGTGGGTGGGTGGTGGTGGGTGGTGGGTGTGTCTAGTACCTCTTCCCGAGCCTGGTCTGCGGACTCCCCTGAACTAGGGAGATTCCTGAGTTGGCCTGTTCCTTCAGACTTCTCCCTTGGCAAAACTGGGGAGGAATTCTGCTGCCCTCCCAAAGCTGCTCTTCTGGTCTCACACTTGAACTTAACAACTATGGCAAAGCTGACAGAACCTGTTCCCATAAAACAAACACAATCCCTCCCAGTTGCTGGTGTAACTCTGTCTGTTTTCAGCCTGAGGTTGCTCCTGGCACCTGGTCTGAAGAGGGAGGCAGCATGGAGAACCTTGGACTTGCTATCAGAAGGCTGCCACTCACTCACCTGTGGGTAGGCTCCTTCTTTTCTCTGAACCTGAGGTCCCCACACCCCCCAGTCTCGAGAGTATTTTGACTTCCTTCCCACAGGATATTCTGGGGGGAAGGAAATGACTCTTCAAAGTGGCTGGCTTCAAAAGTGTGTGGAGTCCACGCAGTGCCCGCACTAAGGCCTCAATTGCGTCTGCCTCTTTCCTGCACCACGGCCTGAAGAGTCCTGTTGTACTGCCCCCTCCTCCCCACCCCCAATGCTCTTCTCAGGCCACAGAGCAAGTTTCCTTCCCTTCCCACACTCCCTAGAATGCAGCCTTCCCCTTTCTCCAGCAGACTCGCCCAGGGCCCCCTCCCCCTGCTTTATTTTCTCTTCCTCCAGCACCTTGTCTGGGCCAGAGGCTTACTTCAAGAACCTCTTCTTGTTATTGAGGCTCCATTCCCAAATTAGGAATGTCTGCTGCAAATGGTGCCCCAGGCCTCTCTGGATGCTCAGAGAGACCACTGCTGCCCAGGCTGTCTGCCATGAGGCGTGCTGCCCTCTGAGGGAAGCTGGTTTTATGGTGTTACATCATCCCTATAGAAACTGTGTTCTTTCTCCAGTCTACGTCTGTTGCCTCATCTGTAAACCTAAAAATACTGACCTCACAGGCTTGCTGTGAGGATTATTTTGGTCAGGTAAGCAAGGCTGGGCAGAAACCCACTGTGAGCACCGACAAAAGGGAGCATTATCTTTGCCTTTGTACTGAGTTGCATGTTTCTCCCTTCCAGGCTTGGTCCCCACCCCACCCCACCCCCAAAACTATTGACAGTTGGGGCAGCAAGAAAAGGGTTAAGCTCCGAGGGAGAGTTCTTAACCAGAGACCCACAGAGGATTAATAGCTCCACTTCAGTGACTACCCTAAAATAGCTTTTATCCCTCCCGGCTGGCACAAGTGCTCCTTGGAGCTCTGAAGACCTCAATTCAACACCTGCCAAAGAGAAGGAAACACACCCACAAGCAGCCGTAGGGGGGTCAGAGCCTTCTCTTAAACGGAACCTAAAATAGCAACTGGGAAATTATAAATAGGCTTAAAGGGGGGGGGTGTGTGAAAAAATAACAACAAAAACCTGGGTCCTGACCTGAACTCCAGAAACAAATCCCAAAGACACAGGCCCAGGCAGGCTGGCAGGCAGGCAAACAGTGGGAGGAAAGGGAAAGATTCACTACTGAACGCTGCTCCCCACCCCACCCCCTAAGACACACACACTCCCCCACCCCTTCCTCAAAGTGGTGGGAGAATTAAATTACAGGGAGGCTGCAGAGTCTCAATGACTTGCATCATTCCAAGAGACATCAAACAGGATTAACAGGGGTTGGATTTACTCTCTCGGGTGGAGAGTTGGGCCAGTTGTAGATGAGCCCTCATCGGGGTTCCCTTAATTCACTTTTTTCTCAGATTCCCACTGCCTCCCACTCCTGGGAGGCCTTGGGCAAATGGCTGCTATTCACCACCACCCCACTTTTTAGGAGGACCCTCTGATTGCAGACTGCCCCTCATCCCCACTCCACCTGGTGCCTTCACTTTGGAAGGGGGGGGCTTGGGGGCTGTTCGAAACTGGGGGCCAGTTCGGACTCTATCAGCCCCAAGCAGACAGGTGGAAAAACATACAAGCCAGGACACAGACTACACCTCCTGATGAAAGCACAACTCCCTCAAGCTAGTTGCCCACCCCACCCCGCCCCCACCCATTCTGCTGCCTCACAGCTTCCCGTTCCCTGCCCAGTGGTGGGCCATCCCGCAGGACGGTGGGAAAAGTACAATTCCCGCGGTCTGGCAGAGACAGGAGTGAGTGGCGGTCAGTGAAAGGGTGGGAGTTCAGGAAGGAGGCTAGGATGGGTCTCAGAGGTGGTAAGGCAGAGCAAGTCTAAAGTCTGGCAAGGAAGGACCCAGGAGCAAGTTATCCGGGTCTCCAAGGGAGGACCACCCTACCCCAACCCCCCAAAAAAACCAAAACCTCATGAGGATCATGGGCCTGGAGGACTCCAGGGTTTGAGAATACTAAGAAATTAATTCGTTGGATCTCAAGAGTCTCAAAAACGGGCATCCGGATGGAAGATGTCTAAGGTTTGGCAGAATGGCCGCGGCGGCGGCGGCGGCTAGATGGGGCTCATTTGGATCCCCCGGATCCAAGTATTTGAAGGAAGCTTCGAGCGCGGCTGTGCTGATCCGGAAAGTAAAAGACGGTCGTGAGGGGCCTATCCGGAGTGGGAAAGGGGGGTTCTGTGGGTCTGAGTAGGCGTGTCCGAGGGGAGGGAGCAGGTGCAGCTTATCTGCGTCCCCCAGACCCGGGTCCCTGGGAAGGTCTGCAGCGCGTTATCTACGTCTCCAGGGAGCCTGGGGGTCGGGGTGGGGGACCCTCAGGGCTGCGTCCCCAGGTCTCTGAAGGAAGGGGACCAGGCGGGCTTATTCGGGTCACTTGGACCTAGGTATCGGGTTCAGGGGTAGTTTCTGTCACCCTGGGGCGTATCTGGGCCCGGGTTGACGCAGAAGGGGCCCCAGTCGGGGGTGTGGGCGACCGCGCTGAGGGGCCCGCGGTAAGGGGCGCCGCCGCTCCGGGTGCCGGGCGCGCGGGAGCGACAAGACGGCCCCCCGCCCCGCTCCCCGCCGTCCCCTGGGGCCCCCGCCGGCACTCACCGCGCTCAGGGCCCCGCGCTGCGGGCCGGGCCGCGCTCCGGCTCCGCCAGGCCCGCTCAGGCCCCGGTAGTGGCGGCGGTCGGGCCATTGTGCGGTGCATTGTGGGAGCCGCGCGAGCGGGCGGCCGTGGAGGGGGCGGTGCCGCGGGTTCTCTATGGTCCCGCCCGCCCGCGGGCTAGAGCGGCCGGGGCGGTGCGCGGGCGGCGCGCGGGGACCGCTGGGAGCGGGGCGGACGCTCGCGTCCCTCTTTTCCCTCCCCGCCTCCACGCTGGGGCGCGCTCAGGCTCCGCAGCCGACATGGGCGCCGCCGCGTGGGCACCGTTGCCTTTGCCGCCGCGCCTGTCCCTCCTGCTGCTGCTTTTGCCGCTCCCAGGGCTGCCTGCAGGCTCTTGGGATCCGGCGGGTTACCTGCTCTACTGCCCCTGCATGGGTAAGGCCTCCCGAGCCCTCTGCTCAGATGGGGAAACTGAGGCCAGGAAAGGCGAAAGCACTCCACCGTGGTGTCCGCTGATGCCTTAACAGGTCCAGGAGCGATCCCCAGCACCGGAGCAAGGCTCGTTCCTCTTCTCGGGTAGCCAATTGCCAGGGTGCTGAGGGGGGAGTCACTGTATCCAACCTCCCATTTGACAGATGAGAAAACTGAGACCCCGAGAAGTTATGTGTATAGCAGGAGGTCTTGCAGGTAGTGATGGGCGGAGCTATGATCGAAGCCAGCCCTGAGTTTAGTAAGTGGAATTAGTGAGGCAGAACTTGATGTCACTCACCCACGCTGGTTCCTGGAATTCTTCCATTCATTCTACAAATATTTATGGGATGCCTCCTTTGTCCTGGGCCCTGCTCTCTGGGCTGGGTGGCAGTGAATAAAACAGCAAAACTCCTTGCCTTGGTAGTCCCTTAATTTTAATAGGGAGAACACGCTAAAAGATAAACACAATATCATAAATAAATGTCATGGTGCCTTCCCTCTGCCATTGAGTAGTTGCTGACCCAGAGCAATCCTATAGGGCAGAGTTGGACTCCCTAGGGTGTCCACGTTGGGAGCAGACAGCCTCATCTTTCTTATCAAGACTGCACAGTGGGTTTGAACTCTGGACTTTGCAGTTAGCTAATCCAATGTTTTATCCTGCAACGCCACCACAGCTCCTGCATAGTATCTTCAAAAAAAACCCTCTAACTCACTGCCATCAAGTGAGATTTTTGACTCATAAGGACCCTATAGGACAGGGTGGAACTGCCCCCATAGGTTTCTGAGATTGTAGCTCTTTATGGGAGTAGAAAGCCTCATCTTTCTCCCAAGGAGCCGCTTGTCGTTTCATACTACTGGCCTTGCTATTAGGAACCCAACACATAACCCGTACACCACCAGTATCTTAGAAGGTGATAAATGCTATGGAAAAATAAACTTGAGCAGGGGGAAAGTTAGGCTCAAAGGGCTGGTTGAGAATTACCATCTAATCCTCAAATTCAAATGATCGGTGATTATTATAAAACTCATGGTGACCCCATGCCTGGTCCTGCTCCAGTCCCTTGATTTCCTGTGGATCAGACCATTGTAAATCATACGGTTTTCACTGTGTGGTTTTTGGGAGTAGATTGCCAGGCCTTTCATCTTAGTGTGTCTATCTGGAAGCTGAACTGAAACACATGCAAACTACCACCTACAGGGAAGGTGGGAATTCTGCCACTAAACCACTCCTGCCCCATTTTTTAAACTCTCCAAAGACTTTCATAGCCCTGGTCATGGCCTTGAGGGCTCTGCGTGCTTTGGCCCACGTTGGTCATCTTGGCCTCCGCCCCTCCTCCTCCAGCTGCAGCCGTACAAATCTCTTGTGCAGACTTCCTTAGCCTCTCCCATGGCTGGGGCACTTTCTCCTTCCCCTCTCTGCCTAGCTACCTCTTTCTTGCCACGGCCAAGCCTATCCCATTATGTATTTGTCTGGGTCCATGTTCGGGTCTCCCCCGCTGGACAGTGAGTGCCGTGCATCTCAGCACCTAGGCCAGAGCCTGGCACAATGTGGCCCTCAAGACTATTTGAGGAATGACTGAATGGATGCCAGGCTGGGGTAGCAAAGGGGAGCAGGAAGTATGAGGGCCTTGAAGGAAAAGTGAAGACCATAAGTAACTCAGCGCCTCCTGGAGGGGTGGTGGGGAGAGTGCTGGGGCCTGCTGAAAGGACCCCAATGAGTGAGGCACTGGGGTCACCTCCTCTGCAGATGGGCGGAGAGAGGTCGAAGGGACCTCCTGGCTGAGGGAGCAGCAAGGACTTTGGGGATGGGGGTGGAAGCAGAGAGCATGTTTGGGAACAGGTTAGGAACTTGGGGAGGCAGGGGCAGAAGCTGAAGGGGTGGGGCTTGGAAGGCCTTGAATGTCAGACGCAGGAGTCCAGGTTTGATCTCGGGCTCCCCACTTTCCTGGCCTTCCCCACTCCAGACTCTCTCCTTTCTGAACTCAGTGTGGTCCAGTCTCTCCTCTCGCCGGACCACACCTCACCTCCCAGTGTATCCCTTGCAGGACGTTTTGGGAACCAGGCTGATCACTTCTTGGGCTCCCTGGCATTTGCCAAACTGCTGAACCGCACCTTGGCAGTGCCGCCCTGGATTGAGTACCAGCATCACAAGCCTCCCTTCACCAACGTGAGTGCCGCCCCACTGACCTCATCCCCAGCCCTCCACACCTCTGCTGGACTCCCGTCCTTCGCTGGCCTTTCACCTGTCACGCCTCAGGCTTGCCCTTCCCCCACCCAGAGAGGACTTCCAAGGCATAACAGCCCACCAAACCCACTGCTGTGGAGTCATCCAAACAAGGATGGACATTTGTCCGGAGCCTGCACCTTGTGCCTTCAGAGCGCTGCTTAAGGGTGCCCATTTCTATTTCCCGGCTGCAGTGCTGTCTCCCACCCCCCTCTGCTCCTTGACTGGTAGCAGTAGGCTGCTCAGAGGGTAAGGCCAAACCATGCTGGAAACAGAGGCTTCCCGTCAGGCCACAGCTCTGGTGTTGGACAGAGGGGGGTTGCATTCCAGCTTGGCCATTCACAGGCTTCACAGCCTCGGGCAAGTTACCAAACGTCTCAGAACCCTAGTTTCCTCATTTGTAAAACTCCCAGGGTTGTTGGGAGAATGTTAACCCAGTTAAGGTACTTAAAGGGTTTAGAATAGTGCCCAGGGCAAGATGAGCACCTGCCTTGCCTCCACTTCCCCTCTCCCTTATAAGAATATATTCCTGTCTTCTTCAGTTGCTGGAAAACCTCTTGGGCAGGTGCTGGTCCCACACCCTGGAGTTCCTTCTCCCCTGCCCTGCCACCACTATCTCGATAACCCCCGCCCTTGAGAACATGGCAGGCCCCAACCCCTACTTACTAGTGCCTCTTAGAATCCAAGGAGCCAATCCTTGTAACTCATCATGACTCTATGGGACAAGGTAAACCTGCCCCTGTGGGTATCCAAGACTGTCACTCTTAGAGGAATTGAAAGCCCTCTCTTTCTCCCTCGGAGCCACTGGTGGTTTCAAACTGCTGACCTTGTAGTTAGCAGCCCAAGGTGTAACCACTGTGCCACCACAGGGTCATTATGAGTCGGCATGGATTCAGCAGCATTGAATTTTTCGGGTGAATTTTTCGATACGGCCCACGAACCTGACATCCCCCAGCCCGGGTGAGCCAGCCTGGTGCTGAGTCAGCACTCGGGACAGGCCAGTTTCTCTGATGACCACATTAGCTTCATGACAAACTTGTGTCACCTCTCCGACTATCACCCTGTACCTCCCAGATTTACCTGCCTGTGTCTGCCCGCACACCCTTGAGTCCACTAAGTTCACAAAACCAGACTCAGCATGGCTCCCCTCAAGCCTGTGTCACCACTGTCTGTTCCCAGCCTTAGTTTATGCCACCTCGCTTACTCTGAGTGTGAAGCCAGGAACCTGGAGGTCACCCCATGCCCTCTTGCCATAAGCACGCAGACCCACACCCTCTGCTTGGCCTGCCTTTGCATCTTTTCACCTGCCCCAGCTTCTCTGTTGTGTGGGCACATAGTAGGTGCTCAGTCAGTCCATGACGAGTGTGTACTTGGACATATACAAGGACTACCTCGAGGACCTCCCCCTCTGCGTTTGTGCTCACCATCCAGGCAGGCTTCCCTCAGCCGCCAGTGTGAGCTTCCAAACAATCACAGCTCGTTATCTCTACTTGAAGTCCTCTGGCAATGCTGTCCTGCTGGTGGTTAAGATTCCCAAAGTCTGTTCCCTTGGCACACCAGTGGCCCATGCTGAAAGGGTTCGGTGGTTAGATTAGTTGGGAGATTGCATTCTTAATTCCCCAGGCCACTTCCACCCCCAGACTGGCAGACCCCCAATGCACCCTAGTGAATCCAAGGCCCTGAGATGTCCTGGTGTGTCAGCATTTCCCAGGAGCCCTGGTGGCACAGTGGTTACGTGTTGTGCTGCAAACCACAAGGTCGGCAGTTCAAAATCACCTGCTGCTTGAAGGGAAAGACAGGGCTTTCTACTCCCGTAAAGCGCTACAGTCTAGAAAACCCACAGGGGCAGTTCTACCCTGTCCCATAGGGTCACTAATAAGTCGGGCTCGTCTTGATGGAAGTGAGTTTGGTTTTTTGGTTTGTGAACCATTTTGTCAGAGAATCCTTTACCCTCCTGAACTTGGCAAGCACTGACCTATAAGACAGAGTCAAAAAAAAAAAAAAAGACAGAGTCCAGTGTTTGATTCCCCAGTGTGCTAATGGGAAATGTTCAATTCCGGAGCCATACTGAGACTGGTCCTGCCACCATCCTCATGCCCGCCACTAGCACTCAGCACTTGAGCCCGTTCACAGGATCGCTTCATCTCTAGGGAAAACGCCTAGGATTGGGACAATCCGAGAAACAAATCCACTGCCATGGAGTTGGTCCTGACTCATCGCCACCCCACTGGGCCAAGTAGAACTGCCCTGTGGGTTCGCAAGGCTATACATCTTTACAGGAGCAGAAAGCCTCCTCCTTCCTCCAGTGGAGCCCATTAACGGCCCAATACGAACGGACTCCACAGCGCCAGCAGGGTCCCTTCATCCTGCCAGATTGCGTTCCCAAGGGGTGGTCCCAGAATGCACCAGCATAGATGAGAGTGCCCACTTCCCTACTTCCTTTCCAGCACTAAGAAGTCCCATTTCTAGGTTTGCAGTGGTCTCCTGGCTAAGAAGTGGTGCCTTCTCATAACCTTCCTAATTCCACATGAGGTTGTGTGTCTCTTTGGGTCTCTCTCGTTTCTTCCTTCTTTCAAAGTTGTAAGTATTTCTTGAACGTACACAGCAAAAGAGTTTCCAGCAGGTACAAGCCGGTGACATTGGCCAGGTCCTTCCAGTGGTGCAACAACCATCCTCCCCCTCCTTTGCTGAGCTGTGCCATTAACATAAACTCACTGTCCCCTGAGGTCCCCATCTAATCTTTCCTATTGCTATCTGATCCAGTAGAGATCGTTCTTTAAAGAGCCTGCTGCCGGAGGCAGACATTTTTCCTAATGAGGCTCAGCTTGGGTTGGGTTTTAAGAGGACTTCGGGTGAGGTTTCTGGCTGAGGGTGGAAAGATGATCCCAGAGCATTAGTTCCAGGGGTTTATGTGGTATGCCTTGGCTGGGAATTGATGGCCTGTATCTCTGTCCACATTTTGGCTTGAATCATGTGCCTCTCCCCCGTGGTCCCCCTCGCCCCGCCCCTGCCTGACACACACACCCCCCCATGAGCCCAGCAGGCATTTTTACCCTGAAGGGATATTGCCTTTTTAAAATAAATAAATCCTCTCTACATTTGGGAATATCTTTTCCCAGGCCGTCTTCTTTCTTCACATCGAGGTCTTTCGCCGGAAGTTCCTCCGCATGCAGCGCAAGCTGCCCCCACGGGACCTGGTGGGTGTGGTCTTGTGGGCGTGTCTCTGAAAGAGCCTCTGGGACCCTAAGGAAGGGCCTCTGCCCCCTCTCCTCCCCATTCCTGCAGCTCCACGTGTCCTACGAGAAGTACTTCAAGCTGGATGCCCTCCAGGCCTACCATCGGGTCATCAGCCTGGAGGACTTCATGGAGAAGCTGGCCCCCACCCACTGGCCCCCCGAGAGGAGGGTGGCATACTGCTTTGAGGTGGCGGCCCAGAGGAGCCCTGATAAAAGAACGTGCCCCATGAAGGTGGGTCCTGGGGGGCCGAGGGACCTCCTCATCCCACTCCGTGTCCTCTGGGCCCCTGGGTGGTGGCACCCAGTGCGGGAGGGCATCAGCAGTGCTGAGGGTAGCAAGATGGAGAGTGAAGGCATCGCGGGCATGTATCACTGGTGTCACCATAGGCAAATGACTTTGCCGCTCTGGGCCTGTGTTTTCACACGCTGAAGAGGGTGTGAAAATCCCCTCATCGAGCGTCAGGCGGCCCGGGTGCCAGAGTGCTTCTGAGCGGTGACACATTAACAGTAACACTCCTGCTTGCACAGCCCGCCTCTGTGCCAGTGCCGCACAGCAAGCCGTCCTCAGACTAACTCTCCACGGCGCTAGCAGCGCTCTGAGGAAAGCACTCTTGACAGCCCCCTTCCAGAGGGAGCCGAGCCCAGCACAGAGAGGCTCAATCCCTTGCCCAAGGTCCCACAGCAACTAAGTAGTGGAGCCGGGTTTCAGCGACAGGCCAGTTGGCTCCACTGACCACCCTCTCAACCTGCACCCTGTCCTGTCGCTGACTGGGCACTCGAGAGGTGGTCACGTTCTAATTAGTAGAACTTGACAAATGCCTGGCCCTCTGGGAATACAGTAGTTCCCAAGTAAGTCTTCCCGAACATTGCTTGTGTTCGAGTCTGAGCAGGAGGACCTGGTCCTTGGTTTCTATGTTGGAAAGGATGGCACTGGGACAGCTGGCCTGGAAAGTATCTGGACATCTGGACATTCCAGCTCTTAGTCCCAAATCCAAGGTCCTTGAGCTCCCTACCCCTTACTCCTCCCTCCCCCCCCACACACACACACCAGAGATGCCACTGGGCTGGCTGGGTGGGGCGTGTGAGGAGGCAAGGCACCTGCCAGAAACCCAGCAGGAAGTTCAGCTGCTCTCCTCGGCGTCCACCCATGAGCTACAAAGTGGCCACCCCTGGAGGAGGTTTCAGTCTGGATCGAATTGTCCAGGGGTGCCCCACCTGCCTTTCCATCGCCCCCACCCCAGACAGCTTTGCCTCCCCGGTAGCCTGCCTCTCAGCTCACTCGCTCTCTCCCTCCCTCTCTCTCCCCCTCTCTCTGTCTCTCTCTCTGTAGGAAGGAAACCCCTTTGGCCCATTCTGGGACCATTTCCATGTGAGCTTCAACAAGTCAGAACTTTTTGCGGGCATTTCCTTCAGCGCTTCCTACAAGGACCAGTGGATCCAGAGGTACTGGGAGGGGCCAGCAGGCTGGGCTTGGGGGAGAGGCGGGGGGCACCCCATCACCAGCCAGCCCCATCTCCAGCCACAGACACTCAGCACCTTTTCTGGCCCTCTCCCCTCGGCCCCGCCTTGATGTGTGAGACCCAAGGTGTGGCTGCCCTGTCTGTTGAACTTGGGATCCGGTGCGGTCTGTTCCCATCTCAGCGCCTGACGCGGTGGGATGTTGGCCGGCCACGAGGTTGAGCAAGAGTTTATTGGCTGATAAGAGATGTCATAAAAGAGCACCGTGCGGTCACACGCGGCTCCATTTCCTCCTCTGGGCGTGAGAATCGCTCCCTCGTTACCTTCCTCCTCCCAAGGTGAAAATTGTTCTAGAGAAGAACAACTTCAGGTGCAGACTGAGAAGTGATGTCATCCTCCTAATTGCTGGATGTGCCGCCTTAGCAACGCTCCAGGAGGCCCTATTAAAGGGGGAAAATAGGGCAGCAGGGCATAGGTAGGGGCCATAAACTATTTATAGGGCGTCTGCCATGGACAAGACACGGTGTGCAAGGGTCAAAGGTCGTGCCAAAACCAGGAAACCCTCCAGGGAGCTGCTGCCTAGTGCCGAGGATGATCCTCACCTTGGTGCCCAAGTGTAGTGTGGGGTAGAGAGAGAGCAGGGCCCAGGAGGCGGCGTCGGGGGCCAGGCCAGCTCAGAAGCTGTGAGGAGTGCACGGGGTGCCATGGCCCTCATTCGGCTCACACTGAGCCTGAGCTAGACAGATGACAGGAAACGGCCCAAGCCGCAAGCTCGGGCTGTCCTGAGCTCTGAGCCTCCGCACCCCTCCCTCGCTGCGGGACCCCGGGCAGGCAGCTCCAGCCTGAGTCTCCTCTTGGGGAGGAATGCGCTTCCTCTTCGAAGGAGCAGGAGGGGGCACCTGCATCAGAGCCCATGAGGGCGCCTGGCGAGTAGCAAGGGCCCAGC
>NW_022109491.1:24809004-24811559 GCF_000313985.2 Echinops telfairi | reverse complement strand
GTTCCTCCAAAAGCAGCACAGGTCTCTGACACACGTGCAGTGGGCGCAGGGAACAAACTGGAAACACTTTTTTTATTTTTTTATTTAGTGCCCACTCTGGGCCGGACACATCCCACACCTCTGCCAATAGCAACGCCATGACCTCTCCCCCAAGTCGGTGGGGTGGGTGTTCCTGCCCTCTGTGCTTCACAAGAGGAAAAAGAAGCAAGGCGGTGGGCGGATAGTCACTTACCCAAGCCACGCAGCTTGAGGCAGAGCCAGGATCTGGACCCAGGCAGTCCGGCCCAAAGCACCCTTTCCCGATCACTGTGGAGAAGATACCTGTGCCTCTAACAGCGGCAGGTGCTCGTGGGGCCTCCCTGCCTTCCTGGCTCATTCAGGAGCTCCTGAGAATTGCTTCGCAGGCCTGGCAGGTGCTAACCCCCCTCAGGAGTGGTCCCAAACAGGCCTTCTCATTAGATCACCTTCTTGGTCCTTGTATTCTCCTTAGAAAGACTGGGGCTATTGCCGGAAGGCATACCTGCCCTCCGGGAATGCGATCGGCCCCTATGGCCAATCCTTGGCCCTGTGGACATTAGGCCAGGGGGAGAAAATGTCACCGGCTATAAGCGTAGTTCCAAAAGCAAGCTCTGTAAAGTCAGAAAAGGCACCAAGCTGCCGCCCCGGAAGGGAAGACAGTGGTACATGGACAGGTCTGTCGGGAACCTCTCTGAAACCTGTGTTCCCTCTGCCCCCACCCCCACCCCCACCCCCGGCTGGGTTGAGTGGTGGCACCAGCGTGAGGCCTTGAAGAAGCTGGTGCCTTGAGGCTGCATTTGAGGGAAAAGGGAGGTCAGTAGGGGCGATGAGGTCGCTGGAGGCCGTTTGAGAGAATTAGAGCCACCTGGGCCACTGCCAGCCTTCACTTCTCTCCGTCCTTCCCTGTGCATGCAAGGAGCTCCTCCTCCCCCTCTCCCTCCCCCTCCTCCTCCTTCGGGACCCTGACTGCGAAGTGGTTAGGAGTTGGGCCGCCACCCGCAGTCGGCAGTTTGAAACCACCAGCCACTCCTCAGGAGAGACGGGGCTTGCTTCTTCCGTAAACAGTTACGAGCCTTTTAAACTCTACGATCGGTTCCGTGGCCATGGGAGAGTGAATCTTCAGTGTCCAGGTGAGGACGAGCGAGGCAGGTTGGGCCCGGCCCTAAGGGAGCTCACAGTCTGTGGGAGGAGATGACGGCACGGACAGTTCCCAGGTGGCCTCAGGGCTCCAAAGGGCCCAAGCAGACACAATGTACGCAATGAGACGGACACTGCAGCCCGAAGCATGAGGAGCCAGGCGGGCAGGTAGTGGGCATGAGAGGTCGTTCCTCGCGGCAGAGACGAGCTTGTCTGGCCCCGGGGCAGAGCGGCCGCCTGCGTGGCTGGTGTGGCGTGATCAAAGGAGGAGTGTCAGGACGTGTCTGCCGCCACGTTGGTGAAGCCACTTCAAAGCGAAGTGTTGGCCTCACAGTCTGTGGGGTGACTGGGCTCAGCTGGGCAGTCCTTGCCTTCTCCAATAGGTGCAGCCAGCTGTCAGCGGGGCGAGAGCCACCTGCCGGCTAACCTGGGCTGCCCCTCCAAGCACGCTCACCTCAGCTGGCAGGTAATGCTGGCTCTTACCTGAGCGCGTGGCATGTGTGCACATCCGACCCTTCCGTGTCTTTGGGTTTTTTTCCAGCATGGCAGCTGGGCTCCGAGAGGGTGCATCCAGAAAGTGAGTGTTCCGGAGGCAGGATGTGGACCCTGCTGGGCCTTGACAGTCCGGGTCTGGCAACCCGTAAAGTGTCTGTCACTCTGCCAGATGCGATGGGAGGGGACATAGAGAGAAAGCCAGTGCCTTGGTGGCCATCTTGCCTCTGCCAGGCAGGCAATAAGAATGGGGGTGGGAGGGGGGGGATGGAGAGGGGAGCAGGGTCAGGGACGCAGGGCTTTGTACTCATGGTAAGGCAATCTATCTGACCGGCCTGTGCATGGTGTGTAGGGAGAGTTGATGGTTTAGAGCTTTAAAAAAAATTTTTTTTTAATCATTTTGAGTTCTTGCTTGCTGAAGGCAACTCGTTCAGACCAGAGAGCTGGGCAGAATGGAGTTGGAAAGAGCGAAGCTCTTCTCTGGCTCCTGTCCCCTCTCTGGTCTCAGGGCCCACTCCAGTAAATGAGGGGTGAGTAAAGTCAGTGGGTTTTCACACTGTTCCTCAGTGCCCTTGAGAAGGGTCTCGGCCTTCACGGGGGCAGGCCTGGGGCACCAAGTTGCAAAGTCTCAGATCGACCGTCTCCAGCCCCTAAGCCTCTCATGTAGCCGCATAAAGGAGGTCTGTGGACCGCAGATCTCGGTACATGGGCCCAAGTCAGGCTACATGCAGCAGGACAGCAGATGAGCTACCTGTCGGGATAGGCGTCGTTTTCTAAAGCAGAAGAGGTGCTGGGCTTGTAGTCCAGGGAGGCATAAGAGCTCTGCCAGGTGGGCAGGGGTCAGCACCCACCTTTCTGCTAAGCCAGCCCAGTGCTGGCTTTTAACCCCATTATCACCTCATAGGCTA
>NW_022109491.1:24781975-24808435 GCF_000313985.2 Echinops telfairi | reverse complement strand
CTTTCCTAAGGTCCGTATCCTACAAACTCTTCAGAGCGGAGGGAAGCCACAGACACGCGAGCCGGGACATTGTCTCCCTGGACATCGGTCACCATCCTTCAGTGAAGGGGTTCTGGAGACCCTTGTAAGAAATACCACAGAAGCAATCGTGTCGCCTTTTACCCACAGTCCCCCACGGGTCCCCGAACCTCCTGCAAACGACAGCGCAAGCAGGCTGTGGACATTGTCACAGCTCATCGGCTTATTAATACAAGTCTGCCTCAGACCTCTCCAGGTTCACCTGTGCCCGAGTGGGCGCACGCACGCTCACAGGCGCTCGCTCGCTCGCTCTGCACTTGGTCCTGTACGATCTGATCGCATGTACAGATCAGGACATTCACCACAATCAGGGTGCTACCCAGCTCTGTCATCACAGGGGCCTCTTCAGGAGTCCCCCAGATCTGGTGTCCATTTCTGTGATTCCCTTTGGGGACTGGCTCCCGTCACTAAGCACGATCCCCTTTGTAAGCTATGGACTGTTCCGGGGTGAGGCTGTCCCCGGGCAGTTCAGCTCGTTTGCTTGTTGAAGGACAAGCTGGGCCGTTTCCAGTGCTTCAGTGGCCATGCATAAAGGTGCCCGAGTGACCAGAACACAAGGTGACGTGTAGAACTTCTTCCGGAGGGCGGCACCCATTTTTGTAACGGTGAGGAAAGAATCTTGCCTGGCAGGGGAAGAAGGCACGCTCGGTCGAGGGGGCTTGCAACATGCATGGGGAGCTCATGGACCACTTGCTGTGTTGTGCTGCCAAGGCCACGGGCTGGGCTCAGGGAACACGGGTCTGCTCCTCATGCAGCCAGTCAGCAAATATTGACCGAGCTCACGCATGTGCAGCACAGTGCTCTGGACACCGTGAGGCCACTGCCACCGGAGGCCTGAGCCCAGCTGGGTAGACAGACGGACATGAAATCCTTCGAGAAATGTGGTAAGGAAGGTGTAATAGGGTCCGTATCTGCAGACCTGTGGAGCATCCAGGGTAGGCCTGGCTCTTCCTTCCCTGGCTCCCAACACACACATTCCCCGTGAGAGCACCTGGTCCAGGGCCCTCAGGAGCAGCCATGCCTTTCAGCCCTGCCTTGTGGACCAAAGGGCAGAGCCAGATCCAGACAGCCCGCCCTCTTGGGAGCGACCGCACCACCACTTGGGAGTTAGTCCGACACACAAAAGGTTGGGATGGTCTACTGTAAATGCCTAACTGTTAAACAAGCAAAAGAGAGTTGTAAATTCCGCATGGCGAGACAGGATACATATCGTGTCCCCAGCCAGCGCCGCCACCAAGGTTTCCTATCAGCCCATTGAGATTTCACAACCTCGCAGGCTTCTTGCGTGTTTCAGGGGCCCCTGTGCAGGACATCTGGGGCATGGTGCAGTGCCAGCCTTTGTCTCTGGCTGGGGAGTAGAGGGAGAGGGCAGCCGGGCCCTCTCTGCAGCCTCCTTCTGACTTCCCTTACTTCCCTCTCGCACCTAGATTTCCCCCAGAGGAACACCCGGTGCTCGCCCTGCCAGGGGCCCCAGCCCAGTTCCCGGTCCTGAAGGAGCATCGGCAGCTCCAGAAATACATGGTGTGGTCGGAGGAGATGGTGCAGGTGGGACAGGCCCAGATCCACACCCATCTCAGCCGGCCCTACGTGGGCATTCACCTGCGCATCGGCTCGGACTGGGTAACTCCCCCGACCTCTCCCCACCCCTGAGCTCAGGGCACTAGGTCCCCGCCAGCAGCCTGGGGGCTCCCACTCTGCCACATCCGCAGCCTTTATATCTCATGGTCCCACAGCCGCCCACCAGAGATGAGGCCCCACAGCACCTGCCTGTCAGCTCTTATTTTAACAGGGCCCTTTGAGCCTCACGTGGCAGAAGGATAAACTGAGCTTTCAAGCTAAGCCCCAGGTCAGGCAGCAAGCCGGGGAGAGATGGCCAGCCCAGGAGTCCTCTGGGGGCCAGCTCCGGGTTTGAGAAGAAGCTGTGGGAAGGAAAGTGGGTGGGGCTCCCAAGCAATGAAAGCTTCATCCTCCTCCTCCTCCTGGCATCTGAAGGTCCCGCAAATGTCCAGGAACCCGGTCAGGTTGTCCTCTTAGTGGGAGCACCTGGGCCTGATCACCAGAGTCTCCTCAAGTTTGTGTCTTAGAAATGCCAGTGAAAAAAAAAAAAAGAATGAAAAAACAAAACAAAATTGAACCAAAAAAAAAGAAATGCCAGTGTGGAAAAGCATAGAGAGTGTGGAGTTAGATGAAAATATATTCATAGTCCGTTGAAGAGGCAATCACATTTAGTCACCAAGCTTTCTCCTTTCCCATATTTCATAAAGAACAGAAAGCAGGCCCCATTTAGGGTATGGGTGGTTTCCGTCAAAACTTCAGCAAGCCAGACTCACTGCCATTCAGTCAGTTCTGACTCGTAGCCACTCCATAGGACAGGATAGAACTGCCCCGCGGCTTTCCGAGACTAACGCGTTATGGGAGTAGAAAGCCTCATCTTTCTCCCAAGGAGAGGCTGGTGATTTCAAACTGCTGGCTTAGCAGTTAGCAGCCCAACATGTGACCATGTGCCACCAGGGGCAAAGCTTTAAGGGACTTGCCTAGAAATCAAACGACACAGGATACTAACCATTTTTACAAATAAATAAAGCTACCCGAACGCTAGTACCAAACTCAGGTAGAAGCAACTCAGAAAATTACCACCTGTGCTCGCTTAGGAACCTAGGTGCCTAGACCCTAAGGAAACTATTAGGGAATCCAAAGGTGTGTTAAAGACACACAACATGAGCAAGCAGAAATTATCTCAGGAATGCAATAAAGTTTACCATTACCACCCAAAGGAGAAAAATCATATGACCATTTCAGTAAAGGCCAAAGAAACATCTGATAACAGTCAGCTCCCGTTCACAAGTTCAATATGTTGCCAACCAGTAATCGACAGGACCCACCTGAACTTGATACAGGCTGTCTCTGAAACCCACAGCAAACATCCTCTATTGCACCACGAGAGTGCTATCAGAACCCTTCCCACAAAAGTCAGGAGTCCGATAAGGCTGCCCATTGTAGCCTCCACTGTGTAGACGTCTACTGGTAGTCCCAGATAATACAGTATGCCCAAGAAGAGGACATTTATAAAAAATAGTATCTCGGGAGATTTCATATCCGACAGAATCTAAGAACCAAAATATGTAGAAATCTCTGACAAAAACGAAAAGGCAACCCAGTCATAAAGTGGACAAAGGACTGGGATACACATCTCATCAGAGAGCGCATTCAAATGGCCACCAAACTCCTTGTCATTGGTGTTAAGTCAGAACCACAATGAGGTGCCATCCCACTCCAATAAACAATACAGCAAACATGGGCCAGGATGCAGGGAAATTGGGACCCTCACCTGGTAGAAATGTAAAATGGTACGGCCATGCGGAAACACAGTGTGACTGGTTATTGTTTAATGTGTTAGTCCGGGTTGACCAGAGAAACAAATCCAGAGACACGCATATGTGTGTAAGAGATAGTTTTATATCAAAGAGTAATTGTAAATTAAAACATCTCTGCCCATTCCAGATCAAGTCCCTAAGTCCAAAATTAGCCCGTGTATCTGATACTAGTCTCTAAATTCCTCTTAAGACTCACACAACACATACAATGCTGCTGAGTGCAGGATGATCGCAAGCCAGTTGGGTAGAAGATCTTGTGGATCCCGTAGCGGTGGAAGCATCTCAGTACTGGCATGGGTCTCCACGTGTCTCCGCCAGCTCTCTCAACAGCAGGAAAGGAAGGCAGAGAGAGAGGATCTGGCCTCCAGTGAGCTATTTATCTCCGTCTCACCTCCAAATGAGGTCCAAGTTGTGACCTGGTTGGCAGGCTAGACTCTACCCCTGTGCTCAGGTTGACGGGAGATTATGTAAGTGCCATCCTACTGTCCTCCAAAAACTAAAAATGTGGCTATAAGGGACCGAGCAATCCCACTCCTAGGTATATATCCCAACGATCTGAAAACCGAGGCTCAAAACTAGACATGGATAGCAATATCCATTGCAGCAGTTGTCACAACAGGCAGGAGGTGCAAACAGCCTAAAAGCCCATCAAATGACGAATGGATATGCAAAGATGCGGTGCACACATACCGTGGACTAGTCAGCTGGCAGGAGAAACAGGCCTGATACATGCTACGATGTGCATGGAACTAAAAGACATTATGCTGAGTGAAATGAGTCAGTCACATTATTGGACAGGACAATGTTGTATGACCGCACCTCTCTAAGAAGACAAGAAAAGGCAAATGTGTAGAGACCAGAGCTGATTAATGGGTACCAGGGACAAGAAGGAGTAGGAAAAGGGGAGAAAAACAAACAGCCAAAACACTCGCCACCATGGAGTCCATGCTGATTCAGTGACACTAGGACAGGGCTGTGGGGTTTCCAAGATTGTAACTCTTTTTTTTTTTTTTAATAAATCATTTTATTGGGGGCTCTTACAGCTCTTATCACAATCTATACATACATCCATTGTGTCCAGCACATTTGTACATATGTTGTCATCATCATTTTCAAAACATTTTCTTTCTACTTGAGCCCTTGGTATCAGGTTCTTATTTCCCCCTCCCCCACCCTCTCTCCCTCATGAACCCTTGGTAATTTATAAATTTTTTTTTTCCATGTCTTACACCAACCACTTTTCTGTTGTCCATCCCTCTTGGAAGGGGTTATATGTAGATCCTTGTGATTGGCTCCCCCTTCCTCCCCCCACCTGCCCCTTAAGATTGTTAACTCTTAATGGGAGTCGAACGCCCCATATTTCTCCCAAGGAGTGGCTGGTGGTTTCGAACTACCAACTTTGAAGTTAGCAACCCAACTTGTAACCACCACTATACCACCAGGGCTCCAGGAGATACCAGGGATGGGGAAGTTACCTTGATGAAAGGTAGGGTTGTACAGCTGATTACTGTCCCTAAGTCGTACACTTACAAAAGTTGAATTGGCAAAAGTGTGATACATAAGTTACAATCACACACACAGAAGGACAACTAGATGTAGAGGCTGTGTGTACAGCCGAATACTTCATGGGATTTGGTTCCCTGGCTTGGAGGTTTGAGGTCATGTTTTCATGGGCTATCCCAGGTCATTGATCTAACAATGTTTCATTCTTCTACCTCCTTGTTTGTTGTGTAGTGCCTGGGGTCTTAAAGGTTTCCAAGTGGTCACCCAAGGCACAACCATGGGCCTCTCTTCCTGTGGAGCAACAGAGGAAGGAGGGTCAGGAGTAGGAGGAAGACAGGGATGTGTGGGTAGTGGCCTCTGTGAACAACCGCCTCCTTTGCCAGGAGACCAGAAGAGCCGCATGAGGTCTGCCTTCCATTGCTGAACATTCTGATCAAAGATTCTGTAGAAGACTCTTGATCAAAACGAGGGATATGCTGAATAGACTCTGGAGCCATGGGGAGGAGGGTGGGAAATTATGAACCCCTGAAACTCTTGACCCGAATTCATCTTTAAATGATCTGCTGAAATCTTAAAATCAAGCCATAGTTTGGCTTTGCTCTAAAAACAGATCTGTGTGTCGCACTTTTGAGAGCTGTAGTGTACACGGGCTCAAATAGACTAGAGAAGCTTGAAAGAGTAGCTAGAAACGTTAGGGGTCATGAGCCTGTCTTAACCGGAGGAGCGGCTCAGAAAAGCAGGGCGTGAATGGTTACACCGATCAAAGGATGTAGCCAGTGTCACTGAACGGTACAGGTAGAAACTAGACTTGGTATATGTTTTGGTCTGTGAATTCTCAAGAAAGTAAATTCAAAGAGAAAATACGTTGTCGTCCCGCCCCGCCCCCCCCCAACACACACACACACAGAGCCCCTGTTACTCTTTGTTGTAGCTTCCCTTTCTGGTACTGTTCTGTTGTATTCCTCAATCCCGTTTTTACTAAACAAACCTAAAAGCCAGTTGAGCCCCTCCAGCATTGCCTGCCCTTTTCCAATCACCTGTTTTTGCTCCTGGGGCCCTGGGGGCAGTAGCCTGACCTGAATTCTGCCCCGGGTCTGTGTCCCTACAGAAAAATGCCTGCGCCATGCTGAAGGACGGGACAGCAGGCTCCCACTTCATGGCCTCACCGCAGTGTGTGGGCTACGGCCGAGGCACAGCGGCACCCCTCACCATGACCATGTGCCTCCCGGACCTCAAGGAGGTACGGCGCGCCGTGAAGCTCTGGGTGCAGGCGCTCAACGCCCAGTCTGTCTACATCGCCACGGACTCTGAGAGCTACGTGCCCGAGATCCAGCAGCTCCTCAAAGGGAAGGTAGGCGTGAGAGTGGGAGGAGGGCGTTTGCAGATGGGAGGGTCCCATAAAATAACCAGGGTTGCCCCACTGCCCCAGCTAGGTGCACCACGGTATCTCACCACCAGGCTTTCTGCCTGGGCTGTCTCCACACTGCTCCCTCCACTCCAGGGGTTCATGGGTCTGGCTAAGAGTGCCCAGGCTGCAGAAACACATCTGTCTTCTTATAAGGTGCAGGGCTCCTGCGAGGCAAGACTCAAGGCCAAGCCACTGTTAATAAGCCTAATGCTTTGGCCTCCTCAGGGACAGACACCTAGGACGGTGCCTCCCACAGAGGAAGCTCCCAGCCATGTTGGTGGGGAAGGACATAAAGTGGTCCCTTGGTAGAGACCCACGGCAGCAGAGGGTTGAAGACCTTGGGCTGAATCCCCTCTGTGCTGTGTCCTCGTCCCAGGAGGGTTGTGAAGGTCAGCTGTACAGCAGTTAAACCATCCTGGTACCAATTGAGTGTTGAGTACAGTCAGCTGTCCTGGGTGAATGCAGCAGGTGGCTGCAGGGTACAAGGAAGGCTATTTGGTCCTCAGTGATGCTTAAGGAAGAGTAGTAAATCCCTGTGTGCACCTGTGGGGATGGTGCGTGGTGGCGGTTCACTCGGCTGGGGAGGAGGGGAAGAAGTATGTACGGGCAAAGGGGCTGGCCTGGTCAGCGTCCTATGTTGAATGAATGAAGGCCCCCACATGCACAATTCGACCTTCAAAGGCAGGCATCCACTTCCCAGCAGTGGGTGCCTTTGGGTTTATGTCGAAGAGCACCCATGCCCTCTCCTGTCCACCCATTTTGTAGACAGTCCGAGTGTCCAAGCTGGAAAGAGCTTGGGTGTCCTCTGACCCGACCCTTGCATTCTATCACTGAGGGGACCATACCGCCCCAAGTTGGGGTAGCGTTTACCCACGAGGCCCCAGATCTCCTTCTAGTGGGTAGGACACAGGTGGGTAAGTTTCAGGGCAGGGATGGAATTGTTTGGGGGATTTTGACCACAGTGGAGCTACTAGTATTTCTGGGTCCTGATCTGAGTGACAGGAGGCTGGTTCTCACTCTGCCAAAATCTTTGTATGACAGCAGAGCTCTCAGCCCCAGCTCTGCCCACACCCGACCTCGTGCTCAAGCAGAGCACGCGGGGAGTCCCAGGGAGTTTTTGGGGGGCGTGTGTGTGTGTGTGTGTGTGTGAATTGATCACAGAGTTGATGCATTTGGGTACTTTGAGCTACTCACCGTGTTCTGTTTTCGGTTCTGAGCCTTGCTCTTCCCTGGTAGTGAGCTGACAGCTGCTCCCTGGGGTGTCTTGGGAGAGGGCAGGCAGGACCTTTGTCTGGGAGGTGGGGGACAAGGGCGAGGCCTGTTTGGTCCGATCACCGGCTCAGTTGTGGAGGTAGAGTGAGTGACCCAGGCTTTCTGAGAAGCCTGGACCTTGGGCTAAGCCTGCATACAGTCAGAGCTTCAGTCGCTGAGGGCTGCGGGGAAGGCAGTCCAGGCAGAGGAACAGCCCGAGAGAAGGCACCAAGGTGGGAGTGAAGGATGCGTTTAGGGCTGAGGCCAGCGTTGGGCATGTCAGGTGCCAGGGGAAGGGTGCCACACCGTGGGCAAGGGAAGCAGCTGGGCAGCACCGCCAGACGCTTGGCTCCTCGTCACCTGCCCTGCTCCCCTTTTTGCTGTTAAGGTCACCCCAAGGGAAGAAGGCTGGGGTGTCTGGATGAGGTGGCCCAGCCGCCCACCTCGGCCTGCAGCCACCTCAGCCTACCTGCTCTGCCCTCCCCCCCTCAGGTGAAGGTGGTGAGCCTGAGACCCGAGGTGGCCCAGATCGACCTGTACATCCTTGGCGAAGCGGACCACTTCATCGGCAACTGTGTCTCCTCCTTCACCGCCTTCGTGAAGCGGGAGCGGGACCTCCAGGGGAAGTCATCCTCCTTCTTCGGCATGGACAGGCCCCCTCAGCCGAGGGATGAGTTCTGACCCGAGCCCTCCAGCCAGGCCTGGCCGTCAAGGTGACCCCAGGGCCCATCCCTCAGGGCGTGAGCTCTTCTGCCTGCCTGCCAGGGACTTCCTGAAGAGGAGAGGGGCCCAGGCCCGCTGAGCTGCTAGCTGCTGGAGCCTCTCCCCTCCCATTCCAGTCCCACCGTTTCTCAGGCCACTCTGTCTCCTAGCCTGCCCTGTTCAAAGCAGCGCGGCTGCCTCACTGTCCTCAGAGGACTTCAGTGGTTTTCCTACACGACTGACCGCTCTAGACCGCTCCCTCGTTTCCACCAGCACGTGTACCTAAAGTGACCTTAACTGGATGTGGATGAGGCTGGGGCTGGACGTATTGACTACGCCTCCAGACAACCTGTCCTGGCTACCAGACCAGAGCCATTGTCACCCCCCCTTCCTCAGCCACTCTTTGGATGGATGTCTTGGGGCATGGAGACCCTGCTCCATGGCACTGAGCTCCCCTGGCAGCTAGGACCTGCTCTCATGGCACTTCCCAGCCAGGAGCACCCATCCTTGGGCTGGGGATGATGGCATTGCCACCCTGGTTGGTGGCGTGTCATCAGTCCGACACCACTGGGTGCTCAGAACACATGCTTGAGAGCCAGGGTGCGCTGGCCTGCCAGGCTCCTGTGGAAGGCTGCCCGCTCCCCTCTGACCTCCTGTCCCGCACTCCTGCAACAGCCTCTGACCTGCTCTGGGTGGGGGGCAGCAGGAGTCCCTGATGGGATGCAGTTTGTGCCTCCCCATCCAGTGCCTTCACGCCGCCAGCCCCATGAGGCCTAAGATGGCCCACGTCAGACGTCTGTCACCCAGCTGCTGCTGTTTAAATGCGTGACGCCCAAGCGTGTGCTCTTGGGACTCTGGTTCTGAATCTCCGTATCTACTGCCCACTGGGCGAGCCAGGCCTGTGCCCCCTGGGTGACCTGCGTCAGAAGTTACAGGGTGATGGGTGGTTCGAAACATCAGAGGTAGCCTTTGCTGCTTCGAACGACTGCCCAGTAAGAGCGGGGCTCTGGTGGTCTTCCTCTCCAAGAGTGTTTGCATCCCGGGTCCTCTGAGAGATGGTGTAGCTGTCTAGCCGGCTCCCAGCCCCATTCAGAGAAGAAAGAGCCCTGCTTCCCCGGGGGCGTGGGCCGTGGACCTGCTAGCCCAACTTCATTCGCTGCTGGCAGCCTCACCCACGCCCCCTGGGGCCATGGAGGGTGGGGCTCTGAGGGCAGCCCACATCCTCCTGATTAGCATCAGCGGGGCTTCTGGAACAGAGGGCACAGCACGGAGCAGGGTTTCTCCCCAGTTTCAGTCGTGGGTTTCGGGCATGTACTTTGCCCCTCTTCGCCCCAGTTTCCTCACCTATAAAATGGTGATAAAGCCTGTGGGGCTGTCAAAGGCTCACCTCAGATAAAGGCTCGACATGAAAGGCGTGGGGAGCCTGAAAGAGACAAAGTCTGTTACCGCCTCTCAGCGCACCCCTACTTGGTGCCCAGCCCTGTGCTTGCTTTTCAGTCCAGTTACTGCAAGGCCGGTATTCCTAGCCGCTGCCCACACTGCACAGAATACAGATGCTGTACAGGCGAGCCCTCCAATGGAAAAAGGGCCAGTTCCCAGTGGCACCTGCCAGCGCCAGGAGGCCTCAGGGATGGGGAAGCCCCCCAAGAAACAGCCCACCCTACCAAACCATCATTGAGTGAGTTCTGACCCAGTGACCCTACAAGAGAAATTAGAAGGGGGCCTTTGGGCTTGGGAGACTTGAAGTCTTTGGGGGAACAGACAACCTCAGCTTCCTACAGAGCAACTGGTGGGTCTGAACTGCTGGCCTTGTGGTGAGCATCTCAGTGCGCCACCAGAGTACCCCCTGTCAGCTCCCAGGGGGCATGACGTAGTTCAAACATCTTCCACTTAGTAAGGCATCCATGAACCACGCGTGGCCAGGCTCTGGTCTGGGGACTGCGAGCACAACCAAGCACAAGACGACGAAGCCTGCTCTCGAGGAACTGGTGCTCCAGCAAGTGGGAGATATAATAAGTAAATGGACCGTGGGAGGTGTCGATAAGTGCTGGAGGAAAAATCAAGAATCCGGGAGCCAGGGTGGCAGTGTTTTAGATAAGGAGTTCAGGCAAGGTTTATAAGGAGGCAGCACACCCAGCCATATGTCTGTGGGGCAGAGGGCACAGCCATGCAAAGGCCCTGAGCTGGTCTGTCTGGAGAGCAGATAGGAGGCTGGGCAAAGAGCGAGGTGCCCTGTCTGGTAGCCTGTGCAGACTTGGCTTTCAGTCAGGTGTGGGAAAGCTCTGTCGGGTTCTGAACCCAGGGGGGCCGTGATCGGATTGACGTTTTCCCAGGCTGCCTTGTGGGAGGGAATGATGGCGGGGGCAGAGCAGGGAGAACAGTGCAAGCTGGGCAAGGATGCAGACCGAATTCTGGCCACATCAGAGAGTGTCTCAGTGCCAGTCGTGTAAGTCTGCCTTGTTTTGCCCATGTAGCAGATCCAACACACGCCTGTGTTTTTCACTTAAACGGAAAGCAAGCACCACCACCCAACCAATGCCGACTCTTAGCAACCCTACAGGACAGGACTGTTCTGGCTTCCCAAGACGAACTCTGCGGGAGAGAAAGCCCTGTCTTTCTCCTGGTTTCCCTTATTAGGGTGATAATACACTGTTTATGTTGATGCATCCAATCTTTTTTGATGATAGAACATTCCATTAAGGGCTGTCCCATAGTTGGCCTGTTTTGTACTATTATTTTTAAATCATTTTATTGGGGTCTTGTAGAGCCCTCATCACAGTCCATCCGTTGTGTCGAGCACATGTGTACAGATGTTGCCCTCATCATGCCCGAGAGGTTTTCTTTCTACGTGAGCCCTGGGTATCAGCTTATTCTCCTCCTTCCCCACCCATTTCGTATTAGCACAATTTTGTATGCCCTCAAGTTTTCACTCCTAAAAAGTACCGGAGAAATATTTCTATTTCTGAAGGTTTTTCTTTATCAAAAAATGTTCACGTAATTCCCCAAAATGAATTTGTTGAATCAAAGACTTAAAAAAAAAAACCACCAAAAACTTTTACTATGGAAAATACAAATACACATAAAATTGTAAGAAATCCAGTGAACTGTTTTCTTTGTTTTGTCTTGTTTTTGTGTTGTTGTGTGAAGTGAATGTGTCTGTCGCAGACTCCCAGTCCATTTCAGTTTCATTTTCCGCCTTTTTCCTAAGCCGCTCAGACCACGGTTTAGGTTTGAGGGCTGAGGAGTCTGGAGGGAGAACCCTGTTTCAAAATGATCAACAGGTTGCCATCTTGTTTTATTTACCCTCCTAGTCCGAAGCATGTTTGCTCGCCTGCTGTTAAAATCCCAAGATGCTTTGAGGGAAGAGCCAGAGCCACCAGGCCTTGCCTGTGGGGTGGGAAGGATGCTCCCAGCTCCAGGATCCCAGCGGTGTGGAGAATGGGCGTGTCCTTGCTGATCAGCTCACCTCTCAGGAAGTGCTCAACGGGTGGTCTCCAGAAGTTCCTTAAGGTGCTAGTGGGGTCTGAGACCATCCAGACACCCCGAGGAATTGGACTGTTCTGTAGCTAATGCCCAAACCAAACTCACTGCCATCAAGTCCACCCTAACTCACAGAGACCCCTCTGGGGCAGAGCTGCCCCTGCGAGTTCACGGAAGCAGAAAGCCTCATCATTCCAGCTGCCACCATGTGACCCCACTGCCACCAGGGCTCCTTAGATCGCGCCCAGGGATCTGCATTTTTCACAAGCACCTGCACAGACAGGCAGCTGGTTTGGATGCCCAAGAGTTCAAGGTCTGTCTCAACCCTTCCAGGCCCGCAGCGTGGGCCTCCCCTTGGAAAGGTGGCCTTAGGGGCTCACCCTAGACCCGAGGAGTCAGGATCTTGGGGGCTGGTCCTAGCAACCTGCTTAAACAACACTCTTCTGGAGCCAAAGGTTGAGAAACTGGTCTGAGGGACGTGAGGATGTCACACTGTGCGCAGAGAGACCCCGGTCTGCAGACTCCTCCCTGACAAGCCCTGAGGACGCCGTGGGGTCTTCAAGGTTCCAACCAGCATGGCCAATGACGTGCACAAAGAGGTGCCCAGGCGCCTTGTGTGCAAGGTGAAGTTCGCTTTCTCTTGGTGTGTCATTAGGGGAGAAAGAGCCAGCCAGACCCTGCTCTGGAGCCATGTGCCACTCTTAGGGGACGTGCATGTGAAGTGAAACTGAAGCATTTTAAAGGATACTATTCAGAGAGTGCTCATTTCACTTGTCCAAATAAATGTATGGCTCTTGAATAATTTCTGAGTTGTGAGGGACAGGCTCTTCCGTCTTAAAGGTCTGCCAAGCCCTGAACTAGACTGTCGGGCGTTTGATTTCATGGAGTTCCTTGTTTTGAAGGAGACCAAGTGCAATGTTGTTAAAACAGGATGAAAAGGAAAATAGGGAATACATTCTGGTTAGAGAGGGTTCTGGATCAGGCAGAACTGGAGAAGCTGGTGTTAAAGCAAACCAAAGCGAGGAAACTCGGATGTTCCAGAAACTCGTGGGGCGAGTGGAGGAAGGAAGTCGGTGAGGAACGAAGGGACCGAGGAAGAAAGAATTCTTCCATCTCCCATTCTCTTCAGAAGGAGCGCCATGAATAGGCATCCTGTGCTTTTTATTACAGAGAAGAAAGTTCTGGACTCTCTTTAGTGGAGCTGACAGGGGGAGGGGAGGAGAAAACAATGAAAAAGCCCTGTAGCCTGAAGGCAAATCCTGCACCCTGGATTAAGTTGTCAGAATTCATTCGTGTTCTTGCTGGAAAGCTGGCATGGCTGGGGGTTGGGACCCTTCTCTTTAAGTACCATTCTTTCAGAGCAGGAGGCTTGCTCTGTTTTCACATCTTCCTTTATTCATTCTCAGCCGGAGGCCAAGTGTAACCAGGTAAACAGTGGGAAGGGAAGGAACAAAAGGCATTTCCCAGAAGCCTCCTCCTTTATCAAATGCAGTGACTAAGCAGAAGAAGGGGGGTGGGGGACAGTGCCCATGGGAGGGGGATTTTCCATCCAGAAACCGCCTTCCCGATACCCCCCAAACCCCAGGACCTGGATCACGGACACATTGATCTAGAAGGTGCCTCAGAGAATTATCTTTAAGTTCATCCTTAGCCCAGTTCGGAGTTAGCCTGTGAGTAAACACCTCGAACACATCATAAAGGCACTCTGGTGGTGCGGTGGGTTAGACAGACAGACTGCAGGGTTGGCGCTTCGGACCCACCAGCCTTCCCAAGGGAACAGATGAGGCTGTCTATTCCTCTAAAGACAAACAGTCTCAGAAACTATTATCGAGTCACTATGAATTGAAACCAGCTAGATGGCACTGGGGCTTTTTGTTTTGTTTTGTTTTTACTACTTCCTAATAATCCCTTCTTGTGACTCAGAGAGCCTACCTCAGGCTCAGGCAACATTAGCAAGCTGGAGTTTAGAACTTGTACTTTCACGATCTTCGTTTGGGGTATTTTGCATTTGTGGTTTCTCGTGTCTAAGTATGATTGAAAGTTTCCCTTGAAGAAATTCACTTAGCTTATAGAAAAGAAAGACTGAACTGGTTTAGAGACAAATATGAAATGATGTGGCAGGAATTATGAAGATAATGTCTAGGACATCTTCACCCAGCCTTGAGGCCACCTCAGACAAGAGACCCAGTTCATGGTGGCTTGCGTGCCAGGGGTTAAATTACAGCCAGCCCCAAATACTGTGTTGTAAATCCTAACCTCTGTGCCTGTGGCCACAATACCATTGGGAGTGTGTTGTCTTTGTTCTGTATATGAACAAGGTTAGTTGGGGTTTGAGATCTAAAAGCCAGGAAGAGAAGCTCAGAGAGACAAGGACCTTCCCCCAGAGAGAGCTTTATTCTAGAGCCAGTGCCCTAAATCAGGCTTCTCGCCTCTTAGACTGTGAGAAAACGAGTTTATTATTTTTATTTATCAGATAACACCTATATGTGGGCCTTCACGGTTATCCTCAGCCTTCTGCAAACTGGGTGCTCAGAATTTAAGCTCTAATACAAGTCCCTGCTCTGAACATGAGTTTTATTATTTCCTAGCCTTGGACACATGGTTTGGTGTGCTCATTCCTTATAGACTTAGCTGACACCTCACTTACATGGCTGCTTGCTTTCAGACAAGTCTTTAAGATCCCAGACACTTCACCATGCTTTGCTATAGTGCCCATATCCTCAGGGACCACTTCATAAGGTATTGAGCACGGCCACATCATAAGAACTAATTATTTTTAGATGAGGGGTTATAATTAAGTGGGAGCTCAAAATCCATTCAGGTGACTAGGGTCTATCTCTACCACCAGTCCATTTTAGAGGTAGCATGACCAGCTTCTTGAGAAATAATATAACCACAAGGGACATGGTGGTCACGTGCCCCACCATGGGTCACTAACCACAAGGCCATCGGTTTGAAATGACCAGCCGCTCCTTGGGAGAAAGACTTTCTACTCCTGTAAAGAGTGGCAGTCTCAGAAACTCACCGGGACAGACCTATCCTGTCCTCTAGAGTTGCTATGAGCAGACAGTGACTTGATTGCAGTGAGTGTTTTTAATGGGAAATTTGTTCATTCTAATCATCTCATTAAGTCCAGCCCAGTGGTTCTCACCTTTCTAATGCCGCAACCCTTTAATAGGTCCTCATGTGGTGGTGACCCCCAACCATAACATTATTGTCGTTGCTACTTCATCACTGTCATGTTGCTACTGTGATGAATCGGGCGACCCCTGGGAAAGGATTGTTCAACCCCCAAAGGGGTCACGACCCACAGGTTGAAAACTGCTGGTCTAGTCAATGGTATAGAATTTAAAATGCTCTTGAGAGAAGGAAAATATGCATACATAGGATAGCTTTTTAGGCTAAAATATATGGACTGTTTACATACGCAGATTAAAAATGTAAGTGACTGAACCCTGCTTAAGAAAACGGCGAGGATTAGACACAGGGCAAGAACTTCAGTCATGGTCGTTCGCGAAGGCCCAGCTATACTCGCAGAACTAAGACCTGCCACACAAGCAGAGAAGATAAACTCTCAGGACCTTCCAAGGTCCCTCAAGGACGCCCAGACGTTGCTTCTGATGTGCCATAAACGGCAAAGGAGTTCGAGAGAGAGACCGCCTCCTTCAGAAATGTGTGAGCTGGATGGAGGACATGTCAGGAGACCACCGCTCCCCATGCTGATATTTCTGTGGAATAAACACTTGAGCGACTGTGCAGCAATGCTCTTGGACTCACCCTCTTCTGTGTCAGCCCTCCAGCTGCTGTGCCACAGCGCCTCGGCTCTCTTCGCTCTCTTTTCTCCATGGTTCAGATGGGAAACTTCTAATGTTCTAGCTTCAAGTTCACAGACTCAAGTGGGGGTTTTCTGGAGGACGGGTTGCGGGGAGAACATTTGAGTGATGTCTTCGGGCGGTAAAAGCAGATTGGGGGGGGGGGCTAGAGTGAGGGTGTGAGGCTGATGGGTGATGATGATGAAAGGTGAGCAACATCAGAGAGAAGGCCAAGGAATGAGGCAGGGGCTGGATGGCAGTTGGTGAGAGTTTGATTTCTGTGGGTTGAAAAGAGCCAGGTAGGGTTTTCCACTAGTAGGTAAAGAGGGGAGGTCCCCACCCCCAGACCTGAGACAGGATGTGAGAATGCTTGGAGGTGTCCGAGGCCTTAGTAGAGAGAGAGGTGACATCTGCACTTCAAGGGCCAGTGGCCATCTCCTATGGAGAAAGCAGGGCATGATTGATTGAACGACAACTTAAAGGAATACCATCTGCTTAAGCCTTTCTTAAGTCAGGCAGTCGGGAGAAGGGACCAATGAGATGTCTTCTTTTTGTCTGAAGATAATAAGTTGTAATGTTTCCAGAGGATTTAAGATGCGTTAGGCAGGGAGCGGGAGCCCGAGGGGATAAAGTGGTTAGAGGTAGAATGACAGAAAGCTTTTATGAGTCTTTAGTATTTACATATATATTTAACGGTAAGCCACATGTATTAGTTGTATTCTGCTGCATAATAAATTACTTCCAAACCCAGCAAGTTAAAAGAGCACGCATTTCTTAGTTCCTACTGTTTCGGAGGGTCAGGAATCTGGAATCTGTTTGGTTGGCTCTTGGCTTAGGATCTTTCATGATGTTACAGTCAGGATGCGGGCCAGATCTGACTGGGGCTGGAGGACCCCCTCCCAAGACGACTCGTTTACAGGGCTGAGTGGGCTGGGGGCCTTAGTTCTTCGCAGCTGGCTTCCTCCAGAGCAAGTGACCCAAGCGAGAGAGAACAAAAAACCAAGGTGGGAACTGCAGCGTCCTTTAGAACCTAATCTTAGAAATCATCTACCTTCATTTCTTCCTTATCTCATGAACCACACAGGACACCTGGAACAATGTGGAAGGGGACTAACTATAAATAGATGTTCATGCAAAGAGCCAGACATCTCTGAGGACCATTGGGAGGCTGGCTACTACATCATGCCAATATATTACCTATTCAGGTTCATTTCTAAAAGATTGCCGAAATGCGTTCATAGAAAGTAGCAAGCTGCCTATTTATATGATTGCACTGAAATGAACAAAACCCTTGTCTATTTCTATTTCACCTCCATGTGTAAATGTGTAGGAATAGCCCTGGAAGAACCCACTTAAAACTGCCGTTACCTCTAGGGAGGTGGCATGGCGTGGTGTAAAAAGGAGCTCTCCACTTTAGCGCTGTCTGATGTCTTTATGATTTGAATTTTGTTTTAATCATTTTATTAGGGGCTCATACAACTCTTATCAGATTTTAATTTTTTTATAGTGACCATTTGTTCTTGGCTACTGTTCTAAATTTCTGCTGCTGGACAAAAAGCTGCCCAAATGTAGTGGTATCAAAACCACAATCCTTTCATTGGCCTCACCGGTGCTGTGGGTCAAGATTCTGCCTGGGGCACAGTGCGAGCACTCGTTTATGCCCTTTGGAGGCTGGATCTAAGCTGGGAGACTAAAGCAGCTGTGGCGACTCACGTTTTTGGTGCCCGGGTCACTGATCTGAACGCCTCTCAAGGGGCTCTCCGTAGGGCTTGGGCTTCCTTACAACATGGAAGCTCTGTTTATTCCAGAAGGAAAGGTGTTAGAGCCATTTCCCAAAGTGGGCAATACTGCCCCCTGGGGGTCACTGCAAAGATCCAGGACAGCTACAAAAGTAGATACCTACACTTTATCCTGGGCAATAGGCTCTAGTACAAGAGGTTTCATTGCTGGGGAGGCGCTGAAACATGTTTGTTTGTTTGTTTGTTTGTTTCTAAAAAGGGGGTGGTAGGCCATATAAATATGGGACTTCTGATCAAGACAGAAAACATTCCAAGAGGACCGGGTGGAAAACGAAAGTCTGTTTATGACCCAACCTTGGAAGTCACTTAGCATCACTTCTGCGCTCCTCTTTGGATCCTCTCAGCCTCAGACTTACTGAGGTTCAGGGGAGGAGGGCATGGACCCCAGCTCTTCACGGGTGGAGTGTCAGAGAATCTGGAACAACTGTTTTTTTTAAAAAAAGCGGCCACCGTGAATTATAGAATTTAAAAACCTGCTGTAAATGAGAGGAGGGACATAAAACATTAGCCTGCCTTTCCTAAGAGTGTGGGTTGGAAGCCCCTAGGCCAGTGGTTCTCCACCTTCCTACTGCCACCACTCTTTAACACAGGTCCTCATGTGGTAGTGACCCCCAACCATGACATTATTTTCGTTGCTACTTCATAACTGCAATTTTGCTACTGTTAGGAATCATCATGTAACTATCTGCTAGGCAGGATGTATTTTCATTGTTACAAATTAAACATAATTAAAGCATCGTGATTAATCACAAAAACAATGTGTAATTCTATATTATGAAATATTTATTTCTAATGATGAATAAATTAAAATTTGTCTTTAAGCATGATGTAACATGGGTAACAGTCTTAATATAACAACAGTAAACTGCATTGCTACATTTTGTGACAGTATCCATAAAAAGCCAGTGTCAGTGCGAAGGTTGAGATAGCTTCTTTCTCATGAGATCAGCATATCCGCATGTGGGCGCACCGCCTGGAGGCGGATTGAGGAGCGGTGTCTCGGTTCCTAAGACCGTTGGAAATACGGACCTACCACCCCATTCAATGGGACAGATGAGCTCCACGTTGCCATTCGCCCTTGCTCCTACCCCTCCCCACCCACACACACCCCTGCATCCTGGCCTACTTTGTTCATTTCCATTGCTGCCTGATCATTGTCGCCATGACTCGGCACCGACTGATGGCAGTGAGTTTGGATTTATTTTGTTTGGCCTGGTCATTGAAGCCCTGATGGCTTAGTGGGCTACATGTTGGGGTACTAACTGCAAGGTCAGCAGTTTGACAAATGGCGGTGGTCTCCTCCCGTAAAGAGTGACAGTCTCAGAAACCCACAGGGGCAGCTCTACCCTGCCCTATAGGGTTGCTGTGAGTCAGAAGAGGGTGAGTGAGTGCCTGGTCTTTAGAGCATTTGAGCTTGTGACTCCTAGGCCCACACTGTCGAATAAGTGTGTGTGTGTGGCAGTTACATCATCTCGTGTCAACTGGAGACGATGAAGAGTGAAGGAGTGAAGTCCAGCCTGTCAATCGGGTCGCAGCTTGATGACTTTATTTGGAGGTGCTACGGACATAAGTAGGCCGCTGGAGGCCAGACCCACTCTCTCTCTGCTTCGTCTTCCTTCGACGATGCATTTGGAGCTACACTGATGCAGCCAGAGTCCTGGAGCTAAAGGAGCCGCGTGGAGACCCACGCCAGGGCTGAGATACTTCCACTGCCACTGGATCCACAAGACTTCCCACCCACTGGTCTGTGATCTTCCTGCATTCGGCATCATTGCATGTGCTGCTGAGTCTGAAGAGGAATTTGCAGACTGGTATCGGACATATGAGCAAATCACGGACTTAGGGAGTTGATCTGGACATGGCTGGGGTATTTTCTCAATATGCAATTGCTCTTTTATAAAGCTCTCTCTTATACATATTTGAGTGTCTATGAATTTGTTTCTCTAGTGAACCCAGACTAATACGAGATAGTACTGCCTTGCAAAGGAGTGACACCCCCCACACATACATACATTACCATCACTGGAGACGTGCCCGTTGAGGCTGGATGAGCAGGATTTCCAGAGCCAGTTGAGAATCGGATCGGATAAAGTCTATAATCCCTTCCAGACCTGCAATGCCAAATATTTACTTAAGACTTCACAGCATATTTTTTAAGACCTAACTTCCTCTCCAGTCTTGGTTTACTATTTCATCCTTTCCTTTCCCTACGTTTCTTGATCTATTTATATCTTCTGAATCCCATTATCATCCTGTATGAATTCTTGTAAGTCTCCTCAAATCCTCTTTGGACCCAGGCATGGGGGATAAACCCATTCATAAATATTTATGTAAAGGACTTGGTTCCAGGTACTGGAAAGAAATGATTCTATAGAGTCATGGGGAGGGGTAGGTACAAGGGCAAATGGCAAAGTGGGGAACATCTGTCCCATTCAATGGGAGCGTTTGCTGCCTCTTCCCGTCAATTACTGCCAAGTGGAAGCTCAGGCTCCGTGTGACTTTGGAATTTTTGAGAGAAGTTTTACATCCCGATTTTGACGGAAGTCTCCTGGTCTTTACCATTTGGCTGCTCCATTTCTGTTTCTGAAACACTGAGCAGGCCAAGCCGAGCACCACTGGAAGCAGATGCTGCCGCGGGCCCCTGGGTTCTGAGCTCAGAGGGGATGCAATTGTTCACTTTGAAGTCATGTTCCAACGGGCTTGAATATGGCTCTGACGCGCACCTGCTGGACCACTGTTGGAAGCTGCATTTCTTAACTGTGGCATGGAGATAACTGCTTCTCCCACCTCTGAAAGTTAGGTAGGTGAACATTAAGTAAGAATGATATCGAGCTCGTAACACTGTGCCCAGCCCCCAGGATGTGCTCAAAAAAATGCTATTATGAAGACTTGTGGTGAAATTAGTTCCTGTATGTGGCCTTTTGCCTGATTTGGTGGAAATTAAAAAAAACAAAAACAGTTTGAGATTTCTCTTTCCCTAAGCTTGACGGGTTACCTTTGCCCCAGGCTTCTAGCTCAGAGGATTTGCTCCTTTTGTCCAAGCTGGCTGACATTTCCTGGGTGAGCTGTAAAAAGATGAATTTTTGGTGTGATACTTTTTGTCTTGTCCTGGGTTGCACCTGCCCTGTGACGGGTATGTATTTTGCAGGGATTGATCAACAGACCATACAAAAGAAGTGTCTGTAGTCTATTATGCCAATGAAATTCCTGCAGCCTAGTGAGAGGGGATCGGTCAGTTCCTGGGCCCTGGGGAGTGTGCCATACCTTGAATGGATGAGCAGTGTTGTGTATACAATCAGCCAACCACACAGAGGTGTATTCTTCAGAACCAGGAAGGGAAGCAGCAAGAAAAAACAGAAGGTAGGGCGAAGAGAAGCGTGAGAAGAAGCAGAGAGAGGAAGCAAGGAACCTCCTAAAAGTGCTTCCCGTGAGGCAAGGGCTGGAACCGTGGAGCCAGTGAGAGCCCTGGAAAGGCCTCCGTAGAGAGCCAGCCTCAACAGGTGGCAGGGCCAAGACCAGGCCTGCCCCGTGGAGCTGAGTGAGCAGGGAGAGCTATCCTGCACTGCAGAAGGGAGAGGAGACTTTGCCCACATGTTACCTGATCCTGAGTTGTACCCTGTGCCTGCCTGAATCAGCCACTTCATGGCCTCTGAGTTCTGTGTGGCCATTGCAAGGCATCATCAGAACCCAGAAGAAAAGTACAGAGTGCTGTGGGAGGGACCGCTGGTGGCAGAACTGGTAAGGAGTTGGGGTGTGGAGGCAGGTGAGACTGCCGCCCTCACTGTTAGGTTGTGAGGTGCCTTCCAGTCGGTTCAGGCCCAGGGTGACCCTGTGCACAATCGGAGGAAACACTGCCCGGTCCTGTGCCATCCCCACGAGGGTACCGGTGCCCGCGTCCATTGTCGGAGCCGTTGGCTCAGTTCACCTGGTTCAGGGCCTTCCTCAAGGGATCTTCACCTTAAGGTAGACAACTTCTGCTATTATGACTGCTTCCACCCACCATCCACTGGATCTCTCAGGGGCTGATGCCAACTCAGCCTGCAACGGGCATTTGTTTTCATTTTGATTGAGATAAAATTTATCTCGCACTAAATCCAATATTTTTGCCGTTGTTTTTAAGTAATGCTGAACAGGTTTCTTTTCTTTTTAAAAAAATAATTGTATTGGGGGCTCATACAGCTCTTATCACAATCCATCCATCCATCCATGTGTCAAGCACCTTTGTACATATGTTGCCATCATCATTTTCAAAACATTTTCTTTCCACTCGAGTTCTTGGTATTAGCTCCTCATTTTTTTTCTTCCCTCCCTCCCTCCTGAACCCTTGATAATTTATAAATCATTAGGATTGTTTCATGTCTCACACTGACTGACGTCTCCCTTCACCCACTTTTCTGTTGTTTGACCTCCTGGGAGGGGGTTATAGGTAGATAATTGTGATAGATTTCCTGGCTGAACTGGTTTCAATGGAGCCTTAGACTAAGACAATCTAAAGAAAAAATGTGGTGATCTACTTCTGAAACCCAGTCCAGAAAAACCCTATGGGTCTAGTCATTCATAGAAGCACAGATATTGTATGAGATCACTCCTATAAGGATAAAAACACAAACTGAGTCTTGCACATCATAGGGAACAGACTTTGGAGGCTCCCAAGGGAGGGAGGGTAAGGGAGGGAAGAGAAAGCAATGGACTAGAGGGCTGACAGGTGTTGACTTGGGTGAAAGGCAGGATGGAGGACCACCAGAGGTGAAGGAGCACTCAGGGTGGCTGGGGATAGAATATGGGAGGTGATGCTGATAAGTGGCTTAAACTGATGATTATAGAGTTGTTGGTCTGAAATGTGAACTCCCTCATCAAATTCACAATAAAAAATTCATTAAAGATAAAGACAAGAAACACCTGGCTCATCTGTAGGATGAAGGGTCACAAAGAAGGGACAAACCAGTCAGGGTACAGTATAGCACCGATGAAACAAACAACTTTCCTCTATTCTTTAATGTTTCCCCCTCCACTGCCCCACTATCATGACCCCAAGTCTACCTTACAAATCAAGCTAGACCAGAGCATGTACACCAGTACAGATAAGAGCTGGAAACACAGGGAATCCAGGACAGATAAACCCCTCAGGACCAATATTGAGAGTAGGCATACCAGGAGGGGAAGGGGAAGGTTGGGGGAGAAAAGTGGAACCGATCACAGTGATCTATCTATAACTCCCTCCCAGGGGGACGGTCAACAGAAAAGTGGGTGAAGGGAGACATCAGTCAGTGTAAGACATGAAAAATAATAATAATTTATAAATTATCAAGGGTTCATGAGGGAGGGTGGGAGAGGGAGGGGAAAACATGAGAAGCTGATACCAAGGGCTCAAGTAGAAAGAAAATGCTTTGAAAATGCTGATGGTGACATATGTCCAAATGTGCTTGACACAAAGGCTGAATGTATGGATTGTGATGAGTTGTATGAGCCCCAATAAAATGATTTAAAAAGAAAAAATAAACAACTGACACACAATCCGATGTCGCCATGCATGAGGTCACCATCATTCGGTGCTGAATGACAGCAGTTGACAACAACAATGAGGTGGACAATTCAGTGGGTTTGAGTTTATTTGCAGTTTTGCTCGGCTGCCCTCACTCCCTAATTCCAGAGCCTGCTCATCATGCTCACAAAGGAGCTCCGTTCTTCCCCGTGCTGCCTGTCCTTTCCAGCCCTGGCAACCACGAATCCAGCTTCTGTTTCCATGGGGTCTTTGTGTCTAGATTCTTCCATTCAACATACGTTTTCAGAGTGCATCTGTGTCGTAGTAGGAACTGTACTACATTGCTTTTTATGGCTGAATAGGATTCCATGTCAAAGGTGATTTTTTGATAAAGGTAGCTGAGGTACATTCTAAGGTTTTCATGACCTGGTTTTTAATTAGCTGTAAAAATACAACTCAAAAAAAAAATAAAAAATTTAAAAATACAACTCACACGCTTCTCTTGGGTCCAGCTGATGCAGCTTTTCCCTTTGTCCGGGGCTGAGATAAAAGTCAGCTGGGAGGGCCGCGGTAAGCCTCTGCTTTACAGAGACCAGGGAGATGGACAGCTGTGGACTGCAGCGAGGTGGTGCGCACGTGGGAAAAGGGTCAATTCACTGCCTTCCAATGAATTCCAACTCCTAGTGACCTTCTAGGACAGAGTAGAGTGGTCCCTTTGGGTTTCCGAGACTTCACATCTTTAAGGGAGCTCCCTGTTTCTCCCCCGGAGCCACTGAGACATTCGAACCACTAACTGTGAGATTGCACCTCAATACGTAGCCCACTCTGCTACTAAGGCTCCTTAGAAAAAGACCAAGGGAAGAGCCTTTCAGGAGACAAGGGAGAAGCAAGTCGAAGCGCTGGAGTCAAAGCTCACGGAGGTCAGCAAGAGCACGGAGCCTCTTGGTCAGAGACAAAAAGGGAGCTACAATCAAGTGTTTGGGAGGACCCGCTGGCCCCTTCCTGGAGAGCTGGAACCGGGTAGTTGTGCAGGAGGACTGGGAGAGTGATGACCCGGGTGCTTCCGGGGTTCCATGGGGCTCATTTCCATCAGAGTGCTGTTTGTGTCTCCTCTCCAGGCATCTGGAAGCCCCCAGGGAAGGGAACAGAATCTTCTGGTTCTGGTTCTGTCCTGGAGACACACGCAATATTTGTAGAGGACATGAGACAGAGGGCTGGGGTGGGGGAGCCAGCAGGTTATCGCCAAGGTGGGAGTATGGGTCCTGAGTGCAGTCCAGACTTCGATGAGTGATTTCCTGAGTCACGTCTCAGCGTTCCCACCTGTAAGATCCTGATGATGACAGTACCTGCCTAGTGGGGTGACTGTAAGAAGGGATGTGCTTGACTCATGGACCCATAAGCCAAATTCTGTGCCATCCAGTCAATCCCAAGCCATCGTGACCCTCTCCGATAGAGCAGTGTTGCCCTGTTCGTTTCTCAGGCTGTGCATCTTGACAGAAACAGACTACCACATCTTACCCCAGTGGAACCACTTGCTACTTCAAACTACCCATCCTGTGATTAGCAGCTGAGTGCTTTAACCACAGTGCCCCCAGGGCTCCTCTGACTCGTGGTATGTGCCCCATCGTCTTTTGGGGTCTTTCGATTCTCCCACCATCTTCCCCTTGGCCTTTGTGTGGATTGACCGGCCTTTACCCCAACCCATGTGCTGTTTTCCTCATTTCACGATCCTACTGGTCAGGAAAGTGTGTTTTAATTTCTTTCTTTCTGATGCTCCTTGGGAAACATCCAAAGGTTGGGGAAATAGTAGAGGCAGGTCTCACGTCCAGGTCCAACTAACTCTCAAGTTCATGAACTTGGGCCCAACACTCTCCAGCTATGAGACATCTTGCCTGTGGCTTCACAGCTGGCCATTGACAAAGCTCTCTGTAGCTACTGACATTTAAATTAACCAGGTGATACAAAATTTAAAATGTAGCTCTTCATCAATACTAGTTACATTTCTAGTGGTCAAAAGCATAGTTGGCCAGTGGCTACCCTATGGACAGCACAGATGTACATTTCTGACATCACAGAAAAGTTCTATGGAGCAATGCAGGCGGCCCATTCTGGCCAAGGAGACATGCACAGCCCAGTCGGTGGGACATCTCCACGTGGATAGAAAGGGGAGCCTCTGCCTCACCTTCTCCTTGTCTTCTTGTCTGCGGTGAGTTTGAACAGCCATCTTGCAACCAAGAGGTGCTAAGTGCAAGGATACAAGCCCGTGTGCTGAGGATGGAGGTAGCATTAGAAAGATGAACACATCCCACCTCTTAGGTTGCTAGTGGCTGTGACCAAGTACCGCAATGTGGGTGACTTCAAGCAACAAAAATGTATTATCTCTGGGTTATGCAGCCCCGCAGTCCAGACAATATGCAGGGACACGTTACCTTCCAGGGCTCGAACAGAAGACCCTTTTTCATCTTTTCCAGCTGCTGGGAGCCCTAAGCCTTCCTCGCCTCACAGTTGCATGCACGATCACAGGGCCACCATTCTGTGGCTTTCTTTTCCAAAACATTCTTAAGTTGGATTGGGACCCACCCTGCTCTGGTATGACCTTATGTTAATCAATAGCATCTTCAAAGACCCTCACATCACATTCACCCGTAAGAAGGTGAGGATTCCCTACCTTTCTCTTGGAAGGATACCATTCGATCTATAACAACCGCCATGGGGTCATTCAACTTTACCTAACGGGTCCTTTATGATATTTTCACAATTCCTGCTTCCCTGGATGGTCTCTTACAATAACATCATTTTCAGTGGGAGTATAACGTTCACTGACATATGTTAGTCTCTCTCTCCAATCTCCTAATCTGGGACCTAAAATATCCCTGTTGTCAGTGAAGCTGGGATGAACATTTGTTGTCTAGATCCTTGGGAGCATTGCTCATTATTTTCTCATAATTGATTTCTAGAAGTGGAATTGCTGACTCGAATGGTTCTTAGTCGTAATGTTAATTTTCCTTTCAATTTGTGCAAAACGTTCACTATCAGCAGTGGAAGGAGTATGCACCTATTGCCATCCTTACCAACAGCGAGTAGTTAGCTTCAAAAACTTTGATTTTGAAGTGACTGATGATCATATGTGTGTGTGTATATACTTAATACTTTTATTGGCATACATATTTTTTCATATGTATATATTTTAACAAGCGTACCATGTGCTATTATTTAAATTTACGCACCAACTACTGGCGCCAAAGATGAAGAAATTGAAGATTTTTACCAACTTCTATGGTCTGAAATTGATCACACATCCAATCAAGATGCATTGGGAATTTTTGGTGATTAGAATGTAGAAGTTGCAAACAAAAAGAAGACTCAGTCGTTGGGAAATACAGCTTTCATGACTGAAACAGCGCTGGCGCTCACCTGGTAGAACTTGGCAAGGCCAATGACCTAGTAATTGGAAATGGTGTTTTTTTCAACAACATAAACAGCAATTACACACATGGACCTCTCTGGATTGAACACACAGGAATCAAATAGACTATATCTGTGAAAAGAGAAAACGAAGCTCAATATTAGC
>NW_022109491.1:24778420-24780553 GCF_000313985.2 Echinops telfairi | reverse complement strand
TACATAGGAGCTTCTGTGGATTTGTTTCCCTAGTTTACCCAGACTAACACAGGGTGGTTCAAGGAGACAGAATAAAGTATTATTATGAAATGTGCAAAAATTGGGGGTTAGAAAATCATGAGGGAAGAACATACTCAGGTTTTCCCAAACTAAGAACTGAAGAAAAGGGGGGAAATCAAGCCTTGAGTTGAAGTCTATGGGAGTCTGAGGGAGTCTACTGTATGAGCAAAACATTGAATGAGGCAGGAAACATCAAAAGAAGATGGTGGGAATGTACCAGGCCCCTGTACCCAAAAGAATTGGTCAGCATTTAAGGATTTCAGAAGGGGGCATACGATCAAGAACTGATGGTATTGAAGGAGTAAATTCAAGTTGCTCCGAAGGCATTCGTGAACAAGAAGGCTTCAGGAATTGACCTCAGCGCCATTAAGATATACCACCAGATAGATGCAAGGCTGGAAGTGCTTACTGGTCTATTATGGTGCTGATAAAGAACATTGACTGAAAACGAAATGAAGCGTTAGTAGAAAAGAAAGAAAAAACACATTGACTATCCCATGGATTTCACCTTTGGACATGTTCTCAGGAGAGACCAGTCCCCGGAAAAAGCCATCGTCCTTGGTAAAGAGTCAGAGAAGAAGAAAAGCATCAACAAAATGGGTTGACATAGTACTGGAAACAATAGGCTCAAACAGAGCAGAGATGGTGAGGACGGCCCAGGACAGGGCAGTGTTCCCTTCTGTTGTCCATCGGGGTGCTGTGGAGTCAAGGCCAATCCCTATACCACAGAGTTTCCGGGACTGGAACTCTGGGCAGGAGTAAAAAGCCTCGTTTTTCTCTTAAGGAATGACTGGTGGTTTTGAATTGCTGACCTTGGCAAATGTGATGTAGATGGATTTTTTTTTTTTAATTATAAAGAATGGCAACAACGACACTTAACAGCATCCTGTGCTGCTCTGTGCCAGACATTGTGCTGAGCATGGAAGCTAAAAATAAGTAAGATAAAGATCCAGCTTCTTTGTTTGCTTCCTCTCTCACAGTTAGGGCTCTTTACAGCCTGGAAAGCAGTTTCACACTCATTATCTGGGTAATTCTCACAGCGACCCTGCCAGAGGCGGTAGGGATATAGGTCTCTAAAGCTGAAGGAACTTGCCCAAGGTCGTACAGCCAGTTAAGTGCCTGAGGAGGAAGCAATTAGCAGCCAACTTCTGTCGGGCTTTCTTTAGAAAACATCAAAGACATGAATTTAGAGGCCATTAGCTCGATTTGCAGCCCTGAGAGCCTCCCTCAAGGCCCCAGGGTCTCTTCCAAACTGAACCCGGGCACTCCGCCAACTGGGGAACCATCAAGCTCGGTTCAGGTGCTTGGCCTGGGTCCAAGCGAGGCATCTTGTTTCTTTCTGAAAGGGGCTTCGGCCCAGCACCTCTTTGCATTCTAATAAATAATTCCCTTTGCAGTCTTTTTCCACAACTCCCTTGTAGCCCTCTTTCCCAAACGATACTAAAATTTCAGGAAGACCAAGTCTCTTACCAGTGCAATTTTTCGCACTTTCCATTACTGTGTCCTGGGAAGACACCCGTTTTCTCCCAACCCAACAAGGAAAAGAAAGTGAGTACCTACTAAGTGCCGACACCCCACAGACCTGAGGACCAGCATTCTCCATTTGTACATGAGGACCCTGAATTCTAGGAAGGCAGTGAGACTTGGCCCTGCGGTCACTCAGCTCGCTGGTCAAGGGTGGTGCTGGCAGACCAATTTCAGACTATCTGGACTCAGCTGCCCAGAGTGTGGATATTCACATTTCAATTACGATGAAATAAAGACATAAAACTCAGTTCCTAGTTGACTAGTCCTATCTCCAGTGCCCCATAGGCACTCGTGACTGGTGACACTGCTGTGACCAGCAGAGACAGCCTCATCACCACAGAAAGCTCTGTGGGTTAGCATTGCTCTAGACCAGTGCTTCTCAACCTTCCTCGTGCCGCGCCCCTTTCGTACAGTGTCTCATGTGGCGGGGACCCCCAACCCTAACATTATTTTCGTTACTACTTCATCACTGTCATTTTGCTACTGTGATGAGCTGTCATGTAAGTACCTGATATGCAGGATGCATTTTCTTTTGTAAATCATTTT
>NW_022109491.1:24775908-24778320 GCF_000313985.2 Echinops telfairi | reverse complement strand
CATCGGAAATATGTGTTTTCTGATGATCTTAGGCGACCCCCATGAAAAGTTCGTTCGACCCCCAAAAGGGTCTCAACCCACAGGTTGAGAACTGCTGCTCTAGAATGTCAGAGAAGGAAGGGAAGTGGGTCACTTTTACCCTGGCAGGGGGAACCAGGCCATCTGCCGCTTGTCACCCTGTGGGGAGTCTATGTGAAGTGAGTGAGACTTCAAGAACTGTCTGTGGGGGAGATCATCAAAAAGATCTACGGGGTTCTGAACGGTGCTTTACCATCACCCTGGGCTAGAAGGAGACTGTGTACTGACTCGATTCACCTCCACTCAGACAGTCCCTACCCACCCTCCAGGCCTGCAAACCTGCAGGCATCCAGTGCCTGCCTTCTGTCCCAGGAGAGCCTGCCTGTCCCCATGTCATTAAGATGGGGTATCCTCACAGAGAAAATCAGAATGGGACTAAGCAAAATTTCACGACACCAGGGGCTTCATTCCAACTGGGTGGTGACAGGGTGATAGGCTGATTGCGTGCTCACTGAGGGACAGTGGTGGGGAGGATTGACCGGCTGACTCTTTGTTGGGGTCCCCTGCCTCCTCTGTTTGGGAAAGTCTCACTCATGAGTGGAAGGCAGGAAGTGGGACTTAATCTGGTTTCTGTTCTGAAAAATAAAATCTTTTTCTTTAAATCCTTTTAAGGACAGTGAAGGTACCCTGCAGGCTGGACATGTGACACGATGTGTTTGTCAAGACCCAGCGGGGCTGTGCAACATGAAGAGTGCATGTAAATGCGCTGTGGACTTCAGTCAACACGCATGGATTAATGTTCATTCATCAATCGTAACAAACGTGCCACAAAAACGCAATAGGGGACTAGGAGGAGATCACGTCACGGGGAGTGTATGAACACTCTGTACTTGCTGCATGGTTTTTCTATAAACTTAAAACTGCTCTAAGGAAATGAAGTGTATTAAAAAAAATACAAAAGTAGGCACGCAGGAACTGGACAATGAATAAAGACAATGGGCCTAAGCAGAATTAATGCCTTTGAATTATGGCGTTGGCAAATAAAGTTTAGTAGATAGCACGGACTGCCCAAAGAACGAAGCCACTGATGGGGCAGGAACCATCGCCAGGATGCTGCTTGTTATCCCTGGAGAACACCATGCTTGCTAAAAGCAGAGGGGCAGCAAGAAAGAGAGAGCTCTTCAATGAGATGGACTGAACCAGGGTCTACCACAATGGGCTTAAAATAGGAATGACGTGAGAATGGGGAGGGCTGGGCAATGTGTGGTGCTGTTATAGTTGGGGTCGCTGTGTGGCCAACAGGCTCTAGGGCAACTGAAAACAAGGAAACACTGTCTTGTGGGAAACGGATCGGCAGTGTGTTATCTGGGTTAGCTAGAGAAACAAATTCATAGACACACATCTGTGTATAAGAAGTTTACATACGAGAGCAATTGAATATTGAGAAAACAGCCCAGCCCAGTCCAGATCAAGTCCATAAGTCTTATATTAGTCCATATGTCTGATATCAATCTACAAATTCCTCCTCAGACTCATTAAACACATGCAAATTCGCGAATGCAGGAAGATCACAGGCCAGGGGGTAGGAAGTCTTGAGGATCCAGTGGCCGTGGAAGCATCTCAGCGCTGGCAGGGGTCTCCACGTGGCTCCTCCAGCTCCAGGGCTCTAGTGTAGCTCCGTGTGTCTTGTCACCAGGAATACCAAGCAGTGTGTGTGTCCCGCCTCCAGCAAGCTATTTATCTCCATAGCGCCTCCAAATGAGGTCGTCAAACAGCCACCTGATGGACAGGTTAAACTCCACCCTTTCACTCTTAATAGTCTCAGTTGGCACCAGCTGAAGTAACTACTCAAGGCAGGGATGGCCCGTGGTGGCTGTCGGGTCAGGCCAGGCGGTGAGGGAGGCTCGGTGTGGAGAAAGGTGAGTTGGCAGCAGGAATGTCTGCGAAAGGAAGGAGGTAGATGAGGGTGCTTCAGGTTTAGTCAGAGTCCCTCTGAGACGCAGGTGTGACACGTGGCTGTGACAGCGCCTCAAGATCAAAAGGTGGTGGCCACGTCTGGTGCGACCAAGGCAGGGCATTCCATTTCACAGGTGGGGAAACCGAGGCACGGAATGGCCAGCGGCTGGAGTCGGGCTGGAGTGCTTGCCCTTTAACCTTCAGACGAGTGAATGGACCGAGCCACGTGTGTAGGGTCCCTATGCCAACCTATTAGGCGTCAACACCGGGGCCCGGTCCTGCCCGGCCCGGCGCTCGGCAATCCCTGTTCGCCTCCTGGGTGCCAATAAAGTTGTTTGAAATTGACGCCCGTTGCTAAGGAAGTGGGTCGCCGAGCCGGGTTGCTAAGGAAGTGAGCGGCTGTCGGCTCTCCCCATCCGGGGCCGCGGGGAATGGCTG
>NW_022109491.1:24759627-24775232 GCF_000313985.2 Echinops telfairi | reverse complement strand
CGTATTAGGGCTCAGAACAAAGCAGGTGCTGTGGAGCTCCGTGATTAACCCTGGTCGGGGAAACACGGAGGCCAAATTCTGGTAGGTGGTTAGGGGTATGGCCTAGTTCCTGCTTGGGCCGTGTCAACCATCACCGCACCCCTTTCAGGAAAAAAGGTGTCTGTATATCTTTCTGAAGGGTTAGAGCAGTAGTAACTTTTGACAGCTATATGATGACGAGGCAGTTTTCCAGATCTGTTCTCTCATTGCATCTTCACAGAGACTGTGCCAAGTAGGTGGGGATATTGGTCCTGTTTCACAGATGAGGAAACTGAGGTTCAGCAAAGTTAGTGACTCGGCCCGAGAATCAGCTAGTAGGTGAGGAGCTGGACACATTTTGCAGGCAAATCCTCCATTCTATCTCCCACAGCATGTCTCTGATTTCTCCACAGTAACTGAGATTAGAAGGCCACTGGAGTCTACTTGTGTTACCTCTGACTGCTCTGGCTTGTCTTCCTTCTCAGGGCAAAGAAACAAGATCTGCCCGAGAGCTTCATTTAAATAGATACCATCTGAAGTGTGAACTGTAAACAATTGTCTCAAAAAAGAGCTGGGATGTATAAAAGGAGACTAAGTCCCCTCTTTCAAAGGGGATTAGGGGTGGGAGTGGGGGAGGGGAGCTGGGGAGGACCAGAAAATAATCTGAAAGCCCTTTCAGTGCTGCTGTTCAAGTGTTATTGCAAACTAGCGGTTAAACGCATGGTCTCAGATTGCCCCGGTTCAAATCTCAGCCCTGCCACTTCCAAGCCACTTGCTACTGAGAATTGGCATTACCTCTTGCTTGGTGCAGTAGTTTCAGCAGATGTCAAATGCAAATTATAATTGTGCTCAGCCTAGTATGGTTTTTGTGAGGACTCACTTGAGCCTGACACAGGTAACCACAGGACTGCTAGCCAATAAGTTGGCAGTTGGAACCAGAGCCACTTTGGAAGACTTGCCAACCGATCTGATTCCATTAAGGCTGAGCCTTGAAAACCCGATGGGGCAGCTCTGCTCAGCACACCCGGGGATATCATGAGCTGAATCTATGTGACAAGCACAAGACTACAAGTGAAGTACCTGGCATATTGAGTAAATTAGCTATTGCCCTGTTACTTGTTCTCAGCCTGTACCATGCTCTATGTTCTACTTATGGTTGGGGAACAAATAAATTACACCAGGTGATGATGCTCCCAACCTCACAAGGTCATTGCAAGCCTGAGCCAGTAACTGTTAGAAAACAATAGCAGCAAAATAACCTAGCTCACTGCCATCGAGTCATTGCTGTCTCATAGCCACTCTAGGTCGCGGTAGACCTCCGAATTTCTGAGACTGTAATTCTTTATGGAAGTAGAAAGCCTCATCTTTCTCCCTCAGAGCAGCTGGTGGTTTCTAACTGCTGAACTTGCAGCTAACCACTCCGCTCATTAGTAACTGATAGAATATTAAGTAAACGTTTTCTTATTGCAGGATTGGCCTACAATCCCAGGCAAGAATGGGTTGCAGGGAATGTTGAAATCTTGTGGTAGTTACCTGTCACTTAATTCGTAAAGGGGATGTGGCGACCAGACCCGGCACCAGGTTTTTCATGCAACCCAGAGCCAAATTTGCCCATTGACCAGCATTTGAAGTGACTTGACTTCTTTCAATGAATGTGTGTCTTGTGATTGCTCCAGCCATAGCTTCACCCATTCAGATCTCTTCTGTTGTATCCATGGGCCTGGACTAAAAGTCTTGGGTTGGCCTTGAGGCTCTCTTTTTTTCCTTTGAGACTTTTTTATCCACTGATTGATGAGTCACTGGGATGGAGCCCAGCTGGTGGCCCATGTGTTAAGCATTGGACTGCTAACTAACTTCAGGGGTGGATGTTCAAACCCACCAGCTGCTCCTTGGGAGAAAGATGAGGCGGTCTGCTTCTGTAATGATGTAAACAGTCTCAGAATCCTGAAGTGGTAGCAGGAAGATTGAATCCTTTTGGGGTGGCAGCAATGGTGAGGTGAGAAGTGGAGGGTTTGGGATCCGTTTTGGGGATGGTACCAGCAGAATGGTGGGAGTGGTACCAGCAGAATGGTGGGAGTGGGGAGAATGAGAGGGATCAAGTATGGCTCTTGGGACTTTGGGTGGAGCAAATTCCATAGATGCTGGTGGTGCCATCTACCTCTAAAATGGTGAGGGAACTTTTCGGTACTGTGCCTGTTATGAAGAATTAGCTCTTAATCACTCTGAGCCCCTTGGAGGAGAGGTCAAGGTGTAACCCTCATACCCAATAGCCTTCAGGGAGGAAATCCCAGATTTTACCGCCGGAAGACAGCTAGGTGCTTCTAATTAAAGAGTCCACCTTGGACTTCCCTAAGCCTTGCTTTTCTTATGGGCTGGCTCTCTGCTGGCTTGTGGAGTGACAGGCATAGGCCTTGCTAGAACAGTGCCCATCTGTCTTGTGCTGTTGGCATTGCTGTCTTGAAGCAGGATCTTTGGCTTCTTGAAGGCTGGAAGGAGGCTGGCCAGATATGTGAGAGCGCAGAATCGACTCTCAGCGCCTCAGAGGCCACACTCCTCCCTGCCAAAGTGGTTCTTTCCTTGGCGACAGAGTGGCATTGCTAAAGTTTCAGAGCTTTTGATTTGGGAATCCCCTGAAATACTGGCGTGTTCTGCCAGAATTCCTAGAGGCTCCTGGAAGTCTCTATCACTCCTGAGCCAAGGAACTTGTACCTCCTTTCCTCATGTTCTAGTAATCGTGCTTGTCAATTTAGGCATGGTGAATTGCAGTAAAAAGACTATTAGTCTTACCACTGCCAGGGGATCACTTTGCCGTTGAAAACACTCTGCCCCATGCCTTCTCACCTGTTCCTTTTCGGTCATTTTGGAGTCTGTCCCCATTTCCAGATGAAGACTTTGCTTCCCACTGAAGCTGCGTCTTTGTTACTCTTGTCTTAAAAGAATCTTTTACTGTGTTTTCAGTGGAGACTACACAGCAATTTTCTACACAAGTTGATCAGTCACTGTGGGTACATTCTTCACAAGCAGGGAACATCGCCACTGTTTCTGTTCTAGTTGTTCCGTTGGCATTCTTCTAGTTTCCCTGCCCTCTTTACATTTCATATCTTTGTTTTGAAGTCACTGTTGACTCTTTTGTCTCATATAATGAGTTTTCAAATGCTGTCCAGTACTTATGGGTGATAATTCTTTTTTTTTTTTTTGCCTGGGGGCTGGGGAGTTCAATTTGTTGATTACCTACAAGGTGACATTGGGTTAGTTCTGGATTAAGTTTGAAGGGTGTCTCAGGCCGTTGTCTTAGAGCGTCTTTTCGCTTCATCCAGTCTGGTAGGGCTGTGTGTATTAAAATTGAGACTGGTCCACATTTCCCCCATTCTTTCAGAGACCATCTACTGTGGCTCTGAGAAGAAAGGTTGGCCGTGGTAGCTGGACACTACCTAGTTTCTTCTGGTCTTGGGGTGATTCAAGCTGTGGCCTGTGCGGGCTGTTTGTCCTGTAGTAGGTGCTGGGGATGTAGCATCCCCTACATGAGATAGGAATTTGGGCCCCCCTGGAGCTTGTAAATACACCACTGGCCCAGCTCTTAACACTAGAGTCTGCATCTTTACCTAGACCACCGGTGTTCCCTGGGCACATTAAGTTTGAGATGCACTGATGTAGGCAATAAATAGAAAGACAAGAATCTGAGGATGATAATGATATTAAAAAACAAATAAAACCAAATGCATTGCCTTCGAGTTAATACCAACTCATATTAATGCTAGAATTTGTTGAGCTTAGCCTGTTTCAAGCAATTTACAAATGATTGGGTAAGGTTTTGTGAGTGAGATTTCATAAGGTTTTCTTTTTTTAATCATTTTATTAGGGGCTCGTACAACTCATCACAATCCATACATACATCAGTTGGGTAAAGCTCATTTGTACATTCATTGCCCTCATCGTTCTCAACACATTTCCTCTCCACTTAAGCCCCCGGCTTCATAAGGTTTTCAAGGGCTAGTTCCTCCGACGTAGACAGCTGAGTTATTCATAGTCTGTTTCAGTCTGGAAGCGCTGCTGAAACCTGGTCGCTTTCAGTGACCTTGCTGGTATTTGAAATACCAGTGACATAGCTTCCAGCATCACAGCAACACGCAAGCCACCACAGTAGGACAAACAGGCAGAGAACTAAGGTGCACCTGACTGAAGACCAAGAATCTTATCGATTCATATGCATGTGAAAGTTGGGCACTGAATAAGGAAAACCCAAAAAGAATCAACGTATTTGAGTTACGGTGCTGGCAAAAGAATATTAGAAGTACCACTTATCGCCAAAAGAACAAACAAATCTGTCTTGGAAGACGTGCAGCCAGAGTGCTCCTGAGAGGCAAGGATGGCAAGACTTGATTGATCTCACGTACTTTGGACAGATTGTCAGAAGAGACCAGTTCTTGGGAAAGCACACCATGCTTGGTAAAGTAGAGGGTCAGCGAAAAAGAGGAAGACCCTTGACCAGCTGGGTTGATTCAGTGGCTGCGACAGTGAGTTCAACTGTAGTGACAGCTGTGAGGGCGGCGCAGGACCCGGCGAACAACCACTACGCCACCAGGGCTCCTTTTGCTTGCTGTGGCTGTCAGTAAGGGGCCCTGATGACATAATGGGTTCCTGCTGGGGTGTTAACAGCAAGGTCAGCAGTTTGAAGCCATCAACTGGCCTACAGGGTCACTATGAGTGGTGATCAACTGGATGACAGTAAGCTGAGCAGTGAGATGGGTGTCAGTTATAAGCATTGCGTTGCTAGCTGCAAGGTCTGTGGTTGAAACCCATCACCAGCTGTTCCAAAGGAGAAAGATGAGGCTGTTTGCACCACAGTCTAGGAAACCCTGTATAGGGCTGCTGTGAATCCGATTTGATCGATTGTCAATGGACTTGTGTTTGGATCGGGGGTGGCGGTGGTGGTTTATGGATATCAACTACTTGACTGATTAAAAAACAACAAAAACTCACTGCTATGGAGGTGATTCTGATTCGTGCTGACCCTGCAGGACCGGGTAGAACAGTCCTGTGAGGTTCTGAGACTGTAACTGTGGGGGTAGAAAGACTATCTTTCTCCCTTGAAACAGCAAGTGGTTTCCAACTGCTGACCTTGTGGTTAGCCCGGCCCGTAACCCTCTACACCACCTGGGCTTCCCACTTACCTGATGAGAGGGCCCATAACCACTTTGGTAAGATCCCCTGCCTGTACATGTCTTAGTGGCCTAACTCCTGGACTGAAAACAGCTAAAATCAAAATCAGACTAAACCCACTGCCATCAATTCAATTTCAGTGCATTGTGACCCTTTAGGACCCTTTCTATAGGACAGGGTAGGAGTGCTCTTCAGGGTTTTGGAGACTGTAAACCTTTATAGGAGCAGAGCAGCACCCCTTTCTTCAGCAGAGCAGCTTGTGGATTTGCTGATTCCAAGGGGCAGTGGTTAGCAACCTCACTGCACCACTGGGCGCCTGCTCTGAGTCATTTAGCCCTGGGCTGTTTCCTGATTCTGATGATAATAGCCACCCTCAGTGGGGAGAGGATCCAGGGGCTGTTGTCAAAGATTCAGCATCTAAGTATCTCCTTTTTATCTCTCTGCCTTGTGGGCATACGATTTTACTTTCAGTCTCTCCTCTCCCCATTTCGTGGTCAAGGCCTCTGTCCTCACATTCTGGAGTAAACAGGCAATGGGTCCAGGGTGGAGGCAGGAATTCCAATAGCAAGTTGGCCACTTGCTGTGTAGCCACCAGTGTCTCTTGACCTCAATTTCTCTCTGCAAAATCAGGATTTGGGCTTGTCTCCAAGCTCTGCCCTAAAGACCGAGCCTTGAGCCTGGCTTTGGCTGTTCTTCACTGGTGACTTCATGCTGGGTTTGCTCCCAGATCACCAGGGGTGGAGCTTGTCAAGTGGATTTTCTTGGCAGTCAGAGCGATTTACAGTCAGCTCATGTTATCAGCATCACACATCTGCACTGAAGCTTGGGGTGTGTGTATTTAAGTCTCAGTTAATCATGGTGACACATGCCGTCACTTCGCTTTGTCACACTGATTGCGGAGTGCCTCTCACACAGGCAAATCTGTCTTTAGTACAGCCATTTATTTAAATCACAATTTGCATGAGAGAGCAAGCCAGTGATAATTGTCCTGGGTGTGACTTTGTTTCCAGGTTTTTTTGGCAAGATATTTGCAGTACTTGCATTTTGTCAAATTTGAGCCTAGTCTATGAATGGAATTATCACAGATCATTGGACTTCATGCTTACTGCAGTGCTGGGAATTACTCAGTATGACCGGTCTAGCTATAGACTTTGTAACTCCCACCAAATGAATAGGTAAAACCCAAACCCATTGCTTGTTGCTGATTCTGATTCGTAGCAACTCTATGACAGGAGAACTTCTCCTTAGGGCTTTTCACACTGTACGTCTTCATAGGAGCAGACAGCTTCATCTTTCTTTCGAAGAGTGACTGGTCAGTTTGAACCAAAGACCTTGTAGGTGGCTCAACCCACTGTGCCCCCAGGGCTAGACTAAGCAAGTGCAAGATGCTTGTGACTCACCAAGGGGATTGGGCAGCTTGATGATGCTGTATATAAGGTGGATGACACCTTTGGGGGTGGGGGAGCGTAGGACCCTGCAAATAAAGTATCTGGCACCCTAATGTGGGGCTTGGTTAGTTTTGCTATCCTGAAGACTTCAAAGGAGCCATCTCAGAGGCAGAGAGGGGGTTTTCGTGACCCCCAAGAAAGAAGATCCAGGGGTGGGATGCATCTTTGGCACCTGGGATCCCTGTGCCGGGACCCTCCTTGACCCAGGAGACAGAGTGAGTTTTAACATGTTGCTGAGATAGTGAGAGGTGTCCAGAAGCAGTAGTAAAGAAATGGGTGGTAGCAGGACCAAAACCAGCATGGACCAGAGAAGTGGCTGCCTGGCCCATCCCGAGAGAACAGCATGCCTTTGGACAGGAGCCTTGCTTAGCAGAGTAGGGTGCTTCTGGGCACTTGGTGGAACTAGGTTTGCTGACCCATGGAACTAAAGCTGAGTGCCTGAGTCAGGCTTCCTGGTGGAATGAGGTGTCGGCATTGATTGACAGAGCACCAAGAGTTTTGTAACGCTTGCCTGAGTAGGCCAGCGACTAGGGCGCCCAGAGGCCAAGAAGCTAAGGGCCTGAGAGTGGTGGGCTCTCCCAGCCTTCTGGTTAGCAGCCCAACCCGAGATGGGTACTGCTGAGAAGTGGCTGTCCTGAGTGAAGAACTGTATTTTGGGTTGTTTCTGATCCTGAATTGTAACCTGTTACTCTCTAATAAACCCCATAATCATGTGAGTGCTGTGTGACCATCACAACAAATCAGTGAACCCCAAAAAGAGTGCCAGGATAGGCTGTTGGTGTCAACACTGGTCAAAAGAAGAAAAAAGTGAGAAGGTAGAAGCATGTCTGACCTCCTCACAGGAACTTGGGCTGTTGGCCCGATCCTCCTTCCTGTTGTGAAGTTAGAGGAGGCACCCTGATGGTCCTGTGCCAGAATTGATCGGATGGCAGTGAATTTTTGCTGTTGTCTTGTTGGGGTTTTTTATATGACCTTCAGCAGTGGTTCAGGGATGTCTCATTTGGACTTGTGTTTGTGACATGATTTAAGCAAACTAAAAAGCTTGGAGTGTGACCTTCAGCAGCATTGTGGATTATAATATAGTCCTTGTGACTTTATAACATATTTCAAGAACCTAAGCAAAAACTCTACCATAAAAGACTCCATCCAGGTAAGATAAAAATATCAGCTCAAGATACTTATGATACGCACAAAGCGATAGTCCTTGGTGGAAGTAGTCACTGGTTTTGCAAATTGGCAATGACAGCCTCTGCCTGGAGAAAGATATATAATGTTTCCTTCTTTATTTCTCAACTGCCAGCATTGGTTCGGTTTTTTTCTGATTTAAAAATTTCCACTGAGGATAAATGAGGAAGATCCTAAAAAAGATTAAAGTAAACAATATTCACCTTAAGTCCTACCACCCAGGAACAACTACTGTTATCATTTTACTCTCCGTGTGCAAATATGCCATACTTTTACATATAATGCACATGTGGATATAATACACATGATGAAAATAATAAGCTAACGTGGGAGGGAGTTGTGTGGTTTGCAAAAAACGATCTAGTGTTCATTATTTGTGTGTCAGTCCAGTATTCCTAGGTATATTTTATCTCATAGATGACTTGTCACCTGTCACCCCATTGTTGGACATTTAGCTGATTAGGTTATCTTCAGTATTTTGGTGTTACAAATAGTGCTACAGAGAACATCTTAACAGTTATCATTGTGTTACTTTGTTTTGGAAGAAGTACGGCTATAATGCTCTTTCGAGGCAAGGATGGCGAGACTTCGTCTCACGAACCTTGGACATGTTACAGGAGAGACTGGCTCCTGGAGAAGGACACCATGCTGGTAAAGTAGAGGGCAGTGAAAAAGAGGACGTGCTCAATGAGATGGCTGGACACCGTGGCTGCACCGATGGACCCCAGCATAAGAACAACACGGAAGGTGGTGCAGGACTGGGCAGGGTTTCATTGTATTGCACCAGAGTTGCTATAAGTCAGAACCAACTGGGTGGTACCTAACAGTAACAGTAGAGCCTTCTAATACATTTCTGATGGCTTCTTTAAAGTAAATTCTTTTATCATGAAGATAATTTAAGCATAAAGTGAGCTATCTCAAATAAGGTTCTTAACAATGAAACTCACCACCATAAAGTCAATTCCAACTCAAAATGACCCTATATGGGTTCTGAAACTAAATCTTTATGGGAGCACATAGTCTAACCCAGCGGTTCTCAACCTGTATGGTGGCGCCCCCTTTGGGGGTCGAATGACCCTTTCATTAGGGGCCACCCTATTCATGACAGTAGCAAGATGACAGTTCTGAAGTAGCAACGAAAATAATTTTATGGTTGAGGGGGTCACCACACCATGAGGACCTGTATTAAAGGGTCATGACCTTAGGAAGGTTGAGAACCACTGTTCTAACTCGTCTCCCTTGGAGTGGCTAGTGGGTTTGAACCTTCAACTTTGAGGTTAGAAGCCCAACCCAAAACTACCACCAGGGCTCCTGAGTGTCTGCATAAATGAAATGGAAAAGGGAGACATTACTATCATTTGAGGGGGAAATTACCTGTAATAATTGGGTATTTGGTATCCAAACACAATTTTCAGCTTGTCCACTTGATGCAGTTTTAGATCAGTGCATCTAAAGTGTATTTCCCGTTTTGTATTGGAAATGTTTACATGACACTGTTCACACCATCTCCCAATGTCTCTATGTTCAGTAGCTCACGAGCTACTAACCTTTCTCTAGCTGTGGGCATTTAGGTGGTGCCCAGCTAAACATTTACAGTTACATATAATGTTCTTCTGGGCTTTTCATCCAACCTCAGAGCAATTCTAAATATGTGGCTTTGGGGATCTTCTAATAGGTTTCTCTGTCTTTTTTCTCTTCCACTCTTTAATTCCTTTTCTTCTCTGTTGCAGAATGCCCTGCAAATAGGACCCAGAACATGGCCTTTGACTTTAAGCTCTTTTTTTCCCTCTGAGTAGGCCGTCTGTTGGCGACACTGGTAGGAAACTGTTATGTACATTATCGGCTTTGCGCCTCCGTGAACTGGGAGAGCAAGCCCAACGTGGAAGTGGACTGCGAACCAAGAGAGTGGTTCTGATGGACTTTTGGAGAAAGATGTTTGAAAAATGATTTCATTCATCGTGTCACTGAAGTAAATCTTAGGAAGTACAGGAAATTCTGTTTGTTCAACTCTGGGAACAGTATACTGTGTTGTTGGCAGTTGCCAGTTGAGTCAAAGCCAAACATGGCAATCTCGTGTGTTACAGAGTAGAGCTGCACCATGGGATTTTCTTGACTGTAATCTTAACAGAAGCAAATCTCTGAGGTTTTTCTTCCAGGGGTTCTAACAGCCAACCTTCAAGTTACCAGTTGGGTGCAAACCATTCAGATCATGATAATGTGTGATTCTGGTTCAGGGGATCTGGATCGGGCTATGAGATTCATTCTGCAGCACTAAACCAGGTGGAACAGGAAGAAGACTTTAGATGATACTTAAACACCGCATTCTGAGCAATGTTGAATCACAGGGTGAGTTACTCCCTTTCATGCCTCTTTGGGGTCTTCTGACTGCGTCCAGGAGAGGAGTTAGTTGTGAGCAAGACCCTGGACAAGATGGATTAACACAGTGGTTGCAGCAAAGGACTCAAACATAGCAGTTGTGAGAGTGAAGCTGGCCAGGGCAGTGTTTCCTTCTGTTGTCCATACGCTTGCTAAGAGTTGGAGCTGACTTGATGGCACCTAACAGCAGTTCCAACACTGGCTAAGTGCCCTTATTGGACCAGAGAGATCAGGCCTCCTCAGGCTTCAGGCCTTAGGGACACAATCGTATCCAAGCTAGCACTTCATGACATTGTTTTCAGTCCTTATGTTAATTTTTTTTTTTTTCTTGATGTCCCCCTACTTCCCGCTTATGTTAATTTTTACCAACAAACCCACTACCATCTAGTGCATTCTGAGCCATTGCCCACCCTATTGGAAGGCATACAATTGCTTTCTAGGGTTTCTGAGACTGTAGGTCTTTATGTGAGTAGACAGCCTCATCTTTCTCCCTCAGAGTGGCTAGTGGGTTTGAACTCCTGACTACATCACCAGGGCTCCTTGGTTAGCCCTATCATCTTCTATTTATGACAAGTGATATTGAAATTAAGCTTCTGTTTGAAATGCATTTGCATTTTAAAAATGGATATAAAGAAACATAGGGTAAATAGCAATTGCACGAGTATGGCAAAATGGCACAGAGATGACTGGGGGACATTCTGGTATGGGGAAAAGGCCATGAACTCTGGAGCTAGGTAGCACTGCTTTCTGCTTGTGCTGCAACTTAAAGTCTGTGTACATGGGACTTCTCTGTCCAGACCTCTTTCTTTTCTCTTCTTTTTTCCCTCCTGTAGAACAGGGCAGGGCAGAAGGCGCCTCCTGTGGGCCAGGCTCTGTAATGCTTGTTCTCATGGACTCTCAGCCCAAGGAGCGGGCTGTTGGTGGTGTTCCCATTTCATCCATATGGACACAGGCTCACCGGCGAGGGGCCTCCATGGGGTCCAGAGCTAGGAGTGGTAGGGCTGAGTTCGGATCCCAAGTGGGTCGGACTCGCTCTTGTGATTCCAGGCCTTTTAAATGATCCAGGTGTTGCTCTCACTCTCTATACAGCCAAATTGCTGTCTGCCTCAGGCAGAAAGCCCCTTCTTGTCAGAGGGCAATTATTTCTCCTGGGGTAGCCAGCAGCCCTTCGAGTTTCGTGGCTTGTAGATGCATCTAAACCAGGCCCCCAACAAAGGCCCCAGGTACCATTTAGTTGATTGTTTCACTTAAATCAGGATATATTTTTACCAGAGAAATAGGTACAACTTTCATCCTTTCTTAGATGTTGGGCACATGGGCCAGGGAGTTCTTGGCCACAAGGCCCTCCCAGCGCCATAGCTTAGTGGTGGTCCCCAGCAGACGGTCCAGGCATGCTCTGTGTGGCAGGAAAGTGATGCCTTCTGGGAAGGGGACAAGATGGTACCTTCAAAAATAGAGATCAGTGCACAACATTTCCACCTCCGGGAATGAATCTGACCAGTTAACCCTCCCACATAAGCCTGCCAGGGTGTGTCTGAGGGTACTGCAGCATGGCTCACAGGAACAGCCAGGCTGTCCCCCACAGGCAGAAACAAGCAAGCAGACACGTGGACAGATGGAATGAAAAATTCCATGGAGTTTTTGAAAACCTCTCATGTGTTGTGAGAAAACCACACCATGATGTCTAGGCAGTTGTTAAGGACATGGCTGGACTTAGGGGGAGACTCTTAAAAATCTTTGAAGTTATACGAGAAGTGTTTAACAGTATCCATCTACTAGAGGTTGTTTTTTTTAAGTGCGCCATTCTCAAGTGCCATCGAGTCGTGCCGACCCATAGCAACCCTATGCACAGCAGAAGGAAACACTGCCTGGCTCTGGGCCATCGTCACAACCCTTCCTGAGCCCATTGGTGTAACCCCTGTGTCACATCAGTCCATCTCATCGGGGACCTTCCTCTTTCTTGCTGCCCCTCCACTGTACCAAGCATGGTGTCCTTCTCCAGGCCCTGGTCTCTCCAGACACCATGTCCAAAGTATGTAACATGAAGCCTTGCCTCACATGCCTCTAAGGAGCGCTCTGGCTGTACTTCTTCCCAAGACAGATCGATTCGTTCTTTTAGCAGTCCATGGTATTTTCACTACAATGTACTAGTAGTAAAAGATATATATATATATATATATACACACACACATATATATCTATAAACCTACATATATATATAAATTGTATCTTTAGGGGTAGGATTGTATTTGTTCACTGTACATTCCTGTGTATGACTTGAATCTTTAACTTGGTCATATATTGATACTTTCAGCTTATGTGCGTCCAAATTTACATGTGGAAATAAATTGACTAGGTTATATACACCTATATATGAACAATCAGAAGATGGTGCTGAACTGGGCAGCATTTATCGTGTTGTATATAAATCAGAGCCAGCTCCATGACACCGGACAACAACAATAATATGGACATGTGTGCATGCGTGCGTGCATGTGTTTAATAGTATGTGTTTGTGGGTATCTGAGTAAGATAAGCTTATGTTTTTGAACCCAGACCGTTCTACTTAATTGCTGTACAACCTGGGGCGAGTGATTTAAATTACTCATACTTTGCTTCCTTGTAACTGCTCTGGCGGATTGGAAGAGAAATGCACACGAAGCTCTTGCTAGGCCCTGAGTTATGTTTATTGAATACAGCCAAATCCCAGATACACACGGATTCTGAGTGGGAGGTGGCCTCACGCCATAAATAAACTTTTATGAATGTATTTCATGAATGTTAACAGTTGGACACAAGAGAGGGTTTCTTTCTCTCCTTTTCCTCTAGATGAATGCATCCTTTGTTTGCCTGTTCATGTCGTCTGATGACAGGGAGGGTGTGACGTCGATTTGGATTCAGGGCAGGCAGGCACTTGTTCATGTCTCTTGTCTGTGACCTTTCTAGCTTCTTCCTGCAGAATGGAACTGGTCTTCTCAACCCATAAGCTGAAATCAAGGTGCTAGACTTCTTACCTAAGAAAAAAATGAATGTTAATGCTGTTTTCTCATCAAAAATGAAATAGACTACACTTACCCAAGAAAGAAAGAAGATCAGCTTGCAAGGATCGGCATCGCTCCTTTTTCCTGAGTGTTCCTTGTGTGCTTGCCCAGGCTGAGCAGTTCACACTTGCTGGCTCAATTAGTCCTTGGGCAGTTCTTGAAAATCTTACTATTAACTCCATTTTAGAGATGAAAACACTGTGACTTATGTAACACCCTCATGATTTCTTAGCTAAGTAAGTGGCAGAGCAGAGACTCAGAGCCAGACCTGTTGCACCCAAAAGAGATGCTTTGACCTGTGACTTTTTACTGTCTTCCCCACATCTCTCCCCGCACCGTGCATGTGCGCGCGCACGCACACACAATTTGCATCCTATTGCCATTCTTAGTGCTTACTTTCTCCCACTGTATCCATCATCTAACTAACCCCTTATTGGTATTTAGGTGGTTAAAAATGGTGATGTGATAAGCATGAACATGTACATACATCTTCATACATGTATTCAGTTATTTAATTTGGCCCTTAAAATAAAATTCAGGAAATGGAATCACTATTTCAAGTGGGGGGAAGGGGATTTAGGCATACATTTAAAAAAATTAGAATATTTCATTGTGTTTTGGTGGAGTGTCACTGAGAAAGTGGTTCACACCGAACAGTTCCTGCACAGTTCGGTGGCTTTGGTTGTTTTTCACAGCGTGTGATGATTCCCGTTCGGGTGGTGCCCTTCCCAGCCATCCAGCTGCCTGCCCTGCCTCTGTGCCTTCTTGTCTTGGCTTTTGAGTAAATGTTGACTGGCTGGCCTCATATGTATGGTTTTGCGAAGGCACACAGTACTCATGGGTAATACTGTTTTATGAGCCAGTCTGTTACTTACGTAGCTAACAGGCAACTGCATGGACTATAAGGAGGCTTCAAAATATTTATGGGAAGTTTTCATTATCTTTGAATTTCATTTTTCTTGAACTTTTTGAATCCCCCGTTATAGGTTGGGTTCAAGGTTTAATCTATGAGTGAAAACAATAAATTGGGATTTTAAAAAAGAGTTTGAGTTCTGCTCCCATTCTGTTGGGACCCATCCTTGTGTTGCTTCTGAGAACTGTCCCTCCAGGTAGCCGGGCACCATGTAGTTCTTCTGTTCTCTTGGGAGATGCTGTCCCGGTTTGCATAACCTCTTAGTCCTGTGGACTTGTTTCTTCTCTGAGTCTTGTGATTTCCTTTTTACTCTGGAAACATGGAGACTGGTAGTTGTATCTGAGGTGGCCACTCAAGGCTTTTGAGACCCTAGACATGATGAACCAATCTAGGATGTAGAACAGAAACTCTATGTACTATAAAAAAAGAAAGCATGCAATTTTCAGTTGACTTAGTCACCTCTGAGATTCTGGTCCTAAATTTTCAGGCTCTGCACACCAATCCCGTGAGGTGTTTGGTTTAGTCTAAGATGTGTCTGTGTTGTGCCCCATGTGCTTTACCCATCTGGAGAAAGATGAGGCTGACTGCTCCCATAAAGGCGGATAGCCTCAGAAAGCCCCAGGGGCAGTTGGTTCACGCTCCTTATCTGCTCGGTGGCAGTGGGTTTGCTCTAAGTTGTGGTGCTTTGCTGTGTGGGCAAGATAAATTTGTGGACACATGGAACTAAAAGATACTAGAGTTTTTCCATGAACTTTCCGAAGTCCTCTCATATATGGCTGCATACATTTACATATGTATACACCTGCCTATAGATGAAAGAGTATGGACCTACAGGCGTCACATATACATACACTTGTACGCAGACAAATACACACTTCTAGGCACTCTCCTATTTTAAATTATTGTTAGTTGTATATGCCATAGCATTTACCAAAAATGTCCACTTTTCTTGCTTAGCTCGTAGTGACATCATTTATCTTGGTCAAGCTATGCATTTGCTCACTGCCACCGAGTCAGTGTCAACTCACGGCGACTTTAGAGGAGAGGGTAGAACTGCCCTGTGTGTTTCTGAGACTAACTCTTTACAGGAGCAGAAAGCTTCACCTTTCCTCCGTGGAGCAGCAGGTGGTTTCAAACTGCTGACCTTGCGATTAGCAGTCCAATGTGTTACCCACCACTCTAGCAGGGCTCCTAAGCTATGCACCCTTCACCCATATGGATGCTATGTGAGGGGCCTTCAAAAAATTTTGTGGACAAGTAGAATGAAAAGGTAATGGAAAATTTCCATGAACCTTTGAAGCCCCCATTTCTTTTTTACCATCAGAAATACCTAGTAGAGTGGTCAGTAACCTTTTTGTGACTGAAGGCTTGAAATTGGGGAAACAATGAGTGTTAACACCTGGATTTAAAAACTCATTGCCATCCACCTTCCCGACACAACCGCTAAAGACAAAGCGGGTGAAT
>NW_022109491.1:24743086-24758574 GCF_000313985.2 Echinops telfairi | reverse complement strand
AAAAATTAAAAAAATAAAATAAAACTCATTGCCATCAAACCGATTCTGACTCATAGCTACCCTACAGGCAAGAATAGAGCTGCCCCTTTGGGTTTCTGAGGTTTTAACTCTCTACGGGAGTAGACATCCTCCTTTTCTCCTGTGGAGTGGCTCATGGGTTTGAATCGCTAGCCTTAGAAGCTCAGAAGTTCAGTGTGTTATCCACTGTGCTATCAAAGCTCCTGACATCTGGATATGTATTTCACAAACATTTTCATTCCTTTTTTTCTTTATTTTCACATGATTCAAATTTTAAAAGGCAGTGAAAAGTGTACAGTGTAAAGTCTCCCTTCCACCCTTGGCCCTCAGCCACCCAGCTCTTTGCCCTTCAGGCACCAGGGTTGTAATTTGGTGCTTGTGTGTCCCTGTAGATCGATTTTATGTAATATAAGTAAATGTGGAACTATTCCCTCAACACAAACCCTGTGTTGTTTTTAAAACCTCTCCAGGGCCATGGTATTATTTTTTTCAACTAGAGATGAATAATCTTGTTTTGAAAACTGTGGCGCTCCCACGAGGTTACTGGCCATTCTCAGAACCAAAGACTCAGGATAGACTGGCTTTCTTCGTGTGGGTCATAGATTACAAACAAGGAGGCCTGATAGGTCTAAACAAGTAAAAGGGTGTGAAAGTGAGCCAGCGTTGATAAGGGTGCGGTGGGTGCAGAGTAGACCCAGCTGCTAAGCCTGCGGGGAGCGTGGAGGCACTTGGATTTGCCCAGTGAGTAGGGAGTGGCTTTTGTCTTGCCTGAGCGTTGGCTCTGCTCTTGTGATGGCTCAGGGACTGTCTTGGGATCCATGGCGTGGGCTGCATTTCAGACATTCTGAGCCCTTGAACTCCCGCCAAACAGTTGGCAGTTGGCAGCCTGGTCGGGTACTAGAGGACATTGATTGGGATACACTGATTAGAGACACATTAGTGTACATTCTGTATCCCTACTGCTGAACTGTTTCTGTTGACTTGCCAGACATTTTGTTCCTCCCTCTGCCTCTCATTTGAAGATGCTATGTGCTCATTCGGAAAACTCAGATGTTGGAAGTGTAGGAGAAATCACCTGGAGTCCTCTTGACCATAGTGGACCACGACTAATGCTTGATGTGTATCTTACTATTTTTTTTCAACCAATTTTGATTGGTTGTCATTCAATTTTGTTAGTTGCTTTTTCATTGTGATAATCATTTTTGACATGATTACAGAGCCTTAGTAAGTGTCATTTAAAAGGATGGACTAGCGTGGCAGGCCTTTCTTACTCAGGTAAGTGTCCATAGATTTAGTCCTAGATGGGGGTTGCCTGCAGCGAGCAGGCAAGACGTGTGAATGAGGCAGTAGGAAAGATTGGAGACTCCAGTTCCCCCAGATCAGGGGCTGGCAAGCTTTTGAGATGGAAGAGCCAATCCTGTTCTTCACAACAGGCTAAAATTTATTTGAGAGACATAAATATGTTTTTACAAACAAATGGAATCACCATTATCTGAATAATATCCTTAAAATTTTCACCGTTTTACATCAGAGCCACATGTGCATATGGCTGGAGCCCTGCAGTTTGCCGACCCTTGCCCCAGAGGGCCCGCTGCTGCTCCATGGCTGTTGCTGCCCTGGGCATGGGGCATAGGCCAAGGGCAGGGATTTCTGTTCTTCCAGACAACAGAAAATCTGTTGCTATTCTAGTGCAAAATTTAAAAGATCCAGAGAATAATATAGGGCACCTTTATAATTGACCATTCTTGACATTTTATCTTATGTGCTTCAAGCCTCCTTTCCCAGATTTTATTTTTAAGGAAAATGATAAAACATTATGGATAAAGTTGAAATATCCTTTCCCTCCCAGCTCCATGTGGCATCCCTATACCGTAGGCAGTCCCTCTTTTGAATGTTGCCTCTCTTTCCAGGTCCCCTTTTTTTAAATGGGTATGGCTATTTTTCTAATAAAACTTCACTTAACAAAGTCAAATTATGGGGGCCATTGGCCTTAGTTGTTAATACTTGTTCTAGTTTGCTCTTTTTCAACCACTGAACAGTAGTATACTGTCTATAACTTTGAAGTATATCATGTTTTATTTTTTCTAGCTCCCCCAAAATAGACATTTAGTTTTTCTTTCAGCTTGTCTACCTCCTTGTCCACGTGCCTTGCTCACATGAGAAAGAGCTTCTCACCAGGATGTGTACACAGAAGTCACTGGGAGTTTCTTTGTTTTGTTTTAAAACACTGGTGGGCCACACAGAATGCTTCAGGTAGAATCTGACAGTTTTTCGCCCTTTGTCCTAGAATCCATAGGAAGACAACAGCTATTAGAATCCAGTCACACCTGGTTCTAGAATTGGAGGCAAGGCTATATCTACAATTATTAGCTAAGGTGTGGGTGCTTGCATCCAAGCACAAAAGATGTGGAGAAGGATGTGGAAGCGGGTGCCCCTGTGAGTTGGGGGCTGCAGGGGGCACGTCACGGTTCTGTCTGAGGGGGGTGTTCCCATCAGAATGCCAGGCTCCAGCAGAACCGTCTACAGGAAGAAGGGGATGAGTTGCTGACCTGTGGTTCTGGCAATGACATGAGTCCCTTTGAAGATTTATCACTCTGCAGTTAGACCCGCTAAAAGAAGAAGGAATGTAATAAAGTAAAGAAAGACTATCAGGGTGCCCTTCTAAGGAAACCCTATCTTTTGAAGAGGTCCTAGAGCAAGATTTTAATCCCCGGGTGGCAGGAAATTAAATATTAGACCATTTTCCTGAAATAATCCATCAGTAATACATGACAAGTTCAGCTAAGCTTGGCGAGTTCCTGAAAGAAATGTGCAGAGTCGAGAAGATCTAATTGGGCAGACTCACGCATTGGGAATCACATTCTTTTAAAGGACTTTGAAGATGAATGTAGGTCATTGCCATGCCTTTGTTTGTGTTGTTCTGAAGAGCTCAAAAACATACGTGGGCTGTAACAAAAGTAGTTGAGCATCAAGGTCAGGTCAGGTGGCTGCAGACCTTTAAAAACCGACCTGGGGCCCCACTATTTTGACAGGCTGAAGTTGGACAGCCGGGCCTCCTCAGGGACATTGGAGGACAGACGCACCAGTCAACTTTCCACAGACCTGTCCTCCCCTCCCGTTTCTCCTCACTCCTTCACATGCAGAGTCTTGCTTGACCGAGCTTTGCACCGCAGCAGAGGCCTCCCGGAAGGAGGTTTAGGGGTTGGGGTGTTGTTTTGCCCTTTGGCCAGCTTTCTCCAGCAAGCCTCCATGGAAAAGGAAGGGGGGAGATGGGCATGAGGATTGGCCGCTGCTATATTTCACCCTGAAATGAAAAGATTCAGCTGTAAAAAAACAAACCAAACCTTGCCATTCTGACATGTTTGTCTCCTCTGGCAAAATGCAAATAGTGTCTAGAAGGCAATGACGAATGAACTCCAGGGCTGTTTCTGCACAGATTTCTAGAAATGCCTTGAGGTTCACTTCTTATTGAGCATCAGTTAAATATTTGGATCTCGATTTCACCAGTGGTTTTTTGTGTTAGGAAGATTACAAACTGAACCGTAGAAAATATTATACTTAGGGTGTTTAATGCTTCAAATTAGGGCTCACCTGTGATCTCTGAAATGACCCTTTGATGAGTTTTGGATGAATTTGCTATTAATTTTAATCTTGCTTTGATCAGTGTAAAGGAGCCCAGATAGTAACCACTAAGGTCAGTGATTACTTGGACTACTAACTGCAAGGTCAGTAGTTCAAACCCTTGAGCCGCCCTGCAGGGGAAAGATGAGGCTGTTTGCTTCTGAAAAGATTTGCCCCTGGGAAACCTGATCAAGGGTCCTTATGAGTAGGAATCAATTTGTTGGCAGTTCGTTTGGGTTATACTAGTTCACAAAGTACATCCGCCTTTCTGAGCACTTCCTCGTCTCAGTCATCTAAGTGGATAAAGGGTCTTCTGGTTCTGCCTTCGAGACTGCTGCGGTCACAACTAGTTGTGGTGGTTGTTCGTGTGTTGTTGTTAGCTGATTTCGAACAACTGGAAGAAATGTATAAAGTAGCTTTTCATGTTTCCATGAGTTTAGTAAATGGTAACTATATATATATTCGTCAGTCCACAGCCTTGTTTTCTAAAGTGGACAATACCACCCCTGGGGTGCTGGAACAATCTACGGGGGCTGCAAAAGCAGACACCTACACTATCCTGGAGAATGGGCTATGGCACAACAGTTTTTAATTGCCAGAGAATGTGCTGAGTAATTTATTTTTTTCCTAAAAATAGAGTGATAGGCCAGATAAGTATGTGAACCTGAGCTCTAAATGAAATTTGATTTCTATTTTTACTTTTTGAATCTTTAACACTTGTTTTCTTATTTGTATTCATCTCTCTATTAAACGTATTGCCTAAGCAAATGCTGTCAGTGCATTTCTTTGTAGTGCCCTACACCAGACCCTCATTTGTTTGGACACCAGGCACTTTGCATCAGCAAGTGTTTAACGATTGTTTTATTGGGAGCTCTTACAGATAGATCTCCTAACATTCCATAGTTTAGTCACATCCAGCAGTATTGACACTTGCTGTCACAGTCAGTTTAGAAACATTCTCCTTTATCCCCTTCCACCTCCCCACCCATTTGATGATAATTTTAGATTTGATTGGCACAAGATAGGAAATTTACACAGTCCAAAGAGAGTGAGTACACGGTGAAAAGTCAGCCTCTCGCGCTCTTTCTAGACTGAGTCTCTGTGCCATAAGGCTGCCTCTCTTCCCACTTTCACATGCATCCTTGTTATAAAACTGTATGCATATCAAGTATATAACATGCATATATCCTTTTTGCAAATTGTTCTTGACCTATTTTTTTATCCACTTAACAGTGTATCTTGGTTTTAAAATTACGTTTAGATCACATTATCCTAAAAACCCAAACTCACTGCCATTAAGTTGATACCTACTCATCGCAACTCTGCAGGACAGAGAAGAACTGCTCCTTAGGGTTTCTGAGATTGTAAATCTTTACAGAAGCCAGCAGACTCTCTTTAGATAAATGTTACAAGGATGCTTCCAAAAGTTCATGGACAATTAATGAAAAGAGTGGAATTTTCCCATGAACTTTTTGAAGCACCCTGGTGTTTAATCAGTCTCCTCTTGTTGGAAATTGGGATTTTGTCCACAGCTGAAGGCTACCACAAAGGATATTTACAACAAATATCCTTGTGCACATCTTGGTACAAGATATGTGTCTCAAATGGGTGGGTGCATAAGCAAATGTGGTGAAGAAAACTGATGGTGCCCAGCTATCAAAAGATATAGCGTCTGAGGTCTTAAAGGCTTGAATGTAAACAAGCGGTTGTCTAGCTGAGAAGCAACAAAGCCCACATGGAAGAAGCACACCAGCCTGTGTGATCACGAGGTGTCGACAGAATCAGGTATCAGGCATCAAAGACCCAGAACAAAAAATCATACCAGTGTGAATTGAGGGGAAGTGGGAAGTGGAGACCCAAAGCCCAGCTGTAGACAATTGTACATCCCCTTATAGAAGGGTCACAAGGAAGAGACGAGCCATTCAGCGTGCAGTATAGCACCGATGAAACATATAACTTTACTCTAGTTGTTTAATGCTTCCTCCCCTCCACTATCATGACCCCAATTTTACCTTACAAATCCGGCTAGACCAGAGCTTGTACACTGGTACAGATAATCCAGGACAGGTAAACCCCTCAGAACCAATAATGAGAGTAGTGATCACAATGATCTACATATTACCCCCTCCCTGGGGGGCAGACAACAGAAAAGTGGGTGAAAGGAGACATTGGTCAGTGTAACACATGAAACAATCATAATAATTTATAAATTATCAAGGGTTCATGAGGGAGAGGGGGAAAGATGAACTGAGACCAAGGACTCAAGTAGAAAAAAAAATGTTTTGAGAATGATAATGGCAACAAATACACAAATGTGCTTTACACAATGGATGGATGTACAGTTTGTGACGAGAGTTGTACGAGTCCCCAATAAAATGATTTAAAAAAAAAAAAGGCTTAAAGTTAAAGAAGCGGTCATCTAGCTGAGAAACAACAAAGCCCACATGGAAGAAGCACACCAGCCTGTGTGATCATGAGGTGTTGATGGGATTAGGTATCAGGCATCAGAAGACCCAAAACAGTCATATTGATGTGAATGAGGGGAGTTGGAGAGGAGACCCAAAGCCCATCTGTAGACAGCTGGACATACCCTCACAGAAGGGCCACAGGAAAGGATGAGCCAGCCAGGATGCAGTATAGCACCAACGAAACATACAACATTCCTCTAGTTCTTTAATGCCTTCTTCCCTCACCCCGAGTTCTACCTTACAAATCTGATGATCCCAGTTCTACCTTACAAATCTGGCTAGACCAGAGGATGTACACTGGTACAGATAAGAGCTCTCGACACACGGAATCCAAAACAGATAAACCTCTTAGGAACAATAATGGAAGTACCGATACCATGAGGGTTTGGGAAGGTGGAAGTAGAAAAGAGGAACCGATTGCAATGATTGACGTATTACCCCCCTCCCCCCAAGTGATGAACAACAGAAACATGGATGAAGGGAGACAGAGGATGGTGTAAGATAGGAAAATAATAATGTATAACTTATCAAGGGTTCATGAGGGTGGGAGGAGAACAATGAGGAGCTGATACCGAGGGCTCAAGTAGAAAGAAAGAAAATGTTTCGAAAAGGATATTGGCAACATATGTACAAATGTGCTTGACACAATGGATGTATGGATTGTTAGAAAAGTTATAAGAGCCCCCAATAAAATGATTTTTTTTTAAAAGATGTGTCTGTAGGATGAAGTCTTAGAAATATAGTCGCTGGGCTTACGGGTCTGTATATATGTAAAGTTCAAGACGGCATGAGATCCCTAGTCTCTGCAAGATTTCCACTGCTTTAGCCTGTAGTGTAAGAAAAGCGATTGGCTAAAGGGAGGGCAGGGGAGTTAACAGTATTGGTGAAGAGTTTCTTTCTTCTTCCTGCTTCTGGTGGTGAACCCACAAGGAACTGACAGTGTGTGGTCAAGCTATTACATACAGCTCTCAGGAGGTTAGTGAGATGAAGGTGACTTGCTTGTCTCAACTGCTGCCATGCAGACTAATGACAACTGTATCTTCCTGACTGCAGCCCCAGTGACAGTTGTCCTGTACTTACCTACCTCTGCTCTTTCGTAGGACCTTAGCATCGTGAGACCCTCTGGATTCGGGGCTCCAGGACCGGCCCGCTCCAGCCCACCATGTCGAAGTTAAAAAGCTCCGAGTCCGTCAGGGTGGTGGTTCGCTGTCGGCCCATGAATGGCAGAGAGAAGGCCGCTGCCTACGACAAGGTGGTGGATGTGGATGTGAAGCTGGGACAGGTGTCTGTGAAGAACCCCAGAGGTGTGGCCCATGAAATGCCCAAGACCTTCACCTTTGATGCAGTCTATGACTGCAACGCCAAGCAGTTTGAACTCTACGATGAGACGTTCCGACCTCTCGTGGACTCCGTCCTGCAGGGTTTCAATGGGACCATCTTTGCCTACGGACAAACAGGGACGGGGAAAACCTACACGATGGAAGGAGTGCGTGGCGACCCTGAAAAAAGAGGGGTCATCCCTAACTCGTTTGACCACATCTTCACCCACATTTCTCGATCCCAGAACCAACAGTACCTGGTCAGGGCTTCCTATTTAGAGATCTACCAGGAGGAGATCCGAGACCTGCTCTCCAAGGATCAGACTAAGAGGCTTGAGCTCAAGGAGAGGCCTGACACGGGCGTGTACGTGAAAGACCTGTCCTCCTTTGTCACCAAGAGTGTGAAGGAGATCGAGCACGTGATGAATGTGGGGAACCAGAACCGTTCAGTCGGTGCCACCAACATGAACGAGCACAGTTCCCGCTCTCACGCCATTTTTGTTATCACGATTGAATGCAGCGAGGTGGGCCTTGACGGTGAAAACCACATCCGGGTGGGGAAGCTGAACCTTGTGGATCTCGCTGGCAGTGAGCGGCAAGCCAAGACCGGTGCTCAAGGGGAACGACTGAAGGAAGCTACCAAGATCAACCTCTCCCTTTCCGCCCTGGGGAATGTCATCTCGGCCCTGGTGGATGGCAAGAGCACACACATTCCATACCGGGACTCAAAGCTCACCAGGCTGCTCCAAGATTCCCTTGGTGGCAACGCTAAGACTGTGATGGTAGCCAACGTGGGACCTGCCTCTTACAACGTCGAAGAGACGCTGACCACTCTCCGGTATGCCAATCGTGCCAAAAACATTAAGAACAAACCCAGGGTCAACGAGGACCCTAAGGACGCCCTTCTTCGAGAATTTCAGGAAGAAATCGCTCGGCTCAAGGCCCAGCTGGAAAAACGATCTATTGGCCGAAAGAAGAGGCGGGAGAAGCGGAGGGAAGGTGGTGGCAGTGGTGGGGGTGGGGAAGAGGAGGAGGAGGAGGGCGAAGAGGGTGAGGAGGAAGGGGATGATAAGGATGATTATTGGCGGGAACAGCAAGAAAAACTGGAGATTGAGAAGCGGGCCATTGTAGAGGATCACAGCTTGGTTGCGGAGGAGAAGATGAGGCTGCTGAAGGAGAAGGAGAAGAAGATGGAGGACCTGCGGCGGGAAAAGGATGCTGCCGAGATGCTGGGTGCCAAAATCAAGGTACCAAACCACACCCTGCCTTCTGTGCCTTTTGTTTGTTGCCTCCTCCCTCCCAAAATGCATATGATGCTGTCCTCCCTCTCTTTTGCACCTCCAGCAATTCCAGGATAGCCAGTGTTCCCCTAACCATTTGTGCAATTGAAACAACGGGGAAAACTTTGTGTTTTTTCCAAATTAAAACAAAAACGTATAGTGAATTCATGCTAAGAGTAATTGTTACATATGTGGAAAATATAAAGAACAACAATAAAACTAACACCCTTTGTACCTGCCCCAGGTGCCAGAATAGTCTCACTTAAACCCTTAGAAGCTCTTTATGGCCCTTCTTTTGTGTTCCCATTACTCTAAGTTTGGCCTTGGGGGTTTCCTGGCCTTTTGTTAGGGCTTTGGCATATTTGTAAATACCTCTGCTTCAAAGCTTGCAAAGGTGGGAAGGTCCCTCCCTGTATATACATGGACTCCCACCCCTGCAGCTTGCTTCTGGTTTCTCAATACTAAGTTCATGGGAGTCATCCACACTGGGCCGGTGGCTGTGGTTTCTTCATGATAAGCTCTGCCATTCTCCTGAGAGTTTTGGTTGCTTGCATTTTGGGCTTTGCACGTTCAGGGCCTTGGCTCCTGGACACCACGTGTGTGTCAGTTTCTTGCCTGGCGTCGTTTGGTTCTAGAGTACGTGCGTCTTCCGCTTCCTCCGTGGTTTTCTAATGTGGCCGTGTGAGCTCACGCTTCTTCCAGCAGCGTCAGCGAATCGTTCTGACTGCTCTTGAGTCACCCCAGAGGATTTTCCTCATGCTGCTCCTTGTAAACAGCATCCCCCCAAAACCCCATGTGCTAATGTATTTCATTCATTATATTTCATACATCCAAAATGAGTTGGCTTCATTTTCCCTCATGGCTGAGCAGTATTTGGAGTGCGGAGGCTCCCATTGTTGGGGGGCCTTTCTTTCGCAGCAGTGTCCTGTTCCCCCAGGTGGCAGGACTCGGCGCCACCAGGCTTTCTTGACTGAGGCGAGTGAAGAGATGGCCCTGGAAGTCTGAGGGTGATGCCGCAGCCAGGGTTGATCACAACTTAGAATTCTTTTCCTCCTCTCGGGTCCCCTCCCCTTACTCTACCAAGCTTCCTCCTCTGGGTTTACCTGTGGCCTCCGTGGCCCTTCACAGAGCTCTAGGTACTATTGTAGTGTAGAAGTAGGCGCCTTAAAGCCTTAAGAGACCCTTCTAGGGCGAAAACCCCTGAGAGTCGAGCTGATGGGGAAATCGGGGGTAACTTCTAGGAAGGGGCTTGTGGAGTGCCTTCGCATGCCACTTCAACCCTCCAGACTCCTGCTCTCAAGAACCTGGGTGTTTAGTCCATGGGGCGATGACTTTACCTGTCTGTCTGTCTGTCTGAACCCCTGAATGCTGTCACATACTGAAACAAAGAACTGTAGAGCTGGAGACGGGTGCAGTGTCGTGCTCCAGCCCACCAGCCCCTTCATTTTGAGAAGAAGAACCTGACTGAAGGGACCCACCAGAAGATGGCAGTAAGATTGGGGTTAATGTTTCTCCATTTCTTAAAAGTGAGGCATGGAACTGTTGGCTCATGTGTTTTTCCGGTGTAACTCACATATGGGACCTGAAATGCTGCAGGCTACCTATCTAGCCCGATCTATGTGCCAACACCCGTACCCCATTGCTTCCTGCTTATGGCTACCCAGAGCCTGCTCCTTTATCCTCAGCTGTGAAGCCAGAGCCCTGGGAGTGCTCCCTGCCAGCTGTCCCTGCGCCTCTCCAGGGCCCAGTCAGTCCACAGGTCTCTGGTGCGGTTACCTAGCATGGCTGTCACAGAAATGCCACAAGTGGTAGCTTGAACCAGCCAACTTATTTCCTCGCAACTTGGCAAACTTGATAAATTCCAGGGACCTGCTAGGAGAAGGCGTCCTCTCTCATTGGCTCCAGGTGGGAGGCCACAGGTAAACCCAGAGGAGGAAGCTTGGTGGAGTAAGGGGAGGGGACCCGAGAGGAGGAAAAGAATTCTAAGTTGTGATCAACCCTGGCTGCAGCATCACCCTCAGACTTCCAGGGCCATCTCTTCACTCGCCTCAGTCAAGAAAGCCTTGTCCCATTCCAGTTCTTGCCCCTCTCAGCTCCGTAGTGATGCCACGTGCACGTGGTGCGACATCGTCTACTGCCATCTGTGCTGCCTGTTGTTGTCAGTCGCCACTGAGTCAATTCTGACTCATGGGGGCCCCATGTGACGTAGTACAACTTGCCCAGAGGCTTTCCTTGCCTGGAAGCTGTATGGAAGTAGGTTAGTTTGAAACACCATCCTCACCATTGGCAAACCTTATTCCACCAGGACTCTTTTTCTCTGCCTACTTTACTCTCTCTGCCCTCAGTTTTTCCCTGCCAGTAAGTCGATGCCGACTCCTAGTGACCCTGGAGGACGGGCAGAACTCCCTGTAACCTTCCAAGACTGTAGGGGGTAGAAAGCCCCATCTTTCTCCGGAGGAGTGCCCGGCGATCTCAAACTTCTGATCTTAAGGTTAGCAGCCCAAGCAATAACCACGACGCCACCAGGGCCCCTTGTCTCTCAGAAGTGATTGGTTTAAAACACAACCACACAGACCGGGCCTCATTAACATAATCAAGAAAGCCCGTTTGAAAATGGAATCACATCCACAGGTAACCCTCATCCTCACCCTCACCCACTGCTGACACATTGATTCTGATTCTGAGTGGCCCTGAGGGACAGAGTGGAACTGCTTCTTAGTTAGGGCTTCCAAGGCTGTCCGGGTACAGGAGCAGAGAGCCTCTTCTTCCTCCCGGGGGCCAGCTGGTCAATCCACACCCTTGATCTGGCAGGTAGAAGCTCAGCACTTCACCCTCTGCTCCACCAGGGCGCCTTTTCAACAGTGTAGTGGTTAGAATTGACAGCCCACAATTTTGGAGGACACAATCCATTCAGTCCTTAGCAGCTTCGGAATCCTGTCTCACCTGCGTCTCTTGGACTTACCTACTTTACTTCCCTGCAGCCCCGCCCCCCACCAAGCCTGGACCCCTAAACAATCTCTTGTCTGGTCTCCTGTCATCCAACCTGCCCATTCTTCCCATTCGGCTGCAGCAGCATGAGATTTTCACAGCTCCATCTGAATGCATAAAGAACACAGCAATTTTTTTATAAATTAACAAGGGTTCCTAAGAGGCGGGGAGGGGTGTGTGTGTGTGTGTGTGTGTGTGTGAAATGAGCTGATAGCAAGGGCTTAAGTAGAATGAAAATGGTGATGGGAACATGTACAAATGCACTTGACACAATGGATGTCTGTATGGATTGCGATAAGAGCTGTAAGGGCCCCCAATAAAATGATTTTAAAAATTAAAAAATAACACGGCAGTGGGTCCCAGAGGATCTCTGGGTAGAAGGAGCCTCCCTTGTAAAGTGTCTCAGTCTCGGGAGCCCCGGGAGCTGTTCTGTTCCGCCCTGTGGCATGGCTGTGAGTCTCAGTGCACTTGATGGCAGTGGTTCGGTTTGTTTAACAAAGTCTTTGAGGTTTAAACAGACCCCTGCTTGCTTTGCCTGCTTCCTGTATCACTACTCTCTCCTGCCCTACACTACAAAAGGTTTTTTATCTTAGTGCGTTGGTTTTGATTTTCAACTCTGTGTAGATGTCCCTTCTGACAGAACACTCTCCGTGGCCTGGCTTCCTCCTAAAGTCTGAATCCCCTCCTTCCAGTGTGCTCCTCCCACACAGTGGCACCTGCCACCATAGGCTGCATACAGTCTGTGCTTGTCTGGTCCCTCAGAGGCCTGTAAGCTCTGTGACAGCCTTCACAACTGCATCCGCAGTACTTAGCACACAGTAGGTGTGTGTGTTTTAAATGGGGTTGGTATTCTGTACAAACCTCCCCCCATGATTTCTCTTTTTAACAACAGAATTGACAGTTCTTTTGTTGTTGAAAATGTACACAGCAGAACCAACTCGATCATTTCTACCTGTAAATCCCGTCCTCCCTCCCCAAATTTTTTAAAAAGGGGAGTGGAAATTCGCGTATGAGGCGACTTCAAAGTGTGTGGAAAATTGAATTAAAGAATAATAGATTTTTTTAAAGCTTTTTGTGATTTAGGTGAATGTTTACAGAACAGATTATGAGTTTTTGCACCCCCCCCTCCCCCAATTTACCAGTGAAGTTAACCATTCGGAATCAGAAATGCTTAGGGTACAGTTCTTCCAGTTCAGCGTGCCTGTTCTCGGCCACACCTGCAGGCACGGCTCTGCTCCTCAGCCGCTCAGCCACATGCCCCTTGGCCTCTGCCGGGCCCAAGCAGTGTTACAAAGCTCCTTTAGCCGTGCTGGCCAAGGCCCATGGGCACTCCGATTGCCACTCCATTAGAAGCCTTGGCCTGAAGACACCTGGCTCTAGTTCTGTGACTTAGTAAACCCGGTACCCCCAATTAAGTGCCTGGGGGCAACAAAGATCATCCGTAATCAAACCTTTCCAGGAACTTTTTGAAGATCCCGCATGTGTATGGAGAAACCATATTGTCAGTGTTCCCAATGGGACAGCCCACCTCCAGGAGTGGGGAGAGTAAGAGGAGGGATATCTGAGCCTGCCACCTTCCAGGGCTCCCCTATGAGATGGGTTCTGAAAGAGACCATTTTCAAGATGGATTCAACTTTGTTTCTCTCTCAGGCCATGGAGAGTAAGCTACTTGTTGGAGGGAAAAATATAGTGGACCATACGAATGAGCAGCAGAAAATCCTGGAGCAGAAACGGCAGGAAATTGCAGAGCAGGTAAGCTTTCGCTGTTTGTGGGGACGGAGGGATGTGAGTTAGTCTACAGAGCAACGCTCTCATATATCAACCCTCCTTCAAAGCTGAGACTCTGGCCTGGATTACTGAGCCCTCATCTTGGCGCAGACCTGCTCTGTAGAACAAACTAATGAATTTTGTGATGTTACTCAGAAACGTCGAGAAAGAGAGATCCAGCAACAGATGGAAAGTCGAGATGAGGAGACCTTGGAACTGAAGGAGACATACAGCTCATTGCAGCAAGAGGTGGACATCAAGACCAAAAAACTCAAAAAGGTATCAAAGGAATGAGGCCAGGCAGACTCTGGGGGACTGGGGAGAGGGAGCGCTATTCTCTGGCTGGATGCCCTGCTCACCCCCCCCTGCCCTCGGTTGCAGCTCTTCTCCAAGCTGCAGGCCGTGAAGGCCGAGATCCATGACCTCCAAGAGGAGCACATCAAGGAGCGCCAAGAGCTGGAGCAGACCCAGAATGAGCTCACCAGGGAGCTGAAACTCAAGTAAGGGCCAGGCTGCCTCAGCCCCTACGCCTCTCGCTGGGTTGGTTGGTTTGTTAAGAACACACTCCTGAAGACAGGGCCTCTACCAGCCTCTCTCTAGCTCACGTCCATCCGCCTTGTCTGTCTGCTGTTTATTCCTGAGAAAGTCCCTTCCCACACCCCTAGGTCCCACCGAGCAACTTGACCACATGCTCTCCCAGGTCTCTGCCAGCCCACTTCCTTAAGCCTTTTAAAAGCTTCTAGTCTTATTTATCTATGGAAAATGAGCTATCTTTTTTTAAAACTGATTTGAGTGAACTTTTGCATATGTTATAGAGTTTCATCTCACCTCTTTGCATATGGCTATCCAGTTGCCCAAACACCGTTTTCGAAAAAGTTCTTCTTTCTGCATTTCAGTATCTTGAGACCCTGTGTGAAAATCAGTTGACCATAAATGTAAGGGTTTTTGAATTCTCACTACCGTTCCATTGGTCTCAGTGTCTGCCCTTAACGCCATTCCTAAATGGTCTTACCACTTCACAGTACATTAGAACAGGCAGGTTAAGTCCACTTTTGTTGTTTGAGATTGTCTTAACTGTTGGGAGATTCCCTTACATTTCCATCTAAATTTTAAGATTTGGATAGGGATTGTGTTGAATCCATAGAACAATTTGGGAAGTATTGTCATCTCAAGGCATTCTTGATGGTTCAGTGGTTAAAGTGGTCAGCTGCCATCTGACAGGTGAATGGTTTGTGGCAGCCTGTTTCTGTAAGATTCATGCTTTGGAAATCCTGTCGGCATTCCGACTCTCCTAGGGTCGCTATGGAGTCAGAATCAATTGGACAGTCAGTTTTGTGTTGGTTTTGGTCATCTTAATGAGCAACGTTAAATGGTATGATTCACGAACATGGAATATCTTTATTTAAATCTTATTTTTCATCGATTTTGTAGTTTTTAGTATATACATCTTGTACTTCTTTTATTAAATTTATACCTATGTATTTTTATGCTATTATAAATTGAATGATTGTCTTAATTTTTATTGGTCTATTTATTGCTAGTGTAGAGAAATAGTGTTTAGTTATTTGTAATATACAATGATATTTTTGTATTGTCTAGTCCCCGGTCCATGTTAATTTTCTTGATTGATATGCATTAGGATCTAAATGTGGGCCACACTTTGCCTCTGGTCGTTATGTCCCTCGAGAGGAGTTTTTATAGCACAATGGTGAAGCACTGGGCTGCCAGCCAGCCTGCTCATGGTTCTGGCCCGCCTCGGAGCTGGCACGGGAGAGACCCGGGGGTCTGCTGCTATAAAGATTACTGCTGAGAAAACCCAACGGGCCAGCGGCACTCTGTCACATGGGGTTCCTGTGAATCCGGATCTACTCGGACATCCTTTAGCAAAATCATCTATCTCCTCAACTTACCTTAATCTAGAGTAGTGGTGCTGAACCTCCCTAATGCCGGCACCCTTTCTTTTTCTTTTTTTTTTTAAATGATTTTATTGGGGGCTCGTACAACTCTTATCACAATCCATCCATCCA
>NW_022109491.1:24714110-24741529 GCF_000313985.2 Echinops telfairi | reverse complement strand
GTCCGAGGAGCTTGGAGAGACAGTGAAGCCTGCCTGGGCTCCCGCCAGAGACTGATTGCATTGGTGTGGGCCAGTGGTTCTCAGACTTTTGCAGGCATCAGCATCACAGGGAGGGCTTGTTAAACACACATTGCTCAGCTCTCCCCCCAGAGTCTGGTTCAGTAGGTTGAGAATGCGCACTTCCAACAACTTCCAGATGTGGCTTCTGTTGGTTCAGTGAACACATTTTGTGAACCATTGGTCTAGCCTAGGGGTTGGCAAACTGCGGGTCACGAGCCATGCACGGTTCCTCCTGAAATGCATGTGGCTCTAAAGTAAAATCGAAAAATTGTAAAGGATGTTATTTAGATAATGGCAGTTTAATTTATTTGTAAAAATATATTTATGACTCTCGAATAATTTTTAACCTGTTGTGAGAGAAAGTTTGCCGACCTCTGAGGTCTGGGCAAGGTCTTTTTCAGGACTTCGTAGGTGGTCATGTGTGGCCTGACTGGATAACCACTGAGCGAGTAATTAACCACGGCCTTGGTCCGAATCCCTGATTTCCTTTCGGGTTGCAAAATGTTTTCCCTTCCCAGTCCTTCCACATCATTAGTTGGGCATTTTCTTTAAAGAGTAACTTTCAAAGGGGATCTTTTTATGACTGAGTTTTAAATTTGGAAAGGAGCCCTTAAAATTAAATGCTTGTGTGGGTCCTCTTTCTTGGTGGAACTGGGGGTGGGGGGGTGAGATCAGAACAAAGTCGTAGTTGTCTCTGGATAGTGGGTAATTGTGTTTCTCTTCTTCTCTCAAATGAGTAAGCAGAGCCTTTCATAACCAGTAAAACCTTTAAAACACCCAAATATATCTTAGGAAAAGTAATTTCTTAAATGTCACAAAATAAGGGAACATTTAATCTCTCAAAGTTCCCCGCCCACAAGAAAGTCATTTCTTTTGCTTTATCTTTCAACAAACAATGATCCAGCCTGTTCTTCGTAGTGCCCCCAGCTCTGAGGTGGTGGCTTTGCCCCTTTCCCACCAGGACACCCTTGGGTGTTGCTCTGTACTGAGGCCCTGAAAGAGTGAAGATCCATGCAGAGGTGCAGGAGACAGTAGGCGCCGTGGAGAGACAGCCCAGTGGATTCCAGTTTCATTGTTTGCCACGCTCCCCATTGGCCACATCTCAGGGAGAGACTCAGCTCAAGAGCTGTCTCTGCCCCCAGTGCCCTAACGGGCTGCTAGGCAGTAGGCGCTACCCCTTGTCCCAGTGGGTTAGTCCTGAGGCTTTCTAGCTGGGGCACTGATCCACAGAGTTGGAGGAGGGCAGCTTAACTCCAAACACCAGTGACCCTGCAGAAGGTGTTCACATCAGCAGGTGTTCAGTGTAGCTCTGGGCATCAACCCTCACGGGTCTTCTCACCTCCTCAAGCTGCAGCTCCTGTATTCTCAGGACAAAGCAGCACCACCACCCGCTCTGTCACAGGCAGGGACCGATGGGATGTCACGCATGTCAGAATCCCAGCTCTTGGTGTGATGTTATGCCCACAGTACCTGCTCGGTATGTTTGCTGGGCAGCTTAACATTTACCTCCTCACTCATAGCTTTGGTCACCAGGTAGCCACCACTGACCAATTAAGCCTTCTTCTCCATCTGTGTTCACCCATGTATATGTATCTTACAGGCATCTTATTATAGAAAACTTCATCCCTCTGGAAGAAAAAAGTAAAATTATGAATAGATCCTTCTTTGATGAAGAGGAAGATCATTGGAAATTACATCCTATCACCAGGCTGGAGTAAGTCACTGTTGACTTTAAGTAGGAAAATTGGGGGAGGAAAGAGAAGGGGGCGATTTAAGAAGAGAGAGAGGCTGCTGATCAGCTGGACATGGTGATCAGCGGTGTTTGGCCACAGCACTGTTTGAGTCATTGACATTCAGAACCAACCTCATTTCTCAGCATTAGGGCTGCCACGGGGGGGCCCCCTGAGGTCGAAGTCTGGTCATGACGCCGTATCAGGAACTGGAGGCTGGCACTATTGAACTAATGGCACTTCCCAAATTGTCACCTTGGGTGTCAGGTGTCACCTTGGGTGTCAGGTCTAGTGGGACACAGGGCTGAGGATCCTCAGGTGCTGAAAAGATGGGAGATTCCTGCCAAGGGTGCCCGAGTCTGGGGTGCTGACAGACATACTTGGTGTGTGCCCTGTAGGAACTGGATTGGAGGGGGGAGTGGGGGTAGGGAACTAAACGCCCTTTTAGATAAAAACACCCATGATGTTTATACTTTGAATCCATCTGAAAGCCATCCGACCAGTAAAGATAAGCAGCCCCTGTCCCATTTCTGTCTGCCCTCAGTGCAGGGAAGTTCTGTCTGGCTTTTGGTTCATCTGATAGAGGCTCCAGAGCTCAGCTGAGCTCAGCTGTGACCGCCCTGCAGCCAGGCCTTTAACCATTGCAGTCCCTTTTCAGGAACCAGCAGATGATGAAGCGGCCAGCCTCCGCCGTGGGCTACAAGAGGCCATTGAGCCAGCATGCCCGAATGTCCATGATGATTCGCCCTGAGGCCCGGTACCGGGTGAGCTTTCTCCCTTCTCTCAGGGAGGCATTTAGATTTCTGTAAACCCTTAGGCACGCTTCTGCAAAGTCAGGTTTGTTTGTACCTTTTCTCTCTCCAGAGGTGGTTTATAATGGAAAAATACGTAGGTAAAAGGGTAAACTAGAATGAGACATGGAAAATCAGAACTCGGAATGGAGACGCAAACACACTCAGATACTCACTGCCATTGCAGTGAGTTGATGCCGACTCCCTGTGAGCCTACAGGACAGGGTAGAACTGCCCTCATAGATTTCTGAGACTCCTGTAGAGTGAATAGTGATCTCGAATCGATAGCTGACCTTGTGGATCGAAGCTGAATATACAACCACTACACCACCAGGGCTCCTTCCAAATACCCTGTCTCTGTATAATAAACCCCAAACCAAACCCACTGCCGTGAGTTGGACTGCTCTTTAGGGTTCCCAAGACTGGATTCTAATGGAAACAGACAGCCTCGTCTTTCTCCTGTTGAAATGGCTGGTCGATTTGAACTGACAACCTTGTGTTTAGTTGCTCAATGCTTAACTCAAAGCCCTGCACCCCCAGGGATTCTCATGTCCATCATGGTCAGTACATATTAACAGTGAGCTTCTGGGGAGACTGTGGGAAGGTAGCTGTGTGGTGACAGAGAGGAGCCCCTGGGTGGGTGGCACAAATGGTTTGCACACAACAACTAGCTGAAAGGTTGGCAGTTCGAGCCCATCTAGAGAGCTTCAGAAGATAAGCCTGGCCATCTATCTCTGAAAGATCACAGCCTTGAAAAGCCTCCAGAGCAGTTTTACTTTGCGCACATGGTCACCATGAATCAGAATCGAGCAACAAGGGGGAGTCTCTGGGTAGTGCAGCAGTGAATGATCATGGCAGCCAACTAAACAGTTGGCAGTTCTAAGTCACTGTGAGGAGCCTCAGGAAAAAGACCTGGTGGTTGGTCTACTTTAGAAAAATAAGCCATAGACAGTCCCAGGGAACCCAGCCCTACTGTGATACACACGGAGCTGCCCTGAGTCTGAATGGACTCACCAGTGACCAGTGTCAAGACCGGAGATGGAAGTGTGCTAAAGCAATACAGTGCTTCCATTTAGCATCTTAACTGCATCTATTTAAAGGGCCACAATTGAGAACATTTAGCAGCCCCCAAATATTGTGCTGATGCCGTGAGCACTTCCCTTCCTGAGCACTCACTGTGGGCTCTGTCCTCTCGTCTGCAGTCTGGCCTGAAGCTCGCTGGTACATGGGGGGTCCAGGAGATGTACAGGGTTAAGTCAAAAAGCACATTGTAGAACAATTTGTGCCAGATGTGTATAGATGAATTCAAATATCTGGGCAAACAAATTGAAATGTGAGCTGGTTCTCTCATCTGGTGGAAATCCTCCCCCCCAAAACAAACAAACAAACAAATTCATTGCTGCCGAGTCCCATGCCAATGCATAGTAGCCCTATAGAACAGGGTAGAATTGTCCTGTGGGTTTCTGAGATCATAACCCTTCACAGGAATAGAAAGCCCCATCTGTCTCCCAAGGAGCGGCTAATAGTTTTGACCTGCCAACCTTGTGAATTGCAGCCCAGTGTGTAACCATTATGCAACCTGGCCTTCTTGATAGAGGTACACTCCCTATAAATATTCTTTCTCCATACCTCTATTTCCTTACAATTCACAGGAAACCTGTATTATTTTTCTTTTCACTTAAAGATGAATGTTTCTGACTCTTCCTTGGCAGCCAGAACAGAAAGCTGGGCATAAGTTAGCTCCGCAGGTGCTGCTCTTTTTTGTCATGAAGTTATTTAATATAAAGCCGAAGCAAAACAATGCATTAGGTGGGCTGTTGAAAAGGGGGTATGTGAGTGGTGTATCTGAAGCCGAAGTAGCATTTTCCTAGAAATTTCAGAAGCACACAGTTCATTGATTATATCTTGAGCCCAAAACATGGTTTTTAAGCCCACAGGCTTATCCTTTGTGGCACAATGGTTAGATGATTGGCGGCCAGACAGAAGGTCGGAGGTTCAAACCCAACAGCCGCTCCACAGGACAACGTCGTGACAGTCTGCTTTCATAAAGCAGTTCTCCCAAGACCCGTAGGGTTGCCGTGATCCAGAATTGACAGCAAAAGCTTTTGGTTTAGGTTTGGGGACGTGATTTAAAGGTTGGTAGCATCTAAAGCAGTGGACACGAGAGAAACTATACATATCATCCCAATGTAACTCACCGCCATCAACTTGATTCCAGTGCCTAGTGACCCAAGAGGACAGAGTCGAACTGCCCCTTTGAGTTTCCGAGATTTGCAAAGCTTTATGGGAGTAGAAAGCCTCACCTTTCTAATGCAGAGTGACTGGTGAGTTTGAGCCACTGACTTTGCTGTTGGCAGCTCAATGGCTAGCCCACGGTGCCACCAAGGCTCCTATAGTGTTCCACTATACAGAGAGAGAAATGGAGCTGCTCCCTCTCCCTGTCTCCTCCCTGCAGTGGCCTCCCCTGGGACCCCTGAGACTTGCGGACCTGAGGTGAAGCCACGGTGTTCTTCCTTCCTGGGAGAAGGCTCACACTGGTTCCAAGTGAAGGACATTGTTTCCAAGGCCAAATAGGAGGCAGAGCTATTCTTGCGTACACCCGCCATCCATACACAACAGCCCTGCCTCCTCCCCTCTGCCACTGAAACGCTCACCAGGCCTGGTAGCAGTGATGGAGGAGATGGGTGACTGCTGGATTCTTTTCATAACCTTTCTGGATTTTCATACTGTCTGCTGTAAATGAGTTTCATTTCATTTGTCATTCTTCCCTGATTTCTCTTAGGCTATAATACATGCTCATTTTATGTGTGTGTGGGGGGTTAGTGTTTTAAAGGAAAATATAGAGAAAACATAAAAATCATCTATAACCCCACAAGGGGGAACAATCATAAAGCGCCATCACTTCTTGGCAAGCTTTTGGTAGGCTCTGAGTAGCCTATGAGGAGCCCTATTGGGCTGCTTACCACAAGATCAGCAGTTCACCACCAGCCACTCTGAGGGGGAAGATGAGGCACCTGTGGGGAGTTACTGTCTCAGACGCCCACAGAGGCGTCACTGCCCCATCCTCAAGGGGGAAGATGAGTTGGAGACCGCTCGACGGCATGAGTTTGACTTTGTTTTTGTTGTTTCTTGGAAGGGCAAGCCGTTGACACTTCTGAGAGAAAGTGGGGGTTGCTTGCATGCTGTGGTGGCTTGGGGTCCCGCCTAATTGCTCATGGCTGTGCTCCTAACAGGCAGAAAACATCGTACTGCTAGAGCTGGACATGCCCAGCCGGACCACCAGGGATTACGAGGGCCCTGCCATTGCCCCCAAAGTCCAGGCCGCATTGGATGCGGCACTGCAGGATGAAGATGAGATTCAGGTGGATGCCTCCTCCTTTGAAAGCACTGCAAATAAGAAATCCAAGGCCAGGTGGGTGGCTTTTGATTGTCTGTATTTGAATAGAACATGTTGGAACACGAGCAAACTAAGGCAGAGGGTGCCAAGAGTGCTTGTTTATCCTGAGACACTTTGTAGAATGTACCAGGAAGTGTGGCCATAGTACACCTGGGTTTGCTTACTTACTCCACAAATATTTATGGTACAGGCACTCTGCCAGCTGTATTGAACACCAGAATACCTGAAGCGCCCAGTTCCTGCCTGTAAGAAATGTGGCCTCGTACCAGGGGCCATTAAAAGAGCCCTCTTCCTGAGTTTCTGGAAAATTTTATGCATAGTATTATCGATTCTGTTTCATAGCTGGAAAACCCAAGTCGTAGAGCATGAGAGAAATGAGGTGGGTCCCAGGAAGCCCTGCTAGTCAGCTGACAGAGCCAGGCTTCGAACATGGGCCTGCATAGAGCCACAGCTTCGCGGCCTCGGTGCTGACAGTCCCTTGCCCATTAAAACAGCCTGGTGCTTAACTTGATGCTTCCTGAGAAGCTCCACCTTTCAAATTTCTGGATTTTTAAAATGAGCTGGGTGGAAAGCCAAAAATGGAAAGAATTCTGCCTGCATACTTGACTTATTTTTAATTGACCAATTTCAAGAAGCTTTCGAGATTTGATTTTAACCAATTGACAAGAGCTGAGTGAGCATCAGAGTCCCTGCCCTGAGTGTTCACTCTCTCGTTGGCAGGCCGTGTGGGCAGGCGGAGTCAGTCTGCGGCATCTACAGTTGAAAGTGTAGTGGCTTTCCGGCCAGCGAGGAAAGGCTATGTTGAAGGGCTAATGGCCCTTGATGGGCACAGAGTTTGACCTGGGTCAGGACCAAAATGAAGGGCCTGTGATGTAAACCTGTGTTTGACTCTTGCAGGCCCAAAAGTGGAAGGAAGTCGGGGTCTTCCTCGTCTTCCTCAGGAGCACCTGCATCTCAACTTTATCCCCAGTCTCGGGGGCTGGTTCCGAAGTAAAGCCAGCTCCTCCTCTCCCGGGGCATAAACAACATTTGCCTTCCGAGAGAAGAGACGAGCAAAGCCTGCAGAGAGGACTTGAGCCCAACTCAGAGCCATCTCCCTGAAGAGAAGCGATGGCCTCTTTGCAGCTCACCGACCCAGTCTGGTCGCAACATGCTCGTCCTCCTCTGGCCCCCAGCTCCTCTGGGAAACCTCTTTTACATAGCATCTCAGAAACACAGGGGGTCAGGTCATGTGCGATGGTGGCAGTGGAGAGCAAGAGAAGATCAGTGACCTCAGTTCTCTTCTCCCTCCCTGCCTGCCCCGCCTCCCCCTCCTTTCCTAGCCTGCTCTCAGACTGGGCTCCCTTCTTGTTGAAAGGAGGACAAGACCAGGAGTCGCCTTAGCAGGAGCATGTCTCTGGAACCTCAGGATTAAACGCCAGTGAGGTTGCAGATGGAAAGCCCTGGAATCTGAATGGGTGCTTGTTCTCTTAGGTAGGAACGAGGAATCTCATATGAATGATCCAAGCCCCCAGTGGGCAGATCCGCCATCTCGCTTCCACCACCTCCACGAGAAGTGGTGCTGCCTTTGGATCTACTGTAGCAGGAGAAGTCTTCCTCGGAAGCTGCTAGTTCCTGCTCCCAAAGGATTGGAGGTCGGCAGCGCCAGAAAGGCCATTCCCTTCACCTTTGAGGAGGGTTTAGAGGGACAGCATCGCACCACCTCAGAACCAAGACTGTCCTGTCCAAGACGTCCGTCTGTCAGCCGGTGCCCGGTGCAGGCACCGTGCCTCTCAAGCCTTGGTCAACAACAACCTCCCCAAGCAAAAAAAACCCGAACAACCTCCGGGAACCAACGCCGCCCCGAAGTGGGCCTGTCTTGTCGGGGAGGGAGGCTGGCTCTGCCTTCTCTGCCAGGACTAGAGCTGGGGGAAGAGAGGTATGGTGGCACTTTTGAATCCCCCACTTTGCACCATGTCTGCATGGTGATCAGGCAGACGCAGAGACTCAGTGCCATGGGAAGAGGAGACAGCAGAGGGTAGCAGAGAACACCTGCCTGCCTGCCTCAGTGGAAAGCCACCCAGTTGAAGACTCTGGGCTCCCCACAGGTGGGGCCCAGGATGCAGGCGAAGAGCAGCTAGCAGGATGGAACTGGCTCAGAAGAGAAGAGTTAGGAATTCCCGTTTACATAGACTAGTTTGGTTTGTAAGTTTTAGTTCTTCGTATAACTGAGATTCAAAGCTTTGTTTTATGTTGGTCAGTAGTTGAACGGTACTCATTTTTTCCCCCAAGAGAAGCTCACAAGTGTGTGTGGGTTGGGCATGCAAGCCTGTGTTCGGTGAGTGTGTCCAGGTATGTCTGTGTGTGAGAAAGACCCAAGAACTTGCCCCAGTTGAGAAATACACGAGTGCATGGTTGCTGCCTTTTGCCTGTATTCAAGGCCCGTTGAGTGACTGACCCAGGTTGGAAGGGCTCCCCTGTGGACATCTTGAGCCCACAAGCCAAACCTGAGGTGGGGGCAGTGTGAGTCCCCAGGTCTGCCACGCTGGCGTGCCTTGCTGGCATGGTGCCTCAGCAAGATGGCAGCTCAGGTGGGCCTTGGGTTGGATTGTGCCTGTGTCTGGATGGGAACCTGGGGAAAGAGGATGTGAAATACACAAGTGCAATGTCTAAGCATTCTCCACAGTGGAGAGCTGTCTTCTCGCAAGAGCTCCTCCCCTCTTTCTGTAACCATTTGTTCTGAGCCAGAGGCCCTTTTGGCAGTCTCCAGAACCGCCTTTCATCTTTTCTTGTGGGGGCACGCCTGGCTTCTTTGTGATTTGCCTATTGGAGAGGAGGTGTGGAACCTTGGGATGGTTATCTGTGTGCTATGCCCAGATCTAGATTTCCTCCAAACTAGTCCAAGTGGAGTAGGTTGAAAATATCTGTTGTCGTTCATCTGAGAGTTGAAAACTGGAGCTAGCCCTAGCCCTAGCCCTAAACACTGCTGCCTCGAGGTGGCTACTCTGGCTGAAGAACGGCTTGTGGAACTTTCCTAAGATGACAGAAGAGAGTCCAGTTGGCAGGTTATGTAAAGACCAGGCTGCCTTGTCCTTCGTCGGGCTTATCTCCTAGTGGAAACGCCGTCGGAGGACACCAGGCCGATGAAGCTGCCCCTCGAGAGCAGGCTCTGGTGCTTTCCTTCTTTCAAAATGGATCCAATAAATATTTGACGAGAGGAGACGGTAGAATGCCTCACTGTTGCCAGAAAGCTGCTGCTTAGGGTTCTGAATTGAGCCAGGTGTGTAAAGGACCGAGCAAGCCCCGAGGGGCCAGCTTTCCATGTCTGCAGTCACACTGGCATGTTCCAAGCCATCTGAGGGCCTTCAGCAGCGGCGACTAGAGTCTGGAAGCTAGTCTGCAGACTCGAAGGAGAGTAGCTGGGAGAAGGCGGGTGTGACTCTGTGTGACCCCTGCTTGCTCTGCTCAGTAGGAACCAATCTGACTTTGGACTGAAAGTCCCCCAGACCCCTGGATTCAGAACCCAAGGCCACAAATCATAGGCCGGAAGCACTTTTCAAGACTGACCAAACATTGGACTGTTCCCCACGGAATGCCTGCATGCTGCTTGAATCGCTCCACCCACACCTCCCTGACCACGGGCACCAGAGGGTTCTGCAGCGCAGGCCTGGGCCTCTCTCTGCTCTCCCGTCTGACTCTTGTAAGTCCTCCCTCACTGAATGTAGACTTGTTGCCAAGTTTCTGCGAAGTGTCGCTTCCTTTTGAATGTTGGGGTATCAGTTCTGCCTCAGGTTTCCCACACGATGTCAAGACTCAACAGCGAACAACACCTTGGACCATCTGAACACCATCAGCAGATGAAATGGAGGCTATCAAAGCCTAAGGCAAATGCTTAGAGGGAACCGGATAAGACTAGGCGGCCTGGCTATTGCCGGTTGGGCAAGGCTTTGTCTTGTACGATTGGAAATTCTGCCACCTTCCTCCCGGGCCCTTGTTTCTGAAATGAAATGCGTTTGACGCTCGCACAGGGGTGAGCCTGGGGCAGTGGGCTTTATGGCTCCTCGAGTTTCTACCATCGATCTTGATCTTCTCTTTGGCTGCCTTTAGACAAAGAATATGCCAAGACTTGGGGCTCTAAGTTTTACAATTGCTATTTATTTGTATCATCTCTTTTGTCTAGGAATGTAAAAGTGATTCTAAACTAAGCTGTGTAATAAAGATCAATCAAATTTATTGTACCTACAAAGCGATGTCCTCATAAATGACGAACGCTTTTGAAAACGACAAGCTTGCTGCGGACACACTGCGCTCTGAGCGTTTTCCTTTGTCTAGGGAGAGGAGGGGGTGGGTGGGAAAATGAAGGTTGAGTCAAAATGTTCGCTTTTTTTTTTTTCAAATGTAGCAACAAGGATACGGGGGCTAAAGTGAAGGTAGGCCAAGTGACAAATCCCTGCTTCTTCTCATGCTTCCTCCTGAAGTGGCTGAGGCAGCAGCCTGGCCAACAGGCACGTTCCTTTGAATTGCTGTAATGTGTTCTTTTTTTTTTTTTCTGTAATGTGTTCTTTAAAATTCCTTTACATTTAAATTGAGTATACGTTCTCCTATAAAATATATTTTTTTAAAATACAAGAACAGCTCATGTTACCACAGGAGAAAAACAAAACACTGAAAACAAGCCCACATATTTGCCTTGTGGTTTCTCCTGCCCTGGCCCATCGGGGTGGCTGTGCACCCCATTTTACAAGTAGGGGCTGTGTGGAAAGAGTGAGAGATTCTGGTTGTGTCACTGCTTACTGGCTGTGTGACCATGAGCAATTTAGTTTACCCCTTTGAGCCTGCGAGCCCTTGTCTGTCAAAGTCTGTACCTTACAGGGCCATTGTGAGGGACAGAAACACATTCAAAGTAACAAGCACAGTGGGTGGCCCAGAGCAGACATGTTCAGATGGGGCCATTGTTGTGATGGGGCCCAGTGTTTAGAGGTCTCTACAAATAACTTGCGCCCTACTGGAAACCAGTCTGGATGGTACCATAGCTAGGAAAATCCTGGGCCTCAATAGAAAGATGCGAACCCTTAATTATTTCTTGAGTCCTGGCTCATAACTAGGTTTCCAAAACCAGGTGGTTACTTGAGAATCAACATTGCAAAAAACTGGAGGATGACCACATCATTAGATAACTCCCAATCAAACGACCACTCTCCCTTCACCGTCACAGCCAGCCTTACTCTTAACCTCCTACCTTAGGGCCTTATACTGCCAGACATTATGCCTTTGACGTGCAAACTAGTGGGTCAGATTTTTCACCATTGTAAATGTGGCCTGTCAGATAATAGTTGGCAAGTGAGGCGTAGGTGTAGATGACTTACTAAAAACATTTTATAACAAGAAACTTAAGGAAGACAGTGGCATATGTGTCTTAGGCAAAAAATTCTGATTTATGTTTCCTTGTGAGATGCCCTTGAATACAGAAGCTCTCTACACTCCTTTCAGGAAGAGTAAAAAAACCGTAGCTTGGTTTAGCCTCAAAAATGGTCTAAATTCACTCCAAGTCCATTATGCAGAAGGCAGAGTTACAAGAGTGATTTGAAGAAATGTATGTTCTTTAAATGGATAGGGGAAAAAATAAGATTGAAAAAAAGGATAGAAAAAAGAAAAGAAAAAAAGGATAGAATTGTGGGTCAGGCCAGTGGCTGATTCATCAGGGGAGGTACATGGCGGGGTAGCGTGGTCTTACCATGTTACCTTCTCACCTCTGAATTGTTTAAAAAAAAAAAAAACGGCCAAGAAACTACTTAACCCTTGGAAATTGTACTTTGACCTTCAGGATGGTGAAGCAAATCTACCGATCAGTACCTACCCAAAGGCTGGCCTCCTCACACCACTCCCCAAGCCCAGCCCCTCGAGTGAGGCTGGCACCACAGCTTTGTCAAGCGTTGTGCTGCCTGCCTGGACTCGTGTCTCCTCTCTCTTAGTCAAATCCTACTCCTCCATCTGCTACCAATTTCAGTGTCCCCTGCGCAGAGAGGCCTTCCATACCATCCACAAAGCCAGTGTCCCACATCTCCACCTAGCTGTGTGGGCTCGCCCACCATTCTACTTCCTCCTTAATCCTTTTGTCAACTTGTGTTAATTTGCTTTGGTCTCCCCCAGTAGACAGTAAGTTCTTTGTGGACAAGTCCTCTGGTCTTCTCTGGGCTTGACATGTGAGTTGACTGGCTGGATGCTGACACTTGCAGCTCAGAGCCAAGTGATCTCTGTCAGGAGAAGGGATGTGTTCAGAGAGGAAGGCTTTACAAAGGCGGCGTGTGAGCCTTGCTCCCAGAGAGCCAGACAGAGAACTTTGAACAAGCCTGTGGCAAGTTGTTGGTAGTGGAGGCATCTTAGAGGCTTCAGGAGGAGCCTGGGTGCTGTAGCAGATTACCCATTGAGCTGCTCACTTCAAGGTTAGCGGTTCCAATCCACCAGTCACTCCTCAGGAAGTAGGTGAGACTCTCTGCTTCCCTAAAGATGAAGGGTCTCAGACATTGAAAGGAGCGGTGCTGCTCTGCCCTGTAGGGTCATGATAAGTTGGTATGACGGGATGGCAGTGGGTTTTGTGTTGTTTGTTTTTAGAGACCTGCAGTGGTGGGAGTGAATAACAAGAGGTCTTTGAAAGGTCTAGATGCCATGGTACGTCCTGGAGAGAGAGAGGGAGGGAGGGAGTTCTTGAAGGCTTTTATATATGTGGATGAATGAAGTACAGCCTCTTTTACACTCCAGTGCTTTCTCATTAAGCCAGGCTTGCATGCTATCGTTTCATTTTACGATAACAGAAAGCAATTTACTTAAGTACCTGCCTTAAGTCTTCCTGCTGTTCACACAAGTTCTCAGCTCAGTTGGTGGATCCCACTCTGCCAGGAGCCTTCTGGCACAGCTTAGGGAGCACTTGAGCTTCATCGCAAGCTCTTGGTTCCCTAGAAATCAGGGTCAAGTCCTCTCCCAGGGCAGTGGGCTGATCTCCTCGCTGCATTTGGAAGCAAGGAAATTAAACTTCAACCACTGGGCTTCAAATTTATCGTCTTTGTTCTGCCAATAAACTATTTTATAGGTCAAGACTCTGGTAGGTCTCATAGACTACAGCCAGGGACCCTCTTCATCCACTCCCAATCTCGCAGGGAACATACGTCATTAACAAATTAGTGCGATTCACAGTGGCCAGTGACACAGAGCACTAAGGGGTTGCACAGAGCAGCTCTGATTTCAGGAAGAGGCACAGTACATGCAGTGACCAGCCTTTGTGACTACCCTAGAGGTAGGAAGAGGAGCCAAGTCTTTTGTGTCAGCTTCAGTTTGTCATTTTTCAAGCATCTGCTATGTGTTAGGTGTTGGTCTTAGGGATACTGGACATGGTCCCTGCCCTCAGGGTTGTCACCGTCTACTGACGGACACAGATGACTCACAAGTGTGTCAAGTGGTCAGAAATGCCCAGAAGGAAAATAAGGCACGTCAGGGGTTAGGGAGAGGAGGCTAGATTGGATGTGGGGAGAGGGAAGGCTTCCCTAAAGCAGAGCCCTGAATGAGTTTGGGGAGAAAGGTTTGTGAGTGACTAGTACCTGGCAGGAAAGTAACTCAGAGGAAGAGGGAGTGTGTTTGGGGGACAGCAAGGAGGCAATGAGGGAGGGAAGGTGGCTAGTGACCAATCTGAATTCTTAAACGAATCGTGTTTTTAGGTTGTTGGAGATGTTCAGTAAAAGAAGAAGGTGCTCTTACAGGACTCTCAAAAGGTCTCTCTAGCTCAGTGGTTCTCCACCTTCCTAATGCCGCCACCCTTTCATACAGTTCCTCATAAAATTATTTTCGTTGCTACTTCATCAATGTAATTTTGCTACTGTTATGAATCGGGTGACCCCTGTGAAAGGGTCGTTCGACCCCCAAAAGCATCGTGACCCATAGGTTGAGCGACCCCCAAAAGCGTCGTGACCCATAGGTTGAGAACCACTGCTCTAGCTCATCTGAGGTGCCCTGGTGGCAACATGGTTAAAGCACTCCATTGCTTACCAAAGGGTGGTTTGAATCCACTGGCCACTTACATTGGAAAAAGAAGTGGCAGTGTATATCCATAAAGATTTACAGCCTGGGACACCCAATAGGGTGATTCGACACTGTCCTACTGGGGTACTGTGAGGTGGAGCCAATGGGACAGCTGTGGGTTTGGCCTGGTTTGCTGTGGGCTGGTCTGGTCTGTGGAGAACAGGTCAGAGGGTGCAAGGGGAGAAGTGAGGAGATGGCTTACGAGGGCCCCCTAATGAGGGTTTCTATGAGAGGGGGAGCCCTGGGTCAGGGGGAGATACTTGGATTTGCTGATACTCAGCTGGGAGAGGTGGGAGAAAAAGAAGAGGGTGCAATGGGGCAAGGGTTTTGACCTGAAGTCGGATTGAAATGCTTCCTTTGCCTTTCCCCCCAAGTGGGCCTGCATAAAAGACCAGGTTCACTGCGGTAAAGGACCCCTGTGTGCCGTGCAATCCATCCATTTACAGTGGACAACCAAGGACGCCTTGCATGGCTTGCGTGCATTTCATGACGCATTATGATCATTGCTTGGTAGCCACCCTCCCCGCCGCTTCAGGCAATTTTCATCACCATGAATGAAGAAAGATCCCATGCCCATGCTCAGCCACTCCCCGTTGCCTCCCAACCCATAGCCCTAAACCACTGCCGAGGAGGCTTGGCCACATCTTACCCGAGGCGGCCCGAATTTACTTTGTCTCCATCATCTGGAGCGTCACAGGCATTGACAGTGAGAATTGAAAGAATGAACATGAAGAGCAAGCACGAGAACCTACCCAAAGGGTGGAGCACCCTGGCTCCCCCCCCCTACCCGCTCCGGCTCTGGGTGACTGGGGCAGCACCGGCAGTGGTTGCAGGAGCCAGACAGCCGGTTGAGCTTCAGCTCATTTACTAGCTCTGCGCTTTTGGCAGGTCTCTTCACTCCCCTGTGGCTCTGCTCTCATGACTGTCAGAAAAAGATCATCCCCAGGGCTTCCTAGATGACTGTATTCAAATGGCGAAGCGCTGGGAAAGCTGCTTGGTGTGGAGTGCTCAGAGCTGCTGGCTGCTGTGTCAACTAAGGAGTCCTGTGGCTCTGAGTCAGAATCAACTAGACAGACGGCAGTGGGCTGAGATAGGCGGCCGGCTCCCGGGAAGAGGTTGTCTCGGCATCCCTGCAGAGGGAGCCGCTGGACTCTGCCCTGTAGGGTTGCCACCAGTTGGGATAAACTCCACGCCAGTGGGTTTGCTTCTCGGTTTGGGTGCTTTACTGTTTTGGGTGGCTTGACTGATGACGGTCCCCAGAGTGGATATTTCTAAATGCTGGTCAGTGGTTGTGGCCAGGGACCTGTTTTTATTCTCGTTGCATGGATACCTTTGGAGAAGTTCCTTGGCCGAAGCCCCATGCTCCTTATCTATAAGCCTTCCCCATTGTCATCAAGTCTTTTCTGACTCTAGAACTGCCCTTCGGTTTCCGAGGCTGTGCATCTTTCACCCTTGGAGGGACTGGTGGGGTCAAACTACTGACCTTTTGGTTAGCAGCCCAATGCATAAACCACTAAAGTCACCAGAGCTGCTCCTGCCCACACAAGGATATGTTTAAAGCACGGTGCCTGGCCTGTGGTAGCTGTTTTGATTATGTTAAAGCAGGCGAGCCCAACCCAGAGATCAGTCTCCAGGTGACTGATGTTCAGTGTGTTGCCTTCCCTTGCTCCTTTCCCAGGGTCCTTTTGAGACCCTTGTTCTTAGTGGTGTAGTGAACATTTATTTACTGAACACCTCTCCGGGCCAGGTGGTCTGCTGTGCGGGGGTGGGGGTGGTCCTTGGATGGAGTGGGCAAACACAGGAGGCATGAAATCAGGATCAAGAATGAGAAGAGACCAGGGCACTCCAGAGCCAGGTGACCAAACGGATGAAAGCCAAACTGTGAGGGAGCCTGGCTAGGCTGATGGGCTTTGATTTCCTTCTGCCAGCCAACCAAACATCCTCGGGGATTCTGGGCTGGGTGACAAGATTCATCTTCGATGAACTACGGTTTGACAACTTTCTAGTTTACATAACTACATGGCATAAATAAGCATTTGCATAACATATTTAAGTACTGCAGACAAGCCAAAGAACTTCAAAGTAGTTTAAGGACAAGTAGAAGAGCCGAAGCCGCAGGGGCAAAGCACGTTCAAGGAGAAGATAGCGTGCTGCTGGATCAGCAAGAAATAGGGCACACAGGGCAGGGAGGATTGTGGGGGTTATTTAGCCTGCGTTAGCCAACTGGGGCACTGCAGGGTGGGAAGGTGAATGCCTGCCCTGCAGAATTGCTGAAAGAATGAAAGTAGCCACCCAAGTACCTGGCACTTAACAGGCTTTTATTAGTAAGCATTCATTGTGGTATTGAAGGTCGCAGTGCAGCATTGTGGAAAAAGCCAGACTTGTGTTCAAATCTTGACACGTCCAAGGGGAAGTTGCTTACCCTCCCTTGGGCTGTTTCCTTACCTGCAAAATGAACCAGTGATAGCTCCTTGAGGTGGTTAACTAGGAAATAAACATCGACTACAATGTTTCTAGTCAACATAGTAGGAGTTGAGTTAGGCTTTTTTTTTTTTTGCCGTGAACTTGATAGATTGAATATTCCGATTATAAAAATTGTGTCTTCTGATGTTAAAACTATCCAGAAAAGTAATTATACATCACTGGAAATTCAGCTTGAGTTTTGTTAATCGTCTGCTTTATAGAACTATGCAAACTCTTCATTTGCCAGCTAAGGCCCATGGTTCAAACGCAATGCCTGGACTTATATGACACACCTGTCCTGTCTACACAGCAGTACGTTTGCTTCCAATGGACAAATACAGACCTGTGTTATTGGCATGGTGGCGGTATAATAAACTATTATAATCCATTATAGAAAGAAACCAGAATTGGATACTCTTACTGGTCATTGAAGTCATTTCTATATTTGTACTAGATTATACAATGCTATTAGGAAGCAACCTCTTAACATAGAGCAGCATTCACTCTTGAATTTCCCACAGGAAGTAAAGGACTAGATCAGAAGGTTTGTTCACTTATAGTTGTTCTGAATTCCTAAATTGCCTTCTAACAGGACTGAATTTGCTCCCTGCACTAGCAGTGCAAGAGTTATGCTCATTTCTCCGAATCTACCAACACTGGGTTTTGTGTGTATTTTTAATTTTTGGTCTATTGAAAAAATGGCATCTCAATTTTTTTAAAATTCATTTTATTAGGGGCTCATACAACTCTTATCACAATCCATACATCCATCCATTGTGTAAAGCGCATTTGTCCATTCATTGCCCTCATCATTCTCAAAACATTTCCTCTCCACTTAAGCCCCCTGCATTAGGTCCTCATTTTCCCCCTCCCTCCCCACTCCCCCTCCCTCATGAGCCCTTTATAATTTATAAATTGTTATTTTATCATATCTTGCCCTGGCATCAGCTCCTCTGTTTCCCCCTCCCTCCCCCTCCTCCAACCCTTGTGAACTCTCAATGATTTATAAATCCTTTCTGTTTTCATGTTTTACACTGTCAGCTCTCTCCTCTCACCTACATTTCTGATGTTTGTTGGGGGCGTGATTGTATGTTTTGGGTCTTGTGATGCCTGATATCTAACCCTAAACACTTCTTAATCCCATTGGTTGGTGTGCTTCTTCCATGTGGGCTTTGTTGCTTCCCTGCTAGATGTGTTTAGACCATATTTATTTGCCCATTTTTCTCTTGAGAAGCTTCCCGTTGACTTTTAAGAGTTCTTTGCTTAATAGGACTCTGAACCCGTTATCAAATATTTCCCTCCAACTTTATTGTCTTGAAACTATAGTACAATATTTTTTTGCCATAACTGTATTTTAAATTTTATGTAGTGAAATCTATTGAGTTTACTTTTAGTTACCATTGTTGACGTTCATATCATGCTTAGAAAGATTTCCAGTTCCAGGATTTTTTGGTCTGAATTTTTTTTTTTCGCCAAATAATTTCCTTTTGTCACCCACACCTTTGATTTAGATAGAATTCATTTAGACTTGAGGTGATGATCCAATTTAATTTGTTTCTGAATGCTCGCCAGTGATCACCTTCTGTGTCCTGACTTCCGTCTTTTCTCCAAATTGTCACCTTTAGCTTGCCCTACAGTGTCTTACACACCTGTATCCGTTGGGTTTGTCTGTACCTTTCTTGAGCATGAGCGCGTCCTGGCGGTACTGTGAGTTCAAATAAACATGGGCTGTTAATTCCCCAGCCGCTCCGAGGGAGAAAGATGAGGCAATCTCCCATAAAGATTGACAGCCTCGAAACCCCAAGGTAAGGTCACTCTGAAGCACAGCCAATTCCATGGCCGTTTCAGGGGCGTGGGATGTGGTGGTGTAGCTTCCTAATACATTTTAATATTGGGGCAAGTCCTAAACCATCCTCTTTCAAATTTTCCTTGAGTGGAGTGGTTAGGTTTGGGGTCAAGACACCCTGACATTTAACCCTCTCAGACTTGCTGTGTGGCTTTGGGTAAGTTATTTCCCTTTTGGGTTGCTGCTTTCTCATCCGTGTAATATGAATAATAACAGTATCCACCCCATGGTGCTTTTGTGAAGATGAAATGAGACAATGCATATCAAGTCCTTGCACAGGGTAAGCATAAGGTCAGTAAATGGGAGGGAGTTTTGTTGAGGGAAAAAAATAGATGCATCTAGTTTTTCAGTTGAAAATGGGCCACTTTGACAAAATCAAATTTCACAGGGACTTTCCTTGGGCTGACCCTGGCCAGGTTAATTTGGGGATCATTCATATTTACCTGTTAGAGGGCTTCCAATCTAAGGCAAACTGTCATCTTCTGCGTCTCAGTGTCGTTTCATAGCTTGCTTTATGCGGGATCTGCACATTTTGTGTTAGCTTTATTTCCAGATGATACACCTTGTTTTATCGTTGATATGAATGGATTCCATCACCCTTCCCCCCTTGAAATGGATTAGTAGTACATAAGAAATGTGTTGGGTTTAACATACTTTGTGTACCTAAAGTAGCTATAATTACTGAGTTTTTCCCTACCTAGTGTCAGCTTGAGACATCCCTTCCTTTCAGCTCCCACCAAACTCTAGGCTTTTATTTTTGTTTTATTGGCATATAGTTCACATTTCATACAATTTAATCTTTCAGTAATATTAAGAAGGGTTGTGCAGTCATCACCCACAATCCATTTCGGAACATTTTCTTCTCATACTCATTGTTAGTCCCCCCCCAACCTCCCCTCCCATGCCCCCAGGCAATTATTAATCTAGTTATTTTCTCTTTAGTTTTACCTATCCTGGATTCCACGTACAGAAAAACATAAAAAACACAAACACCCAACAATAATGACAAAACAGACAAAAACATAGGAAAACAAAATATTAAAAACTGACACAACTTTTAAATGGGTCAAAAGGGAAATGATGTGATCACATGTCCTGTTTTAATTTAACTACAGCACCATGTGGAAGAAAGGTGGGCCTTTCTGCTCCCATAGCAAGTTGTGGTCTCGGAAACCCACAAAGGTATTTCTACCTTGCCCTATAGGGTTGCTATGAGTTGGAATTGACTTGATAACGGTGCTTTTACATCTGCCATAATCAACTTTACAATGCTGTCTGATAGCAAGGCTTTTCACATCTCTAGACTATGGTCGAGGTAACACAATGCCTGGGATGGCGTGTTACACTGTTGGAAGAGCAAGCACCGCCTAGTGAGGTGTGGCTCCACACATTTTCAGTGTTGCGGGCACGTACCTTTGGGCAGCATTCTGCACCTCTGAGAGTGGAGTGACTTCTCACGTGGAGTTCATCTTTTCTGGATGCAAACATTGTAAGGAAAAAAAGGAAGCTTATCCATCAGGGGACCCTGCAAATAGAATTTGGGCTTCCACTCTCATCCGTTGCCATCTGTAAACGGAGTGTTCAGAATTTAAGCTCTGATACCATTCCCTCCTTCTCAGTTGAGTTATATTACTTACAGTCCTTGGATCACACAGACGAGTGCTTCTTTCATGCGGACTTAGTTGACCGGATGTCTCACTTAGATGGCTGCTTGTTTGAAGACAAGCCTTTAAGGCCCCAGAGGCTATTCTGATAGCTGGGCACCATTTGGTTTTTCACCCATATCTTCAGTGATAACTCTTTGAGAGAACATATCGAGTAGAGCCATAAGACTCTAGGCTTTTATCCACCAGATAAAAAGGGGTAAAGTAGTAAATAAATGTGGTCCTATAATGTTTCTAGTATAACATAGTAGAAGTTCAGTTAGGCCTTTAAAAAATAGTTTTATTGGCATATAATTAACAGAGCTTCCTTAGCACAGATCCAGCTTATAAATCCATTTAGCAAATGGTGCTGAGCACCTGGATCAGCCAGGCCCTGAAGGTTGGGCTCTTACAGCATGCAGTTAGACCTCCTTTTGGTAGGGTCCACCTCTTGTCCCCTTGCCAGCCACCAGATCCCAGAGCTCTCCTGCTGGCCCCTTCCCAAATGCATATACTCGCATCTTCACACCCCCCCGACCCCTCACCCTAGTGTTACCACATTCAGTGTCAACTTCTACCTCACACCCAATCCTCTTTGTGCCTTTGAGGCGGTACCAAACCATCCTTTCAGTGAAACCTGCCTCCCAGAACTTGCCACTTCCTTGTCCAAATAAGACAATGATCTTACTGTTTAAATAAGTGTTTGTTTCTGTGTCTGTGATCCCTTTAGATGAGAGGCCCTCAAAGTCAGCCACCCCGTCATTGGTGGAGCCTAGCACACAATGGAGCTCTGGTGGCATAGTGGATGTGTTAGGCAAATAGCAAGTTCAGCAGTTTGAACCCACCAATGGCTCTGCAGGAGACAGATGAGGCTTTCTGCTCTCAGAAGCCTTATAGTCTCAGAAACTCACCAAGGCAATTCTACTCTGCCCTGTAGACTCGCTATGAGTTGGAATAGAATTGCCTGGATGGCAGTGAGCCTACAATGGGTCTTAGGAATTATGATTAGAATGGGACCAGAGAAGTGCAACCTACCTGGTGACAGGAGGAGGGAGAAGGAAGAAGGTGGGAGGGGTGAGCTTAGAGCAGTGGTCTGAAACCCAGGTCCCTCAGGGCTTCAGGGAGGCCAAATAGCAAGTTGGTCAAAAGTGTGGATTTTAATCCTACCTCTGGCACACACTGGCTACATGAGCTGAGACAAGTAGTTTGACTTCTCTGGGCTGCAGAGAAAATGTTAGTAACCCTACTGTGACTGTTACTGTGAATTGGCTTCAGAGGGCCTGGGAACACCTTGAAATAATATGTACAATTAATTTGTATTTCAGTAGTTCATAAAAGGCAAGAGCCATGCAGAGGGGCAGAGGGAAGGCACTACGTCTAGATTAGATACAGTGAGGTGTAACAAAATACTTCAAAACATAGTGGCAGAAACCCAAACATCACCTGATGCGGTTCCTGTGGGTCCCGAGTCCAGGAGCAACTTGTTAGTGTGCCGCTGACTCCGGCCTTTCATTTTCAGTTTCTGTCCGCCTTGGCCTGGGCCCCAGCCGCTGTCTCTCCCCATAGGTTCTCCTGACCAATTGGCTGGCTTCCCCAACAGCATGTGATTTAAGAGCAGGATGCAGAACTTGCAGGGTCTTTTATGACCAAATCCCAGAAGTCACACTTTTGTCATTTCCGTTTATGCAATATCCTCTTAGTTACAGCCTTATTCAAAGTGGGAGGGGACTAAGAAGGTTGTTAATACCAGGAGGGCAGGGGTGGGGGTGTCATTTTGGAGGCTGGCTGCCACAGTATCTCTGAAGGAATTTGGAATGGGAGGCTTGGGTCCAGCAGCAGTGACTTATGTGATGTTAGGAAAGTTACTTCACTGGCCCTCCTAGTTTTCTCACTTCTTGGGGTGGTTGTGATATTCCAGATTTAAGACCTGTGAAAAGCCCTTTATAAACTCTCAACTTCACATCCCAACATTAGCATTAAAGACAGGAAGAAAACCCATTTGGAGCTGGGGGGCTGTGGGGTGGGGAGATGGATGTTTTTATTATAGACCATGAAAATAGAGAAGTAACCCATTCATGGACCCAATCACTTTAGCACCACTGCTTTTAGCATTTTGGTGTTAAAATGCACTTTAAAGGTCCTTAGTTTCTTTGAGGCCAGGAAGATTTATGGTACATTTCTCTGGTTATTAAGGGATTAAAAATTGATCCCTGAGATGATGTCTCTTAGGCGTGCTTCAGGCCTGGAACTGAACTCACCTTCGCTGCTCAGCTTTCACCCAACAACTGACAGGTCTATGAAGTGATTGCCACTAGGAAAGGGCTGGGTGCATACACCTTAGAACAACCAACCCCTCTGAAATCAAAAGGGCTGCATTTGCCCAAGGACAAGTTCAGAAGGCAAGGAGGAAGGAAAGGAGGAGGAATATACAAGGAAACACAGGGAGGAAGTGTGATGAGGGATGTAACATTGTGGGGATTACAATCAATGACATGAAACAAAATGTGTATGAATTGCTGGATGGAAAATGGATTTCCTCAGTTTTTACCCAATTTTCAACAAAAAAATTTAAAGTTTTAAAAAAATATTAACAGTTGGGATAGACCAGCGAGGTCCTGGGATCTCCACGGGAGACTTTAAAGCATCAGGCAGGTAGGTGGCATTTTCACAATTTTGGTAAAACCTTCTACGTATCAAAAAAATACACACAAAGAAACCTTCCACGTATCACCCTTTAATGCCACTCTGTGGAGTTCCACAAATCTTTTGTAAACAAGGGGATTTTGTTAAAGAAGTTTCACATGATTGAATCAGAATGCACTGAAATTTAAATTTTTCTATCATAAAAGTAGTACATACTTATTCTGGAAGATTTGAAAAATACAGAGAAGTGTAAAGAAGAAAAACCCATAATCTTCCATCATAATCTAAATCAGCAGTGCTCAACCTGTGGGTTGGGGCCCCTTTGGGGCTTGAACAACCCTTTCACAGGGGTTGCCTGATTCATAACAGTAGCAAAATGATAGTGGTAAAGTAGCAACAAAAATAATTTTATAGTTGGGGGGGGTCACCACAACATAAGGAACTGGATTATACAGGGTCGCGGCATTAGGAAGTTGAGAACCACTGATCTAAATGCTGTACAATTGTAAAAAATGTAATGTGAGCATCTCTGGTGGGTGGCGGTGGTGACTGTAGTGGTTCCTCCTGACCTTGTTAATGTAGGGGCAGGCCTAGGAAGGATAGTGCCCTAGAGCCCAGCCTTGGTTGAGCAGGGAAGAAAGGGGCTGGGGCAAGGACTGGGGCATGGTGGAGGCAACAGACAAGTATCAGATATTAGCAAGACGTCTACAATTAAGCTAACACAGTACTTCCGAATTCAGAAAAGAAAAGAAAACAGGCACAAGTACAACATGCTTAGAATTATGAAGTACAGCTTTATGGTCCATGCAGTCCCAAACTCACTGCCATCAAGTCAATTCTGAGTGATAGTGACTCTATAGGACAGGCTAGAACTGCCTCTGTGGGTTTCTGAGATTGTAACTTTATGGGACTAAAAAGCCTCATCTTTCTCCCATGGAGCAGCTGGTGGTCTTGAACTGCTGACGTTGTAGTTAGCAGCCCAATGCATACATAACTTTGTCACCAAGGCTCCAAAGAATAATTTAAAGTGGAGGATCTGAAGGTGCTAGAACCAATTCTAAAGAATACTCCTACATATTATAAAAAATCCCCATGATGTCCTCCCTGCCCCATTAAGGATTTTAGCATAAGATACTTTAGAATGTAAGAAGAGGGTGGTGCTAGAGTTCCTGGTACTATAATACTGTATTTGCCATCTGTGGTGCAGTGAATTAATAGGAGCATGGCTGTCGTTCTGGCCATAACCCTGTTTGGTGATCTATTGTAAATCCTAGCTTTTATGCCTGTCATTATAGTCCCATATTGAATTGTCTATTATGTTCATGAGGCAGGATTAAGGTAGGATATACCTTCAGTCAAGTCTTACTAGAGGATGTAACTGACACCACCCCCCTTAGTTTCCTTGGGGGTGTGGTCTGCATCCAACATATGGGAATGCTTTGGCAAAATTCACTTTGCTTTGAATCCTGCATCTGGCTCCTCTTCCTTTGACTGCTGGTTCTTGGGACTTGAGCCAGCAACCTGTAATCTGACCTACTGAGTGGGATTCATCAGTTCCTGCAGTCCCATGGGGTGGGAAAGGCTTCTAGACTGGTGCCTTACCGACAGATCTGAGACTTGACAGCCTTCATAGCCGAGAGTGGTTTTCTTAATGGTTTGTGAGTTCTGTGTGACATTCCAATAAGTTACAGAACCCTAAAATGAGGAAGAGTAGTTGAAAAGAGAGATGATGCAGTAGGTGGTACAGCAGTTTGAAAAAGGTGGAACACTGGGACATCTTTAAACTCCACCTCACAGGGGCCAGCCTTTTACTTATCCTTCTAAAAGAAATGATTCACATGCCATCTGAGCCAGGAATGACATTATTCACACGCAGAATGGAGAATACTTCTGAAAGATGTCGGCCAGTGCATCGATCCCTAATCACAGTTAGTGTAAAGGATCTGAATGGCCTGGGTCCTTTAACTCCTGTGCAAGTGACTCCTGGGATTTCTAGTAAAGACGACATTATGTTCATTTACTGTGGGCACCAAGCTGCAGAAGCATATTGAAAAATTAATCAAAAGTGAAGCTCTCAAAACTCAATGTCATAGAATCGAGTCTCACATTGCCACCTTATAGAACAGTGTGGAATTTCCCTTATAGGTTTCCAAGACTAGAACTCTTTATAGGTTCTGAACTGCTGACCGGTGGTGGTTAACAGCCCCTTGTGTGACCCACTCCCCCCATCCCCCCACTCCTCAATGTGCAAGCCGCCGCCTTTGAACGGAAACACTATAAACCTTAAGACAAAACATTTATTAAAAGAGGTTGCACTGAGCGTTTGCTTTCTTAGATGACATCAAACGGGCTAATTGTAGAAGATCTAAAGAGACCCACTCACTTCATTTATTAATATTTTTAAGAAAACCAATGACTTAATGAGAAAGCAATTGCAGTTATCGACCAAGAAACCAAGTTATCTCCATCCAACTTTGTCCAAAGAATGATCCTGACTGGAATCCCTGGGGAATTCTTTGAATTTTGTCCCTCAGTAGGAACCATCACAGCTCTGTGTAGCATGCACACCTTTCAGAGTTAGTCCATGTATTATATAGCTGTACTAGAGAATTTAAAGGCCAGCATATTACTGATATCCGAGATACCTCTGGATATAGGTTTATTGTGAAGTTCAAAACTTTCACTTTAATTGTACAATTGTCTATTTTCTAATTTACTGCTACTTCTACCCTGCTTCTTGGAACAACAGTTATAGGTAGGACATTCTCATTTTCGGATGTAATTCAGCAGAAAGAATGTGCTCGAGTTACACATCTGCTCATTTCTGTACCAATACACACTTTTGGCTTTTGATTTGAATTTACCCCAAACTTTTGCGTTGCTGTGGGTAGAAGGGCTGAAAGTGCTTTTGAGAGGTACTAACTGGACCAAAGAAGGTCCGCTGGAGATGTATAGGCTGTTCCTCAGAGATGGCGTAAATTCATCCTGATCTGATGATGCTTAGTGATAAGTATTCTTAGATCAGGATCTCATACTGGAATGTGCACCAGAATGTAGCAGTGACTTTTCTAGATGACCAGATTGTTTGGTTTTAATGAGCATAGTTTTAGTCATGTAGATGAGCTATTTTCCATCACATTGCTATTCTTCCTGGAATCTTCTCCATTAAAACCAGGGGGCTTCCAAAAGCTAATGGAAAAATGCCATATTTTTTTAGGGTTTTTCTTTGTGTGTGTGTGTATGTGTGTGTGAACTTTTGAAAGCCCCCTGGTAATCACAAAATTTTTATGAATATCCAGCTACTGAAAGATGGGTGACAGGTGGTTTTGTAGTGCTTTCTGAATCGGATCATCTCAACAGAATTGAGTCAGAATGCTAATGAAATCTTGCAGGAGTAACTGCTGTTTTTCTGACAACTGATTATGAAACCTTACAAACCTACCTGCCCTTTCTTATAATGATGAGAATGCAAATCTGGAGAGTCTATAATTTTTTTTTTCTGTTCTCTGGAGATAGGACTACCATTTATTTACCCAAGTACTTAGAAGTACTGACATTCATCCTCATGAAAACATTCATGTCACTGGCTTGTTAGTTGGCTGTTTATATTCCTTTTGACTTATAAAACTTACATAGTACTCATAAGATGGGCAGTTGTTAAACAGACCTTTAAAGTTTATCCCACATATGTTAATATTTACTATCTTCCATGAGCAGTGCTAGCAGTGAGGGGAATGCAGGGTCAGTCCATGGCCTATTTTTAAACTGGTTTGGCCTAGTCAGATCAGTCAGTATGTTTGCTTTTTAAGTGAAGCCAGTCTTGACTCTCTGTTGCCTATTAAGTCAGTTCTATTTACTAGATGGATATTAAGAAAACTCTCTAAGCCTGTAAGACTTCTTGATTCAATTTAGGGCCACTTTGTCTGGATTAGTTCAACTACCAAAATGTTTCAGTCCATAGCAGCTCTCGGGGAATGAAGAATTTCCTGTAATAAATGATTCCCTTGTTCACTCGAATCTTTGGCACAGAGCTGTCAGAGCCCCCTCTTAGCTGCTCAAGGGGCAAGAATTGCATGTTCTACATGTCATGTACATTTCTTAAGGTGCTTGGCAACGCTGTGGAATCTGCCCTTTTTTCCCCTGTATCTTGCTCGATGTTGCTGATGAGACTTAAAAAATAATCCCTTAAAAACCTATTATCAAAATGTAGTGGAACTGAGGGTGAGGTGGGATGGAAGGCAAGGTATTGTAGGGGGAAAATGCTCATCATCTTTCTGTCAGAGGTAATTAGTAGTAGTAGTTTAGTGGATGAAAGTGTAACTTTATACACCTTTCTGAGCCTTCTGGGAGGCTGAAAAACAGCACTAGCCTTAATGACAGTGATGGGCAGAAGGGCTAGGAGTTAGACTTACCTACCCATCACACAGGCCGATTCTGTGTCTGGCGACAACAGTGGGGTCAGGGAACCCGAGTAACTTTACACCTTTCCCAAACTGTTCAGAGCTCCCTCAACAGGACTCCAGTCTCCAGGGATTGTTTTTCTTCAATGATTGGGAGATTGAATGTTACCATGTGTCTGAGGCTGGGAACATTATGAAATCAAGTAAGTGCTGGTAAGCATGTAGACACAAAACCAAACCACAGAGGGATGAAATGTGGGACAAAGCAGAGGAGCATCTACACTGCGTAGAGTTTGAAAACCTGATCTCATTTAATCTGGGACCTGCACCTCAGCTTCATTCAGAAGGCGGGGTAAGCTCTACTGCATCATAGAAATTTGTTAAGAGTGGCAAGCCC
>NW_022109491.1:24708786-24714010 GCF_000313985.2 Echinops telfairi | reverse complement strand
TAATCTGGGACCTGCACCTCAGCTTCATTCAGAAGGCGGGGTAAGCTCTACTGCATCATAGAAATTTGTTAAGAGTGGCAAGCCCATGGAAGTATAACAAGACACTTCAAACACAACCTTGTCAGAGTGGGCTCTGGGAAAAAGAGTATCATTTACAGATTGTCTACTGTGTGCCAGGCACTTGACAAGCCCGGACTCAAACTCACTGCCCAGTCAATTCTGTCTCATGGCAACTGATGGATTAGAACTGCCACTCTAGGTTTTCAGACTAAATCCTTGTGGGAGTATAAAACCTCATTTTTCTCCCTTGGAGCTACTGGTGCTTTTGAACTGCTAGCCTGTAGTTAGCAGCCCTGGAAACCCAGTATGCCACCAGAGCACCGGCACTTTAAAAAGATCTCTTCACTTTTTGAGTTAATGATATCCCTGTTGGCCACATGGCATGAGTCTATCCGTGAGAGGTTTCATAATTTGCCTAAGGTCACAGCTGGGAAAAGACAGCCAGGAGATTCAAACGAAGTCTTGTCCGAACAAACAGAGGTAATGCACTTCCAGAGTGAGGTGCAGGCATATTTGGGAATTAATGGGTATCTGTTGGTGGTAAGCTACTCAGATTTCTGAATGTGTACTTTGCTCATGATTGCGAAGTTTGGAAACTGTGACTCATGCCCAACAGGGCAGGCAGGGTTGAACATCAGACCTATTTATCTTACCGCCCAATAGCATCTGTGTTGATTTCTGATGAGAATTTGTAAAAGCAGCACAAAACCAAAACAAAACACTGAAATGTACAGGTTTGTTTTTTGGTGCATCTGGCAAGAGAATAAGCTCATGCTTCATTAACAAAAAGAAAACACTATTGTAAGTTCAATGACTAAAGTCAACTTTCCAACTTATGAAGGGCCTTCAAAAAAGTCATGGAAAATTTCCATTATTTTTTTCATTTATTTTCCATGAGCTTTTTAAAAAAAAAAAAGATTTTATCGGGGGCTCTTGCAACTCTTGTTACGATCCATACATCAATTGTATCAGACATATTTGTACATAGATTCCATCATTCTTTTCTAGACATTTACTTTCTGTTGAGCCCTTGGGATCAGCTCTTTTCTTCCCTCCCTCCTCCCAATGGCCCCTTGATAGATGATTATTATTTTCATATTTTACACTTACCTCTCTTCCCCTCTGGTTCTATTGTTCTTCCCCCTGGACGGGGTGTTGGTTAAGTGTCATTCATTGTGATCGGCTCCCTATCCTGTTGGTATCATTATTCCCATCCCTATTCCTGTGTTCCATGTGTCATGAGCCTACACCTATGCATTCCATGGGCTTTTTGCAGTCCCTACATTATCTACTATTCTGAATATACTCCATTTTCAGACTTTATATTGACATCATCATTTGTTTGTTTTTGCAAAGACAGAGACCCTGAACCATATTCACAGCTGATTCTCCCCATGGTTCTCATATAAGAGCCAAGTCACTGTTTGCTGAGAGAATTAAAAAGGAGTTTCCATAGTGCCTGTATTAGATTTCCTTTGCAAGTTACCACAGACTTAGTGGCTTAAAACAACATCTATTTTTCTCATTCGCTGTAGGGCAGGAGTCTGGACATGGTGTGGCTCAGTTGATTCTCTGTTCAGTCTCCTAAGCCTGGAAATCAAGGTGTCAGCAGGATTGTTCTTTCCAGAAGGATCTGAGATAGGCTTTTCCAGTCTCGTTCAGGTTACCAGACTTCAGTTCCATAAGGTTGTGGGATTGAAGTCTCTGTTTTCTCTGCTGGTGGTTGGAAGCACTTGTTCCTAGTTTCTTGAGGCTGTCTATAGTCCTTGGGCTGTGGTCTCCTTCAAAGCTAATAACAGCACCTGTTCCTCTTATGCTTTGGCTCTGTTTCTTTTGCCTCATCTTTCCAGAGTATCTCATTTATCTTCCTCTTCAGTTTTTAGGGGAGCCCTGGTGGTGCAGGGCTACAATTTGCATGGTTCAAAACCACCAGCAGCTCCCTGGAGACTTGGCTTTCTACTCCCATAGGGGTCGTTATGAATCAGCACTGACTGAAAGGCAGTGAGTTTGGTTTTCCATTTTCAGAGGCCCCTGCGAATACACAGGACTCACCCAGATAAATCAGGGTCAAATCTTTTGTGGTCAAGTTGACTCTGACTCAAAGGGACGCTATAGCACATAAAACTGCTCTGTAAGGTCAGGTCTGTAATCGTATAACTTTTCAGTGTGAATTAGATGAATCGGCTATATAGCAGATCATCAATTTTAGATTAAAAAATTTATACAATTTTGTTTTATCTCAATGTAATATCCTATATACCCCCTTCCGGTGTCCATTCCTTCTTTCCTAGTCCTTCTGAACTGTCCTGGGTGCTTCCCCTGTGATTATTTTAAGATGTGTGGCCCTCACTGATGTTACTGTGTCCCTTATAGACTTGTCTATAATTTGGCTGAAAATTGAACCATGGGGATGAGGTCAGTTCCAGGCCTGAAGGGTAACTGAGAGCCACGGTCTTGGCGGTTCTACCAGCCTCAATATGACAGCAAGCCTGATCTCAAGATTTTGAGTTTTGTTCCACATTTTTCTCCTACTCTATCCAGGACCGTCTAATGTGATCACTTTCAGAAGTTGGTAGTGGTAGTCTGGTACCATCTAGTTCTTCTGGTCTCAGATTAAGGTGTCCATTGGGCTGGTTCCATGTGTCTTCAATTTTCATCACTCTTTCCTCTGGACAGGGAGAGACAGGTAGTTGCACCTTAGATGGCCCCTCACAGGCTTTAAGACTCCAGTCACTAATTCTCCAAAGGAGGGTGTAGAATATTGTTTTTGTGGACTGTTAAGCTAATTTACCTTAGTGTTCACTGACTCCCAAGGCCTGAGGATATAGTCACTTTATGTATCTCCTGTGGAGCAGCTGTTGAGTTCAAACTACTGGATGTTTTGGGTAGCAGCCCAATACTTAACCCATGCCACCACCCGGTCAAAAAAACTCGATTTTTGACCTACAAATGCACTGCCATTGAGTCAATACTGACTTATAGTGATCCTACAGAACTGGGTAGCACTGCCCCTGTGAGTTTCTGAGACCTTAATTTTTAAAAGAAATCATTTTATTGGATGTATTTACAGATATAATATTCCATAGTCCTATCACATCAAACCGTGTTGTACAATTGCTACCACAATGTTTCACAATGTTTGAATTCCTTAATACCTGCTCCCCAGACAGACTCTTTCAGGGGGCAGAAAGCCCTGTCTTTTTCCTGCAGAGTGGCTGGCTGGCTGGTGGTTTCCAACTTCTGACCTTGCAGTTAGCAGCCCAACTCGAAAGCACTATGAACCAGCCTCCAAAACAACAAAGCAGCTAATCGCATTTCTTTTGTGGACATTCCTTATGTCCCCTCCTTGGGGTGAAGTTAAAAGGAAAAAAAAAAAACATCGTATTTCACTTTCTACCATCTATTCACTTAGCAGGATCTTCTTTATTGGGTGTGAAAATCGAGTTACTAGAATGAGAAGCAGGAACAGTTCCCATGGTGTCTGAGGTTGGCCTGTTCAGTTAGTCTGCTCTCAGCATTGGAGCCAGGTGCTTCCTCACTTAGGGAATCCTTTCAAATGTGGCCACACTGAGCTGGCTGGCTTAGCTTTGAGGTGTTGGCCATTAATTCAGTTCAGCACCAAGTCTAGGAATGATTCAATAGGCACAGGAAATGTGCTGTGTGCAGGGTGCTCTGAAATTAATGTTCTGCAATCCAGACTCAAAGAGGCTATGCACTTTGCCCACTGTCTCTCTGGTAGTATAACAACAGCTACTAATGATTAAACATTTGCTAACCACAAGCCTGGCAGTTCAAGCCCACCAGCTACTCTTCAAGAGACGGATGAAGCTATCTGCTCCCATAAAGATGTACAAGTGGATTTGAGTTGGAATTGACTGGTTGGCGTTGTTTTTTTTTTAATTCTCAAAGCAAAGAGCCGGGTACCACTGTGGGTTAGGAGTTGGGCTGCTAACCAGAAAGCCAGGAGTTTGAACCCACCGGAGACTTCACAGAAAAATGAGGCTATCTGCTCTTAAAGACAGCCTCAGAAACCCCATGTGGTAATTCCCCTCAGTCCTAGATGGCTGCTGAGTTGGAATGGACTAGTGGCAGTGGTTTGGGATTTTTGGTTTAATGTCAAGTAAGGTCCCCCTTCAAACCCTCTTCCAGTCACTAGGCGTTTCTTGGTAATCATGTTGTGAATTTTCTGCGAAGGGTCAGAGAGGTAGCGCCACAAGTTTTAGGCCGCCAGCCAGGAAGTGGCTCAGCTAGCATTCCAGTGCCGGTTCACTTGACTGCAGGGCTCGTTTTAATCCAGAGAATAAAAAGCTCTTGGCTGCGTGCATTCTGCTCAGTGAGTCCCCAAATCCAAGTTCTTTACCCTACCCGACGTTGTAACGCAGTGGTTCGGGCGTTCTAGGCTGCAGGTACAGCCAGGGCAAGTACATGGCCACCAAAGAAAACGGGAACTGCCGAGGCGAGGCCCGTCAGTCGTGGAATAACCGTTTTACTGGTATGAGTGTCTCCTCTCATTATGATGCGGCGGTGAGACATTTAGGGGCGGATCAGAAGGGAAAGCCTTGCCTCTTGTCACCTACGAGATGAGTAGGTGAAAATCCTTGCTGCGGGGGAGAGGCACAAAGTGGGCGCTACCAGTTCACGCTCCCTACTTACCGGCCGCTGGCTCCAGCGCCCAAGGGGTTAAATGTGGCAGTCTGCATTCGTAAGGTTTACAGCCTTGGGAACCCTGTGGGGTTCCCCTACTCTATTCTCTTTTTAAGGTCTCTACGAATCCGAATCCACTCCAAGGCAACGAGTTTGATTTTGGCCCTTTTTGGGGGGTGGGGTGGGGTGGGGAGTCCGGCCAACGCCCCTTCCCAGCATCGCCTCCCAGAATCCGTCTGGTCTTCCCCACCCCCAGCCAGTTTGGAATCTCGCGAGACTCTACCCGGCCCTTCCTCAGACCGCGGCCCGTCCCCCTTCTTTGCCGAGCTCGGCGAGAAGCCGAAGAAGGGAGAGGGAAAGCGGAAAAGACGGCCGCGGAGCACGCCGGGAAGTGTGGTCCAAACATTTGATGCAGCCATATTCTTCCGGAGCGGGGGAGGCCAGAGAGGCAACCGGGACTACGATTCCCAGTCGCCCTTTCGGTTTGTTTTTGTTCAAAAAAAAAAAAAAACCCCCACAC
>NW_022109491.1:24681481-24707852 GCF_000313985.2 Echinops telfairi | reverse complement strand
TTTATTCACCCACCCCCCCTCCCCGGAGTTAGGTTTCCAGGAAGGGTCGGAAGCCCCTCCCTCGCTTCCTGGTGGGTTATGGGGTGGTGGGTTGGACTCCGGGGGTGGGCACGGCCCCCAGTTTCAAGGACGCGGTGGCATTTGGAGAGCTCCCAATCTAAACCAGGTGTGTGTGGAAGGGAGCACGTGCGTCGTACTCCCAGCTTGAGCCCCGAGCAGTTCTCAAACTTTAGTGACCGGTGGGGACACCTGGGAGGTTGTCGGAAATGCTCGTGCTAGGGCCCCCTCCTCAGACAGACAGACTGACCGACTGACTCGGAGGTCGAGGCTGAGGATCTTCATTCTAACCAGTTTTCCAGGTGATTCCAATGCAGGTGACCCGTGGTTTGAGAAACACTGGCCCACCACAGGCACTCGGGGTGGGGTGGGTGGGGGACTGGCCATCACACTTCTCAGAGCATGTGTGTTCTCCCCTCCTCAGTGCACCGAGCCTGTAGACCACATTAAGGGTTGGACAAAGACAAAGTAGCTCTGTTTGAAGATACTGCTTAGCAAAGAAGAGAGTAATTTGAGTGTTGGAAACTGCCTGGTGAGAGGAGGGGGGTTGTGAATTGTTCTGCTTTCAAAGCCTGCAGCGGACTTGTAAGTGAAATCCCTCTTTGGATTTGCACCTACAAAGCTAAGACACTTGGAGACGTGTTCTTGTAAAACCTGGCTGTTGACAGTACTAGCAGGTTACGCTTCACCCAGGGATGTTGCTTCCTCAGAACTGTCACACAGGGCAAGGTTATGATGCAGAGGGCACACTTGTCTCCTGGCTTATCCCGCGGTTCATCTGTCATTGCTGTAATTCATTTTTGATGATGAATGAAGCTCCACCTTCTGATCTTGCATTTTATGCGTAAGGGAGTGAGGTTCCTGCCTCAGAGGTGAGTATGTGTTGGGAGTTGATAACTAGTCATGGGTACATCTTTAATTTCTTGGATCCCGTAAGGCCCAGTTAGTGATTTCCAAGTTGTTTGCCCCATAGGATATTCCCCCCTCCCTCCCCCAGGATTCTTTTCAAAGGAGTTTCGGATCACCTTCTCTAGGCATTTGTTGCCCAAGGAACAGACTTAGTCGTCATGTGCATGCGGAAGTGGTGTGTGTGTGTGTGTGTTCATGTGTTCATTTGGTTTGGCTATGTGAAATTGGATGATTCTGAAGTTTCTAAATGTTGTTCAGATTCTGTCCAGATATCAGAAGCTTTTAGCGTTCAGGATTTCCCCAGTGTTGCTTCCCTTGTCTCCATGGGGACTAGGGGAGAACCAAGGTAATAGGCAGTGTTTCTTTCTCCTTGCGGTTTAGCCGGGGTGTTCATTGAGCCCTCTCTTTGAGTTCCTGTTAAATAGGTGTTTATGACTGGGCACGCAAAATTTATTTTCTTGCCAGAATTTTACTTGTTAGAGGTAGGTGAAAAAGTACATTTAAGTCTGCCTTTAAATTTATGTCTTGACAAGATTTTAATGCCTGTTTGTCTCACAGTCCTGTTGGCACTTACTAGTAGTGGAAAGACTTAGGGCTTTGGGGTGGGTGCATTACTCTGTGAGTGCTCACTTAGGTGTTTGAGTGTACTATGATCCTTGCTTCCAGGTTGCTACTTTTGTATGATCCTTGCATCAACTTCACAATAGGTAATCCAACCCAGCTCTTTGTCTTCATTCAAAATAGGAATAGGATTGACTTTATGGTGCATTTACACATGTGAAAAAGGACTCAGGGAAAAGCGCGGTGGGAAATTTGTCTTTTTGCTTTGAATCCCTTGGAATGGGACCTCTTGGTGAGTCAGGGGAACTGTTTAGAGTCCTCTCGCACTTTTTAAGTTTGCTGGAACACAGACTGCTGGAGATGGAGTTTGTGAGAGCTACACTGAACAGAGAAGCTTTCCTGTGGAGGGAGCTGGAGTGGAGGGTAGGTCAGTTGGCCATTTTTCCTGGAGCAGGTGAATTTGGAGTGTTTGTTGTGGCAATCAGAGAGACTTGCTTAGGGGTGGTTTCAGGTGACTCCTGGCTTTGCTCAGATTGGTGGCTAGGTGGTACTGGTAGCTATTTAAAAAAATACAAACCAAGCAATATCAATAGAGGAAAGAGGCGAATGGTGGAGAATGTCAGTAGAATAGTGTCATCATTTGGTTATGGAATGAATTCCGTTCCCAAGTTTGTTTTTAAGTCAAATTTGTACAGAAATTGGAACAGGTACAGTTCATATCTAGCATCATTTAATTGTCTTAGTATGTAGTATATAGTGTACCTTTCTGTGCATTAAAAGAACATGAAAACATTTTTCATAGAATATGATGGTAATAATAATTATTCTATTTTGATGAGCATCCATTTGTTTTTACAAGCCATGGCCCATACCCCAAATTTTTAATATAGTAGCTTCAAAGGAGCTCCTTTGTAGTTGTGGGTTCAGAAGTCAGGCGCTAGAAAGTCAGGTGCTAGTAGCCTGGGGACTGCTTTTTTGCAAGTGTGAATTATGATGTTGGGAAGTAGACACATTTTGAGTGTCTTTTCTAAGGTAGATTTTAGGGTGGCGGATATAAATCCTCTTGCTTATTAAGGTATGAGCAGTTTGCTTGGGAAGCCGATAGCCAAGAGGGTTTCCCTTCAAATTGATCCTCTCTGGCTTTGAGACACTCTTCATTGCTTGCTTTATCTTTAACTTTGGTTCATGACTGACCATTTGTACATCAAATAATTTTTCTCCCTTTGAAGTTGAAGAGATAATTCTTTAAAAAGTATATGCTTTTTTGGGTATCCTAGTACAACATTGTAGAATTGTGTATTTGTAAAAGTGTATTTTGCATCTTTGGATGTAACTCTCTTTACTGATTGCTTCCCTTGTTTTAGGTTCTCTGGCTCGCCCTGCCTGCTGTTCATATGATTAGTAGTTAAGTTTTCAGTCATACTTCTTAACAACACTATAAAACCACCCTACAAAAATATGCCCACTCAGCTTATCCTTAATTAAGAAATGATATCTTAAGACTGTGCACATTAGTAGCTTGTACAAGTTTTATAGTGGGTTTAAAGTCAGCATTGCCTGTCGTACTTGGTTACTCACTGTTGCTCACTGCCATTGAGTCAATTCTGACTCAGAGCGACCCCCGTAGGGATAGGGTGGAACTGCCTTTCTGGGTTTTTGAGACTGTCTTTACGGTAGTGGAAAACTGTGTCTTTCTCTTGAAAAGTGCCTGGTGGCTTCAAACTGCTGACCTTGTAGTTAGCAGCTCAGTACATAACCCACCATGCCACCAGGGCTTCTTGATATTTGGTTTGAGCCTGAGGATCTTATGGTCTTTTAGGGGTGGGAGAATTTTGATGTATAAGTAGTGTGTGAGATTACGGGCATGATAGCAGCTATCGTAGGTGTATAAAATAGGGTGAACAGACATCTTGGGTCCTACCCATTTCTACCATGCCATCAGTAGTTTTTCCCTTTATTCTCAAGTGTCTTGGTTTGGGAGTTAAACTATATGTGTTAAGGTATTGTGGAGACACTGAAGAGACCTTTAATTCCACCTAGCAGAAACCAGCCAAGGCTTCCTGAGCTGACTTGTGAAGGGTGAGGACGAGGTAGTCCCTTCATGGAGGGCATGAGAGGATCAGGTGACAAGGAATAGTGTGTGAGAGTAGGGTAGGACTACAAATCGCTGTGGAGTATAGTTTGTAGGATGTCAGTGTGGGAGTCAGATGTGTGTCAGGCCACTGAGCCCCTGCTCTGGGCACTTCATTATGTAATCTGAAACAACCCTGAGGATGCTATTCTCCTAACCTCAAAAGTGAGGGAGCCACGCTAGGTAGATGGGTCCAATTCATAGCTACTCCTATGCACAGAATGACAAAACATTGCCCAGTCCTGCACCGGGCATACAACTATTATGTTTGAGTCTGTCTTCTGCTCTCTTGCTGACCCTCTACTTTACCAAGCAAAATATATCCTTTGCCCAGGACTCTTGTTGGATGCCTTGAGTTGGTTTGACTCACAGCATCTATGTACAACAGAAGGACACAGTCCATCTTGTTGAAGGTCTTCCTCGTTTTTCCACTGCCCCCACTGCTTTACCAAGCATGATGCCAGTTTGAGTCTGGAACTGTCTGGGCTAAAGCTTCTGCTTTTCCAGTAGGAGAAACTGATTTGGATGCTTCAGCTTGTTATGCACAGTTAGGGGAGACTTTACAGGGTTTTTAAGAAGTAAAGAGATGGGACAGATTTGCCATGCTGGGTTGACCTCCGACTCTAGCTTGGTGAGAATGAGGATTTGGTCATGTGTGGTGAAGAATACCTAGAATCCTGCCTGGCCCAGTGTAAATACTCCATTTGGTAAATGAAAGATGGCTGTAGAGTAAGAAAAGACGTGAGGAAAGCAGGACTGGGTTTCCCTGAAGAGGCTGACTGGGGCCTGGGGAAGAGGTGAGAGTGAAGTGTGACACCTTGGTTTCTGACTTAGGTGACTGGGAAGACTGCTAGTTGACGTAGGGACATAGAAGAGTGGATCTGGAGGCAGGCAGCTGGGAGTCCCCCGTGAGTCGCCCTGAGTTGGTTTTGGAATACTTGGGTGGTACAGTTAGTTTAATGCTTGACTAGTAACTGAAAGTTTGGTTCAAGCTCACCTAGAACTGTGTTTCTCAACCTTCCTCCTCGACCCTTTAATACAGTTCCTCATGTTTTGGTGACCCCCCCCCCCAACCATAAAATTATTTTCCTTGCCACTTCATAACTAATTTTGCTACTGTTATGAATCAGGCGACCCTGTGAAAGGGTCGCAACCCACAGGCTTAAGAACCACTGACCTAGAGGCATCTTGAAAGAAAGTCCACGAGACTCAGACATAGACTCAGACATTAATGCCCTCGCTGCATAGCACACTCCATTCTACTCTGACTTGAGGGACTGCCATGATTAGGGATTGACTCGACACCTGCCCTCTGGTTCATTGGGTTTTCCCGTACACAATGGAGGTGGTGTACTGTATTGGTTTCCTGTGTGAATTAGTTATGCTTCTTATATAAAATAATGGTATAGACATTCAAGAGGAGAATTACCAATCCACTTGTCCAGCACAGAATTGAATGTTTGGGTCTTAAGCTTAGGGAGAAGTTGGGACTGGATTTGGGAATTACTAGAATTTCAGAGGTAGTGGAAACTGTCAGGAACTGTATAATGTTACGCAGAGAGAGTATGAGCCCTGGGAAGAGAAAAAGCTCAGAATGGAATCATGGTAAAGGGAGATTTTTTCAGTTAGCATTTGCCTTGTTGGAACATTAACTTCCTGGAGTACTGCGGGCTTCTTTCATTTGTCCCTAAGACTGCTCCTGAAGCTACCCGGAAGGCTTTCGCTTTATATTTTATTTGTGACAGGGCCGTGCTTGTGTATTATGGTTGCTAAAGAAGACTGAGAGATTTTAGTTTGCTTTGGCGTCAACCTCAGCAGCTGCCCAGTTGGAGAAAATATACTGGTATTGACAGCCTGCTTTTTTCCCCACATAGAAGAGAAGCATTTCTAAAGCAACTCAAATTCTTAAAGCGAGAGAGCTACCATTAATCACTAAGAAGATACTGTTGGGATTTATAGATGATCCTGACATGAATGGGACATGCATCAGTTGCATGGAATTACAGAATAATGTTGTCAAGTGGCAAATTGTAAACCCCAGATTTCACAAATGGTGGCAAAAGCGCCATATTAAAAATATTGGCACTAAACAAATTTCCTTAGGAAACAAAATCTGAGTACTTTGCTAGCAGTCTTGGCTTATTGGGCAGCACTTTATATTCTGTGGTTTAGCCGACATTCACAGTGGCGTGGCAAGTTACATATTAAACAGGGTTCCTAAGGCCCCACATGCCATAGCACATGTGCCTGTATGCATAACATTTGCTAAGAAGATGTGTCTTCTGAGGACTGAGAATTAGAGAATTTTAGCTAATTGCAGTCCCATCCATTTTCTAGCTGTTGTGTAATTTTGTTTCTAAGGTAATTTGAACTCGTGGAAAATCAAAATTACCACCTTTCACCTAGAAGGGCTGTCACCATGATGCAGATTGATGGATGTAAATAGAAATTGCACACTGAATCAGGAATTTATATTTCTTCAGGTCTTAGAAAACTACTCGGATGCGCCAATGACACCAAAACAGATTCTGCAGGTCATAGAGGCAGAAGGACTAAAGGAAATGAGGTTTGTATCGATCTTACTGCTTGCCGTGAGGGTTTCCTAGGACCTGTGTCTTTGTAGTGCTGTAGTGATGTCAGTAAGTATGCCTGTGTATGTTTACATGTTCATGTGTCCAGTGGTGGTGGTAGTGAGCTCTCTCCCAGGTTGTATCCTCTGCGTGCTGGGTGGGAGTGGGTGAAATCCCTCGGGTTCCCTCAGGGATGTAGGGGTTCGTCCTCCATGCACACTCCCCTGTGAATCTTGGACATGTGTTCTGTAAGGCCTCTTGTACGTTTCAGTTGTGGAGAAGGGCCAGGGGCTGGTGTGCTGTAGAATATGCCCCTCCACACCAAACCACCGAAGGGTCAAGCTGGTCTGTTCCGTACAGTACACAACCCGCTGCCTTTTCCCCTGTTTTAACCATTCATGATACAAACAGACTAAATTTTGAGATTCCTTGGTTTTTCTCCATGGGTAGTTTTCATAGAGCAGCGGTAAGTAAGTACAATAGGAATTGCAATCATGAAAATTCCTGTTCTAGGAGCCCAGATGCTGTAATGGTTATCCATCAGGCTGCTAACCCTGCACAGTTGACATTTAAGACTACCAGCTGCTCCATGGGAGAAAGATGATGCTTTCTAGTCCCGTAAAGAGTTACGATCTAGGAAACCCACAAGGGCAGTTTTACCTTGTCCTGTAGAGTTGCCTTGAGTTGGAATTGACCCAATGACAGGTTTTTAATAATATAGGCACGTCTTTTTTTATTGTACCTGGTTTTATTGGGCTTAACATTTACTGTATTTCTAACAGTTTTGAGGCAACCCTAGCTTGACATTTTATTGGTGCTCTTTTTTCAGGAGCATGTTCGCTAAATGCCTCTTGGTTATACTTTGGCAAGTCTCACATTTATTTATTTTTCAAGTCTCACATTTTTTTAAACTTTTTAATAGTGCTTTTTGTACACTTAATAGACTGTAGTGTAGGATAAACAACTTTTAGATAAACTAAAAAACCAAAGAATTCATGTGACTTTATTGCAACATTGCTCTGCTGCAGGACCTTGGAAACTGAACTCAAAGTATCTCCAATGTTCTATTTTCTCCTTATCTTCATGCCCAACTACTCCCCTACCTCCACCCCTGTGCTTTATTTTCCTGTAAATTATATATACAATTTCATACATTGGTTGCATTCTTCGAGTTGTTAAAAACATTCTCACCTTTTCTGAACTCTTCCTCATTAACATAAATTATTGATCCCTTAATTTCTCAAGTTGTTATGATCAGTTTAAGGAACCCCTCTGGTGTAGTAGGCTACCGTTGGGCTCATAAACACAAGGTTGGCAGTTTGAACCCACCAACTGCTACTGTGAGGGAGAAGGATGAAGCTTTATGTTCCCAGAAAGATTTTCAGCCTTGGAAGTCCTAGGAAGTAGTTCTGTTTTGACTGATAGGGTGGCTATGAGTTAGACAGGACTCAGTGGCAGTGGTAGGTGTCCGGTTGATCCCAGGTCTTAAAAATGCATAGTGCTCAAGGCAGATTTTTTTTTCTTAAACATTTTATTAGGGGCTCATACAACTGTTATCACAATCCATACACACATCAATTGTGTAAAGCGCATTTGTACATCATTCTCAAAACATTTTCTCTCCACTTAAACCCCCGACATTAGGTCCTCATTTTTCCCCTCCCTCATGTGCCCTTGATAGTTTATAAATTGGTATTTTGTCATATCTTGCCCTGTCCGACGTCTCCCTTCACCCACTTTTTGGTTGTCTGTCCCCCAGGGAAGAGGTCACATATAGTTCCTTCTAATCGGTTCCCTCTTTCCTACCCATTCTCCCTCTGCCCTCCCTGTTTTGCCGCTCACACCACTGGTCCTGTAGGGCTCATCCGCCCTGGATTCCCTGTATTTTCAGTTCCTATCTGTACCAGTGTACATCCTCTGGTCTAGCCAGACTTGCAAGGTTGAATTCGAGTCATGGTAGTGGGAGCAGGGAGGAAACATTTAGGAACTAGAGGAAAATTGTATTTCTCATCGTTGTTACATGACAGATTTTTTTTATTAGCTAAGCTAGACGATTGTTTGGTTTTAAGAAGACTTTGGGGGTTATTTTTGACTTAAGATGTCAAGATGGTCTCATGGCAGTAGTTTCAGGCTCCAGAGCTCCAGAAAATTTATAATCTAGGAGACTTGAAAATTCTGTTCTTCACTTCCCCACTTTTTTTCATCAGTATTCTTCTATGAAACCTTTGATCAAAATGTTCAGTTATGGTAGCCGGGTACATCCAGTTCTTCCGGTCTTGTGATAAAGTAGGTCCATGGAGGCAATTTGCCATACTGTCCACATCGTCTTATTCCTGACTCTCCATTCTCTGTTGCTTCAGGTGAATAGAGACCAATTGTTATGACTTACTTGCATGACTGCCTGCAAGCTTTTAAGACCCCAGATACAATGCACCAAACTAAGACAAAATTGACGCAATAAGCATGTTATTAGGCCAGTTAACTAGGATTTCCCATGAAATCTTGAACTTAAATCTCCATTACAAGGCACCAACTCCCATGAGTTGTGTAGTTGTACATAAGCAGCCTCAGTAGCTCTTCATTTTTTTTTTTTTAGCTCTTCATTTTTTAAAAGGTCGTTGTTACAAATACGCATCATGTAACTTTCAAATTCAACTTTTTATTGTGTACAACTTATTAACAGGAATTGTAATAATCAGTTGTCAACTTTATTATTACTCAGTATGATAGCTCCATCCCCTGTAGTGCTTCCTGTCCCCCTCCCTTCCATCCCTGGTAACCACTAATAAACTTTGAGTTTTAGACATTTGTCTTTTCATAGCATTTTATATAAGTGAAGTCATGGAATATTTTGTGATTGGGTTATTTCACCCAGCTTAATGACTTCAAGCTCCGTCCATAACTGTTGTAGCAAGACTTCATTTTCTCACCTGCTTCAGTAGTAGTCCCATGTTTTTCTTGGTTCAATTTGAAGGAACTTGAACACGAGTATAACACAGTCCCGAACAAACAGCATATGGTTTTGCTGATTAAAACTTAGCTGCTTGTGAATTGACCAGTCTTTAATATTCTTGAGTTGACAATGTTGGGAGGGAAGACCAGGATTGTCTAGGACCACATACATGTAAATAATAGCTGTGCACTGTGTAGTGTTATAATTGTGCTTTCTTTTTGTTTTTATGGGCTCCATCCCATTGTGCTGCTGTCTGCATGGCTGTTGGACCACTATGCTTGTAGAAGGTAAATAGTCCCTTTGGGACAAATGGAATGGAGGCTCTTCACTTGTCTCTGTTTCTGGCTCTGCTAGGAATGAGGCAACAGTTATGGTGGCTTGTGATGAGGGAACAGCTATGTAATTTGTAGATCGAGCTGTAGTGTGTAGGAGTCATATTGTTGGCAGGGGACTCTGCCAGCATTTAGTTTCCCTTGTAGCAGAGATGTTAGCACACCCACTGATAATCTAGATTCTGCACAAGGCTTCCTTTAAGAGCAGTGGTTCTCAACCTTCCTCGACCCTCTGAGAAAGTTCCTCAGGTTGTGGTGACCCCCCCCAACCATAACATTTATTTTCATTGCTACTTCATAACTAATTTTGCTACTGTTATGAATTGGGGAACCTGTGTGAAGGGGTCGCGATCCACAGGTTGAGAACCACTGCTTTAGAGATTGGTGCTTGGTGAACATTGCTGTTTCTTACTTAAAAAAATTTTGCCCCCCACCGCATCTAGTGTGTTCCGAAGCAGAGTACCTAATTAATAGGCTTTTTTATTTATGCCTTTTTTAGAATTAGAATTTATTTTTAACACTCAGCATAAAGTAGTACCTCTTGTTCTGAAAAATGAAATATGAAGAGCTTTACTAAAGATATTTATATTTTTTAACATGCTAAAGAGGGGAGGAAAAGGTGCACAGGTGAACCTACCACTAACCTGCAAGTGTCAAACCCGAATGCTATTAATAACGGCCATTTGCCTGTTTTTGCCAACTTTTTAAAGATTTATTAAGTAGCCTCGATCTCATTGAATTGTCACTGATCTGTAGCCTCCAGTGGTGTCAGGGTCTGAGACACAACCTGAGAAGCCATTGCTTTGGTTTAATGTTTAAGCATTAACTCAACTGTTGCCAAGTCACTTCTGACATAGAGACCCTATAAGTGCATAGTTGAACTGCCCCTGTTTCTGAGGCTGTTGGTCTTTGTAGGAGTAGAAAGCCTCATTTTTCTTCCATGGAGCAACTGGTCGGTTTGAACTGCTGACCTTGGGATTAGCAGTTCAGTACATAATCCACTATGACACCAGGGGCCTGGGTTTTGAACCCATTGGGCTTACCATTTTTCTTTATACATTTCAAATTTAAGTGCTTGTTCTTGGGAAGATACAGAATAAAACTCACCCTTTTCTCCTGCTTGAACAGAGAAAAAGAAAATGAAAGACTTCTTTTTGTGTACTTAGTAGGAAATAGCTAACTGAAAGAGCGTTCCTGTTTTATTGGGACAGCATCATTGAGTCTGTGGTCTTTGTGCTGATAATATGTGGAGATTTCCAAGCATGATAAACAGGCAAAACTTTCTGAGTTTAATATTAAAATATTGGGGAACTTTTTTTTTTTTTAAGCTCCTGAGTGAAATTGGAAAAATCTTATTTTTCCTTCTGACTTTCTTGGGAATACAGTTCATTCATACTGTGAACTGTCACACGAGTTTGGTATAAAGTGAGCGTGTCTTGTAAGCTGGTTGATGCCTGAGCTCTGTGGAGCTATGTGAATATTATTAGTAACTCTTACTGGTTTTATAGCAGAATCATTGTGGATCCTTTTTGCATTTCTTGTTCCCTTTTTTCTTGATTCAAGAGTGAGCTGGAGGGTACTAGGACTTTGTGTACATATCTTGCAGATTTGTGGGATTCTCATCCATCTTTTTGTGTTTTCACAGCGGGACGTCCCCTCTTGCGTGTCTCAATGCCATGTTGCATTCCAACTCAAGAGGAGGAGAGGGGCTTTTTTACAAACTTCCTGGCCGAATCAGTCTTTTCACACTCAAAGTAAGTACGAGGAAGTATGCTTTAGTGCAGCCGTTCTTGAACTTGTCGTGTACTTTAATGATCACGTGGAGTGCTTTGTAAAATGCAGACTCTTGGGCGCCCAGCCTCAGAGATTCTGAATCAGTAGGCCTGGAATGGGGGCCCATTTCTAATTAGCGGTCAGGTGATAGTGATGCTTATGTCCCAAACAGCACTTTGAGTGGACTGTTCTATTATGAACAGGGTATTAGGAAGTAGTCAAATCAGCAATTGTCTCTGTACTCCAGTTTTGCTTTATTTATGTCTGTGTAGATGGCACGAAATTGGGAGTTAAATATGTGTGGGGGTTGTTGTAACTGTCCCTTAATGAGAATTTTGTGAAGGACAAATTACCGAACAACTGAAATAAAATCTTACTGTATGACAAGTAATGGAAATGTGGACTTATTTGTGGCTCATGAACATTTACTAAGTGATAATAATTGTAAAGGAAGAGAACATCAATCAGGTAGAATCTATAAAAAAACTTAAAAGTGGCCTGAAATGGATAGGCTAATTTTTTCCCACTGTTTGTGATAACATGGTTATCATTTAGACCAGAGGTCAGCAAACCTAAAAAGCTAGATAAAACATATTTTAAACTTTTTAAAAATAGATCAGTGTGATTATAACTACTACACTTGGCTGTATCGGGAGAGCAGTCATAGACACAAACAAATGGGCATATTGACAAATGGGCATATTCCAGTAAAGCTGCGTTCCAATAAAGCTATTTACAAAAGCAGATGGCAGGCCAGATTTGGCCTACAAGCTGTAGTTTCCCAACCTCTGATTTAGACATAAGTTGATCTATTGACAATGGGGATACTGAGAATTTGATGCTAACCCTTACATACGCCTATGGCATTTATAACTTACAGTAGTCATTATAGAAACCTTTCCCTTTTAGGTTTATTTTGTTGATAAGACTGTATTTAAAATTAAACATGAACAAATAACAGCTATTACTGGTAGTAATAAACCTTGCCTGTGGGTCTTAGGTTTGCTGTCTGCTGTGGTGTATTCTAATATTTTGGACATCTTTCCATTTTGTCCTTTCTTTCTTTTTATTGTCAAGAAGCAACACTAAGGTGTTAGAAACGGAGTCTTGGGAAAGACGGGGCTCTGAGTTGAAAACCTGGTTTTGTAACCTAGGACAGACTAAGCCCTCTTTATGGTGATGCATGCTTCCCTGCCCCTGTTCTTAATAAATGATAGCCTTTAGGCTATTTCTTTAAGTTCTTCATCCTTAATTGCCCATGAATGTCACTTTTTTCTCTCTATTTTATTCATATGAGCATCTTGAGAATCAGGACGGAGTCTGGTTTACTTATGTAATATTTTACTGTGCTTTTGGTAAAAACTTACATAGAAAATTAGACTCCCTTTAGAAATGTATTGTTTCATGCCACGCCATTGGTTAGACTTTACACAATGGGTCACTATCCTCTTCCATTATGTTTATTCTCTTCCGCCATCAGTCTAGCTTCCTTCCCCACCCCTTCTTGCCATGGCATCTTTACTTTGGGTTACTGTTGACTGGTTTCATGTAGTTAATTATTTAAAGGAGTACAGGACTCACTGGTGAGACTATTTAGTGTATAAGCCATTGTATGATTTGGCTGAAAGGTGACCTGCAGACATAACTTCAGTTCCATATTTAAAGGGTGTCTTAGAGTGACAGTCTCAGGGATTTCTGTAGTCTCTTACTAGAACAGTAAGTCTGGCCTTTTTGGGTCTATGCCCCGCCCCCCGCCCCCCAATTTTATCTGGAACTTACTTGGGCAGAGTTTTTGACAGTGCATTTCTCAATAATATTGGAATTGAATTCATTTTAATTTACTATATCTTAAGAGTTATATTTTTCCTACCATATTTGTGAGCTTTCATTTTTCACGACAAACCTTGGGTGAGATTGTATGAACTTCGCTAATAAATATAAAGAAGTCTTGGTGAAAGAAATAGCTAGATGACTACCCTTGCATTGTATGTAATTCACTAGAATCTATAGTTTGCCACAGACACTTCATTATATAATAGGCTGCAACTCATTTGCATATGTTCCCAAACTTGTTTGGCCTATTACCCCCTTTTCAGGAAAAAAATTACTCAGTGTCCCGTGACAATTAAAAACTTTGTCCTATAGCTCATAATGCAGGATAAAGTGTAGATATTTGCTTTTACAATCTCCGTGGATCGTAGCAGTGCCCCCAGTAGGAAGTAGCACCCACACCCATTTGGGAAGGACGAGCATAGTCTGTGGACCCATCTCTATAGGTGCATACCAATCACAAACCCTCTAGGGAAGAAAGCTGGGGCAAAGGTAACTGCAGAAGACCTCGGGGTGGGTTGGTCAGAGGAATTCATTTCACCAAAACCGCTCTGCTTTCTCTTTGTTTCTCAAACACCTCAAATTAGTGTCTGCCTCTGGGCCTTCACTTACTGAAGCCCTCACCTGGAAAACTATTCTTAGGTACCTTAGTTGTTGATAACCTTGGCGCTTCTTATCATGTAACTCAAAATTCAATACTATTTTCTCAGCATACTTTTACCACCACACTAATTCCACGATTATTATGGCTTTGGTTTATTTCATAGCTCTCTCATTTTCAAAACTGCATCGTCGATTTGGTTTCGAACAGAAATTATGTTTTCACAATACTCTATTTCTGACACATAGTAGGGATTCAATAAATATTAGGATGAAAAGTAAAAGTTAGCAAAATTAAAATTTTGAGCCAGATAATTGTCCTTGTATTTTTACTTTTATATCGGTTTTTGTTATCAAATTTGCTTGTTTCGTGTTATTTTTTCTGCTGAGCAAGATGGCTTTTGGGACCCTTTTTTCCCCCTTGTCTCTTTTGGGGGCAGTGCTACATAAGTCTGTGAAAGAACCTGCTGACACGAGAAGGAAAGCTTTTTCTTCAGAGTGGTCACAATCTGGTTCCTGGCTGGAGTAAGGAACTGAGCATTAGAAAAGATGTAAACATTTTAGGTACTTTTTAGGTATCATATTCTTTTTAGAGCTTTTTGTGGTTGTCACTCATTAAAAACATTGCTGTTTAAGATTAAGATGTTAGTGAGATGTTTAGGTAATACTATTTGTAGACTGTGGTAATAAGCCTTATCAAATGTATGATCTTTTCAGTACAGGTAGTCCTTGATTTGCGTTCTGTTGAAGTACACTTAACATTGCTGTGTGTGTGCTTCGGCGCCTTACCTTGAGTGGTGTGTACTACTTACAGATGTTGCGGTGCACCTTAACCATTGCTGCTGCACAGTTTGCTGGTGTGGTCATTCTCAGAGGTTCATTGGAGATGGTCATTGTGGTGATTTACTGTTCAGAGCACTGCCATATTGCTATGGCAATAATGAAACTGAAAAACAAAAATTAAATATTTGACTTAGGTCAAAATGAACATGATGGAGTGGTTGGAATGAGACCCAGCTAGAAGTGGTAGGGACTGCCTGTACGGAGAATAATCCTAGCATGGGTGGACATCTCCCTTATCTAGTTCTTTCTCATCTTGCAGTCTATTCTCAGTGTAAATCATTTTCTGTGACCATACAAGCATGTAACAAATGTGTGTGACTAAGTTGGGACCAGAACCCAGGTCTCCACCTTTGAATCTTCTTTGTTTTCAGGATAGCAACGCAGAATAAAGGGTTTTTCTTCAGGTTTTATGAACTTTGGTTTTCTTTGGAATTTCTTGTGAATGCATCCCTTGGTATTTCTCAAAATGTCATTTTCACTCTCTTTAATGAGAACTCTTAAAATTGTGAAGCAAAATAACTTTTCCTGTACTTAGTGATTGTTTGAACTTGTAAACTGTCTTCATTATATTAGCATTCCTAATTGTTTTTTTTTTCCTTGATTTTTTCCCCCAACAGTTTTATTGGTATATAATTCATATATCATACAATTCAATCAATCGTTCAGTCACATCAAGAAGAATTGTACAGGCATCACCACAAACAGCTTTAGAACAGTGTCTTCATTCTGTACTCATTGTTATTAGCTCCCCATGTCCCCCAGCCTCCCCATCCATACCTGAAGGAACCATTCTATTTAGCTTTTTAGCTATCCTGGATTTCATATGCAGAAAAACATAATTGTTGGTTTTCTTGTCTGTGCTAGAATAAGTGCTATATGGTGGTGGCAAGAGTTCTGAATTGGGTATAGATTCCAATACAAACCTCTTATAATATTGACTATCTCCGCATACCCTTCCTTGTCTCCGAGATTGTGGAGTTCAAATAGATTTGTTGTCTCAGTACTTCAGGTATAAAGTTTTCTTTCTTTTTTTAATCACCAAAGACCCTTTTCAGTGCCCTCTGTCTAGCTTCCAGACTGTGTGTGAAAAATAAGCCCTGGGTATTGTTCTCATTTTCTTGTGATGTGTCTTTATTGGAACCTGACTTTTTTTTTTAAACAAACTCTTTCACTCTGCACTGTGGAAGACTGTTCTGAAGGCCATTTAGAAAAGGCAATACCATTTCTGGTTAATTGAAGCAGCATTTTCTATTGTTTCATCTTAATTATGAAAAATAGACATAACAGAGCATTTGACAATTCAGTGTTTGCATGTGAAATTAGTGGCATTGATATTGTTCATCATATGCAACCCTTCCCACTATCCCTTTCCAAATGACTGAACCCTTATTAACAGAAAGGGTGTCCCCTAAGCAGTGACTCACATTTTCCTCTCTCCCAATCCTGCTAACTACTAATAAGCTTTAATATCTAAACTGTTGCTTATTTCACGGAAGTGGGGTCATACAGTCTTTGTCCTTTGGTGACTCTGCATAATGTTCTCAAGGCTCATCATCCACAATGTAGCAGGTATCAGGACTTCATTTCTCTTTCTGGCTGAGTAATATTCTACTGGCATGTATATATGATATTTTGTTTGTTAACACACATTCACATTGTTGGATCTTTCTGACATTGAGTAGTGCTACAGTGAACATTGGTGTATAGGTGGTTTTTGTGTGTGTGTATATAGATTTCTGTTGGTGTTCTTGTTTTAATTCTTTGGGGCCATTTGTGGGGCTTCCAAAAATTCATGGGAAAATTGAGTTACAGGGTAATGGAATTTTTCCATGAACTTCTTGATGCTCTCTTACATACCTTACAGGTTGGGCTGCTGACCACAACTCAGCAGTTCAAAACCACAGCTGCTCCTTACGAGAAAGACAAGGCTTTCAATTGCTGTAAAAAGTTACAGACTCAGAAACCCATAGGGACACTACTACCCTGCCCTCTAGGGTCACTATACTCTGACAGTGAATTTCGTTGTGTACCGAGGACTGAGCTTGCTGGTGGTTCACACAGTAGTTGTAGGGTTTAGTGTTTGAGGAACCACAAATTTATTTTCTGTAGTGTTTGTACCATTTTGCAATCCTACCAGCAGTGAAGTAAATACGAGAACAAAAAAAACAACTCAGTCCCGTGGACTTGATTGGTGCATGGCAACCCTGTAGGACAGGATAGAACTGCCCCTATGAGTTTCTGGGACTGTAAATCTTTACAGGAGTAGAAAGCCTTGTCTTTCTCCCACAGAGCTGCTGGGGCTTCAAACTATTGACCTTTTGGTTAGCAGCCCCACATGTAACCACTTAAACGCCACCCAGGCTCCTATATCAGTGAGGATTAGAGCTTCACTTTTTCCACATCCTGCTAGTCTTCTCTGTTTTAAAACTTTTAATCATAGCCATTCAAATGGGAGTGAGTGGGTGTCTTTGTGGTTTTGGTGTGCATTACTGTAATGACTAGTGATGTTGTGTATCATCATGTGCATATTGACCTTATGTAAATCCTCTGGGGGAATGTCTTTTTAAGCCTTTTCCATTTTCTATTGGATTGTTTGTCTTTTGTTTGTTAAATTATAGGAGTTTAAAAAATATGCTATGGATTTGAAATAGTTTTTCCTAATCTGTAAGCTGTCTCTTCACTCTGTTGATAAAGCCCTTTGAACAGAAGTTTGATTTTGCTGGAGGCCTTAGCAAACCCATCGGTTGGTAAAAGACTTATTTGTTTAATGTTCCCATAGGGTTGCTATGGTTCGGAATCTACTCCATAGCAATGAGTTTTTGTTTTTTTTGAACCAGACTGTGACAGAGGGGATCTTTATCATATGCAATCTTTCCCACTTTGTCAGTACTCCCAGCCATCAGGATCTTGTTGAAAACCAGAGTTGAAAAGGCCTTTTGACTGTTTACATCCTCCTGCAGTTCATAGGCCTGTGGGTGGAGGGTCAGCACCCCACAACTAATCGTGGGTTCGATAGGCGCAATTGTACGGTTGAGGTATATAAATATTATAAAAGTCATAAAGAGCATGAGAGATAGAAGAGATGTTGAAATAATGGAGTCAGACACATTTCAGGGTAGCATGCTCACCTCAGCCCCATTTGGTGGTCCACATGAAGAGAGGGGGAGGGGAAGGAGGGCAAGGGGAAAGGGAACAGGGGAGCAAGGACTGGAGAGGATAGGGGGAGCCAAAGAGAGGCCAAGTGGGGAACCCGAGAAAGCTCTTTATTGCTAACCCAGGCCTATATACCTTTGAGGGATCATGCAAGCCCCCTAATTACAGTTAAAGACATAATTCACAGGAAGGGGTTGTACTATAGGTTATACAGCAATGAGAGGGGGACAATCTAGGGATGTACACGCAATAGGAAGAGGAGGGATTGGGCTGTGACAAGATGGGCTGATCCTAGATTCAGGATGGCAGCCTAACTTTGGATGTCACTAAGCTGTTTTGACCTGGTCTCTGGATCTCCATAGAAACCATTATCAGTAGGAACTAAACTCAACCTGCAGGGACCAAACTGGTGGCCACACGCATTTAGGGAGAAGTAGCCCATTGTCCTTAATGGCAGGGAGCAGGGCCTACTTGTGGTGGGACCAGACAGTTGTCTGGCAACTGACTGCCTTTAGGGAGGATGTCTCTAAGCATCTGACCTCCCACCATATGCTGGCAAATAGCCTCTAATGTTTGTTACCTCTTTGGGGGAGACAAAGCTGGGGAAAAGTCTTTATAATCCCACAGAGGCCTGTGAGGATCAGATAATAGTGATTTGACAGACTCACACCAGAATGATTTTGTGGTAGCTTGGGCTGGTGGGCAGGATGGCAATTTCAGGGTTGGTTCTATTATATATACTATGGGCTACTGAAGAGTGAGCCCAGGATGCTTCTTAGAAGCGAATTTGGGGGGGGAAGGGGAAAAATGGGGAGCTGATTTTAGGGGCTCAAGTGGGAAGAGAATGCTTTGAAAATGATGGCGGCATATATACAAATGTGTGTGACACACTGGATGAATGTATGGACTGTGATAAGAGATATAAGAGACCCCAATAAAAGTAAAACTACAATGAAAAAATAAATGAATTTGGAAAGACTAGTGCAACATAGTCCACACAATGTTCCTTATCCTCCTTGCTGAGCAGCGATTGGGATCGTAAACGCCGCCGTGAGCGAATTTCTAAGGTTTAACTATTGGTCTTTCTTATATGGAGCAGAGTAAAGGAAATCAAAGACTTGTGGAAGCAGTTAGTCCATAGGACTCCAAGACCTTAAAACTGGAAGAACTGGATGGTGCTGCCTGATCTCTACTTTTGACTGCTCTGAAAGAGATCACTTTAGGAGAGCCTGGAGAGAGTGAGAGAAGAATGTAGAGCAAAACTCCTGTAGTCAAAAAACAACAACAGCAACAAACATACTAGTGGGGTAGAGAGGGTGGAAGCCAGAGACTAGATCCCTCAGTCACCCTTCAGGCCTGGAACTGACTCACCCTGACATGCCTCAAATTTCAGCCAATAGTAGGTCTATAAGGGAACAATAACAATAGGAAGATAAACTTAATCTTTAGAACTCATTCAAGATCAAAAGGGCAGCATTTGTCCAGGGCGAATTTCAGAAGGCTGGCAGGGAAGGAAAGGTGAGGACTAGGAATGGAAAAGTGGGAGAAAGTAAGATGAGGGGTGCTACACTTTGAGGATTGCAATTATGTCATGAGACAAAATGTTTGCATTGTTGAATGGAAAACTGATCTGTAAACCTTCACCCAATTAATAATAAAACATTTTAAAAGAGAATAAACCATTACTATTATTAAAATTAAATATGAGGAGGCTTCAAAAAGTTTGTGGAAGAGAATTCTACGATTTTTTTCCTGTTCCCAAGAACTTTTGGAAGCCTCTTTGTAATAATGTTACAAAGCGAAGTCCCTTTGAGAACTCGAGTTTCCCTGAGCCAAGACACAATATTTTCAACTACCTCATTATGAATATGGAGAACTGAAGAAAAATTGATGCCTTTGGATTATGGTGTTAATGATGCACTGTGGACTCAGAAGAATGAACAAATCTGTCTGAGAAGAAGTATAGCTAGAATGCTTCTCAGCAGTCAGGATCGGTGACAGGGTCTCACATATTTTGGACATGTTGCCTAGAGGGATTGGTCCATGTTGAAGGGCATCATGCTTTTGGTGTAAAGTAGAGCTTCAACAAAAAAGAGGACGACTTCTATCAATGAGATGGATTGACACAGCAGCTGCAAACATGCCAAAGATTGAGTGTGGTGTAGGACTGGGCGTATTTTCTGTTGTGCACAGGGTCACTATGGGTTGGGACTGACTAGAGAGCACTGAACAACATTATGTGCCATGTAATTTTGCCTGGCTTTGAATCTCCACTGAAATGTTAGTTTCTAAGAGGCTAACCTTACCTTTAAATTGGATTTAATTATTTGGGTGGGTTCGATCTGTCTCTCCTGTCTAGACTGGACAGGGAATCACTATTTCTTTGTTCTTGGCTGTGTTTGTGACATTTATTTTAGTAGGTGTTCAATAAGTGTTGTTTAGTAAATGCAATGGAAAAACAGAAGAAAATCGTTTTAACTTGCTATGGGAGCAGTTCTCTGTAAAACAGTTGAATTGGTTCAGAATTAGTAATTTGGTTACAAATTGGACTCAGATTTGCAAGGTCCATAGCTCTGCAGGAGAAAGATGAGGGGTTTCAATTCCTGTAAATAGTTAGTCTCAGAAACTCATAGGGGCAGTTCTACCCCGTCCTATAGGGACACCATGAGTCAGCAATGAGTTTGAGAATTTTTTTAGTTCCTTTGCTAACTGGTCTCCTTTGCTTATCCATCTGTTTCTCTGCCACTGACAACTTCTGAATTGTATCCCCACTATGCTTCCTCCATGAGCATCAGACATGTATATTCAGTTGCCAATTTATCCATCTCTATTTGGATGTCTAAGACTATCTCAGAATGAACATGTACAACATCTCTTTTGTTCCCTTCACAACCTTCCTATCTCAGTTACCTGAAACTCCGTCTTTTAAGTGTTGAGGTCAGGTACCTTGGAGTCAGCTTTGATTCCTTTTGCTTTCACAAGGGACAGGAACCTATTGACTCTACTTTCAGAATACTTCCAGTCTTAACCAGTCCATCTGTCCTTTCTCCCCTAGTTTATTTTTACCAGGAGCTTCCTCGTTGGTTTCCTTTGCTTCCATTCTTGCCACACTTGCTCATCAATCCAGAAGCCAGAGATAGTCTTTTAAAATCTAAGATCACATCCAGTGCTCCAAACCCTCCAATGATCTCTCCCTCCACTTAAGGTATCGGCTCAAATCCCTACGAGCGACTCGTACTGTCCTTATTTGGTCTGTCTCTCACCCACGCTCCTGGTTGCTGTTAGGTGCTGTCGAGTTGGTTTGGACTCATACCAATCCTGTGCACAGCAGATCATACCATTGCCCAGTCCTGTGCTAACCTGACAGTTTTGATGTTGAGCCGATTCTTGGAGCCACTGTGTCAGTCTTTCTGATTGAGGATCTTCCCATTTTTTCCCTTTTCATCTACTTTACCTACTCGCATGACATTCCTTTCCAGGGTCTCTCGTGATAACCTAAAAGCCCGAAGTATGTGAGACCAAGAATCTTGTCATCCTCATGTCTAAAGACCATTCTCACTGTACTTTCGAAGACATATTTGTTTGGTCTTCTAGCAGTCCATGTACTTTTATTTATTTATTTTTAAAATCATTTTATTGGGGGTTCATACAACTCTTATCACAATCCACACATGCATCAATTGTGTGAAACACATTTGTACATTCATTGCCCTCATCATTCTCAAAACATTTGCTCTCCACTTAAGCCCCTGGCATAAGCTCCTCCTTTCCCCCCCCCTCCATCCTCCCTCCTACCTCCCTCATGAACTCTTGATAATTTATAAATTATTATTTTGTCATATCTTACACTGGCTGAGGTCTCCCTTCACCCACTTCTCTGTTGTCTGTCCCCCAGGGAGGAGGTTATATGTAGACCCCTGTAATCGGTTCCCTCTTTCCACCCCACCCTCCCCCCACCTTCCCGGTATCTCCACTCTCACCCCTGGTCCTGAAGGGGTCATCCGTCCTGGATTCCCTGTGTTTCCATTTCCTATCTGTACCAGTGTACATCCTCTGGTCTAGCCAGATTTGTAAGGTATAATTGGGATCATGATAGTGGCGGAGGGGTGGGAAGAGGAAGCATTAGGAACTAGAGGAAAGTTGTATGTTTCATCGTTGCTACACTGCACCCTGACTGGCTTGTCCCGGCGCCCCCGCCCCTTCTGTAAGGGGATGTCCAGTTGCCTACAGATGGGCTTTGGATCCCCACTCTGCACTCCCCCTCATTCACAATGATAAAATTTTTTGTTCTTTGATGCCTGGTACCTGATCCTTTGACACCTTGTGATCGGTCCATGGTACTTTTAATATTCTTTGCCAGCACCATAATTCAAATATATCACTTCTCCTTATGTCTTCATTATTCAGTGTTTTACTTTCACATGCACATGAAGCAATTGAAAATTCCATGGTTAGGGTCAGGTGCATCTCAGTCCTCAAAGTGACACCCTTCCTCTTGATTTACCCAGTGCCGGGCATCATTTGATTCCTTGACTGCTGCTCCCCTAAGCCTTTGATTATGTATCCAAGCAAGATGAAACCCTAGACAACTTCAGTCTTTTCTGTTTATTGTAATGTTACTTACTTGGTCCCATTGTGAAGATTTTTTTTTTCTTCTTCACACTGACCTATAATCTATATTGAAGGCTGCAATCCTTGATCTTCATCAGCAAATGCTTCAGGTCCTCCTCACTTTCAGTCAGCAAGATTATGTCAACTGCATACATTTTCCTCTTAATTCTAATGCCACGTCCTTAATACAGTCTGGCTCCTCAGATTACTTGTGATAGTTAAGTGATACAACTCTGGCATACATCTCTCCTGCTTTTAAATCATGCATTCTTTCCTTGTTCTATTTGAACTACTGCCTCTTAATCCATGTTTAGAGTGTAACATGAGCACAATGAAGTGTTTTGAAATTCCCATTCTACTCAATACTATCCATAGTTTGTAATGAATGATTCACACATAGTCTAATGCCTTGCATGGTCAATAAAACACAGATACATATCTTTCTGATAATCTATGCTTTGAGCTAAGATTCATCTGAAGTTAGCAATGACAACCTTTCATCTTTAGCAAAATTTTACTTGCATGTAATGTTGGATAATTTTCCCATTCTTTTGGTTCATTTTTCTTTTTTTAATTTTTCTTTTTTATCATTTTATTAGGGGCTCATACAACTTTTATCACAATCCATACACACATCAATTGTGTAAAGCACATTTGTACATTCATCGCCCTCATCATTCTCAAAACATTTCCTCTCCACTTAAGCCCCCGGCATTAGGTCCTCATTTTCCCCCTCCCTCCCTCATGAGCCCTTGATAATTTATAAATTGTTATTTTGTCATATTTTGCCTAGTCTGACGTCTCCCTTTACCCACTTTTCCGTTGTCCATCCGCCAGGGAGGAGGTCACATACAGTTCCTTGTAATCAGTTCTTTCTTACCCACTCTCCCTCTACCCTCCCAGTATCGCCACTCACACCCCTGGTCCTGTAGGGATCATCTGTCCTGGATTCCCTGTATTTCCAGTTCCTACCTGTACCAGTGTACATCCTCTGGTCTAGCCAGACTTGCAAGGTAGAATTCGAGTCATGGTAGTGGGAGCGGGGAGGAAACATTTAGGAACTAGAGGAAAGTTGTATTTTTCATCGTTGCTACATCGCACCCTGACTGGCTTGTCTCCTCCCCGAGTGGTTCACTTTTCTTTGGACAAATATGTACAGATATGGATCTCTTGCAGTCACTTGTCCAGGTATCTGTCCTCCAAGGTTTGTGCTTCCTGTTGAAATATTTCTATTGGTATTCGGTCAGTTGCTGTTGCCCTGCTTTTCACTTATGCCCTCATGCGGCTTGGACCTTTCTTCAGTACCATTGCTTCTAATTCATATATTACCTCTTAAAGTGGTTGAATGTCGACCAGTTCTTTTTGGTACAGTTACTCTGTATTCTTTCCATCTTTTGATGCTTCATACATGATTAAATGTCTACTGAAAGAATCAATACTACAACTTGAGACTTCACTTTTTTCCTCTCTTTCAGCTTGAGACATGCTGAATGGGCTTTCATTTTGTTTTTCTAACTCCAGATCTTTGCACATTTCATTATGGTTCTTTGTCTTCTTGAGTTTCCCTTTGGAATACTCTGTTCACTTCTTTTACTTCATTTCTTCCGTGTGCTTTAGCTATTCTACCATCAAGAGTAAGTTTCAGTCTCTTCTGGCACCCACTTTGAACTTTTCTTTCCTATCTTTTAAATAACCCTTGGCTGTCTTCATCTGTGATGTTCTTGATGTCACCCACAGCTTTTTAGGTCTTCTGTCATTTATATTCAGTGTGTAAAATCTATGCTTGAGATGTTCTCAAATTCAGGTGGAATGCACTCGAGGCCATAGTATGGCTCTCGTGAACTTTTTAATTGTCTTCAGCTTCAACTTGAATTTACATATGATCATTTGATGGTCTGTTTCAGTCAATCCCTGGCCTGGTTTTAGCTGCTGATAGTGATTGGTCTTCTCTGTTGTCTCTTTCCACAAGTGTGGTCAGTTTGATTCCTGTATTTTTCGTATGGTGAAGTCCACATGTATAGTCACAGTTTATGTTTTTGAAAATAGGTATTTGTGAGGAAGAAGTCATCAATGTTGCAAAATTCTATCATCTGATCTCCAGCTTTGTTTCTATCACCATGGCAAAATTTTCTAACTAATGCCTTCCTCTTTGTTAACCAACTTTTGCATTTCATTTGCCAATAATGCATCTTGATTGCATATTTGCTAGTTTAGACTGAAGAAGTAGGTAGAATTCTTCAATTTCATCACTGGCTTTAATGGTTGATGGGTAAATTTGAGTAATAATGTATTAACTTATTTGTATGCATACAGATATCCCATCACAGACATTATTATACTTCAAGATAGATTTTGAAATGTTCTTTTTGATGATTAATAATACAATGCTATTCTTTAAGAATTTGTCATTCCCAGCAGAGTAAACCATATGAGTGTCAGATTCAAAATGGCCAAATTAAAATTCAGTTCAGCTCACTAATGCATTCTATCTCATTTTTGACAACTTTCATTTTCCTAGATTTCTATTTTTTATAATACAGGTCCCAATTATTAATAGATGCTCCCACATCTCTTTCTAGTCTTCTTCAAATTGCACTTTGTGCCCTACACATCCCCATAGCTTTCTTAACCTCTCTAGTCCCTTGTAGTTTTATCCTTAGCTTGGTGGCACAAGCGCTTGGCTGCGAACCAAAGCAGTGGTTCTAGCTTACCAGCTGCTCTGTGGAGAAGGATACGGCAGTCTGTTTCTGTAGAAGTACAGTCTTGGAAACCTGGTGGCGCAGTCCTCCTCTCTCTCATACGGGTAGCTGTGAGTAGTAATCAACTGGATTGTTGTGAGGTTTTTTTGTTGGTTTGTTTTTAATAAGGGAGCTTCCAAAGTTTGGAAAAATTCTGTTACCTCTCGGTTCCATTTTTACATGACTTTTAAAAATCCCGCCTTGTACTTTATTATGTATCTATATCGTTAATTGTTACTGCTTGTCTCTGACTAGAACATAAGTTTCATTAGTAGAGGGATTTTTAAATTTAGTCACTGTTGTATGTCTGGCCTCTAGGAAAAATGCACAGCAATAAATATTGTGAGTCCAGGGACTATCATGGTAATTCCCTTGGTCTGGTCTTGTAGCAAAGTAGACAGATTTGCCGCTGTGCATTCCAGGATAAGTGTCATCTCCACTTGGCTTTCTTTTTAAGCACACAGTACTGGATTTAGCTTATGAATAATTTATTTAGCTTTTTCTTTTTGCATCTGTATTTGGAAGTGACATCATCAATAATAGTCCCATTTTAAACTTTGTCCAGAATGGTTTAAAAACAAGCTATGCTGTTTCTCTTCTCCCGGATATCTGCAGTGCTTTTCTTTGCGAGCGAGCGAGCGAGCGAGAGAGAGAGAGAGAGAGAGAGAAAGAGAGGGAGTGAGGAGGGGGGGAGGGCAGGGATTTTGTTTTTACTTTTGTTGATGAAATATATAATTTGTACAAAAGTAAGAAAATCTAAGTTTGTATTATTTTATGGAATAATTAAGAAAAACGGAGAGACATTCAGCCAGCCAGCCAGCTCAAGAATGAGCATTCTCAAGACTCTTGGGAGCCCTGTCATATTTCATCCCTTCCCTCCTTCCTTCTGAAGATAAGCACTGTTTGGTTTTTTGATTAATCATCCCTCAGTTTTACTTACAGGTTTACCCACTTGTGTATGGTTGGAGTTTAGGCTCTATGCAATATATTACTTACTTTTGTCTGCTTTTAAAAATTGAGTGGAATCATACTGCATGTAATTTTCTTTCTGCTTTTAATTTTGTGTCTTGAGTTTGAGTTCTGTCAATACTTTCCATTGAAATGCATCCTATTTCCAGCTGTATGCTATTTTGTGAATTACTATGCTTTCTTTGTTTACACTTTCTGGGCATTTGGGTTGTTTCCTTTTCTTTCTTTTTCTTTTTTTTTTTTTACATTTTATTAGGGGCTCATACAACTGTTATCCCAATCCATACACACATCAATTGTGTAAAGCGCATTTGTACATCGTTTCTCAAAACATTTTCTCT
>NW_022109491.1:24670292-24679401 GCF_000313985.2 Echinops telfairi | reverse complement strand
TTGTGAGGTGGAAGACTTTGTGGACTGGTGTTGGGTTAATGGGTTAATGTTGGACTTGTGGGCTTGGGCAGCATTGGGTTGGGATGTTTTCGTGATGCACCTTTTCTTTACATAAAACTCTCTCTTATACATGAGTCGCTGTGGATTTGTTTCTCCAAAGTACCTAGACTAATACACGTATGTATTTTTTTTATTTTAGACGCACAAAGTCATGTCATTGTTTTTTAGTTAAGATATGTTCTGACATTTTATTTAGTGTTTTAACAGCACTGTTTTAAGGTTTGTCATGTGTGGCTTGAATGCAGTAAACATTGCTCGTGTTAATGTACTTTATCTTCCTTTTTATTTATTTTAAGCCATTTTATTGGTATATACCCATTGTTATTAGCTCCCCTTTACCCCTAACCTCCCCTGCCATAACCCTAAGGAATTATTAATCTAGTTACTGTCTTTTTAGATTACCTATCCTGGATTTCATATGAAGAAAATCATTACAAAAAAACAAAATAAAACATAGAAAAGCTTCTATCTAATTTATTCATCTTTTTAAAATTAAGCTATACATTTATACAAAATATATATAGTCCTGTGAGTTTTGACAGATGTGTATAGTTATGTCATCATCACCATAATTAACACTAGACCAGTTCTGTCACCCCAGCAAGTTCCTCCCTGTCTTTCACCGTCATTCCTTCTTACTCCCAGCTCTTGGCAACCATTGATCTATTTTCTGTCCCTGCAGTTGTGTCTTTTCCAGAAGGCCACACAAATGGAAGTACGCAGCATGTAACCTTTGAGTCTGACTCTTAGCAATAGTTTATTTTCATTGCTTAGTAATATTCCATTGTATAGTTAGGTATATACTATGTTTTGTTTCACTGTTCCACTAGGTGATGAGCATTTCCTCCTTTGGCTAGTTTGACTGATGCTCGTGTACAGGTTTTACATGGACATAATTTTTCTCTGTTTTTAATCATTTTATTGGGGACTAATACAACTCTTATCACAATCCATACATACATCAATTGTATAAAGCGCATTTGTACATTCGTTACCCTCCTCATTCTCCAAACATTTGCTCTCCACGTCAAATTTTTCTTATGGATAAATTTCTAGGAGTGGAATGGGTGGGTTGTGTGGTAATTGATGTTTAACTTTTGAAGAAACTACCAAATAGTTTTCTTTATTTTTGGACATCTTTGTGGGTACACACACACACACACACACAGTCATAGTAACTCAACTGTCGTGTGATTGCTTTACTGTTACTCATTTGTTTCTTTATATTTACAGTATCTTTGTGTTTGTAATTGGGTCTTGCTTTTTTATCCATTTTAAGTTTTGCCTTTTAACTGGGATGCTTGCGCATTTAGTAATTGAAATGCTTAGCGTTATTAAATTTGCCACGTGAATTTTAATTTTAATTGTGAAAATACATATAAAACACATACCAACTGTGTGATTTCTGCAGTTTAGTGACTGATTACCTTTTCCCATTGTGCACCCATTCTCACATCCTTTTCTAAACCATTTCTACCACATTAACATAACCGTAGTGCCCCCTCCTGGGGGGAAACCCCCCCCCCCAAACCTGGTAACATGAATCTATGGTTTCTATAAACTGAGATTTTTATGTATCATATACATGAGATCATACAGTGCTACTTCTACTAACATTCTGTTGGAAAAAGCAAATCCTAAGGTTAACCCAAATTCAGGACAGAAATACTAGGGGACCATTTTTGGAGATTAGCACATTCTTACATTCAGGTTTTGATTACTAGAGCTTTTAAAATTCCTTCTTTCATTGCTAAATATTATCCTTCTATTATTATTAGCGTATATGCTTATGGATGAGCCGAGTTTTTCAGCACTTTTTAATGTGGTTTTTGTGGTAAAATTAGGTGTGTCGGCTTATACTTGAGTATATACAGCACTTTTAAATTCTTTTATATTTTTGGTAGTATATGGTTGCCATATCATTTTCAAACCTTTACTTTCAACATTTGTGATTGTTTTTGCTTTTGCTTATGAACAACTTAATAGCTGGAAATTATTTTTTTAAAACATTGACCATCCTGTGTTTGTGATACCATGTGCCTGGATTTTATTGAACTCTTAATTTTATTTTTTTCTCATCTGCTGGTTTAGAAGTTAACTATTCTGTTGCTATCCTTGGTTTGCCTTATTTTTCATCACGAATACTTAGTCTGAAATTACTGTCAGTCTTAATATGAATAATATTTATATTTGAAAGTGTTTTCATGCTGAAAGTTTCCTCTCCTGCCCTTGCTGCTAGTGTGCAGCTTTGAAGTTCATCTCACTTTGCAACCTCCTGAAGCTAGGCATTAATACATTCTGAGGGGAAGTTTTTAAGTCTCGTTGCCCTTCCCTCATTTCCCACATAAGCTCTGGCTTTTTTTTTTTTAACAGACTTTAAGAAGATTGTTCTAATTTATTTTTGAGAATGTATAGCAAGACATACATATACTCATTCAGTAGTGTCTACTGTCAGTTCTATCATTGATCACTGTAAAAATGACGTGATGGCATCAGAGGTCTACCTTCACAAGGGGGGAGAATTACCATCAGCATCAGTCCAAGGCTGATTCCTGTGAGACAGGTCAGACAGACAGACTTCTTCTCTCCAGTCTTTATACCAGTTTTAATACCGGCACTCTACGGTGGCCACACAACTCATGGAACATACAACTGATTATGGGTTATTAGGAAGTAGCAAGGTACTTGAGATCAGGTTATAACAGGCTGCTGCTGCGGATCCGGGTCAGGAAGCATGTAGACAAAGTGTGTTTTCAGTGCAGGCCAGTTCTCTAAGCTCATCTTGACCATGCAGGCTTGGACCCAGCTCTGCTCAGTTCAGTTGTTTCAAAGCTCTCTAGCTCTGCTGATGAATGCCCATGACACCCTGCTGTGACAGTAAGTTGCCTGTCTGAAGGCACTTGCTCTCTTGGCAGGTCCACCCCAGCTGCTATGCTCTGTATCCAGTAAACCATCTTGCTCTGGTCTCCTGGTTCTCCTGCTGCTTTTTCTCTGCCTCTGCCTCTCACCATTTTAGTCCATTTGTGGGGCTACAACTCTTTCACTTTTCACTCCACCCATGGCTTTACTCTCCTGATGGTAATGAGGTGTCTCGTCTCTGCTTGGAATTGGCTTCTTAGTGAGATGGCGAAACTGAACCCCTCGTAAGGGTTCTGTGTACCTAATTTGAATGGCTTCACTCCCACAAATGGTCCATGCACCGTATTTGCATTGCTAGCAAAGTGCCCAATCCCCTGGGTGGGCCACAAGCACTTTATTTGTATAAGCCCACTCAATCATCATGTGGGTGTTATATGATCATATAGGAGCCTTGGTGGTATAGTGGTTACAAATTAGGCTACTATGATCCATATGGCAGTTTGAAACCGTCAGCAGCTCCGTGGCAGAGATTGGGTTTTCTACTCCTTTAAACAATTACAGTCTCAGAAACCCACAAGGGGTCGATACATAGAGTGAGCACTGACTTAATGGCAGTGAGTTTGTTTGTTTGTTAATATCATGCATAGCTAAAAAGGCCATATTAAGTAAATCACTATACTGCAATTCTTAGAATTATGCAAACATTCTCACATCCTTTTCTCAATTATTCTTCCCCCTTTAACAGAAGTCACTGCTTCCTAAGGTTCCTGTCTAAATTTTTGAGTTGCTGCTGTCATTTTGATCCCACGTAATAAATAGTTCTCAAATGAACCTAATGCTCAAGGCAGGCTTATTTACTAGTTGAGTTAACTAGTATTTGTTTTTAAGAAGACATTGGGAAATTTTCAATTAAGGTTTAGATTAGAGATAATCTCAGGACATTAGCTTCGGAGATTTCACTAATCTCCATGGCTGAAGTCTGGAGTCCATGAGAATTTGAAATTCATTTCTGCTTTTCCCCACTTTTGATTATGATTCTTTGGTGGAATCTGTGATCAAAATAGTCAGTGATGTACAGGCACCATCCAGTTCTTCTAGTCTCAGTTGTTCATGGAGACAATTGGCTGCACATTCCATGTCCTCCCTCTGTTCCTGACTCCTCCTTGCTCAGAGAGAAAAAGGTGGCAAGCTGCTTTCATAAAGGTTACATCCTGGCAAACCCTGTAAGCCAGTTATTTTTCTCTGTTCAGCAGGGTTGCTGTGAGCTGTAATTGACTTGATGGCAACAGATTTTTTTTGGTTTTTGTTTGTGTTATTTCTGGCAGTATGGAATTTTCCATTATTCCATTTGGGCTTGTCTGTCTGTATGTGTTCTATTTGGTCTGGCTTCTGTATGTATAATGGGAGGTGACTCCTTTTATGTCAAGCCTGTCAGCCATGTTCAACTGGCAATTTATGACACATTTGCTCACTTACAGTTCCATCCCATAAAACAAGTGTTGCCTTCTAAACCATAAAAGCTTCTGAGTTATGTCAGAACTGATTTGTCGCAGTGGTGTAGCTGTGGCATTACTGAGATTGTTACACCTTGACTGTAAAGTTCTGAGCCAGGCTCAGCACATCTGATGGGAAAAGTGGCTTGTTCCTTTGAGAATCAGGGCAGTTGCACAGCCTGTTCCCTGAGGTGTGTGGATATTTTTAAAACTTAAAACATCGAGTTGATTCAACTCATAATGGCCTTATAGAGAAGGGTAGACCTGTTCCTGTGGTTCTGAGATGGTCATTCTTCATAGGAGGAGAAAGCTTTGTCTGTCTCTCAAGGAGCAGTTAGTGGTTTTGAATTACAAACCTTGTGGTTAGCAGCCCAAATCATGTAATCATTATGCTATCTTGGGTTAGGGAAAAGATTCTTTGTCTTTCTTTTAGTGATTTAATCTTCAACTATCCCAACTGAATGGGCAGATGTCCAGATCTAACTGCGTTGCCATTTGTCCATAGCAATACTGCCTTCTCTTTCTCAGGCGCTGTCAAGGTGATAGATTCCAGATTCTCTCTGATCTCCCATTCTGTCTCCCAGATCTATTTAGCTCAGATCGAGATCTCATTTTTTTATCTTCTTTCTCATGGTTTTGATGAAATTCCATAAAATGTCATGTTTGTGACTGGTTGTGATTTTTTTTTTTAAGCTATGATTGGGTGTAACTAGATAAAGAACCATAGTTAGCCATTATGCATTCATGTTTGTGATGGTTAGAGGGTTTGGGGGCGTGGTTTTAGAGACTTAAGTTTAGTCATTATCAGAATGACTTTGTATTTGAATTTGTGTAAGACCTGGATTTTTGTCATCTATAAAGTGAAGGATTAAATTAGGTAATTGTTTATTATTAAATATTTTAAAAGAACTCAAAACGCCTGATGACATTCAGTCAATTCCAACTCATAGCGATCCTATAGGACAGAGTACAACTTTCCCTTTGGGTAGCCTAAATTTTAAATCTTCACAGGAGTGGACAGCCTCATGCAAATGGTGGTTTCGAACTGGCTAACCCACTACCCCACCAGACCACCCTTAGTTAATATTTATTAAACTCTTAATTTGTTCCAGGAACTGGACTAAGAGTTTTTATATATTATTTAAAAAAAATAAAACAGCTTTATTTGGAAATACTTAAAGTATAAGGAATAAAATAAACAGTGCAAAACATACCCCTATTCTGTTTAACCAGTTTCATCTTTTGTTAACATTTAACATTTGCTAGGAATTAATATTGGAATTTTTCAAATAGTTTTTCTGTCTTTACTGATATGACCAGAATTTCTTTTTTATTGTGAATGCTAAACCATCCTTGTATTCCTGGAATAAACCTCACGTGGCCATATTATACTATCCTTTTCAATTTGATATGCTAAAAAACTTTTGCTTTTATGTTTGTGAGATGTATTTATGTTTAATCTTCTTGTAATGTGTTAGTTTGATTTTCATGTCAGAGTAATGCTGGCATCATAGAATTGTTGTCAGATGATTTTAAAACAGCACTGCTTTTTAGAGCTTATGGCAATGTAATTCACATTAAAAATAAAAATATTCCCTTAATGACAATAAAAAATTATTTTACACTCACATCACAATGTATACAAGTGTATTTCTATATACATACGAGGGGGTACCCCCCCCAAAAAAAGATTTTTTTCCAAAGTGATGTATTAAAATTTTTTTTACAAAACAACCTTATCACATTCAAAGTACTCTATTACACTTAATATATGTATCAAATCTGTGATTCCATTCTTGGAATCAAAGGGATCCCCAAAGGGATCAGGGATCAAGCATCAAAGGAAAAAAAAATCATCAAATCATTGTGAATTGGGGTGTGTGCAGATTGGGGACCCAAAGCCCATCTGTAGGCAACTTTACATCCCCTTACAGAAGGGTTGTGGGGAGGAGGCGAGCCAGTCAGGGTGGTGTGCTAACGATGAAACATAAAACTTTCCTCTAGTTCCTAAATGCTTCCTCCTCCCCCCACCCCCCACTATCATGATCCCAATTCCACCTTACAAATCTGGCTAGACCAGAGGATGTACACCTGTACAGATAGGAACCGAAAACACAGGGAATCCAGGACAGATGATCCCTTCAGGACCAGTGGTGAGAGTGACGATACCAGGAGGGTGGGCTGGAAAGGGGAAACCGATTACAAGGATGTACATATAACCTTTTCCCTGGGGGGTGGACAACAGAAAAGTGGGTGACGGAGTGGGTAAGATATGACAAAATAATAATTTATAAGTTATCAAGGGTTCATGAGGGAGGGAGTAGTGGGGAGGAATGAGGGAAAATGAGCTGATACCAAGGGTTCAAACAGAAAGCAAATGTTTTGAGAATGATGATAGCAACAAAATGTACAAATGTGCTTTACACAATGGATGTATATATGGATTATGATGAGTTGTATGAGCCCCCATTAAAATGATTTTTTAAAAATTGCTGTCCTTTCATGTCCCTCTTCATTTACAGAAACGAAAAGAAGTCTCAGATCAAGGTCAGGTGCGTGGGGCAAGGAGAAGTATGCGTTTTTTGCCAAAAACTGGCGTGCTGAGATGACTGTGTGAGCAGTTGCATTGTCGTGGTGGCAAAGCCAGTCCCCCTTTTGCCACAAGTCAGACCTTTTGTGTGCACAGTGTTAAGCAATCTTTTCAGAACCTCTAAATAGAAAGCTTCATTAAGAGTCTGACCTGGTGGAACAAACTCCGAATGCACTGCGAGTCGACATTTTCGGGCTGTTTGGGAAGTTGACACATCCAGAACAAGATTAGACATTTCACCTTTTTTGAAATGAGAAAACCATTCATACACTTGAATTTTTTTCCAAAGTGATGTTTTTAAAATTTTCCTCCATAGGTTTGTGTTAGTAAGATGTGTTCAACATCACAACAGTTTTTGCAGCATTTTTCCTAAGCAGGAAACAAAATTTCACAGCTGCAAACTGTTTTATTAAGTGGGCCATCACAAAAATGAGGTTCCAGTGAAATAACTTTCATGAAAATATTTCACAATGACCATAGAGAACCTTCCCAGGCGAGGCCACGGGCTGCACTAACTCAGAGGGAGTTGCTTGCATAGTGGGACAAACATGTACTGCAGTAGCTCCAAACAGCGCAATTCTGTGTTTTTTGGGTGGGGGAGGTACTCCCTCATACATGCATACATGTATACACAGAATCATACCCATGGTGGTTAAAGTGCTCACCACTAACCAAAAGGTTAGTGGTTTGAATTTAGCAGTTGCTGTTGGGAAGGAAGCTGGAGCAGTCTACTTTTAGAATGATGACAACAGTGGAAAACCCTCTTGGGCAATTCTACTCCATTCTGTAGGGTCACTGAGTCAAAACCAACAGTGAGTTTGTTTTATATGTACATTCTGTTTACATTTTCTTGTTGTTTTATATAAGTTTCGTGTATGATATAGTGTGTTATGTATTAGCATTTGGTTTTCTTATAAATGTTTTCATTGTGAAGTATAGCCTAAAACAAAATTTTAAGTATGTCAAAAATTACACTATATTTTAAAAATAATTAGTGGACATATGCCTGGCTGTCATTTGGGTGAAGTTATTAAATGATAATGAATGTATTATATTTCCAATAGTCTTATCTAATTTTGAATGCTTTGGGCTAAGTTCTTTTCACCTGTGATTTGATCATTCTTAATTCTACCTTGTACCATGTCAGATGAAGAGCTTATACTAGATGTAAGAGTGTTAGCTCTGCTATTTTCTGGCTGCCACTTATGTTTGCACTGTCATGTTATCTCCAAGCCTGAATGTAACTAGACAACAAGTGAATTTCAGGATACCACATATAATGTGGGACTGATGAATTGAGGAAGGGGTTGAAGAGTTTGCAGTCTCAAGCTGTACACTTATTCAGTGAAGTTTAAGGCTAGTTTGCCTTCAGATTCAAAATATGGATGTGCGAGAGGATGAATGAATGGATAAGTAAAATTTGCTATGCACATTCAATAGAATATTATTTAGCCAGAAAGAGAATTGAAGTCCTGGTACATGCTGCAGCATGGATGAACTTGGAAACACCATCCTGAGTGAAATGTCTGTACAAAGGACAAATATTTCACTTAGAAACATCCAGAAAAGGCAAATTTAAACAGATGTAATGTTATTTGTAGTTACCAGGTTAAGCAGGAGAGAGGTGGAAAAGAAAACTCGATACTTGGGGAACAGCTTTTACTGATGTTCAGGGTCGTGGAAAAGGAAGACAGAATGAAGAGTAGTGGTGGTTAGGCACCACGAATACAGCGATAGTCTCTAAATTGTCACGTGAAGAATATGAAAATGGCAAATGTTTTCTATTTCCCCACAGTAAAAAAAGTATTTGTTTCATTGACAATAAATACATCTGCTTGATCCCTTTGCCTTTCCTAATTATTCACTGTGGTGTCAACTATGTAATGTTTTTGCAGCTTAACAAATGACCCTAAAACTTGGTGTCTTAAAACAGTAATTTTTTTCAAATCATTTTATTAGGGGCTCATACAACTCTTACCACAATCCATACACACATCAATTGTGTAAAGTGCATTTGTACATTCATTGCCCTCATCATTCTCAAAACATTTTCTTTCCACTTAAACCCCCGGCATTAGGTCCTCATTTTTCCCCTCCCTCCCCGCTC
>NW_022109491.1:24660177-24669517 GCF_000313985.2 Echinops telfairi | reverse complement strand
AGAGTATCTGACATTATCTGGACTGGACTCTAGATAGGTCTGTGGTCAGCTGGTCGGTTGCCTGGAGCCTACTGTGGTGGTAGAATCCTAAAATGATTCCTAATAACCTACACCCTTGTATAATTCCTTCCCTTGGGCGGGATTTGTAATTTGTATCCAAACAATAGGATATAGCAAAGGTGATCGTTGTGTTGTGTCAAAAGTAGATGTGCATATGTGAAAAGTGAAAGGATTTTACAGATTGTAATCACTTGTCTCTAAAATAAACAGACTCATTGCCATCAAGTCGATGCCAACTCATAGTGACCCTATAAGATACTAGAACCTACCCCGTGAGTTTCTGAGACTGTAACCATTCACGGGAGTATAAAATCCCCCTCTTGATCCCCAGGAGCTGCTGGTAGTTTCCAACTGCTGACTTTGTTGATCTCAGCCCAATAAGTTACCACTACACCACCAGGGCCCTTCATCAGTTGACTTTATGTCTGTTAAAAGTGGGATTATCCTCTATGGGCTTGACCGAGTCAGGCAAGCCTATTAAAAGAGGATGTAGAGGTCAGAGATGGAAGAAGTGAGTGATTCTCCTGTGGGCTTTGAAGACAAACTCTGTTATGTTGTAAGACGACCACGTAACAAGAAATTGCATGGAGCAATAGGAGCTGCATACAGGACGTGCAAGAAAGCAGTCTTAGTCCTACAACTGCAAGGAACTACATTTTCCCATAAGCTAAATGGTTTTAGAAGAGGACACTCCGCTGCAGAAATGAATGCAGCCTGATCACTTTTGTGGTTTGAACCTTAGGAAATCCTGAGCAGAGGACCTAGCCAAACCTCATCTGCACTCATGCCCCGTGGGAACTGTGAGATAACTAACTGTATGTGGTTTTAAGCCACCAAGTTTATGTTTATCAGGCAGCCATAGAAAAGTATCATGCTGGATAGCCTTGGATGGATTCACTCATGATATATCTCGCAGCAGGTTGGCTGGAACGACTGGGGTAACTCTTGTAAGGGTCTCCATATTCAGCAGGCTTCCTCGGTTGCTACTGATTACAGAGATATAATGTGTAGGTGCTTTTCAGCCCTCTGCTTGTGTCACATTGCAAGAGTGCTTCTCCACCAGGGAACTGTTTTGTCTTCCAGAGGAAAAAAACTTCCAGGGGACAATGTCTAGAGAAAATGCTACTGCCATCGGATAGGGAAAGGCCAGGGGTGCTGTTAGATCTCCCACAATACTTAGGACAGCTCTGTACAACAGAGAATTATCTAGCCAAGAATATCACAAATGCCAATGTTGAGAGGTTCTGCAATAACCAAGTCAGAACAGGTCCAGAGACAGGCCTGAGATTCAAGTGAGTGGAGAAAGAGCATCTCTTTATTGGGAGGAGCTACAAAGTCATGGAAAGGATTTATTTATGGGAATGAGAGGAATTTGTGGTCATGTTGAAATAAACCTAAAAAGTGGCTGATAGATACTATTCCAATTTCTACTGTTAGCAAGTTTCTAGATTTAAGAAGGTTTTGTCAGCCTGTGCATAAGCAAATGTGGTGAAGAAAGCTGATGATGCCTGGCTATCAAAAGATACAGTGTCTGGGGTCCTAGGGTTGAAGATAAACAAGCGGCCATCTAGCTCAGAAGCAACAATGCCCACATGGAAGAACACACCAGCCTGTGTGATAACGATGTAGAAGGGACCAGGTAACAGGCATCAAAGAACAAAAAAATAATATCATTGTGAATGAGGGGGATTGCGGAGTAGAGACCCAAAGCCCATCTGTAGGCAATTGAGATCCCCTTACAGAAGGGTCTCATGGAGGAGGTGATCCAGTCAGTGCAGTGTAGCACTGATAAAACATACAACTTTCCTCTAACTCTTTAATGCTTCCCTTCACTCCCCCACTATCATGATCCCAGTTCTACCCTACAAATCCGGCTGGACAAGAGATGTACAATGGTACAGATAAGAGCTGGAAACCAAGGAAATCCAGGACAGATATACCCTTCAGGACCAATGGTGAGAGTAGCGATACCAGGAGGGTCAGGGGAGGGTGGGGTATGAAGGAGGAGCGGATCATAATGATCTAGCTACGTGTAACCCCCTCCCTGGGGGACGGACAACAGAAATGTGGGTGAAGGGAGACATTTGGATAGTGTAGTAAGACATGAAAAAATAATTTATAACTTATCAAGGGAGGGAAGGTGGGGCCTTGAGGAGAAAAAATGAGCTGATACCAAGGGCTAAAGTAGAAAGCAAATGTTTTGAGAATGATGATGGCAACAAGTGTACAAATGTGTTTGACAATGGATGTATGTATGGATTGTAAAAAATTGTATGAGCCCCCAATGAAATGATTTTTTAAGAAAATCTAATCTTGCTAGAATTGGCGGGGGTGGTGGTGGTGGTGGGGGCGATTCCAGGTTGTTTTGATTACTGTAGTGGTGTATAGTATGTTTTTAAATTACTAAATGTAATTTCTCCTACTTTTTCTTCTCTTTCAGCTTTGCTTTAGCTTTTCCAGGCCTCTTGCCATTCCATAAAAAGTTGAGGATTGGTTTTTCTATTTCTATGAAGAAGATTGTTGAATTTTGATCAGGATTGATTTGAATCTATAGATCAGTTTGAGTAGCATTGGCATCTAACAAATATTAAGTCTTCCAGCGTATGAACATGGACATTTTTCCATTTACTTATGCCTTCAGTAATCTCTTGAGCTGTGTTTGATTTTTTTTTTTTTAATTGTGGAAGTTCTCTATGTCTGGTTAGATTTATTCTTAGGTGTTTTATTCTCTTCAGATGCTATTGTAAATGAAGTTTTCTGTTTTCCCTTTCAGATTTCTCATTGCTGCTATAGAGAAAGGCAACTAATTATGTTGTTACTGTTTTTGATCTTCTTGTGCCCTACAACTTTGCTAGATTCCTCTTTTTAGCTCTAGAAGTTTACCTGGTGCTTTTTTAAGGTTGATCTTTGCTGCTGTGTGTGGCAGTATGGTTTCTTCCCACTGCTGTGTAGAATTCCTTTATCTGGATATACATTGCATTTTGTTTAGTGAAGGGCGTTTCAGATTTTTAGTTGACATAAAGATGATATGTGTGTGTATATACACACACACACACACACACACACACACACACCTTTTGTAGGCATACATTTTTATTTTTCCTGGGTAAACACTTAGGAGTGGAATGTCGGTGTCATATGTTAGATACACATTTAACATTGTTGTTGTTTTTTTTTTCTTTTACATTTATAGAAAGTTTCTAAGATAATGGAGAATGTTCATTTATACTCCTATATCCAGCTTTCCCTAATGTTAAACCCTTACATACTATGGTCCATTTAAACCTAAAAACAACAAAAAGGACACTGCTATACTATTAATTAAGAGCCCGCGTGGTGTAGTGGTTATGTGTTAGGCAGCGATCCTCATGGTCAGCACTTCGAAACCTCCAGCAGCTCCTTGGGAGAAAAACTGGCCTTTCTACTTCCAAAACAGTTAGTCTCTGAAACCCACAGGAGGTAAGTATGAGTCAGTATTAACTCTTAGCAGCGAATTTGGGTTTTGAATACTAGTACAATTAATTGATTAAACTACAGATTTTGTTTTGTATTTCAAGAGGTTTTTTTTTCCCCGTTAATGTCCTTTTTCCTACCAGTGCTAGATCCTACATCCATTTAGTTGTCACATCTCTTTAGACATGAAATAATGTCGTTATTTGTCTTTTGCATCATAATATCCAGCCAACACAGTTTACTGAAGTAACACTTTCATAGCCAGTTTCGATCTGGTTTTATTCCGCTTAGAAAAAACCATTTACCATTATCATGTTGTATGACTAATAGTCTGCTCCATTTTGTATATTCTTGAAGGGAAATTGACACAACAGAGATGGAAGCATTTTTAAGTGTACTATTCAGTGTCATCTTGTATATTCACAGGGTTGTGCACCCACCACCTCCCCCGCTCCAAAACATCTTCATCACTCCAAAATAAAGTTCCTAGTGGTTAAACAGTTTTTCTCCCCTCCTCCTCTCTGGGTTTGCCTAGTCTGGATATTTTGCATTATATGTATATTGTGTGTGTAATGCTATATAAACCATATGGTTTTTTATGTCTGGCTTTTTTCACTGGTTCGTTTACATTTTAGCATGTATTATGTATTATGATTTAAGACCTCTTTATTAAGTATATTCCATTGTTTACACCACTTTTATTTGTTCAGTTGTTGATGGGCATTTTTGTATTTTTCTGTCTTTTGGCTATTGCGAATACTGCTACTATGAACATTGTATACAATGATTTGTAGCAAAGAGTACCTGTCAGAATTTTTGGATCATGTGATAAATTCTATGCTTTAAAAGAAATTTAAAAATATTTAGGAGTCACCAAATTGCTGTTTCCATAGCAACTACACTATTTGACATACCCACAGTAATATTTGGAGAGCTTCATTTCACATCCTCGTTAATGCTTCTTAAATTCTTTGTGTGTGTGTGTGTGTGTGTTAATTATAGCAATCCTTGTGAGAATGACGTGGTTCCTAATTGTGGCTTTGATTTGCATTTGTTTCCCTTTTTCATCCAGTGAATCCCATAATTTGTCTGGCACTGCCCTTGCCTAGACCACTTGGGGAATAGGATCCCACCAAACCCTGCCCAAGCTAAACCTTGGCATGTCCTGCAGAGAAGGGCCAAAGGACCTCAGTGTTCCAGTGTCCTATCCTTGTCCCTTTGCCAGCAGCTGGCACTCAGCGCTCTGACCTGCACCAATTTGCATTTTCTAAATGTCTAATAATGTTAATCTCTTTTCATGCTTTTGTTGGCTATTTGAGTTCTAGTGTCTATTTGTCTGGCTAAGAAGAGGGGATAATCAGGATCAGCACAAAGCGGATTCCTGTAAGATGAAGGATCCATATATACCACTCTTCACTCTTCCCTTCTGACCCCAGCTGCACCCCCTCTCCCATTGTAGCACTGTCTACTTCTTTGCTAAGTTTAATGGTTTATTATAGTGACCCCAGATAACTCACAGGCCACACTCACAGTTTAAGTGGCTTATTAGGGAAGTAACAGACTACAACTTGAACCAACTTGGGATCAGGAGCAGGAAGCACATAAACAAAATCAGGAATACACTCACACTCTCCCAAAGGGGACAGGGCGTACCCCTGCCTTCATTGGTGCAGGGCAGCTGTCTCAGCTTCTCTTGGCTAGTCAAGGGGCACGCCCTGCTCTTGGTTGTGTATGCTCCCCTCAGGACTGGCCATCTCTTGGCCCTCAGGTCTGGCTACTTTTCACCCTTAGGGTTACAGCTCTCAGCCCAGCCCTGGCACCTGCAGCTTCTGAGGGGAGGTTCAGCTTGGCCCCTCCTCTGCTTTCAGTCTCTGCTGCTAACTGGCCCAGCTTATACCAGTATAACAGCTTTCTCAAGCACTCTGAGCTGCTGTCCTAGCAGCAGTTAGAAACCAGGGCCTTTTGCCACCAGCTATGCCAAGGCATCTTCAGGGTTACAGGTTCCTTTAGGAGGTTCCTCACACTCCCATTGGCATCTTCAACATTCTGTTAGGTTTGGCTGCTTTTACAAGCAAGCTCCTTATCAATTTGAACATGTGGCCCTCCCAACTGGGCCACAGACCAGCCCCTAGAAGGTCACTTAATCCTGTTGGGTAGAATTTGTTTTTGCTTTTAAATATTGCTGAAAAATTACACAATACATTAGATTCCCATTTTTACCCATATTGTTTTGTGATACTGATTACAATTTTTCACATCGTGTCAGTATTCCCATTCTATTTTGTTTGTTCTCTTTTCCTTGATTTAGCTTTCCTGTCCCTCCTTGCCTTCTCAACTTTACTTTTGGATAAATGTTGACAATTTGATCTCATATAGTCAATTGTTTAAGGGAACACTTTACTCATTGGGGATAAATCTATGATTTGGCTGGAAGATAACTTCTGGGAATACCTTCAGTTTTACGTTCCAAGGATATCATAGAATGATAGTCTCAAATTGGAAGATCCTCTGGAGTCTGGTCTTTTTAGGAATTAAGTTTTGTTTTGCATTTTTCTCTTACTCTACCTGGAACCTTCTATTGTGTCCTTGGTCAGAATGGCTGGTAGTGGAAGGTAGACACCATGTAGTTTTTTGGTCTCATGCTAGAAGAGGCCATGGTTTATATAGGTTATTCGTTCTATGGACTAGTTTCTTCTTTTTTAAAAAAATTTTAAAATGTCTTTTTAGTTTCTTCTTTGAGTATTTGGTTTCCTTTATTTTGCTGAAGACCTATAGCTGTATCTTTGATGCTGCTCGCCAAACTAGGCTGTTCATCATTGCCTTATGAACTTTGTTATGTTATGTCAGTTGACCGAGCTGCCCCACGAGATAGGTCCTAAACCTTTTAATCTGACAAACCAATCCTGTGAGGGGTTTGGAACTATTGTGTGGTTTTATTCACCTGCTTGCATAATAAGTGTTTATTTTTTCTAGAAATGTCTATTTTAAGTCTTTTTCCACATTTTTCTTTTTGTTGAGTTCTATGCAGGCTATATATTCTGGCTAGTAAAGCTTTATCAATATATGATTTGTAAATATTTTCTCCCATTCTGTAGGTTTTGTTTTTACTTTCTTGGTAAATGTCATCAGAAGATGCAAAATTGCTTTTAAAGTTTGAGGAGCTTTATTTTTTCCTTTTTGATGTCACATCTAAGAACCTACTGCCTGAAATACACTGATTTACTCTGACGTCACCCAAAGGTGATTTCATCTATTGCTGTCATTGATTTGTAATTTATTACTTTGGTGTTCTGTAGCAAGGAAGAACTTTTCCTTTCCCTCCGGTTTGTGTATTCACTTATTATTGCATAGATTCTTAAGTTATCATTTTAATGTAAATTCTTGAGTTACCATTGGGTTCTGTCATCATTAAAGTGGTTGTTCTAGTTGTTCCAGTGGGATTCTTCAGGCTTTGCTTTTCTTTTCTGTGCACATGCCCCTTGTACTTAAGTACTTTTTTACTTACTTAACCTGCTGGTCCATGAAGGTGGCCTGGATTTAATCTGCACAAGAAGGTTTCAGGTGTTTGTGGAAAGATTGTCAGTGTCATTTTTGGATGAATATTTTGAAGCCCCCTCATGGATTCTCAATTCCACTTCTGGAGTCAGCAATTTTTTCCAAGGAACCATGGCTGCTTGGTGTAAAGTAAGAGGGTCAGCAAAAAGAGAGTAGACATGAAGAGCGGTGAATTGGCACAGTGGTTGCAACAATGAGTTTATCTGTAGCAACACTGGTGAGCGAGGCGAATGGGACCCTGGTAGCTTATTGGACTGCTTCCTACAAGATCAGCAGTTTGAAACTACCAGCTGATGTTGAAAGACAAGTCTTTTACTCCCCTAAAGAGTTACAGTCTCAGAAATCCACAGGGTCAGTTCTACACTGTTCTCTGGGGTGACTATGAATTGGAATCAGCTGGAAGGCGGTAGGTTTGGTTTGGTGAGGAAAGCACAGGACCGTGCTGTTGTGGCTGTGAGCTGAAATCAACTTGATGGCACCCAACAACAGCACTGATAGTGTCCATTCTAGTCCCATAGATAAGTTCATTCTAGCATTCCCCGTTTTGTATTTGTGACCTGCTATTCTGACAGGAACCTAGATGCCCATATCTATTCAATATCTACTTGTTCAGTTCTGGACTACACATTGAACGGTTCCAGAATTGCCAGTGCATTCCACTGTGAGAGACAAATCTAACGAGTTCCTTATGGATATACATTTCATGTAGAATTTTACCCTAAGGGTGCATAGCCAAAATAGTATATTCAAGAACACCTACGTTCCTTAAGGTGACGTAGCATGTTCGTCTGGACTACAGTTTAATGGAAAAAATTTTAAAGTACCACAATACTTTCTCTTGGCAAAACAGAAAATAGGCATGCTTATACATTTCTGTTAGAAAAACAGATTGCCACAACAATTTTGGGAGAGAAATTTGGCCTTGCTAACAAAATACAAACTGTCATCTACCCTTTTTTTCCCCTTTTCATAGATTTGGTCTCTTTCCCAATATGTTTTGGTCTTCTGCTATAACTTAGGAATGTACCAATAGCTGCTTTTAAGTTACAAAGTGCAAAACAGTATGTTTCTTGGGGGACATCTTGGTGTTTGTATGTTTAAGGTACTGTTTTATTTCATTTTCCATTTATTTGTGTATTTCCCAAATTTGCTTCTGCTGATTTCCTGTCATATATCTTTTGACCCATCATTTCAACTTCACCCAGAAAAGAAAAATACACCTTCAAATCAATGAAGATTATTTAGGGCAGTGGCATTTCTATTTAAGAGATATTAGGAAGAATATAAATAAGGGGTATGGGTGCTCGCTTCAGCAGCACATATACTGAAATTGGAACGATAGAGAAGATTAGCATGGCTCCTGCACAAGGATGACACGCAAATTCGTGAAGCGTTCCATATTTAAAAAAATAATAATAATAATAAGGGGTATGAGAGAGCCCTGGTGGCATAGAGGTTATACATTTGGGCTACTAACCGCAAGACCAGCAGTTCAATGCCACCATCTGCTCCTCAGGAAAAAGGCTGCTTTCTACTCCCATAAAGAGTTTTTGGAAACCCACCGGGAAAGTTTTACTCTGTTCTCTAGGGCAGCTGTGAGTCAGCATCGACTCAATGACAGTGACATGAGTTGAGAAATGCTGGTATGTAGAAATGTGGTTGCATAAATGTTAGTACAACTACTTCATGATGTGTTAGGCAGCTGAAGAGACTATCTGTGAAATACTAGAATGATTTCCATGACGTACTGGTAAGTGAAAGAAGGAAATAATATTGGTAACATGTATTTATTTACTTTGGATAATGGAGAAAGAAAATTTGTGTTACCATTAATATCAAAAGGGCAATAAAAAGGAAACATGATTATAGATGAGGTTATATACAGGGAATAAGTAGAAACGGGATTGACTGTGTGGTGGTGGTGGTAGTAGAAGTAGTAGTAGAAGGGAGAGCAGGACAGTGTCACTCCAGAGTATAGCCTTTTAAATAATTTTGACATTTATAATCATGTTATGGCTTAAATACTTAAACAATTAAGAGAGCCAAGATGGGAAATGAAAGTGAAAATGGGCTACAAACAGAAAAGATAAGCTAAATGCTACTAACAGATGTAAAATTGTGCTGTTGTGGTCGACCACATAACAATTTCTCCTCAAGATTTGTCACTGCAACCATTCTTCTGTTCAGTATGGACTGTTTGTAGGGGACCGACTACTCCAGCATACCCATGACAGGGATTTCCTGGGGTGGAGGACTTTTAGTGCAAACCCCA
>NW_022109491.1:24657413-24659444 GCF_000313985.2 Echinops telfairi | reverse complement strand
ATTTTACACCGTCTACAGTCTCCCTGCACCCATGATTTGTTCTCCCTCCTTTCTCCCCCCACTTTCCCCTACCCTCATGATATCGCTACTACTCTCATTATTGGTCCTGAGAGGTTTATTAGTCCTAGATTCTGTGTCGAGAGCTCTTATCTGTACCACTGTACATGCTCTGGTCTAGCCAGATGATAATTTGGGGGTGGGGTGGGGGGCAGGGACTGGGTACAGTGTAATTTATTGATGGTACATGACAAAGTTGGGCTCTCTAAGCTTTTCCACTTTGGAGGTCTGTATGGAAACTCAAGATGATGGCATATTCTCAGTGTGTTGGGGGATTGAGTTGGGACAAAGTCTCCCCAGCAGCTGAGGGCCTCCCTCTCTCTTCTCTAGTGCTGTTGTTGGGGCTGGTGGTCCAGGGGAATACTTATTTCTTGGAGGCCATGTGGACCATAAGGTCCACCACTCTGATACTGCAGCCAAATTAATTGTACCAGGAAATGAGCTAGACAAAGTGGTTATTGAGGGCAATGCCAGCCCCAATATCAAAGGTGTCAGTGTTGAAGTCACAGGAGACAACTTGGTCCTCAGTTGTAGCCCAGGATGCCCTTTAGGGGGGACCATCTAATGCCTGTTTTACCACCTTCTTGATGCCATCATATTTGGCAGCTTTCTCCAGACAGCAGATGAGATACACGACTGACACATTGGGGGTAGGAACACAGAAGGCCATGCTAGTGAGTTTCTCCTTCAGTTCTGGGCAGCCCCACCGCCATTGTGCTAAGAGTTTCCCAGAGGGGCCATCCATGGTCATCTGGGTGGCAGTGATGGCATGGACTGTGGTCATGAGTCCCTCCACGATGCCAAAGTTGTCATGTATGATCTTGGCCAGGGGTGCTAAGCAGTTGGTACAGGAGGCATTGCTGACATTCGTAAAGGAGTTGTCATACTTCTCGTGGTTCACACCCATCACAAACACAGGGACAGAGATGATCACCCTTTTGACACCACCCTTCAAGTGAGTCCCAAGCCTTCTCTCTGGTTGTGAAAATACCAGTGGACTCTGACATACTCAACACCAGCTTCACCCCACTTGATGATGTCGGGATCTCACTCTTGGAAGATGGAGATGAACTTCCCATTGATGATAAGCTTCCTATTCTCAGCCTTGACTGTGCCATTGAACTTGCCGCAGGCGGAATCATACTGGAATATCCATGTAGTTCAGGTCAATGAAGGGAGTCATTGAGGGCAACAATTTCCCAATTTCCACTTTGCCAGAGTTGAAAGCAACCCTGGTGATCAGACACCCTTGCAGCTAAATCTGTTTACTGCAACCTTCATCGTCATGTATCTGGGATGTGATTGGGACTGCAGGGAAAATGCCCTGTCACATGAGGAGGAGCCTCATCTTTCTCCTTCAGAGCAGCTGGTGGGTTTGAACTGCTGGTTTGATGCTAGTGCTAGCCTAACAAAGCTCGCTGCTCTACCGAGATCCTTTAAACCAGAACTCACTGCTTTCGAGTCAATTCTAACTCAGAATGACCCTATAGGACAAGTTAGAACCACCCCTGTGGGTTTCTAAGACTAACTCTTGCTGGAGTAAAAAGGCCAGTCTTTTTCTCCGTAAGCTAAGAAAGCCCTGGGCAAAGCAGAGCAAGCTGATCACCCTGTTTGATGTGCATCGAGATTTCATGTGACTTCCAATCCACTTCACTATGGGAGTTCTTCTCAACATTTCCCCAGAATTTTAAATTAGTTCACTTTTAACTGACAAAATCAGACCCAAATCTTGGGGTTCACCCAAATTTTAAAAGTTTGGTTCTGTTCTGATTTTGCTTCCTGGGTCATGATAGAGGCAGTTCAAAGCCTTGCTTTCTCTTGTGTTATAGCTTCTCTTTTCCTAGACTCCATTCTTGTCCGGTTTTATCTGTTTGTTGAAAACATGTACAACCCCCTCAAAGCAAGAATACTTTCTTCTATTAAATTGGCATTCTATGATGCTCACCTTCCCGACACAACCACTGAAGACAAAGC
>NW_022109491.1:24632967-24655376 GCF_000313985.2 Echinops telfairi | reverse complement strand
CTGGAAGATAACTAACTTGTTTTAAAAATTTACATCACTTTTCATTTCCAGCAGCTTTCACATATTCTCTAATGTTCTGTTTGGGGATCCCTCAGTATCTGTAATTGAATGTGTTTGTTCTTGGGCTTGTCACTTTTCCTGGGAGGAGAAACCTTTCCATCATTTGACAGTTGGAGGAGAAAATCTCTTGGAGAAAGATATTGATTAGGACAAGGAGGGGCACCTGATGGGTCTTCTAGGGGTTATACTTCTGCTCAGTGTTGTTTTTCAGTGCATACCTTGCCTCTGTGGTGCTTCCTGGTGCTTCCCTATCCTGGTCCCCTGAGGGTTCCACATACTCACTGGCTGCCTTTTTGTGGGGTTTCCTTTGGTAGCTTGCTGAGTCAGTGACTTCTGTCTTCCTGCTCTCCATCTTCCGGAGTTCTGTTCTCATCTCTCATCTGTGGACTTTGCCCCGCCCCCTTCTCTTTGAGCTTGTAGACCTGTACTTATTCCCTTATAATCATTTTCATGAACAGAGAAGCTTGTGTTCGTTTTGTCACATTTAAATGGAAGTTAATGCCTTTGGGCAGAGAAAGTGGGAAGTGCGTCTTACTTCCACCCCAGATGCCACATTGCCCACTCCTATTGGCTACTTAGCCTTTGTTCCTACCCAGTAGCGGCCACTGTCGTTAATTGTGTGTCCTTCCTAGTCATAAGTGTCCATGGAAAAGATATGGTCTGTTCAGTGATGCAGTCCATTAGTCCCTTTTAATTACTGTTTAATCGAGCATCATATATCTGGTTTTATTTATCCAGTTCCTTCCTTGGAACATTTAGGTGGTTTCCAGTTTTTCCACTGTTGAAACATTGTTTTATGTGTCGCCATGTGCAGATGAGCGAGGCTGCCTCTAGGCCATCATTTTGCCACCTTTGCGTGACATGGCATACTTGGGGTGGGGGTGGAGGTTCTGCATACAGCTTGATGAGACAGGGAGTGGTTCAGTGCTTGACTGCTAACCAGAAGGATGACAGTTCGAAGCCACCAACTCTTCCACAGGAGAAGAAAGTGGCAGCCTGCTTTGGTAAAGATTTACAGCCTTTGTAAAGATTTATGATTTTTCTCAGCCCTGCAGGGTCACCGGGAATGGGAAGTGACTCATCAGCAGTGGATTTGATTTGGGTTTATATAGAGCAGTGGTTCTCAACCTTCCTAATGCCGCGACCCTTTCATACAGTTCCTCATGTTGTGGTGACCCCCAACAATAAAATTATTTTCGTTGCTACTTCATCACTGTCATTTTGCTACTGTTACGAATTGTCATGTAAGTATCTGATATGCAGGCTTGTTACAAATTGAACTTAATTAAACATAATTAAAGCATAGTGGTTAATCACAAAACAATACGTAATTATATATTGTGAAGTATTTGTGTTTTCCGATGGTGTTAGGCGACCCCTGTGAAAGGGTCATTCAACCCCCCCCAAAGGGGTTGCGACCCACAGGTTGAGAAACACTGATAATAGAATGTGGTGAAAAGATAGCGTTAAGCTTTCTTATATTTTCTGTGTCAAAGAGACTAGAACTTATATAAGACTTCCAAATCCTTATTTTTTTGTTATTGAAAAATAAGCTTTTTTACCATATTTATGCTTCAACATATGCGTGCGCTCTTTCATTTGAAATTTTTACTGATGATGTGTGCTCTACATTTCTGACATGGGTGCATGAGTCCTTAATAATTCTGAAATCCAAAATAGTGTGAAAATTGTTAGTTTGCTTGTGCTTTTTATAACTCATTTGTCAGTAAACCCTGAGGGCAGAGGACCCACTAAGCAAGAAAAGTATAGGTTTATTTGTGTTTATTGCCTAATATGTAATGAACAATTTCACATGTTCCCACTACATCACAGATTCTGCTGCTAGGTCTGGCTGGCATATGTCTTTTCTTCCACGCCCCACATTACCTTCCTACAGAATCAAAACCTCTTTTCAGTTTTACAGTCCTTGACAGGGTCAGAGAGCACCCAGATAACAAAAGTAAGCATGAGCTTCCTTGTGCTTGCGTATTAATCTGTCGTCAACAGTTTCACATGCTGGGCAGTTCTGGGTAGTCTGCCCCTGGTACTCCGTTTTTCTCTAAACTCATCTGGCAAAACTGATACAAGGGTATGTTTAGTTGAGTTATTTCACTGCTATAAGCATATACTTTTTATTTTTTTTATTTTTGATGTTTGATTATGGGGATGCTGGTGTTGTTGATAGACCATCTATGTACCATTCTAAACCTGAAATTTGTCATTTCTAAAACACATCTAAGCCCGAGGAGTGTTCAGATGAGGGATTGTAGGCCTGTGGTCACTATCGACTAGAAACTATAAGTCTGTGATGGATAGAGACTCCTTTGTCATCACTCATGAGGACTCAGGTAAAGTCTTCTCTGTAATATATACTGGGGTTGGGGGAGGAGGAGTGTTGCACATTTTCTAAAGAACCTCTGCTGCTTTCCTTGACAGCTGCAAGATTGCAGTTGCTTGTAATAAGGCACATGGTTTCAAAATCAATAGAGTTTACATCAAGTACTTTTTAAAATGACAGTATTGTATAAACTTCATAAATATACAGGGAGAGGTTGCTGTCTTAGTGTAAAACTTAGTTACAAAGCAAGTTTAAAACATCATTGCAACTCTTTTGATCTCGGTTTTCAAAAATGATTTTTGGCTTGGGATCTTTTAACTTTTTCACACACTAATGTATTTTATGCATGTTTTATAAGTTTTAATTGCATTCATTCATGATTTTAAAGGTGTCGGTTAGATTTAGCAAGCTTTTGTTTTTTAACCCAGTTTTACTGAGCTGTCATCCACATACCACATAGTTCCCATTTAAAGTGTGGAGCTCTAGTGGTGCTTTCGGGTAAGTGCTGGGCTGTTAACCTCAAGGTCAGGGAGTTTCAAAACCACCAGCAACTACTCCTTGGGAGAAAGATGAGGCTTTCTGCTCGCAGTCTCAGAAACCATATATAGGGTCACTCTTGAGTCAGAAGCAACTTGATGGGGGTGAGTTGTTGAGGGATTGTTGTGTCACGTACTTCACAAGGTTGGAACACCATTGCTAAAGTCTAATTTTTGAATACTTTGTTCCCTCTAAAAGAAACTCAGTGTCCTTTCACAGTCAACCCTAGTCTGTCTCTATGGATTTCACTACATATGTTTATGACCATGTGATTAATGTATATTATGATTTGTTGGAGTACCTGTTTTCAGCCCCTTTGAGTATACACCTAGAAGTAGAATTACTGGGTCATCATAACTATGATAAGCTTCTTGAGGCTTTGTTGTCCAAAATATTGGAAAACTTGTCTATGTTACATTACCACTAGCAATGTATGAAGGTTCCATTTTCTCTGCATTTCCTGGTACACTCATTGTTTCCCTTTTTAATTGTAGCCAATTAGTCAATGTGAAGTGGTATCCTTGTGGATTTGATTTGCATTTCCCTAATGATGAATATTAATATACCAGGACACTTATGAGTCATAATCGTTGTGATGGTAATGTTTTTTTTTTAAATGACTAATAATGTTGAGCATCTTTCCATGGTATATCTTCTTTAGGAGATATGTCTATTCAAATCCTTTGTGTCCCCCTTCCCACCCTCCCTCCTTCATAAGTAATATAATTCACATAACATCCAGTTCACCCATTTTAAAGTTTTAAACACCCAGTTCACCGATTTTAAAGTTCAATAATATTTAATATCAACACAAGATTTTACAACTTTACTACTAATTCCAGAACATTTTTCTTACCTCTTAAAGAAACCCTATTTTCATATGCAATCTGTTATCTCCTACTTCCCCCTTAGTCCCTTGGCAACCATATCTACTGATTTTGTTACTAGAACTTTTAAAAAAAAAGCAGATGCTCCATCTTGTTCTTCAAGAGTATCTAAGCCTATGTGTTAGTCCGGCAGGTATGGTTCAGCTTTTGTGAATGAGTATTTTTGAAAGTACTAATCTTCATTGTTCATGTAAATAGTGTCCAGTCATTTAACCATCTAATCTGTACAAACCAACAATCCATATATTGTAGTTTGGAAAGCTGGCTTATACATACAATTTTCTTTGCTCAACAGTGTTTTAAATTCCAAACCACTGGTTAAACAAATGATAATAACAGAGTTAGCATATGCCCCATGGGGATGGTTTATAATGTTCTTTCTTATAAAATGATAATGATGTCTCTAAAGTGGAGACATACATACACCACATGAATGGATTTGGGGCTCACAGTTGTAGACCTAATCCAAGAACAATTATTTCTTATGACCTGGCCCAATGTCAACTAAGTTCACTTGGAAGAAGCACAATAGCCTATGTGATCCAAGGATTGTAAACAATAAAACCCAAAACTGGAGGAGGGAACAGTTTTAGAGCTTACATTCTGAATACCCAGTTTGCAGAAGGCTACGGATGACAGTAGGAGACCAAAATCTATTTGCTAGGTCCCCACATGAATTAAGCCTCTGGCCAGTCCCCTCTGACCATAATCCAGATATGTGAATAATAGTCAAGAAACATTATAAAGTTGCTATTATGGCAGGTGTAGGTAGGTTAAAGTGTTTTACCGTACCACTTGAGCTCCCCTTTGACCTGCTTTAAAGTTGTTTCAACTTGTTAACATTTTCTAGGTTTGTTTTCCATTTAGGTTTTTCTCTTGTTTTTTATTTATTTTTATATGATTTTTCTATATTTGAAATATAGAATAGGTAAAACTATAGAGACACTGGCTTAATAATTGCCTGGGAGTATGGTAGGGAGGTTGGGGAGCAAAGAGGAGCTAAAATATGAGAAAGAAGAAAATTATCTGAAATTGATTGTGGTGATGATTGGACCTATTAAGTTGTGTGATATGCAACTTACATGCCAATGCAACTATAAAAACAAAAATTTAAGCTATTTTTTTTAAATTTTTTTTTTAAATTTAAGCTATTTTTGTGGCCCTTTTTGCTTTTTCATTTCTTAAAATTTTTTAAATTTATTTATTTATTTTTGCTTTTTCATAATGAGTCAAAATTTTTCAAGAAATCCTGTTGGAGTTTGTTTGCTTTTTTTTTTAATTGTGTGGACTCTACATGTCTGTTTGGAAAGAACTGACATCTTTAAATGTTGAATCTTCTTAAGAACATTATAGTTAATGTTCTGAGGAGCACTGGTGACGTAGTGAGTTGTGCATTGAATTACTAACCACTGGGTCAGTGGCTTGATAGTAGGTTTGAGCAATTTCAGACTGAAGAAATTGGTAGAATTCTTTAATTTTTTCATCACTTGACCTTAGTGGTTGGTGTGTAAATTTGAATAATTATTATATTACCAAGACTTCTTTATATGTTATAGATATTATCATAGAAAAATCTAGAAATGTTCTTGGTGATAAAATAAGTAAATTTGTCATTCCTGCCACAGTAAGCTGTAGGGTGCCTGATTCACAGTGGCCTGTACCAGTCCATTTCCATGTACTAATGCCTCGGATATTGATGCTTATGTGTTCCATTTCATTTTTGATGACCTGCAGCCTCCTTAGATTCGTACTTCGTACTTCTCAAGTTCTGATTCTTAATAGATTGTTGTAGCTATTTCTTTTTTTTTCCCCCTACCCCTTCTGTTGTAGCTATTTCTTCTCATTTTGAGTTACGCTCTTATCAGCAGGTTCCAAAACGAAGGTTCCAAAAGATTTGCTCTGTCCACATCATTGTGGTTGACTCAGCTTTCAGAAGGCAACTCGTCCTCACTTGTACTTTGATTGCCTTCTGTCTTGAGCGGCTCAGATCCAGCATTGTATCTGACAGGGCTCCATGTGATCCGTGAGAAGTTCAGTGGCTAACCCTTCAGAAGTAGACCCTTCTTCCTAGTCTGCTCTTAGTCTAGACATTATTCTGAAATCAGTTCACCTTGGATGATCCTGCTGATATTTGAAATACCGAAGACATAGCTAGCTCCCAGCATCACAGTGACATGTGAGCCCCCAGTAGGACAGAGACAAGTGGTTATCACTCAGTGGTCTCCAAATCCAGACATGTCATGAAGTGTTTCATAATTTCATCATCATTCTTTTAACAGTGCATAGTGTTCCACTTTGTGTGTGTGTGTGTGTGTGTGTGTGTGTATACACATTGTTTATCTGGTTTTCCACTGATGGGCATGTTGGCTGTTTTCATCTTGTTGTTGTATATAGTGCCTATTAAACATGGGTATGTGTATGTCTACTTATGAACGGATTGTCATTTGATCTTATTTTTTACAAGTCTATTTGTGAATATCAATGTCCAAAAATTTTACGAATTATTATGTTGCTCGTTGTTGTTAGGTGTTGTCACATCTATTCCAACTCCTGGTGACCTTATAATAACAGAACGAAACGCCACCTGGTTCTGCGCCATTCTCACAATTGTTCTTATGTTTGACCCCATTGTTGCAGCCGTTATGTCACTCCATCTTTTAGGGGGACTTGCCATTTTTCACTGCACCTCTACTTTACCAAGCATCATGTCCTTTCCCAGGGACTGGTGTCTCTGGATAAAAGGTCCAAAGTATGTGAGATGAAGTCTCACCATACTTGCTTCCACAGAACATTCTGGCCTTACTTCTTCCAGGACACATTTTTCTGTTCTTTGGGCAGCGCGTGGTACTTTCAGTATTCTTTGCCAGCACTGTAATTCAAACGCATAGATTTGTTTTTCGGTTTTTCTTATTCACTGTCCAACTTTCACATGCATATGAGGCGATTGAAAAATCACCATAGCTCCTAGGTGAGGTGTCCTCAAAGTAACATCTTTGCTTTTCAACACTTTAAAAAGGGTCTTGTGCAGATTTATCCACGGCAGTGTGTCTTTTGATGTCTTGACTGCTGCTTCCATGAACACTGATTATTGCTTAAGAGGACATTGCTCTGTGTCTTGTGTTCTAGCCATTTGCCAAGTGGGTGGTGCTATACAAATTTCTGAATATTCCATAGACCATTTGTGTGTGCCATATGAAGGGAGCAGTATTTGTTGTGTAATCTTTTATAGGAGGACCAAACAACAGCTCACACATGAAAATGTTTTGTATCTTTTTTTTTTCCCATACACACCGGGGCACTTTATTGAGCTTGCTGATAGGTGGAGATACATGCGCAAACGGCTTTGGACAGGAGTAAGGGCAGGCAGGCCAGAGGTCAGATTGTCCAGCAGGGCAGGGCTGGAGGGTTCAGGACACAGCATGGTGCAGTGGCTAGTGGCCTTGCTGGCCCATCCTCTGTGACAGGGCTTGGAAGCTCATCACTGCCCATGGCGAGAAGAAGAATGAAAATGAGGATTCTCATGAGGCCGGGGACCGTAGAAAAGATGTTCAGGTACTCGGTGGTGGCTCTGGGCCCTGGTCATGTCTCCCACCATCTTCCAGTCCCTAGACTTCACGGAAGAGGCGTAGGCCATGAAGCCCAGGCAGCAGCAGTTGAGGAAGAGCATGTTGAAGAGGGACCAGATGACAAGGTCAGGCACGTGGGGCTCACTCTGGATGTCGATCACGGTGGACTGCGTGGGGGTGGCGGGCTCACTGTGGATGTTGATATCACGGTAGACTGCATGGGGGTGGCATGGTATGGGGTCCACAGCCCACCTATCTTGAGCTCCTCTTGAGCCATTTCCTGGGTGTAAGGACACAGAGACTTTTTTTTGGGGGGGGGGTGGGCGTGATTCTCTCTCTGGAACTCTACTGGCTCTCTTCGAGGGGACTGATCTTCGCGCGTCAGGATCTCAGAGCTGTCAGGTTGCGTTCCTGCCCACAGGACTCCCGGGATCTGTGCACATCTTACGGATATGGTTGAGTTCCCATTTCATAGTCAATGTTTTGTATCTTAAGACAAGTGTATAAATAGAAAGTTATGCTGTCTCAAGATGAAAAAAAAGCAAGTCCACAAAAAGTCATTTATGAGGATGTTCACAGTAGTTTTATTCATAATGATTAAAACCTGGAAATAACCCAGAAGTTTTCAAAAGAGTAAATAAGTAAATGCTTATATATAAATTCTGCTTTTGTAATAGCAATAAACTGCTGATACTTATAACAGCATGGATAAATTTCATAAACATTAAACTCAGTGAAAGAAGCCAACCACAAATGAGAATACCTTCTGTATGACTCTTTATGTGAAGATCAGAAACAAGCAGAACTCATTTAGGTGCTAGAAATCAGAGCAGTGATTTCTTCAGTGGGAGAAGGGTAAAGATTGACTAAGAAGGGGCACGGGAACTTTTTGAGATTGTGGAAATGTTCTATATGCTGTTAAGATATGCATCGGCTGGTGAGATCTTTGCATTTCACTCTTTGTAAATTATACTTCTAATTAAAAAGAAGGCAGAATTTAAGAATATCCATTTTTCAAACGGTAAAAATCCTTCCTATTTGTGTTCCCTAGTCCCAAGAGAGCTAAGCATAGTTTTGTACATGCCCACTGCAGTAACTCACAGTGCCCCTGTGTAGGGTGTTTGAGGCTATAAATCTTTATGGGCACAGATGGTGTCATCTTTCTCCCATGAAGCAGCTGATGGTATAGAACCTGAGATCTTGTGATTAGTAGCCAAATGCTTACTGGATAGTGCCACCGAAGCTCTCCTACTTAATAATTATTGACAGCACACCTATCACATTTGAGCAATGTGACACTAACATTCAGTATGCCATTGTGTTCAAATAGCTCAAATTGTATTTTGTAGCATTTAAAAAATAATTCTGGATTCATGAAAGATCAGTCATTACTTGAATTTTTTAAATGTAAGCTTCTTGCTGGGGATGGTGCAGGACCAGTCAGTGCTTTGTTCTGTTTTACATAGGCTTGCTTTAAGTTGGAAATGACTTGATGGCACTAAAAAAAAACACAATTACAGAAAAATCAGCAAGTGAGGAGAAAGAAAAGCTCTCCAACTCACCACCTAAAAGTGGTGATGGCTAATTTTAGATTACTCCCCAGGTCAATGCATAGAACATGGCCATCAGCCAGGAGTACCTATTGTACCACTTCCCAATCACAGCCTCCTTTCTCCCTCGAAAGGTTAACTGCTATCCTAGCTTTATGGAAGTCATTTTCTTGCTTTAACATTTTTCTACCTGTATTTGCATCCTTAACAATACAATTTAAATTTGCCTGTTTTTGGACTTCTTTTTACTAATGAAATTATTATAGTGTATTTTTGTGTGTGTCTGGCTTCAGCCAACATTTTATTTTTAAGATAATGGCATATTGTAAGTAGTTTTATTCATTGATTCATTTGTGTTATAACTGGGTAGTAGTCCATTCATGAATACCTTGACCATTTATTGATTCTACTGTTGATGGAGAAAAGAAGTTGTCAAAGATTTTATTTTACTTGGATCCATAGTCATTGTCCATGGAAGCAGCAGTCAAGAAATACAATGATGCTGTATTGCACTGGGAAAATCTGCAGAAGACCTCTTGGGAGTGTTAAAGAACAGAGACGTCTGGATGTCCATTTGAAGACTGAGGGAAATCTGACCCAAGTCATGGTGTTTTCAGTCCCTTCATATGCATTAAGGAAGACTTGAGAAGAATTGATGCCTATAAATTACGGTGTTGATGAAGAATATTGAAAGTATCTTGTACTGCAAGAACCACAAATAAATCTGCACTTCATATATTTTGGACACATTATAAAGAGATACAAGTCCCTGGAGGACAGGGAAGGGACATAGGATACGTGAAGAAAGGGAAGACCCGTAATAACCAGATGGACCGACACAGTGGCTGCAACAGAGGACTCAACCCTAACTTTGAGGAACACCCTGGAGCAGGCAGTTTTGTTCTGTAGTGTACAGGGTTGCTATGGGTCAGAGCCAACTTGATGGCACCGACGCCACACTGTTGTTGATGGCCACCAGTTGGGTTATTTCTTGTTGAGTCTTATAATAATAATATTGCCGTGACCAATCTTCACATGCTTTACAATGTCAGTACACTCCTATAAGTATTTTTCTAGGGACTCCAAACCTAGAAATGATATTGCTGGGTCATAGGATGTTTGTTTATATCTTAACTGTACCAAACTATGTTCTCAGTTGGTGCCAAACATATTTGTACATTTGCTAATGGTTGAATCGGGTTGCTGTGTACCTGTTTGGCTTCCTAGTTTAACACTCAGCATTGTCAAGCTTTAATTTTAGCTATTGTGGTATCTCATCGTGATTTTAATTTGCATATTTTTTGTTAAAGAAGTTTGTTAAGGTTTTTTTTTCTTTATATGGCTTTTTATGCTTCATATTTGGGCTGAAAGGTATATAGTTTGTTTTTTAATAACCGTTTACTTTCACACTGGTAGTGTGTCAGCCTTTGATACTACTTTCACTCCTACTGACAGTGGGTGCATGGTTTCCCCACAGTCTTGGCAGGATGGGAGTTTAGGGGTCATTTTTGCCAATGTAATAGATTTCTTTCGTTTGTTTAGTGAGTATTTTATTTTAGTTTGACTCAGATTCAGAGATTAGATTTGTTTCATCATTCCAAAAAGCTGTCAGTAAATAAGCATGATTGCAAGATTAGTGTTAAAAATATTCTTTAGCTTTCAATCCTAAGGAGCATTTAAGGCCAAGTTGGGGGTGGTGGGGCCTGAAACTTTAAAATTGTATTCTTTAAAAAAATGTAAGTCAGTATTGCTTTGGCTTAATTTAATGAAAACAGTGTAGTAGATCAAGGGAACCTTGACATTGATGAGTAAAAGTTTTGTAGGTTCCCCTTAGAAATTTACGGTATGTTTTTAAAGGATAGAACCATGATTTTTACCTACTTTACTTCATATACTCTTAATCTAAAAGAAGCCCCTCTCCAACACAATCCTCTTTGCTTATCTTTGCTCTACCTCCCAGTTGGCAGCATGCATTCACATCCCTTCGGTATTGGGGAGTGTGAGGCCCCTCCTTGACAATTGTGGTGGTGGTGCCTTCAGCTGGTTCCTACTCACAGCGACCCTTTGTGCAACAGAGTGAAGCACTGCCCTGTCCTGTGCCATCCTCACAATTGTTCTCATGTTTGAACCTCTTGTTGCAGCCACTGTATCAATCCATCTTGTCCAGATCCTTCCTTGGAAATTAGTCCTGAATTCTGAGACTCTGCAGTAGGTCCATTGGCAGGCTCTTTTTGTTAAGTGAGGGAGGCAGGGCAGAGGCTTTCCTGTCTACTCTGCCCTCACTACCAGGACTGGAGCATTTCCTGTTGGACTTTAGTCTGGCTTGTTGTCTGTCCACCTCACTCACTGGCTCCTCACACCCTTAAAACTACAGTTTCTACCAGTGTGGAATGGAATGTTCTTTCACATTTGCACTGTCTACAAACCCCTCCTGCCACGTTATCTGCTTAGTAGCTAATTTCTTTTAAAACTTCATTCAAGCAGCACACCCCCTTGGAAGTCTTGCCCCCTGACACTTTCTGCGTACCATTCCTCCTTCTCCCCAACTGTCTCCTGCACGCCTTCTTCCGAGCTGCTGCCCTTCTCTGTATGCACCTTTGTATTGCAATCCTTTAGATTTTCTACCCTCCTTGATTAATCTTCATGGTAGGTGGGCCCTCCCCCCGCCCCAGATTGTCAGGGTCACTGTAGGATGCAGGCTTCCTGTGTGGTGATTGCAGTGTCTTTCCTCCTCGGTTTCTCATCTGAATTTTAAAGTGAAAGTTTTTGAGTGGGTGGGAATAATTAATATCTGAATATCTACTCTGCTAGAAATGTGAAGGAAGATCAAATAATTCAGTTACAAAGCATCACTGGGATTGAAAGTCGGGGGCGGGGGACTCACGTGGTGTGGCTGATAGGAAAAACCAACCAAGCTGCTGCTGTTGAGTCCGTTTCTAGCTCATAGTGTGTCCCTACAGGTCAGAGTAGTGCTGCTGCCACATCTTCCTCCCACACAGCAGCTGGTGGGTCTGAACTGCCAGCCTTTTGGTTAGCAGCCAGGCACTTAGCCACTATACTGCCCACACCCCTGGTAGCTTATAGGAGGCACCCCATACATATTTAGTGAATGATTTGGATATAAAATTATATCTTGATGTATGTTTGAAAACAACTTACTAAACAAAAGCATCCATTTGAAAGGATGTCATTATCTAGACTATTTCTCTAAGTCTCCCTCTTCAGAAAGCACACGGAGTTAGGAGTGGTTGATAGGCTTGCAAAGGAGCCTGGGTGGGCAGTGGTTAAGTTCTTGACCACCTGAAGGTTAGCAATCGGAACTCACCAACTATTCCATGGGAGCAAAGACCTGCAGTTCTGTTCTTTAAGGTCACTCTGGGCCGGAATGGACCTGGTGGAACATGACAGCATGCACTTAAAGGATCCATAGGGTTTTGCTGACCTGAGTTGTGCTTTGCTGCACAGAAAGATGCCCTGCAGTGGTCTCGAAACCCAGCTGGGATGGAGGGAGAGGAGCCTGAGGACACAGCCGACGTGGAGAGCTGTGGGTCTAATGAAGCTAGCACTGTGAGTGGGGAAAATGATGGTAAGTACCCTGACAAGACCGCTGAAGCACCACGACAGTTCCTAGGAACTAAGCTGTATTTTCCTCTCTTCCAGTGTCTCTTGATGAAACATCTTCAAATGCATCCTGTTCTACAGAGTCTCAGAGTCGGCCTCTTTCCAGTCCCAGGGACAGCTGTAGAGCTTCCTCGCAGGTGGGGAGGCACACGGGGACTGGGTGGAGTGGAGACGGGAGACAGGCTGCTGCTTCTGTGAATCCATGGCAGTTACTACTGTTGGAGAGGGAAAAGATGTGCTCTTTCTCCACTCGAGGCTGGGTGACTTTGTTCACTCTTGAAACAAAGACGGCATCTGAGGGAGACTTATAACAAGGCAGAGCAGTGAGAACATGAGCTTGGAAGTCAGATAGACCGCATCTTTCATTCTGGACCTGACACTTAACCGCTTTGGGACCTTGGGCAAATTACTTACCTGTAAGGTAGATGTAAGAGAATACATTCTCCTCAGTGCAGGGTGAAGATGGGACGATGAGATGTTGCATGTAAAGAGTTTGGCATGGTGGCCAGCGTGTGGCTCAGTAACAGGCACTGCAGCTGTGGTTGAATGCAAACTCTTATTTTCACCAGGGATTGGGAGAGTGATATCAAGAGGGAGTCCGGTTGTGGTTGTGCCCCTGCAGATACTCACAACCAAAGATCCGTGGCTATCAAGTTGATTCCTACTTATAGCCACCCTATAGGACAGGGTTGGGACTATTCCTTGGGATTTCCAAGACTGTAAATCTGTCTGGGAGAAGCCAGCCTCATCTTTTCTCCTGCAATGTAGCTAGTAGGTTTTAACCACAGACCAGTGTGTACGGCTCTTATTAATTTCCTCTTGGATTATAGGCAAGCAAGCAAAAGAAAAAGACTGGGGTGATGCTCCCTCGAGTTGTCCTGACACCTCTGAAGGTAAACGGGGCCCACGTGGAATCCGCAACAGGTACGTGTGCATCATGACCGTGGTGTCTCTGCCTCAGGCCTTGGGCCTGTTCCCTCTCTGCCATTTTGACCTCAACTGGTTATAGCCCCAGTCCAGTGCCACGCCCTGGAAGGTAACATGCTGTGGTGACGAGGTCTAACTTAGTACTAGCACCAGGCTCTGCCCTGTGCCTGCCTCTTTCCCGCACAGGATAGTCATAAGGATCCATCCAATGAAGTCGGGTACACGTGCTTTGTAGACAGTGCCGTGCTGTACCAGATGTAAAGTGGTGGCTTGGCATTCTTAGGGAGGTATTTGAAAGCCAGACCATGAAGTGATGACTTCTGACAGCCCCAGGCTTGGTTGTAGAAGCCCCTGGGGTTGCTGGCAGCATCTCCTGGAGAACTGGGAGAAGTGAGCTTGTCTGAGACCCCTGGGTGCGGCCTGTGAGACTTTTGACTGGTGGAATTCTGTGCCTTCAGGGTTCTTGGGCCGCCCCGCTGATGGTGAGAGTGGTAGCCCGTCAAGCAGCAGCAGTGGCTCTCTGGCCCTGGGCAGCACTGCTATTCGTGGCCAGGCCGAGGTCACACGGGACCCTGCCCCGCTCCTGAGAGCTTTCCGGAAGCCAGCCACAGGTGAGTGGCTTGACACTCGTTTCTCTGCCTGTACAGGGGACCAGCCGGCCTAGCCAGGAACTGTTGCCTTCTCCAATTCCTTCACTAGTTTACTAATTGGGTGGCTCTCTTTGTTTGACCTTGTACTTTGCTTATTGGACATTTGCTAAGCTTTGGACAGAGATGGCACCACAGTGGTCCTTGTATGTTCCGTCACGATCTAGCCTGGTGCTTGGCATGCTGCGTTGTTGGGGGTGTGTGCTCAGGGAAATTGGTTTGTCAGCTTCTCAGTGAAGATTCCAACATGTGTTTGTTTTCCTTTGGTAGGATCCTGCCACATTTGTTTGCAACATCTGCAGTTTCTATCCGATTTCCTCTCCCTAGCCTAGTCAGTATGCTGAGTAGAAGCATAGGTTGAATTTTGGGGGTGCAAACAAATTTAACAGCGCTACAGGGTGTGTGTACCCCCTGATCACCCCCTGCTCCTAGTAAGACATTTGCATTCAGCCAAGTAACTATGCTGTTTGTGCTTCTAGGGTTGATTTCTTACAGGCCACATACTTTTTGTTTTTGATTTTTGTCCATGGGCCACATTAAACCATTAAAACTAGCCGTGGCTTCTGAAAATGAGGATAGTCCATTGTCCAAGTGGGAACTGGGTGTGTGGCCTTGCTGCTGCCTCAGCTCACTGAGCAAGGCTTTGACAGGCCTCTCTCTGTTCGTAGTTCTCTATTAAGAGTAGCGTTTGCCCAGACTTGTGTGAGAGGTATTGGCATTTCGGTTGGCTCTGAGCAGCCCTCATCATACTTCAGCCTGGAGAACAGACAGCTTGGCCCTTTCACAGAAGGCTTCGACAGATTTTTCTCCAGCACACTAACTGCATTTGCTGTTAGACAATTCTATCATTCCTCCCACTGGGCTTAGTGGATGGAGCCTGTTCTCCAGTTTTGAAGAGAAGCTGAGAACCTGCCCTTTGCCTGGTTTGTCCAAGGAAAGAATGTCCCTTTCAGTTGATGACACAGCATGGCCCCCCGTTTTTCTAAGAGGACAAGCCCAGCTGTGTCTTGGTCACCTGAAGGAGTGGTTGCCCAATTCCAATTGGGGTGGACTGGGAGATGAGCCGGCCACATGGTGATGCCCCGGCGTTTTCCTTGCAATTGGCATTTGCTATTTGCTATTCACTGTTCACCTTTGCGATGAAAACGCATACCTTCCTTCTCATGCTTCAAAAATCACAGGCCAAATGAAACGCAACAGAGGGGAGGAGATTGATTTTGAGACGCCTGGGTCCATTCTGGTCAACACCAACCTCCGTGCCCTGATCAACTCTCGGACCTTCCACGCTCTGCCATGCCCCTTCCAGCAGCAGCTGCTCCTCCTCCTCCCTGAAGTGGATAGACAGGTGTGCCTGGGCGACTCTTCTCGGGCTCCCAGTGGGTGGAGTTCTTTTCCTAAGTTCCTTTCATTTATTTTTGTCTTGAACCTTCTAGGTGGGAACAGATGGTCTGTTGCGTCTCAGCAGCAGTGCACTGAATAACGAGTTTTTCACCCATGCAGCTCAGAGCTGGCGGGAGCGCCTGGCTGACGGTAAGTAGCCTTCATCCTCTTTGCCACCTTGAAGGTGCCCTCCTGCTATTTAAAGGCCAAGCTCCATTTTTTTTGTCAGCCTCCTCTTGATCTCTCAAGGGGTGTTTAGTATAAGCAGGCTCTGAATCTAAACCCACCCACAAGGTCAACGCTTTGAAACTACCGGCTGATCTCGAGGAGAAACCAGGCTTTCTACTCTCATATAGAGTTAACAGCCTCGGAAACTCACAGAAGCAGTTCTACCCTGTGCTATAGGATCACTCTGAGTCAGCTTCTTCAGCAGTGAGTTTGGAGTTGCTTGAGAGTCACCCCCCGCAAAAGGATGAATGAATGAATGTGCCACTCGTAAAAAAAGGCTCGGAGTGTGTGGGAGGACCGGCCCTTTCTCTGGGGACTTCGGCCAAGTGTTTGCATATATACCCGCCTCTTGTCTCCTCTTCACTCCCTCTTCTTCCCCACTCATCCTGGCTGTAGGGAAGGTGGCATAGGTGGGTGGTTGATCTGACAAAAAGGCACGAAGAGAAGTCAGCAAAGGGGGTACATGGGCAGGGGTGGGGGGAAGCCAGCGAGCTGCGGTAAGATGCGTACAGTGTTAACTCCCAGGGAAGTTAATGAGGCTTTTCACTGGAGTCTCATCAGATAGGTAACCTGCCTGGTGTGTACCCAAATTCCAAGCTCTCTCAGGGAAAGCAGCTGTTGAGCATGAGCCATATTGTTTGCATAAACGTGGCACCTGAGTTTTAGGTGGAGGGAGCCTTCACCAAAGCCACAGTCCCAGATGCCAGCCAAGGACCAACCTGGGAAGCAGACCTTTTCTCTGAGAAGCTGTTGGCCCCACTGGGTAACTTGGTTAGGGAGGCAGAGTGGTTTATCACCTTTTTCTTTTTAGAAGTCCATTGCTTGCTACTGGATGGCCGGTGGCCACTTCTGGGGGAGCATCACTCTCCCATATGTTGGACAAGTTAGCTCTGTCTGTCCTAGGGATGAACTTGCTATGAGAGGTCCTCTGCAGGAGATGGCATATTCAAGTCCTTGCAAGTCACGTGTATTTTGAAAACGCATGATGTGGTAGACCAGACTTGCTTGTTCACAAGATGGTGTTAGTGTGTTTGAAACCACCAGGAGAAGATGAGGCTTTTTGGTTCAATAAAGAGCCTCAGAAAACCCACAGGGCCAGTTTGACCCTGCCCTATAGGGTCGCTATGAGTCGGCATCAACAGCAGTGCGTTAAAGGCAGATGTTACTAACCTGAATGCACTCACTAGACTAGGCTTCTCTCACTCCAGGTGAATTCACTCATGAGATGCAAGTCAGGATACGACAGGAGATGGAGAAGGAAAAGAAGGTGGAGCAGTGGAAGGAAAAGTTCTTTGAGGACTACTATGGCCAGAAGTAAGGCTGGGCTCTTGGGGGCGCTGAGGCAGGTACATACTTGGTGTTTGGCCAGCAGTGTGGAGATTGCAGTCCCTCTGCCCATTTTGGCTGATGCCCTTCAGAGTGCGGCTTGGGGGCATTTTTCCCTGGTCTTAGCACCGCAACGACTTCTTTTGTACCTATTCCGCTCGGAGAAGCCTGGAAATAAAGGAGGTGTTCCTTCTCTGGCCTGTAACTGATGGTATCATGTGGTTTGGTTTCAGGTTGGGTCTGACCAGAGAAGAGTCCCTGCAGCAGAACACGGGCCAGGAGGAGGCTGAACTCAAGAGTGACTTACGTGTCTCAGGAGAGCCAGCACGGCTACAACGTGCTCTGGCCACCCGGCAGCGGGACGGCCATTTCAAGAAACGCTCTCGGCCAGATCTCCGAACCAGAGCCAGAAGGAATCTATACAAAAAACAGGAGCCAGAAGCTGCAGTGATGGCTACAGATGGGAAGTCAGTGGCACCAGACACACCTCTCGAAGAGGCTGAGGCCGACTCAACCGGGGTGAGCATTTCTCACCTGCCAGGCGTGTCCTCTCCAGCACCTGGCCCAGAGGGGCCTGAAGTCCCAGCAGAGCCTGCGGCTTCCCAGATCCAGACTGAGCCAGGAGATTTGGTGTGTGCCTCTGCAGCTACAGACAGAATTCCTAGCCTGCCTCAGGAGACTGTGGACCAGGAGCCCAAGGACCAGAAGAGGAAATCCTTTGAGCAGGCGGCCTCTGCATCCTTTCCCGAAAAGAAGCCCCGGCTTGAAGATCGTCAGTCCTTTCGTAACACAATTGAAAGTGTTCACACCGAAAAGCCACAGCCCACTAAAGAGGAGCCCAAAGTCCCGCCCATCCGGGTAGGTCACTGATGGCTTCCTGACTGCTTGGAGTCTGCATCTCAGGGGCAATAGGCCCCTTGCAGGGGAGCAGATAATTTTCTATAGGAGAGGGCTTTCCTTGGTGTGCTCTTAGAGGTCAGGGTCTTTCAGAAGTTTTCATCTTGGTGGGTGGTGTTGACGTCCTTGCTGTGGGGACTCATGAAGGCCTGCTAGAAGTGAGCCAGATAGGGGGATCTTCGAGAAGGGTACGGCGAACCTCGTTTCACAGTGAGTCTTGGGTTTTAGGAGGGTGACTTGGTTTGGTTCCCTCAGTCTCTTAGGTCCAGTTTTGCTTTGAGGTCCTATCCTAGGTTAGAGTACCACTCAGTTAAAACTAAGTTCTTTTTTTTTCTTTTTTTCTTGCAGATTCAACTTTCACGCATCAAACCACCCTGGGTGGTTAAAGGTCAGCCCGCTTACCAGATATGCCCCCGGATCGTCCCTGTCACAGAGTCCTCCAGCCGGGGTCGGACCGGTGCTAGGACCCTCGCAGACATTAAAGCCCGTGCTCTGCAGGCCCGAGCCCAGCGAGAGGCGGCCTCCACTGCCATCGGAGGGGGGGGTGGCCCGGGTGGAGGTGGCGGCAGGGCCACTGATGAGGGAGGTGGCCGAGGCAGCAGCGCTGGTGATGGTGGTGAGGCCTGTGGCCACCCTGAGCCCGGGGGAGCCCAGAGCACCCCTGGAGAATGCGCGTCAGATCTACAGCGAGCACAACTACTGCCGCCTTGTCCTGTGAATGGGGAGTGGGTCCAAGCTGGTCCTGCCACAGCTGGAGCCAGGAGGGAGGACAGGGGCCCCGGACAGCAGGGTGCCAGTGTAGAAGACGCCTCTCAGCCCCACATTGCTCCCACTGGGGACCAGCCCTGCCAGGCCCTGCCCCCACTGTCCTCCCAAACCCCAGGAGCTGAGCCATTGGCTGTGCAGCCAAGGCTGCATCTAGATCTTAGGACTGAATGTGGCTCTGGTGCCACTTGCTGGGAAAAGGAGTGTGAAGAGCGAGAGCCCCTCCTTCCCCTGGAGATTGGTCCTGTGCAGGCTCTGGTGCAGGAAACTGTATTGCAGGAAGGCCCTGGCCAGGCTCTAGTTGGTAATCCCTCTTCGAAGGATCTTGTAAATGTGACCCCCAGTCCCACCCCAGGCTCCTCATTGGCTGATTGCCTGCAGGACAGACCATTGGATGATGAATTAGAACTTGGTAGCTCACGCCCCCCACCCTCGAGGGAAAGTGCTACTGGACAAGAAGACCTGAAAGCCAAGCCGCTCAAGGCTGATGCTGTGGCTCCTAGGATGGCCGAGCTTTCGAGAGACCAGGCAGTGGCACAGCCTGGCCCTAATGCCGGAGAAAAGGTCCTGTCTGTCGTTGAGCCCCCGGCTGCAGAAGAGTGGGAGACAGCCGCTCCCGATGTAACTGCATTCTTTGGGAGGTTGACAAATGAGGAGCATCTTGGTACCCCAGGCCACCTTCCTGCACTCTGGGCAGTGCCGGGTCAAGGCATGGGCAGCACTGACGGCATCTGCAAGCAGGTCCCAGGTGAAAAGCTCGAGGTTGATGGTGACTCTGAGGCCCTGAGTCCTCACAGTGAGTCCACAGACACTGCCTCGGACTGTGAAGGCAGCGTTGCCGAGGATAACAGTGAGGCCGAGCCCGGGGAAGCCGCCAGGAAGATGGGACCGTGGGTCATGGAAAAGGACGAGAGACTCCGCTGGAGCTCCTCCACCTCGCTTTCAAAAAAGAATGGGGACCTGGGTGTGGTTACAAGGACAGATGGGATGATTGGTACTCAGAGCTGGGTGTCTCGGGTGTGTGCGGGTCCCCAAAAGATCCCTGACTCCTTGCTGCTGGCCAGTTCTGAATACCAGCTGAAGCCCGTGTGCCTCGACAGGTCTGGGTCCTCAGTGGAGGCCTCGAGCCCGCTTGTGATGCAGTTACTGCAGGGGAGTTTACCCCTGGAAAAAGTTCTTCCTTCAGCCCAGGGTGGCAACAAATCAGAATCCTTTCAACTCCCGCTTCCAAAAGAGCCCAGCCATGGTGGCGCACCGAGGTTGGTATCTCTGTCTGATTCTGGAGGGGCCAGTCACACAGTTGGCCACAGCAACCCCAGGACCCCGGGAGCTTTGAAGGCACCGCCTCTGCCTCACGAGGCCAGCACTGCTCGTATGGAGCGCGCAGCCACCCAGGCTTCTGGAGGGCCTCCCATGGTTTCTGAGACAGTCCCGAGTTGTCCAGATCCCCTGCATCCAGTGAGGAGTCAAGCGGCCGCCTCTGGGAAACTGGAAGAGGAGATGGATTCCACAAGCCAGTTCTCTTCCATTGGTTTGGAAGATCAAAAGAAAGCCCAGGACATGTCCCCATGCAGACCCTCTGGTGCTGCTCCCAGCAGAAACCCAGGGACATTCACTACCTCGAGAGTCCCAAGCTTCTTGTCGCCTGGTGCCATCTCCTGTGGTCCAGACCAAGCAGGTCGGTCCCTAGGAGACCAAGGGAAGAAGCTCTTTGGCTCTAAGAATATGGCTGTGACCCCTCAGGGCCCCAGGTCTGTGGACCCAGCACCACTGCCTGCTGATGCTCCTCCTGGTGTTCCCGGGAGGCCATTGGGGCCCAGCAAAAGCTCTGTGTCTCGGGCGCCGCTTGCCTCCGCCAGTGGCACAAAGCCCGAAAAGTTTGCAGCAGGGGGCGCCCTGAAGATGAATGCAGAGAACCGCCGGGCCCTCGGACGCAGCCCCCTGGAGCTGATGGAGCATCTTCAAGGCATGCCCTTTGTCATGGACCTGCCCTTCTGGAAGCTACCCCGAGAGCCTGGGAAGGGGCTGGCGCAGCCTCTGGAGCCTTCTTCCCTCCCCTCCCAGCTTAATATCAAGCAGGCATTTTATGGGAAGCTCTCTAAACTCCAGCTAAGTTCCACCAGCTTTAATTACACTTCCAGCTCTCCCACGTTTGCCAAAGGCCTGGCTGGAAGTGTGGTGCAGCTGAGCCACAAAGCAAACTTTGGCACGAGCCACAGCGCGTCTCTGTCCCTGCAGATGTTCACCGACAGCAGCGCAGTGGAGAGCCTCTCGCTCCAATGTGCATGCAGCCTGAAAGCCATGACCATGTGCCAAGGCTGCGGTGCGTTCTGTCACGATGACTGTATCGGCCCCTCAAAGCTCTGTGTGCTGTGCCTTGTGGTGAGATAAGAAAGTATGGCCATGGGAAAAGCTGTATGCTGTGTGTATTTTGATAACGATCTTAAGTCTGGAAACAGAGTCTCACTGAAATGATGGTCTCTGTCTGCGGGCAAGCGCACCCTAGCCTCTCCTGACGTTCACAGTGCCACAGCCCCTCTCATGTAGCCACCCTGTGGGGGCCCACTGGGCTGCCCAAGGCCAGCTAATCCAAGCACTCAAGCCGATGTCTGAGCCTGGGGTGGCGTCGGGATCCCACCTGTCACCCAGAGGAACTTGAAACAAGGTTGTGTCCTCCCCCCAAGGGGCCTCACTGACCTGAGAAGAAATGCCTGTCTTCCACTGTCCACACCTATCATCTTTTGCTACTGTGTTTGGGAAAGTGGCCAGCACAGGGTTAAGGTAACTTGGGAGCAGCTGCTGATCTGATCACAGGGTCACAGTTCAGTCACTGGCTGGTTTGAGCGGACATGGTGCCTTGGTGCCCTCCCCTGGCTGGAGCCACCTGGACAATGGGGCTGGAGAGCTGCTTGTCTGTCGACCTTGAAGCCACGTGTCCAGAAGTTGGTTAGGAATTCCTCCACGTGCCCCCTCCTGTCTCTGCCGCCTTTGGACTCAGTGGGAGTGGGCGTCTCCACACCTGTGTCCGGGAAAGTCCTTTTACATTTCAAAGCAGTGTGTGTCCTATTTTTATATTTTTAACTCTTCCTTCCTGGATGTATACAGTGGACTTGTGGGCTTCTGTAAGTATGCTCTATGCACCTCTGATGTTTTATCATGTATTTATACATTGTACACAGTACTGGCCGGTCCTATAAATGGATGTATTGTACAGAGAACCAGAATGGCTCCTCCTCACTTGACATCTCACTGTCAGTGCATTAAGGGGTGCCAATGTACGTAACTAGCCCTGTTGTCAGGTCCACGGCATGCCCTGCTGGCCCAAAGGAGGGTGAAGCCCAGGGACTTGTGACCATTAGGTGGCCCATTGTCATTGCAGAGCCATGGTCAGCCACCCTCACTCGCCTGCTCTTCACCTTGCCTCTTTCCTCCCCCAATCGTTAAGGACAAGCCACCGCCACCAGTGTTACATGCCTCTGGACTCATGGGTGAGGTCCCTGGGCAGCCCTGGCAGGGTCCCAGGTCTGCTCTAGGGTGGCCACCTGTTAGCAATAGCAGAGTCCCTGCTCTCCAGTGACCACTAGATGAAAGGTTTGAGAAGGGACATGGCAATGCCTGCCTGCTGCTGCTTCCCTTCTCTCAACGCCCTCCACACCTCGTTTCCAGCAAGTGGAAGCCCT
>NW_022109491.1:24631261-24632341 GCF_000313985.2 Echinops telfairi | reverse complement strand
CTCACCTGGCTGCCTTAGGAGAGGAGGCTGTCATTTATGGGGAGGGTGACTACTTCTGTCCAAGGCAAGCTGTATGCCCAGGCTTCCGCCTCTCTGCCATCAGGCAGCAGTGCAGGAGTTGCTGACCTGAAATAGGTCAAGTGCTAGCTAGCTAGCTCAGCGAGCCTCCAACCATGTGATAGCAACATGACTGCCAAAAACGTGTGTATGTATGTGTAACCATTAAGACTTTTTCCCTTGGGGTTTTCTGTCATAACCTACTGGGATGGCTCCTACTACACTTGTGCAATGTTGCTGTCAGTGAGTTTGTGGTTGGGTGACCGGGTAACTGCTGGTTGGTGTTGATATGTCATTGTTACCTTCATGTGGCAGAGCTGACTTAGGCCCAAGCAGTGCCGGAAACTTTACAATCCAGGTAAGGACCTTATGTTGACAATTGAACTTTGTTTGGAATTGCTATGTGACCTAACCACCTTCTCTCTCAGAGAAGAGCAGAGCATGGGGTCAGAGTGCAGGCTCTGCCGCTCGCTCGCTCAGTGTTCTGGACCCGTCTGTGAATGAGGAGCAGTGTTCCTGCTTTAGAAGATGGCCAGTGGCTGGCTCGCATGGAGGACATGCTCAGAGACAGTCAAAACCTGTGCACCTCCTGTCACCTGTGTGTGCCTGTCTGCCAAGGGCGCTGAGCTATCAGAAGGTGGCCACTGTGAGAGCCGGGAGGGGCCCTGAGCCCCGGAGTTTGGTCTCCCCACAGTCCAGTCCCGAGCTGAGCTGAGAGCGAGTTGGAGGCTGAAGGATGGGATCGTGCTGCTTCAGCATAGGAAAAGGATGTTCTCTTCGCTGGCCCGTGACTGCATCAGTTGGTCTTTCATACAACCTTCCTTCGAGGGAGCAGTGGAGCAGTGGTGTACATGTACACCACTAGAAGCCCACACGCTTCTTCCAGGGCGCTTAGCAGGCCAAAGCACCTGCTGGCCCTGGTTTGAGCGGGGCTGGCGCAGCCTCTGGAGCCTTCTTCCCTCCCCTCCCAGCTTAATATCAAGCAGGCATTTTATGGGAAGCTCTCTAAACTCCAGCTAAGTT
>NW_022109491.1:24619950-24631161 GCF_000313985.2 Echinops telfairi | reverse complement strand
GGGCGCTTAGCAGGCCAAAGCACCTGCTGGCCCTGGCTGCTGTCTCAAGTGCTGGGGAGGGTGGGGTTTGTGGCCTAACAGATTACTACTAGTAAACCAAGGATGGAGTATGCCCAAGGCTTCCTGTTGTCGCTATGCAGTCGGTCTAACGGCCTGGAATGGCCGTCTGTCACTGTAGATGAGGTGCTGCTTTAGTTACAGTGGCCGTGATCACCTTCACAGGATCATGGACTCTGAGCAGCAGATGGGAGCTATAGGTCTGACCCCTCCCTCTGCTGCCCACTCAGAATTGCTGCTAATGCCCATCAGTTGGTTCCACTCGTGGGACAACCAAGCAAAACCCTTCCTGAAGCATTGTGTTGTTCTCCAGGGACTGGTCACTCTTGAGAACATGTCCAAGATAGGTGACAACCTAACTACGCTTCTCAGAAGTAGTCTGTGAAGTCGGCAGCCTGACGGCGTAATTCTGTCAGAATCAATTCGATGGCAGTGGGATTTGGGACTTTAGTGGTAGGGAATAAGGCCAGTAACGAAAACCTGGGTGTATACAAAAGCTTGGTCAGGGGAGGAAGGGGAGGTACCTTAAAGGAGTCTTCCTGTAAAAGTACCATCTGTGCATACTCTCTGCTCCCTTCGTTGAGTGCGCGAGCTGCCCGTTTTGTAGCGCATGCCCCTAGACTGTTGTGAGGGGCATGGACACCCTTTGGTTCCACCCGGTGTCCTCACTGTTGGCAGCTGGCCTTGGGCTGGAGACGGTGCTTCTCGGGACATGAAGCTGGTACAGCTGGCGCACTCTTTGAAGGTAAGTGCTAGCCATAGAGTGTGTGTGTTGGGCATTTTGATCAAGGTGGTGGCATTTTACTAGTCTCTCAGTGATTCTTAAAGGTTCATAGTAGTACTCTAGGTTGGACAAGGTAGTTCCAGGACTTCCCCTTGGTCCCTGTAGGGACACAAAAGGCTGCATTGACCTGGTGTCACCTTCAACTTTCACCTTCCCTGCTAATACCTTTATTAATCTTACCCAGGCGCACTAACCTCCGTGCAGTGGCATGCAAACTAAGTGGCTAGGTGGCCTGAGCCTGCTGCTGCTGTAGTCACAAGGTCAGCCGTTCAAATCCACCAGTTGCTCCGTGGGAGAACAAACAAGGCTGGGTACACCCCTGAAGACTTCAGTCTTAGAAACCCTAAAGAGCAGTGCTACTTTTCAGTAGGAACTGACCGTGGGGTGGTTTTTTAATCTTGCCTGTTAGGCTATTGTTTAAAACTTTAGTTGAAAATTCTTATGTGGTTAGAAAATAAGGTCTTATAAGCACCCGTCATTTGATGCAGACTGTGGCGGTGGTTTTTAAAACCACAGTGTGTGTTTATATAGCATTTGTAAGGCCAGTGCTCATCTGTTTTCAGCAGCTGTGTTCAAGGCCTTGTCTGGGGTTGGGCCTATCCCCCAAGGACCTTGGGGGCCCTCACTTCGGGTGGGGGGGTGGAGGGGCACGGGCTGGAATCAAAAGGTCCCTGGCCAGTCCCCACAAGTGCTTGTTGTGTACCCCGCCTCAAGTCCTTGGTCAAGGAAGGCCGCTTCCCTCCCTGAGAAGCAAGGTGTGTGCAAATGGATATGTGCCCCAGAGTACTAGCTAGGCCAGTGGTTTTCAACCTTCCTAATGCCGTGAGTGACCTTGCAGTACAGTTCCTCATGTTGTGGTGACCCCCCCCCAGCCATAGATTATTGTCGTTGCTACTTCATAACTGTCATTTTGCTACTCATGAATCCGGCGACCCCTGTGAAAGGGTCTTTAACCCCCCAAAGAGGTCGAGACCCACAGGTTGAGAATGGTTGGGCTAGGCCAAGGTGCTGTCTGCCAGGAGAAAAGGATTTCAGCAAAAACACTAGGTCTGCAAAGCAGAGAAGTCACCGGACAAAGTACTTTGTTGGTGGGACGCAGTGGAAATCAGCGCTTGGGTTTGTTATTCAGTGTTTATTAAGTAGATTCAGTCTTATATATGATATACAGATTCCAAAGAAAAAGGATTCCACATACTTATGAAATCAGTGCATTTAGCAAGTAATACCATGGAGATCACAGCTCGGCTAACAGCTCATTGGTCTTTGTTAAGTGACAGGGCGAGGGGGTGGCCTGTGCTAGTCATTCCACAAACAAAACAGAATTGAGTTGCATCACAGAGAGAAGACACATTCTAAGAATTAAAATATTAAGCCACGTGTACTTGGAAAAACTCACTCTATAGAACACATTATTTGAGAGAGCATTGAGGAGGAAGTCCTCAGCTGCTTAGGAGAGCCACGTTAAGTTGCATAGGTGCATATCTGTAAAAATAGAATTTAGAGGTGAGGCCATTGATTCAGTAATAAAGGGTCACCTTGAAAAGTTGGTGCCACCACCGTTTGCTTTAAGTGCCTTACGCTGGCTACAGTGTGGGGCCTTCGCCCCTCCCCAGAAGATTCGCTTGTGCTGGGCCCAACCCCCCACTGCCCCAGGGAAGTCTCACTTCTCTCAGGTGTGGGACACCTTTCCCAGAAGCCTCTCAATTCCACCAGCAGCTTGGTGACCTCTTGGGTTGTCCCTGAATCCCAGGTGACTTGGCTGTGAAGGCCGGTCCCAGGCAGCTCTGCCCTTCCTGCAGCGCCACAACCATGTCCCACCTGCACTGTTGCCACCCAGAGACCCCTGGGGGTCGAGTCTGACCCCTTCTCTACACGGACCCCACAAGAGAGGCGCACAGGCCACCTGACATGCAGAAAGGATTTCTGAGCTTAGAAAAAGGTTCTTCAAATTGGAGTTCTACGTGCTGTAGGCGATTTGTTTTAGGTGGAAACAGTAGGTAAAAAGAGAGGTTTGTTTTTGTGGCTATGCTAAGCAGATGAGTGGAGTGAGGTGCAGCTTCCTCCTCGGGAGCAGGTCTTGCAGAACACACAGGGATGGGGCATCTGTACATGTAAACAGTACACTTTCACTGAGTCCAAAATTAGGAGCAAAAATACAAAGGTTCACATTGGTCTTAGGTAGATACAGGCGAAAAAGGATGGAGCCGGCTGGCTCAGAAACAACAAAAACCAAGTTTCTAAAGCACCACTAAATGATATAAAAATGGACCATGGACGGATTGAAACTGGTGTTCTGGGGAGATACTTTACTATCTTGTAAAAAGTTTTACAAAAAATTACAAATGAAAAGTTTATCAACCCTCTGAGTTCAAAGCAGCATTTTGAAAATGGACTGGTTAGTTAAACCCGGTCACCACCCCTGGATTTGGAAGTGGCCCTCAGAAGGGTGGGGGTGGGAGGAGGGAGAAGGGGTGGGTGGGTCCTACCTGCCAGGGATCCTCCACCACCCTCCCACCTCCCCCTGCCTGTCCCCCTTTGTCATCCCTTTAAGGAGCAGTGAGGGGTGCACTGGGTTTCCGGTGGGTCACACACTATCAAGGCTCTCCTTGAAGACCACAGCCCCACTTCTCCTGGGCCAGCCCCTGCTCTTGCCTTTTCCCTTTGAATGTAGGAGCCCAACGGGTGGACTAAAGAGCTCACATAGCTGTGGGGCAAGACTTAGGAGGGCAGCACCCCCCCTGGGGGTGGGGGGTGCGGTGAGCAGGTGGGCTTCAACAGAGCCAGCGTGTCGCTGCTCTCTGAGTCAGGAGGGGGGAGGGGGCTGCACAGTCAACAACAAAAGTAAAACAAGTTCCCTGAACCAGCGAATGCAATCCTGTTTCCACACCAACAACTTGCTCCACTTTTGGGGAGCCTGCAGTGCCAGGGCTTGGGGATAGCTTCCCTGGAGGGAGCCATGGGGGCGGGGAGGGCAGAAAACGACATGCAGATCCAATGTCCTGGGGTGGCCATAGGGCCCAGGGCTGTTTCTCTACAAAGCCAAGGCCCTGCCCCGAGCTGCACCCTTGCATCAGCAGCCCCCCCGCAGCCAGCACAGCAGCTCCAACTAGACCACGGACTTCCAAGCCGCAGCCGCTGCCGCACTCTGAGCAATTGTCCCTTCTCACGCCTGTTTGCCAAGAAACGCAAGCCACGCATGTCACTTGGGTGCAGCCTCCAGGAGGAGAGACGATAGGGAGCGAGCGAGAACAAGAACTCTAAGGCGGCGATTGTCTCTGCCATTGGTTAACACGAGAGTCTCACAAATTGCCTGGGTTAACATTTTTCCAAATGATCTACTGATTACTCTGTCGTATTGTTCACACACAAAAATAAATATTTACACAAATTCAAATGTCTGGAGCGGTACAGCGCTGGAGAGGGTGTGGCGGGAGGCCTGGGCACTGGAGCTCAGGGTGTGGTCACATGGAAGGAAGGCAGGTGTGGCTAGGTGGGGTGTTAAGAGGCCACTTGAGAGAGACCACCCCCAGCCTCTAGGGGTGGAAGCAAGCATGGGGTGGGATGGCCCTGCCTTCCTAACTGCCTTCCGCAGTGAAGTCATGGATGCGAGGCAGGGTGGGGGCATCCACCTTTGAGTGTCTCTCCCCACACCTCCCCCGGGGCAGCTGACAATGGGCCCCAGCTCCCAAGGTCTCTGTTCAGAGAGAGGAAAGGCAACAGAGGGGTCCTGCCTTCTGGGCAGGGTGGGCAGCAGGGCTGCACTTGGTGGCTACTGCCGGGGGCGCAGCGGGGCTGGGGCCTGCTGAGGTCTGGGGAGCCCATGTTTTAGCAGCACTGGGAGGTATTGCACTGAGCGAGGAAGTGCCTATGGAGAGGGAGGAGGCCAGGCCAGCCTCGCCTTTTGCCCTTTTTCACACTCCAGGGGTGATGGGTTTGTTCCAGTCAGGTGCCTGGGGAAGGAGGGTTGGTCCTAGGCCCACCCAGGTGGCTTCTCTGCCTTGGTGGCAGATCCCTTTGTTCCAGTCTCAGGGGGCCAGGAGCGCCCCCAACTGCCAGATGTCAGCACTCACCCTGAAGAACAGGCCCTTTCCCGAGTTCATGGGGGGCAGGATGAGAGCAAGGGGCCTGCTCTCTGGCTCACCGCCCCCACTCCCCCCACTCTGTCCCCCAGAGCAGCTGAGAGGGCAGGGCAGGGGGCTTAAGGGGACTGGTTCCAAGGGCAAGATCCTGGGCCCCCAGTCTGGACTAAAGTCCCCAGCAGACAGACACTGTGCAGAGGGGTGGGGAGACAGCCGGTGGGAGCGGGCTCAGGCGCATCCTGGAAACAGCCCACGCTGGAGTGTGAGGTAGAATACGGTGGCCGTGGATTGGGGACTTCGGGAACATGGGGTGGGGGCCGCCTGGCTTGTTTTTGCTTTGCAGTGGGGGTGAGAGACCCTCCTGCCTGAGGGGTGGTGCCCTTGGTGCCCCCCAGCGGTCCAGCCTGCATCAGTGTAGTGCTATGGAATGTTAGGTCACAGGGACACACCCTTCGGATCAGACAGACACAGACTGGCAATCTGTACAAACACAAAAGAAATCCATTTTCAGAAAAATAAATTACTAAGGGTCGAGGGAAAGAGGGTCCACTTTTGCCTTTCTCAATAAATATGCAATTCTGCTCACCTAAGACTTGAAAGGTAATTATCGGGGGCAGGATTCTAACATCAGGGTCCACGAGAGTTTTTTCTAGATAGAGCTGTGGCCGGGTCAGCGCCGGCTTGGGCGGCCCCTCTGAAGCTGCCCATGTCCTCTTCCGAGCAGGTCAGAGCACCCGTGTGGCGAGATTCAAAAAAAACCCCCAAAAAACCAAAAAGTGTCCTTGTGCCCAAAGTCTCAGGTGCTTGGAGTGTGGCTAGAACAGCTTTTCAGGTCCCGCCTCTGTCCAGGACCACACGGGCCACCTGGCACAGAGGCCGGGGTGCCCCCGGGCACCCGAGGGCTGTCAGTTCTGCTGTAAGATGAGGTTCTCCAGCTCGTCTGCGGAGCGCAGGAGGAAGGCGGCCGACTCCCGGTAGCCGGCAATGAGCTGCCGCACGGCGCTGATCTCCGTGGGGCTGAGCTGGGCGGTGGGCATGGTCCTGCTGGTGCTGGTGCTGGAAGGCGTGGGGGTGGGCGTGGTGGAGGCTGTGGAGGCTCCGCCTTTCATGCTGAGGTCCGTGGGCCCTGTGGGAGGGGCGTGGGAGGGAGGGAAGGGACAGGCATGACGAGAGACCCTGGGGAAGATGGGGCATACCACCCTGTCCTGGGACCTGCTGAGGCCAGAAGGGGCCGAGGCCACAGGCCCTGCCTTCCCTCGGGGTTTTCTAATCCTCAGGACGTTTTCCTCTTGCCCAAGTCTGCAGGCATCGAGGAGGAGGTGGCCCTCCCCAGAACGCTGACCTCATAGCAAACCCTGTAATAGGCTTCCAAGACTACCACTCTCTGTGAGAGTAGAAAGCCCCGTCTTTCCTCCAAGTGTTGAAACCAGTAGGAAGGCGTGGGGCTGGGTGGCTGGAACAGCAGCCCAGAGTTTGAGACTCCCCTAAGGAAACCCTGGGACCAGAGCTGCTTCCCTCTGGGGCCATCTGGTATGGCCGCCCCCACAGTTCCCCTCTACCCTCCTCCCAGCCTTTCCACCTTTCCACCACTAGTGCTGGGAGCGCCTCACTCCTTCTCTGGGGGAAGCTAGAGCCCAGGAAGGAGGCTGTCCTGCTGCCAATCTGATCTGGAGCCATCCCCATGGCAGGCTCGGGTTCCTTAGGGCAGGGAGGCCAGGTGGCACAGTACCGCAGGCCAGGCTGGCAGGGCCCAATTCCATCTATACTGATGGCATCTCCATCTTACCCCATAATTGGCAGCCAGGAACTGAGGCCACGCCAGGTACCACCCAGGGGACTCAAATGGCCAGTTGGCTGCGGGGTGCTGTTGCTCTGAGAGGCACCAGTGCTTACCAGCCACAAGCTATCCTGGGGAGCTCACCACCCACCTCGATGGAAGCAGGGCTCCTAGGCTGAAACTGAGGCCTGGGACATGCAAGGACAGAGCCCCTCTGTGGGCAGGTGCACACAGGCCTCATCCCTTTGGAGAGGCTGGGGCCCGGGCAACTGCAGTCCCAGGACAGGACAGGCCGTGGGCATCAGGTGGAGGCTTCGTTACCACTTCCTGCTGGACTCCTGGGCTCCTGACACAGCCCTGTGCAGACTGGTGGGCGAGGCTGTCTGGAAAGAGAGACGCCCTGGGCCCTCTCCTCCACCTCTGAGATTAGTCCCAGCAGCTTCCCCTTGTAGGTTAAGAGGCATTAGGAAGGGATGAGAAGTTAAGCTGGCAGGACTCTCCCAGGACCTGACCTGCACCCTGGTTCTGGGGGCCTGATGAGCTTGGGGACGGGCCTTTCAGCCAAGGGCCAGGGCTTCTGAGGGGCTCTCGGACAAGCTCACCGAGCACAGACCCAGGTTTCCCGGCCAGGGCTGCACAGTGAGTGGGGCGTGCAGGGCTAAGGTAGTGCCCTGGGCCCTCATGAAACACCACTTCGTCTTGCAAATGAGGCCTGGAAAGGGGTGTCACCTGCCCAGAGTCGCTCTCCAGACAACTGCGCCACAGCAGGACCAGGCCAGGCCTGGCCACGTCCCAGCTCTGTCACCAATGCGGGGACCCAGGGCCAGCGACCCTCTCAATGAGGAGCAGAGGGGCAGTCTGAGCCTCTGCACTAGAGGCCTGGAGAGGACCAGGGCCAGTGAACTTGCTGTCTACGACAGCCTGCCATGACACAGGTCCCACGGGGAGGGGGACCCAGGAGGGCAGACAGTGCATGGCATAGTCCACCTCTGGGGACTAGCTAGGACCCCAGAACAGGGGGGCCCGGCCTCCCTGGCCAACTCCCCCATGGATAAGCACGAGGCCAGACTACCACTGCCCACTCACCATTACTGTGGTTTCCCGTTTGGAGGGCAGCGGGGGGCTGCAGGTTGCTACCCAAGGCTCCGTAACTGCGGTAGCTGTAGTTGAGGCCGCCGTTGACGTAGACGGGGTCCTGGGAGAAGGAGGAGGCTGGCAGTGAGTAGGTGGAGTGGGTGATGGCTGTGGAGTCCCGGGAGTGCTGCTTGTCCAGGGCTATGGGTTCATCCTGCGGAGGGGACAGGGTGGCACTGTGCGAGGGCGGTCGAAGGCTGTAGCCCAGGGCATCCAGGGAACTCCCATCTGCCACCTTGCCCCAACACCTCACCCTCCTGGGCCCTGGTGCACCAGGAGGCCCGACTCGCCCACCTGCCCCTTCTGCCTGGGTTCCCCTGCCCGCTCACACCCCTCGGGCACCTGCGAGGACTGGTAGATTTCCAGGCGCATCCGCTTGGCCGCTTTCCTTGTCTCGCTCTCGCAGGCCGCCGCCAGGATGTTCTCTGCCATGGCCGAGGTCAAGTGGGGAGGAGTGGGTCTGGTCTGGAGGCGCAGAGGGGAGCAGTTGGTGCTAGGGCTTTGGTGGTCCTGCCCCCGAGGCGAGGGGGCGAGCCGGGCTGACCAAGGGGATCTTTCTGGAAGTCGGTGTCCCTCCCATCCGTGCAGCTGCTTACAGACTCTGGTCAGGACTGGGGGTGCCCGGGGGCTGGGTGGCGACTCACCATCTCCATGCCGTTTTTCTTCATGCGACGGCAGGACTTGAGGTACGTGCGGATGCGCTTGCGTGCGCGCTCCTGGAACTCGGGGAACTGCCGGCTGCAGGACTCGATGATGGCTTGGATCTTCTCCTTGGGCTGCTTGGAGATGGGCACCATGCGGTCCAGGTTCTCGTCCACGAAGAGACGCACAAACATCTGCCGGGGGAGGGGCCATGTGCCTGTGAGGCCTCGCCCGGCCCCGCCCCTCCTGCCCAGCCCAGCCCTGCCCCCGACCCCCCTCGCTCCCCCTCCCCGCTCACGTTGAAGGCCTTGAGGCGCTCCGGGTCCATGCCCTCTGAGTCGTTCATCTTGTCGTTGTCTTCATGGTCGTCGTGGTCGTCGTCATCATCGTCCGCCGTGGGCACCCGGCCCACCGTCAGGTCCTCTGGGCAGCCGCTGACCTCTGTCTTGATGGAATCGTAGCTCCCAGAGCTGTAGGGGGGCGACTGGAGAGGTGCAGGCCGCGGTCAGGCCAGGAGCCCCCACAGTTCCATCGTCCTCTCCTGCAGGTGGCCAGCGTGGGGACTAGGTGGCGACCAGGCCCCCTCACTTCCTTCACATGTGACAGGAGGGCAGAAGCCAGCCCTCCTGCCTGCCCTCCCCAGCCCATCCGAAGGTAGCCTCTCAGGGGCAGGGACCAGAGGAAGCCTCTCTGCAGGGAGTTGATTGGCTTCGGGTTTTCCTCCCTGACCCCTAAGGGGCTGCATCCTAAAGGTGAGTGTGCTGTGGCCAGAGCGCCTTGCGTGCTGTTGAAGAGGGTAGCTAAGGGGCAGGGACCTCTGCACAGGTCGCTGGGCCTGTGCAGCCCTGGAAGCCCCAGGGCAAGGTGCATAGAAAGGGGAGGATTCCTGCTCTCCAGAGGAGGGTGGGCGAAGCCCCCACGCCCCATCCCGGGCAACTCTGTGTCCTCACAGGCCCTCACTGGCTCAGGCAGGCCCTCTGCCCCAGGGGATGTGTGCACCTTCATCATTCAGGTGCTGACTGGAGGAAGAGTCCTGTGGACACTGTCCCCGCCCTCAGAGGGTCAGCAACTAGCAGGTAAGTTGGGCCAGTCAGCCCTGGGATGGGGCAGTCCCCAGGGGCTCACAGCAAACACTATCCTCTGACCCCAGGGCTTCCTGTATCTTACCCTCTGTCCTCTCTCCCCAGGTCCCTGGCCCCTGGGGTGGGGGTGAGGGCTGGCCCTCCCGCCTCCCGGGTAATTTCATTTTTCCAGGGTGAGGTATTGGCTATGTGGCCCTGGGCAAGCAGTCTTCCCACAGATCAGGGGAGACCAAGGCTGCCTGGGGGTGGGGGTGGGGACACCCCTGCTCCTGTCTTACTCCCTATCCCCAGGACCCTGCCTAGAGGAGCGCTTCCCTCACCGAGCCAGCGCTGGCAGCTCCTAGTCTGACACAAAGAGACAGCCACAGCTTGCAAAGGCAGGTGAGCCCCCAGCCTCTCCTCTCTCCTTGCAGGCCGGGGAGGGGAATGAACTAACCCCGGGAGCAGAAGAGCCCCAGGATCAGTAGGGGGGGGCGGAGGGGGGGGGGGGGGCAGTTTTCCTGTCCTGGTCACCTTCCTCCTCCGTCTCTTCCCGAAGACTTAACTAGAGGGAAGTCTGCCCACCCAGGTCCTGGGGCACTCCCATAGAGGCCTTGCTGTTTCCTGCGCCATCTGTAAAATGGGAACAAACTGTCCTGGCTGGACCCCCTCCAGCCGGTGGGTGGAGGGAGCTGTGAAAGGTGAGGTCTTGGGCATTTTGTGTGGACCTGGGCCACCTGTCCCACGAGCCCAGCTCCCCCCCCCCACCCCCCATGGCCTTGGCCCGGATCCCAAGCCCACTTCACAGATGGGACAGCCACACAGAGGAGTAAGGAAAATGAGGGGCACCCCTGTCTTCGTGTCCCCCTCCCCCCCCCACAGTGCACTGCCCTGCCCTGCCCAGGGGGCGGGTGTGTGTGTGGTCTGTAGTTTCAGTATTTCAGCCCTGAAACAGCGAGGGGCAGGCGGGCACACACCTCTGGGGTGGTCTTCACCCCATACTTGACCCGGCTCCGCAGTCCGTCCGTGCTGCAGCCGTCTGAGGGGTAGGAGGGTGTGGTCCCTGGCGGGAGCTTGTCGCACAGGTTGATGGGCTGGTCCTCGGCGGCGGCCGTGAAGTCCATGGGGGCCACGGCCCCGTTGCCGTTCAGCTCGGGGAAGGCGGGGTCGCCCTGCGTGCTGCTCGAAGCGGATGGGTTCAGGGTGGAGGAGCCATTGCCGCTGCCGCTCTCCGAGGAGGAGTCGTCTGGAAGTAGAGGCGGCCGTCAGGACGCAGCGCTGGCCCCGGGCACGAGGGGGCGAGGCTGCCCGCGCTGGAGCCTCTGGGAGTCTCGCTGAGGGATGCTGGCTTCCTCTGCCAGGATAGCACGGGGTGGGGGTCCCCTCTGTACGCCAAGTCCACAAGGACACCTCCAGCTTCAAAGCGGACCCAACCTGGAGGGCTAAGAGAGTGGCCGCTGCCTCTGCCTGGGGGAGGTTGGGGTGCGGGTGTCTCTGAGCCCGCAGACGCTGCACCCGCCTCCCCGACCAGGGTTGCCCCACCGCCCACCTGCCCCCCGGGACCCAGCCTGCCCATGCTCTCCTTCCTGCGCAGCACTGCCCTAGCCCTTGGCACATTTCTCCCACGGTATTAAGCAGGCCTGGCTGCACGGTGGGCCCTCAGACAGCCGACAGCCG
>NW_022109491.1:24614501-24619461 GCF_000313985.2 Echinops telfairi | reverse complement strand
CTAGGGTGCCTTCGGACCTCGCGGGGCCCCGCCCTCACCCACCCCGCCCGAAGATTATGAAGCTTTAGTCTCCCGGTGCTGGGCACTGGGCACGCGCGCCGCCCGAGTGTCCCCATGGCGACTGAGTGGCTCTGGCACCCTAACCAATCCCGGGCCTCCCTGCTGCGGGAGGGCGGGGCCAGGTTGCCCATCAAGCAGCCGGGCGCCCGGCAGCGGGGGATGGGAAAGGTTGCGGCACAGGGCACCCCTCCCCCTCGGCCAGCGCTGGTGCCCTGGGTCAGGAAGCCCTCCTCCTTCTCCTCCTCTCCTTCCTCCTCCTCCGGGATCAAGTCCTCCTTGCAGGGCAGCTCCAAGCCTGCTCAGCCACCCCCACGCCCCCTCCCACAGCCCACGACCAAGGGTCCCCTCTCCGGCAGCCCTGACCCCGGCCCCCACCCTCGCACACAGAAGGGTCTGGCTTTTTAGCTGAAGCTGCAGAACCCAATCTAGCTGTTTGGTGACTGAGCAAGCGACCCCACAGCATTGACTGAGGACCTGCTGTCTTCTGGCCCGGTCCTCGTGGCAGCCAGCGGCCAGGGGACTGGTCCAACTAGGAGGTGGGGGCTGTGGGTGGGGAGGGGTAGATATGTGCTCATAACTGAAACCACACAGGGACTCACAAAGTGAGGTACCAGATTATCTACCACCTGCCCCACCCCTGGTCAAGCCACGCCTGCCCCACTGGCCTCCGCAGCACCCCAGCTTCCTTGGGGCACACTGCCTTTTACAGCAGGTCCCCAGACTCCCGCCTTGAGGGCCCCTGGTCCCATGACCTGTACCAATCACCCCCAGGTGCCTTGGCCCTCACTCGGCCCCGCCTTCCACCTGCGTTTCTGCCAGCTCTGTCCAGCTCAGCTGGCCTTCCAGAGGTCTGCACCTCCTGCCCCACTCAGCTCTCCAGCCCAGACCCCAGCCCTCCATGCCTCCTTCACCAGGTCCAGGGCCAGTCCAGAGGCAGCCCACTCCCCACCTGCTGTCCGAGGAATCCCCACAGGCTCCCAGGTCCCTGCCAGGAGTGTGGGAGGAGGGCCAGATGCCCACACCAGCTGATGTCCAGAGCACCTGTGAGCTCCGGGGTACCCGTGCTGGCTGACGGGGTGGCCAAGGTGCACTCCAAGGCTGCCTACCCCCAAAGCCTGCCCTCAGGGCCCTTCACACCTGCACTCACAGGGGGATAGGGGGTCTCTTCACACCTGGCATCACTACCACAGGCCTCAAATCCATCCTCTGAGGGGCGCTAATGGGCACCATCCTTGCCTGGCAATTGTTGGGTGTTCACCATGGGCATCAGCCCCAAGGCCTACTGCAGTTCCACACTCCACTCAGGGGCATCCCAACACACCCCCTCCACCTCCCCACCAGCCTTCCTGGGGGTAGGGGGAAGAGGCTTTGTCCTGCACCTCCCGCTAAGGTGAGGAGGATGCACAGCGCTCCCACTGGGGCCCCACACCCAGGTTACAAACCTCCCCCCAATGCCAACCCTGCCAAGGCAGCATGACCCAATGGTCTGGCCTGCACACAGGAGACACCCCCTCTTTGCCCTCGGTTGCCTCTCTAGGCTGGGAAGGGATGGGGCCGAGCAGACAGGCCCCAAGGTAGCCACCTATGTACACCAAGGTGTCTTCCCACGCTGACGAAATCTTCACAATTACGGAAGCTTTTGTCATTTTAACTAGCAGTGGCTGGTCCACCTTGTAAAGAAACAACCAACTCCACAACTTGCCAAAACCCACGGACCTGCTGTCCCAGGTCCCCGATCACGCCCACACCACACCTGGGAGGTGGGCAGCGAAGGCTATCTGCAGACTAGGACCCACATGGTCCACCCCCAACGAAGGGACAAGGGAATGCACATCACACCCACGTCCTTTCTTCCTTGGGCCCACTTTTTGGCAGCCCTAAGCCTGGGTGTCCACTGCCCCTTCTGCAGCCTCCCTGAGTTGGGCCAGCTCATGGGCTGCAGGAGGGGTGACCCCACAGAACCAAGCAGGCTTTGGACCAGGAGCAAGCGCTGGGACCTCCTGGAGCCTTCATTTCCTCTCTCATCAGAGTGACCAAAGCAAATACTAAACTCACTGCCGACTCGTAGTGACCCCCATAGGACGGGGGGTGGTGGTTGGGGGGTGGTTCGGAGGCTGTAACTTTACAAGAGCAGAAAACCCTGTCTTTCTCCCGCTAGTGGTTCTGAACTGCCACGTGCGGATCATAGCCATGCACACCAAGGAGACGGTGCGACAGTGTGTTCCCGACAGCCTGGGCTCTCTCACGTCACAAAGCCCCCTTGCAGCTCCCACGCCTGCCTTGGACTGGAAGGAGGGCTCCTGGGGACCCTTTGAGATGGGCACAGTGAAAGATGGAATGGGGAGCACACCAAATCTCGCCCCTCCTTTTCCTGAACTTCTGCCTACCGCTGGGTGCCGGGGACACACTGGTGGTAAGACAGGTCTGGCCCTGGTCCTGGCCGCCCACTGCTCACCAGGGGCACCCTCTTAACAGTACAAGCCCCATCCCGCAGCCTTCCAGCTTACAGGGGTTGGCTCACAGGGTGGGGGGTGAGGGGGGTGGCACGAAGAGGGAACCTCAAGGTTTCCTGGCAGGAGGCCCGATGCCACTGACCTCCACTGGGCGAGGGCACATTAGTGGCTACACTCCTGGCTGCGGCCCTGGGCTGAGTTCAAACTGGCAAAGCTGCAGAAAACCGTGCCCCTAGCCCACAACGCAATTGAAGTAGTTGGATGACAACCTCTCCTGGCTGGCCGTGGAAACGGGGGTGGCCAATCCAAACTGCTCGTGGGCCACCCTCTCCCTGAGGGAACCAGCACCCCCCCACCCCACAGGGCTCTTAGCGCAATGTCCCCATCTCAGAAAGACCTGCCCTGTCTGCCCGCCTGCCCCACTCTGACCCCATACATTTCTCCCATGCTAGGTTATATGGACTCAGGTCTGTGCCCAACCCCCACGTGAGCTGCCCCAGCCCTGGAGACCCACGGGTGGCAGGGCGGCACTGGGTGGGCTGGCGCCCCTGCCTTCCCAGACAGCAGGAGATGGCAGCCTGACTCTCTCAGGGTTGTGGGGAGGAGGGACGGGCCTGTGCCAGGCTGGCCAGTCAGCAGTCCCTCGCAGTGCTGACTGTGGGCATGTGACCCGAGCTGGACCAATAAGAGTGATCCAGGCCTTTATTTTTGCTGCAGGGCTGGGGCACAAAGCCCTCTCTGGCCTGGGGGCTGCTGAACCCACTTAGGTCAGAAGCTGAGAGCCTCTCCCCCTCCCCGCAAGAAGCAGGCCTGGGCTGGGCAGGGGCCTTGTTAAGAGTCCCCAGGTCCCTCCATACCTGAGCCAGTGGGTACTGGTGGGCCACGTGGAGGTCTGGCTCAAGCTCAGGGTGCTCCCATGCCCAGTCTGGGTGCCCTCGAGGGGCCAGCCCAGGGCTTAGGGTGGACAGGCCTGTCATCATTGGAGGAAAGAAGAAATGGAGGGAAACCGTTCCCAATCCTCCCTTTCCCGGGCCCCTTTCCCAAAACCGTGATGGAGATAGAGACACACAGCGGAGGCCTCCCGAGCGCAGTCGGGTGACCTTTGTCACGCCACCTGCCTCCATGGCTGCTCTTATCACCAGGCTGAGGCTGTACCTCTGGGGCCCTTTGGGACTGTGAAAAAAAAACCAGCTGGCCCTTTAGGGCCCTAGCCTGGCTAGGAGCTGGTCCTCCCAGGGGCGGACCCACCCTAGGCCTGGACATGGACTCTAAGGGGGGTGGGGGGGTGTCTCGTGTGCCTGCCCGGTCCTCATCTGTGCTGCTCCCCCAGGAGGCTGGCGTGCCAGGCCCAGGCAGTGATGGCATGAGGAGCCCTTGGGCGGTGATGGTGCGTGTGTGACAGGCCGGGCTCCGAGGGGCTCCGGGCTGCAAGCCGGAAGGCAGCCCTCCTTCCCCAGAGGCCAGGCCGCCAGCTCTGCAGAGGACGACTGCCAGGCCGGGCCGGGCAGGACGGGTGACTACCACCTGTGCCTGGATGCCCGCAGGCAGGGAAAGCCCGCCGGGCAGGCTCGTTTAACGTGGGGCAGTGTGCTGCTATTCAAATGGGGGAATTAGTGATGAATGGGGGAGATTGTTCCTCCCTCTGTCCCGTCTCCAGAAGGAGACAAAAACTCCTTTTACCTCGGCAAACAATGCCCTTATGTGGGCGCCAGCGCGCCCCGCAGCCTGCACAAGCCTGGCTCTGTGCAAGCCACCAATGGCCACAGGGGGCTCTGGGGTCCCGGCCAGCGGCACCCTCTCACGGCGGCAGCCCACACAGCTCAGCTCAGGCGGCCGGGTGGCGGGAAGGTAGGCCCCCTTCTCTCACCAGAGGTGCAGCTGCTGGAGGCTGTGGGCCTCCTCCCGGCTGGAGCTGTCACAGCAGCGGCCAAGCCGGGCGGGGCCAGGGGCGGGGGTGGAGGGGGCATCAATAATTCACAGGGAGGAAAGGACAGCAGAGAGGAAGGAGGAGGGGGAAGCAGAGCTGGGGGCTGGGGACCCATGGAATCCATGGAACAGCTTGACTGCCCGCCCCCAGGGCTGCAGACTAGGGGGTGACTCTGCCTTGAGTTGGGGGCACACACCTCCCCAGGCTGGCTCTCTTGCAGGGGTGCTGATGAAGGCGGGGGCCTATTGACATGACGCATAGTTGCCCAGCAGGCCAGGCTCCTTGCTGGCTGCCCAGTGCTGCCTCCAGAGTGACGGGCGCGTCCGGGGCTCCATTAAGGGCACATTGAGACAGGGAGGTGCTGGGCTCCCCTTGGTACCCTGCTCCGTGGCCTGTCTCCTGGCATCACTACTCTGCCCTCCTGGCCCAGGCCCCACCTCCTCTCACCAACCCAGTGGTGCTGGCCCCTCTGCCCCAGCAACTTGGTACCCTGGCAGGGGGCATTCTGCCCCCCACTGCT
>NW_022109491.1:24606681-24614320 GCF_000313985.2 Echinops telfairi | reverse complement strand
GCATGCAGGCCACTCACTCAACCACTCGCTGCCATCTGGTGGGTGTCGACCCCTGGCCACCCTATAGGGCAGAGCAGAGCTGCCCCCCGGGAGTTTCTAGGGCCCAAGTAACTCTTCACTGAAGTGGGCAGCCCCGCCTGTCTCTCTGGTGGGTGCCAACTGCTGCCCAACAAGTAACCACGGCAGCACCAGGACTCCTCTCCCAGCAGCCACGTTGGACAAAGGGAGGAGCCACAGCTGGGGTGCACTTCAATAATGCATTTTATTGAACGGGAGTGGTCCACATACTCTCGTCTCCACACGAAACTGACCCTGAGCGAGAGGATTTCAGCGCAACCCACGCCTGTGTCTATCTGTGGGCTCCAGGTGTGGTTTGCACACAGCCCACCTCAGGGCCACGGCCGCACGGCAGAATCAGAAAGGGCAGACTCAAGATTGTCACCACTTCCCCCAACATGAGGTCATTCCTCTCTGTGCGGGGGTCGGGGTGTCCAAGCTGCCGGGGTGAGAGTTCTGGACTTGTGGCTGCTGCTCTGTGTGTCGGGGTGGGGTGGGGTGAGTCACTCAATGGTAGCCCGAGCCAAGAGCAGGGCATCACCGTCAATGGACACAGTCACCACGCCTGATTGTCACAGCCATCCCTCGCAGCAAGGTCAGCAGGGACCTCCCCTGGCCTTCCACAGCGCCCTCCCAGCTGGGTGGACGCTTGATCCCCAGGGTCCTCTGGCCTCTTGGGAAAGTGGGCCTCCCAGGCCAGCTCCTCCCAAGGCAGGCCTCGGTTTGCCTATCAGCACCATGGAGCTGCACCCTCACCCCCAACCCCAGACCTGTCCCACTTCCTGGGTCACTTCCCCTCAACATGCACACGGGCCAGTGGTTCCCAGGGGAGCCTCCGCACCTACTATGAGTGGCCTGGGCCTAGGACTCCCCAGCCCTGAAGTCCCAGGCCACACCCCCTTGGGTAATTCAGCATGCAAAGCTGGGCCCAAGCTGTAGCCCACTGGCCCCGCCCCCAGAGCGAATTTCCACTGTGGCTGTGCTGTGTAAATGATTCACATGGGGCAGCATGCTGGCCTCGGAGCCAGCCTGAACAAGGGCGGTGGCGTCCAAGGGGCCCCTGGCAGGCCTCAGCCAGGCCACCCGGAAGCCGGTCTGGGTCCGGTGCATCCCAGTCATTAGATCAGGGAGATGACGCCAATGTGGCCCTGGTCACTTCCTGGTTCCCGGGAAAGGTCCTCAGACACCTTGCCCTCTCCTGCCCAGGGTCAGCAGGAGTCAGGCTGAAGGTCAGCATGCACCCTAAGCGTCAACAGCAATCTTCCAGGCAGGTGGTCAGCGGCTGTACCTCACTCCTTCAGGCCCCCAAAGCCTGTCCTGTGTCCTTCCCAGGCATCTGGGCCCCTGGGAGCCGTAGGCCCCTCAGGCTGCACAAGGCCAGGGCTGTGCCGGCCCTGCCTGCTCTTGAATAAAGGGGCCTCCCAGAGCCATCTCCGAGCCTCACACCCACTGCAGGCCAGCCAGCACAGCCTAGCACTGTCTGAGTGCCTGCAGCCCAGCTGCTGATGGACACTCTCCTGTGACCTGGGACTGCCAGGGGCCCCCAGCCTACCCTGGCAAGGGCTCAGGGCCCGGCTCTCGGGAAGAAGGAGCGGAGCGGCAAGAGCCTGCCCCTGTCCATCCAGGGGGGACATTCGGAGCCTTGACTGGGTGCCAACAGCTTGGCTCTTGCGCAGTGTCGGCCGGCAGCCAGAGGAAGAGGCCCAGCCCCAGCCCCAGCACAGGGGAGTCGGGTCAGGGGGGTGGGTAGGACCCGGATCGGCAGCTACAGCAGAGGGAGGTTCACTTGAAAACGGCCAGGAGGCGCAGGGACAGACAGACCCTGGACAACAGCAGCAAAGCTCACTGCCGTCAATTCGGTGCCGATTCACAGCGACCCTGGCAGGCAGGGCAGGACGGCCGGGAGTTTCGCAGTCTGTGGCTGTACCGGAGTTGGCTGGTGGTTTCAAAGTGCCCTCCTTGCAGTGGGCAGGTGACCCACCGAGGCTCCTCCACTCGTCCTGAAGGCCTCGCAAATCTGAACCACGCAAGACACGCCACTAGGCGCTCGCTAGGGCAGCTCGAGCGAGAACACAGATAATCACGAGGGAGAGATGGGAACCGGTGGGGTGACAAATGGAACAGCCGCTGAGGAAGCGTTCGGTGGTTCCCTCAAAGGTTCGCCTGTGACTCAGCCGTTCCACTCTGGGTTCCAGCCACGAGACTTGGAGGCAGATGCTGGTGCACTGGTGTCCGAAGCGGCGCTGTCCACTGTAACCAAAAGGTGCCCGCACCCACCAGCGCCAGGGACACCATGTAGGGCACTCCTGCGAGGAGGGGCATTATTCAGAGGAAGGATGTTGCGAGGCGTGCTGAACCACAGGCAAACTTGGAGAACCGGCCCATGGGAAGCAGCTCAAACACGTGCTGCCCTTGAGTTGGTGCCCAGGGACCGCGGCCCTGCGGGGTAGAACTGCCCCTTGTGGGCGTCCCGGGCCGCAGCCCTGAGCGGGAGCAGACAGCAGATGTGGGTGAGTTTGAACTGCTGCCCTTGTGGTTGGCAGCCCAACACCTAGCCCACCACCCCACCAGGGTTCCTGGGAACTCTCTAGAGAAGGCGGGTTTTGACAGAGTCCCTGGTGCCATGGTTACAGGTTGGGCTGCTTACCACCAAAGTCAGCAGTTCGAAACCACCAGAGGCTCTTGGCGAGAAAGAGGAGGCTTTCTATCCCCTAAAGAGCTCCAGTCTTAGAAACCCGCATGGCTCCCCCCAACTACCAGGACCCCAGTTTCGCCTTGCAGACCTGGTTAGACCAGATGATGCACAGCGGTGCGGATGGGAGTTGGAAGCGCAGGGAACCTAGGACAGAGGAGCCTCTCGGGACCGGGGGCGACGGTGGCGATACCAGGAGGGAAGGGGGAGGTAGCAAGGGGGAATGGATCACAGGGAGCCGCGTATGGCCTCCTCTCTGGGGGACGGGCGCAGCGGGGTGGGTGAGGGGAGGCGCCGGACAGTGTAATGTAAGATACAAAAATAATTTATAAATTATTAAGGGTGCATGGGGGAAAGGGGAGGAGGAAGGGAAGGTGGGGGGGAAGGAAAATGAGCGGATTCCGGGAACCCAAGAGGCAAGAGAATTTTGGGAATGATGAGGGCAACAAATGTATAGATGTGCTTTACACAATCGATCTATGTATTGTGATGAATTGTATGAGCCCCAATAAATTGATTAATTAAAAAAAAAAAAAAAAGAAAGAAACCCGCATGGCAGTGAGTGAGTGAGTGGTTGCCAGGGGCCAGCTGGGCCGGGCATGGGGAGGGGCTCCAGGCCAACTCCGCCAGAGATGGGGCAAGGTGGTTCCAGGCTGCGGCCACAGGGCGAAGAACTAGACCAGGGGTCCTCAAATGACAGCCTTCGGGCCACATGCGGCCCACCGAGGACATTTATCCGGCCCGCCGGATGTTTTGGCCCCGTTTGTTTTTTACTTCAAAATAAGATGTGTGCAGTGTGCATAGGAATTTGTTCATAGTTTTTTTTAAACTATAGTCTGGCCCTCCAACGGGTCTGAGGGACAGTGAACTGGCCCCCTGCTTAAAAAGTTTGAGGACCCCTGGTCTAGACAAAGTGAGTCCAGGGGGTTTCGTGGTTCCCAGATCGAGTGAAAGCTACGTTCACACTAAACTGTCATCTATTAAATGTGCAATGGCATAATGTTTTTAAAACACCTTGAAATAGTACAAGAACTCTCCAATGTATCATCGCAGAGACACGACATGAGCCCGTGCCGTTGTTCAGCACAGCGTGGCCCAGCCACCAGAGCTTCCAAAGCTTGTTGAAAGCAAAACCCAAGTGTAGTGCGCGCTGGACCTCACAGCGCCGAATGCCTGCCTACACTCAGCGCATCGGCCGTTTCTTTGGGGGACAGCTAGTGGTGACGGTCATCCAACCACAAAACAAAACTCCAAACTCACTGCCAACTCCCTGCAGCCCTAGAGGATGGGGGAGAACTGCCCTTGGGGGTTTCCGAAGCTGCCACTCTCTCCTGGAGCAGACAGCCTCGTCTTTGTCCCCAGAATCAGCTGGTGGGTTCAAACCTGTGACCCTGCCATTGATCGCCTAACTTGTAACCCACCACACCCCAAACCAAAACCCAAATACGAACAACCACCAAACTCACTGCCATCGAGTCAGTTCTGACCCACAGCAACCCTATAGCACAGGACACAACTGCCCCTGCGGGTCTCCCAGACTGTCACCCTCTACAGGCACAGAGAGCCCCACCTTTCTCACGAGGAACAGCGGGTGGATTCGAACTGCTGACCTCGAAGTTAGTAGTCCAACGTGTATGCACCGGAGCACCTAATTTCCACTTAAAAATGGCTTTGATGCAAATGTCCTGTTACTCCTGTTTGACTCCGAGGCCCCCCGGGGAAGGGGCCACAGTCCCCCCAACGTGTTCGTGACCAGCACTCATGACCAACCAGGACCGTGGGACAGCGCAGCAGGGTGGGGAGGGTCCACAGAGAAAATGAGAAGCAGCTGGGCACAGGCAGCAGGGCAGTGTGTGTGTGTGTGTGGGGGGGGGGGGTTGGCGAGCCTCCTGGCCTGGCCCCAACTTCTACCACCCTTTCTCTGCCCTGTCCCCTCCACCAGTCCCAGAGCAAACGTCTTGCCGGAGAGCACACTTACAGCATCTGCTGAGCTGCCTGCCAGCCAGGAAGCTGGGAATCGGTCTAAGGCTGACCAGCTCAAGGGCAGGGTTGGGTGGGAGGGTGGGTGGGTGGGGTGGGGGTCATTTGCCAGGCCTTGAAACGTGTCTGGGAGTGGGACTGGCTGTGCACACCCAGGCCTGGCTGGCACTGAGCATCCCTACCCAGGTGTGCAAGTCTCTGTCTGAGCCCCTGAACACCTGAGCGTGGAATTTCTGTGGGCCCGAGGGCAACTCTAGGTAGGGTGTCTGCGAGTCAGAATCAGCTCGGTGACAATGGGGGTGTTTTCGGCAACTCTAGGAGACTTGGCGGACTCGTGGTTAGACCTTGGGCTGTGAGTCCCAAGGTCACCAGGGCCCTCGAGGGACGAAGACAAGCCGGGGCTCTCTTCCCCCCTAGAGCCCCAGTCTGGGAAACTCCCAGGGGCCTATCGGAGTGGTTCTCCAGCAGCTCTGGGTGACTTGTGTGGTATCACCAACCTGCTTTCCAGCCCAGCCCCCTTCTCAGGGCCGGTGGGCGAGGACGAGCCCTGGGCCTGTGCGCTGCCTGCCATAACCCCCCGGGCTCAGTCCCTGCCTGCCATGACCCCCTGGGCTCAGTCCCTGAGCCTGCGTGGCGCACACACCAGTCCTGACAGACCCATTAACCGAGCACCCCGCCCCCCCACCTCAGTGCCTGGAGCAGGTTCCCGAATCCCCTGACCCTTCAGCAGTCTGGAGTGGAGGTGAGGGGTGCCGGGCCAGGGATGCCAGCAGAGGCAGGATCAGAGCTGGGCTGGGGGAGAAGCTCAGTAACCAGAGCTCCCCTGAGGAGGGGGGCAGGGGCCCTGGGGAGAGTGCTGCCATCACAGGCCTGAGCCCCAGATGGCCACTCCTGCTCCACACAGTCACACACACACACACACACACACACACGTCCACTTACATTTCAGGAAGGTGGCCTGCCCCCCTGTCCGGCACTATTCACTGCCTCCCACCCTCACCAGGGTGGCAGCTTCAAGAGCCCTCTTCCACTGATAAAGCATTCCTAAGGAGGCTGTTGTTCCCGTTGGGTGCCGGGGTGTGTGTGTGTGTGTGTGTGTGTGGTGTGTGTGGGGTGTCTCTGACTCACAGAGACACCTCCCCCCCCCCCAACAGGACTGAGCCCTGACCGGTCGGATGTCATCCTCACAACTGGTGTTGCTGCCCCTGCTGTGTCTCCACCTCCCTGAGGGCCTCCCTCTCTCCCCCCACCTTCCACTTTCCCACTGTGGCACCCTTTCCTTCCCAGGGTCTGCAAGGCCCAGGGCCACTCCCACCTTGTCCTGTAATAGGGGTCGCTGTGAGCTGGTATCGGCTCAACAGTGAGTCTGGTTTTTGGTTTGGCCTCTCCCATTAACACGTTGGAAGCACATGGGCATTCTCGTTCCACAGAAGGACAAACTGCTGGGTGAGTGGGGTAAAACATCCCCTTCTCGGGGTACACCAGGGCAGCTGCTCGGGCCATCCAGGCCACACTCACGATAGAAGCTAGGCTCAGGGACGGCAAGCAGCCTGCCTAGATGGCATAGCAATGAAGGGTGGCCAGGGCCAGCTCGGAACTCCAGCCCTGGACTCTCTTCAGGAGGGAACCCCGGCAGGCCAGACCCTTCCTTGCCAGGTGGGCCCTTCCATTTGCTCACCTCCTGTCCCAAGGCCTGGGCCCTTTGCTGAGCACCTGCTCAGTGGAAAGGGCCCGGCTGCACCTGCACACCCTCCACAGGGCCAGGGTGATGCCGGCTCTGGGTCCCTGTGTGGTCCCAGCAAGCAGGGTGTAGCCGCCTACTGCCAGCTTGGGGCAGGGCCCCATGACCATGAGTCAAGGCAGGAGGCCAGTGGTCTTTTCCATGCATAGAGAGATAGCCCTGAGGCTACATGGTCTCTTTATGCCTTTTAAGAAAATGAAGCTTTGCTTAGATGTACAGAAAAGCCTGAGTAAAGTATGTCCCCAGATACTGGTATTTTACGTTTTCTTCAATTTTTTGGAATTTTTCTTCCAGATTTTTTTTTAAAACAATGTACACAGTAATTGTGACATGTTAGGTATGGGGGGAAAGGTTAATTTCTTTGCAGACACGGCTCCTGCCCTGAGCCATAGAGGAGAACACCTCTCTAGGGCTTCCAGCAGCTCCTGGGCTGGAACCGCTGACCTCTCTGTGAGCAGCCGGGCCCCTAGCCCACTGTGCCACCGGGCCTCCTTTGGCAGCCCGGCAGGAGTCTGTTTTCCTTGGGCCTGTCCCTCTCCGACCAAACCACAGGCTTCTGGTGGGGTTCACCCGGCTCTGGTCTGTCTCTCCACCCCTTCCCCCCCAATCAGAGAGCCTTGCATATCAGAAGTGCCCAATGTTTGCAAGACTGATGGAATGAAACACTGGCACGGCGGTGCTGAAGGCCTAAGCCAGGGCCCTTGATGCCTCGGGCCAACCTGGCACCATCTCTGGGGGTGGAAGGGGTGGCGGTGTGTGTGTCCAGGCAGGCGGAGTGTCCTCATCTCATCCCAGAGGTACAACTAAGAGACCCCAAGTTCTCCGGAGCCCCACTCAGCGCCTGGCCAGCAACCCCTGCCACAGGGGGACAGGATCCCAACTCTCCTGAGGCAGCTTCCTGTCTGCCCTCCTGTTTGCCTGGAAGTGAGCGGCGTCCGCTTCCTGCCTCCAGCATCCTCCAGGAGGCCAGGCCTCACACTTTCCGTTCAGGAAGGGGCCGAGGAAGGGGCCTGGGTTAGCTCACCAGGCGGAAACGGAAGGAGTGGGGCCGCCATGGACCTGACATTCAGGAGGTGCACAGAGTTCATTCATTCATTCATCCATCCGTCCATTCATTCATTCATGGAGCAGGGCTGCCACGGACCTGACATTCAGGAGGTGCACAGAGT
>NW_022109491.1:24604401-24606338 GCF_000313985.2 Echinops telfairi | reverse complement strand
AGGAGCCCAGAACTTGGCGTGGACCCTCACAGGAGCCCCGGGCCTCAGCCTGGGCTCCCTCAGGGCCTGGAGGGCCCTGGCCCTGGCCCTACTGGAGGCTGTGAGCCTCAATCACCGGAGCTCTGAGCAAGGCTCTGGGTGGTTCCCAGCTCCCTACCCATCTCCTGGGGAGCTTGCCACAGTCCCACGTCTGCCAATGCGGACTCAGCCCTGGTCCCCCTGCTGCCTCTGGCTAGGGCACCCACATTCCCCCCGACCCCCCCAGCTTCCTCCTGTGAAACGGGCCTAGAGTAAAGCCTTCTCCCACATGGAAGTTCAGACCCAAGCAAGTGAACAGCCCCCAGCAGGTACCAGCCGCCTGGCTCCACACTCCCCCGGCTGCCTCACTTTGGCCGGCCAGCAGATGTAGGGTACCCTAGCAGCAGCACCTCGGGGCCTCCGTAGTTCCTAGGTGAGGGACAAAGCGCCGGGTGCCCAAACTGAGACGGGAGCAGGGTCCTCAGAAACAGACAGCCCCAGCCAGTCCCCTCCTTGCCAAGTAAGTCTCAGCGAAGCTCCACTCATTCACTCCAAGTGCCAGGTCCCAGGTGGTGGCAAAGGGTCTGCCTGCACTCGGGGTTGGCAAGCGGTTTGAATCCACGGAGCGCCGTGTTGGGATATAACTGACCACTTGAGATCCAAAGGGCAGCATCCCCCCCAAGGACACAGGGCTAGGAAAGGCGGAGGGATGGAAACAGGAAACCCAGGGAGGAAGTGGGATCAGCCTGGGGACACTGAGGAGACTAACGTGTACCTAGTGCCGGACGTGAAACGGAGGCGGCATCACGCTCCGTGAACCTCCGCCGAATTCACAAGAAAAAGTGAACGCAGAGCAAAACCAGGGCCTGGCCATCTACTACTTCCGCAAGGCAGCGGCCACTGAAAACACCATGGGGTGCGGTTCTACTTGGAGATACTTGGGGGCTTGGCCACAAGGGACTCTATTTGGTTTAAAGCTTCAGACCACAACCTCTCAGCCAGCAGGTACCCAGGAGTGTGCCAGGCACCCAGCTAGACGGGGCAGGGTGGAGGCAGGACAGGGAGGCCAGCAGAAGCCACACACCCCAGGCCTCCCAGGTGCACAGGCTCCGAGCAGGGGCTGACGGGATGAGGGCTCACCCAGGGGCCTTGGAACCTGGTCCAACAGTGCCCAACAGAAAGGATGCACTGTCAACAAACCAGAGGGCCAGCAGAGACCAGTACAGCCCCCGTTGGGCCATCTCAGGGCCTGTGACCCCTGTGCACCCCCTGTGGCCAGAACCTCAACTCACAGCCTCCAGACGCTACCTCTAATTAAATAATCAAACTGATAGTCTCATGGCTGGCACCATGCGCCCCGTCTCCAGCTCTGGCTGCCTGCCCTGCCCTGGTAAGTACCCTGTGTCCTGCCAGCAGGCACTCATGGCTCCTATAGGACCGGTGGCACATCCCCATCAGACTGCTTCTCCCAGCCTCAGACCCCCCACAAACACTGCCTTCTGCTGCTTGGACCTGAAGGTTCTCCAGATCCCCCAAGCCTCCCCACCCCACCCTGCAAGAAGTAGCTCTACCAGATTACACACACACACACACACCTCACTGCCATGGCGTCGATGCTTTCTGACTCGCAGCGAGCCTGTGGGACAGAGTAGAAACCGCTGTGGCTTTCTGAGGCTGCAAACTCTTGACCGGTGGACAAAGCCTCATCTGTCTCCCGCAGAGCAGCTGGTTTGTGGGTGCAAACCTGGCGGGCTCCACTCTCTGACCAATAAAAACTCACGTACTGGATCCAATGCCACAGAGTCGACTGAGATTCACAGAGACCCTGGGCCGTCCATTTTGACGGGAGCAGACAGCCTCATCTGTCTCCCGAGGAGCGGCTGGTGGGTTTGAACCCAGGACCTTGTGGTGAGCGGCCC
>NW_022109491.1:24594908-24603649 GCF_000313985.2 Echinops telfairi | reverse complement strand
CTCCCGGGGAGCCCCGGCCACCACCCCCAGCCGCCCCCGGGGCGGGCTGGGTCTCCTCCCAGACAAAGCCAGATTCAGGCTTGAGAGGGCAGTTGGGAGGTTTCTGCCATGGAGACGAACTTTGACCCCACCCCGTATTTACTCTTTAAGGCTAGCCCGTTTTTTTTTTGTTTTGTTTTGTTTTTTCAGAGTTAACACACGACACCCCCTTTTAACCCTGTGCCACAGGCGTGCATTCCAGGCACCGACCTTCGACCTCTCCTAATTGCCGGCTCTACACCCCAGTTCTTCCAGGCCTGGCTCCAGCTCACCGGCTGCCTCTGCTGCTGCCGCCACCCCCCAGTCACCTTTCCCCGGAAACCAGTGCCCCACCAGGGCACTCTGACAACAGGTGCCACCCCACCCGACAACCACAGCAAACTCAGGTGGGTGCCGGAGCCCAAGGCCCAGCCCGGGTGCCCCACTGGGGAGCGCGGAGGGTCGGGTCCTCTGGGGCCTGGGACCTGCCTTCTGCCCCAGGCACCTTGCCCACCCCTGGAGGGAAGCTCTGGTCGACAGGCCGGTGGAGGCTGCTGGCTGCCCCAGGACCCCAACCTGCGTTCAGGGTCCTGGGGGGCTGAAGCTGGGGTAGCGCCCGCAGCAGGGCCACGTCTCCCTCCTCCCGAGGCACATGAGTGGACAACTGTATGTGCTGGTCCCTTTCCAGGGGACAGGCAGGATCTGGCCCTGTGGCCCATGGCTCTCAGCACTGGGCAGCCAGCACACCCTGGTGACACCAGCTGACCCTTCTCTGACCTGCACCCCAGTCACTTGGAAATCCCAACCCCACAACTTCTCGGGCATCAGGGTGCACAGGGAGGCCCCACAGCCCCATAGGGCGGCCTTCCAGGGGCGGGGGCCTTGCCACCACCACCACTACCCCCACCCCCTGTCCCCCAAGGCACTCACCATCCTCTTGGCTGTGGAGGTTCTGGGGGCTCCTCATCCTGGGGTCCTGGCTGGGACTCAGGCTGGAGGCCAGGCGTGGGTCAGCTGACATCCATGAGGAGTCATTCATATCAAAATCTTCGCTGCTCACCGAAGTCTCATCCTGAGCAGGGACGAAGAAGGTGGCCGTTTGTTTAGTAGGGACTGGGCATTGGCTGTGTGCCCCGAGGGGCCCCAGACCTACAAGGAGGGCAGGATAGTGCTGCCCCGGTGTCCCAACCCACCCCACGCCACCCTGTGGAAGCGGCTTGAGTCTGGTTCCTGTCAGAAGCCTGGGTACCGCCCGTAATTGAAGACAATTAGGTGGACCGTGTATCCTGTGGGGCGGGTGGCTGGGCCTGGCTCTCACCCCGTGAGCCAGCGCTGGGGTGGAAGGGAGGGCTGTAAACAAGGACCGCAGCCCCCTTCCCGTGGATGGAGCCCAGAGTGGGCAGCAGGATGTGCTGGGCCCCGGGAGGCCACCCGACCAAGACCAAGGGCCTCGGAGGGGCCTGGCGCCCCAACTCCGGGGGAGCATGCACAGCATTCCTTTCTCCCACTCCCCCGGCAGGCAGGCAGGCAGGCAGGCAGGCAGCTGGCCAGCCCCGAGGACAATTCTGTCTTCCTCCTTCCTAACCGTTGCTGGCCTTCAAAGCTAGGCTCTGGGGAAAGGGGTGGGGCGGGCGTGAGTTCAGAGCAGACTGCGAAGGGGGTTCAACTGGGGGGGGCGGGCATGGTGGGCTCTTGAGCAGCAGGCAGGCAGGGCAGCCTGCTGGGGAGGACCACGCCTGCTGCTGCCCTGGGCCAGTCATCCGGGAACCCCTGGGGCGGGGCCCCTTGGGTCCGGCCCTCCAGCAGGAAGGGACCCCACCTCCTGCTGGCCCGGCTTGGGACCTTGTCTGGAAAGAGCCAGAGAGATGACCCTGCAGCCCCACACCCCAGAGCCCAGGCCCTGCCCCTCCCCTGTCCCCTGTCCCCCCAGCAAGATACAATTGCCTCTTCGTGGGCCCCCTTCAGTATAGTGAGCAAACACACTCTGGCTGGAACTTTCTACTGCTGCTGTCACACACCTCCGCCCCCACCCCCACCCCCAGACGGGCACATCTGCTCTCCGAGTGGGAGCAGAGCAGCAGAGTAACCAGCCCAGGAACTACTAGCCGGCCACCCCCTCCAGCGCCCTCCCTCCCCCACCTTGGGCTGGTAGGGAGTTTCCTGGAATTTACTGCTTCTGTGCGAGCTCCCAGTGCACCCACAGCAGCGGCTGAATCCCAGGGCAGCAGCCGGGGCCTTTGCAGCAGCCTTGTCCAGTCAGGGGTCTCCAGCGCCTCAGGGACTAGCCCACACCTCTTGTCCCTTCTCCCTACTTCCCTGAGTGCCAACACACTCAGATTGTACTCTGGCACCTCCGAGGGGCACACTCACGTCCAAAAGGCTCTCAGTGCGCAAGGACACAAAGGAACAATCACACTCTCCTGCGTGGACTGCGCCACAGGACCAGAGAGAGGGACAGCTGGTCCTGCCCATTCAGGCTCTGTCCCCTTCTGGGTCCCTGGTGGCCCCAGAATCATGGCTGAGGTCAGATGTCTCTCCAGGTTTGGGGTGGGGTGGGGTATGGGATGGGGGTAGGGTTCGGTTGGACAGAACACTCACGATAGTTCATTCATTCCTTCAACACACGTTTATTCACCAAGCACCTCCTATGGGCCAAGCCCCCTCTAAGGGCTGAGAGATTCTGATGGCCATCCGCAGGACAGACTCAGTGTGTAGGGGAAGATGGGCCATCCGCAGAAAGGAGAGCCACCAAACGACGGGGAGAGCGGCCTCTAGGGCGGCCGGCGCCAGGTGGGCAAGGATGACCTTTCTAGTCGGGAGACATCTGAGCAAAGGTGGCAGGAATCAGGGAGGGCTGCATGGTGTTCTTACGAGTGCCGTCCTGGCACAGGCTGGTGGGTTCTTGGGACAGCAGGGAGACCGCCGTGGCTGGGGGGTGGGCGAGGAGCCAGGCACCAAGGAGTGAGCCATCGGAGCCATGCAGGACTATCTATCTCCTCCAAGGCCCGTGTTCCCCAGGGCAGGGCTGACTCTGTCTCTGGCAGCTCCGAGAAAGGCCACCTTGGACACACATCCAGGCTCATGGGAAGTCAGAAGCACTGGCCTCTCAGCTGGGTTTCAGACAGTCCCAACCGACGTACAAGTTCCCCAGGGACCAGATGCGCCACTTGGGCCCTCCTGAGCCACCCACCCCACAGACCATGAGATCGGTAGCTACAAAGGACAGGCAAGGAAACGGAGGTGCCGAGAGGCTAAGATACTTGCCCAGCGTCACAAACTAACAAATGGTCCAGGCCAACTTTCAGCAACCTTGGTGGCCCAAACCCACATCACACTGCCCCCTCTGCTGGAGCGTCCGCCCTGCTATTCCCCTACACGAGCCGGATTTCAGAGGCAAACCCTTCTCTGCCTGCCCAGCTCATTCTCGCTATTTCTTCCTCGTCAATGTGCAAACCCTCCAACCCTTGGCCAACCACTCGAGGAGCTGAGCTGAGCTGGGCCGAGCCTGGCAGGGCAGTAGATTGTGGGTATGTGGCCTGCTCTCCACCAGAAAGCTTTCTCGGGGTCTTCCAAGAACAGGGCCAGGCAGGGTGGTCTCTGAGTCTCCCACAAGGCCAGCAGCGAGACTTGTTGAATTGGCGGAGTTGCCTGGCATGGCACACTGTTGGTGTTTAATGAGGATGCGGCATTAATCTGCCAATTAAGGGTCCTGGGCCCGTGGCATGCAGCTTTTAAATGGAGGCTCGGCGAAAACCTGGACCCTGGGTGCTGTGGTGGGAGGGGGGCAGCAGCAGCAGCAGCAGCGCAGGGCCTGGCAATGCCTCCCTCCTGTGCCTGTGAGCCACCCCGCAGGATTGCTGCACCGTCCTCCAAAAGGAACCGCCCCCACACCCCGAGTTCTTGTCCACGAGGGGCCGGATGATGAAGTAGCTCCCATGCCCAAACACACAGGACTTCCAGGCATTATGAGGCATTCCTCAGCAGGACCCCTGTCAGGCAGGTCACCTGCCCGGGCAACTGCCAGCCATGGGCACCCAGGCAGTGTCAGAGATGGGCTCTGTACCCAGAACTCTCACCATAGGGGCCCCAGCACACTTCCTCTCCCACCCCTGCCATCCGAACTGCCGGATTTCCCAGCAGGACCTTGTGGTGATGGGGTCGCTCACTCGGGGCTCACTTTCTTTAGGGTGCTGATGCATTTAGTGATCAGCGGCTGTGCCTTGGGGACAGGACTAAGGCAAGGAGGGTCCTCGTTATCCAGGCAAAGAGACCAGCAAGAATGCAGGGTCCACTTGTAACAGCCCAGAGGGACTATGGGAACCACTGTGCCAGATGAGTTTCTGTTGCCCCCAGGTTCTGTCACTTGGAACCCAGTTGTTGTGTGTGTGTGGGGGGGGGGGGGAGCTGGTTCTAAGACTTCTTTATACCTTGACTGCTAAAGCAATTTTTTTTCAAGTGAGAAATTGGAGTCTATTCAGCCTAATTTAAAAACAACAACGCCACACTAGTGTGCTTGGATCAAGCACAATAACTTTCAACGCAATGCCGCCTTCAGGGCTGTCTCGGAAAAGACCCCTTTGTGCATGCAACACGCCTGCCACTCATGTGTCCCCAGTTCTTCAGGGCAGCAAAGCCCCCACCACCACCCTCATCCCTCATCCACACACTCCCAGCGGCAGAGAGGCACACTGTAAGCTCAGACACCCCCCTAGACACACACTCCCCAAGCCGAGTGCTGCTGAGGGCTAATTACACAAGCAATTATCAGCATCCAGTTCAGACCCATCCAGTGACTGCGGAGGGGAAACACATCCTAGTCCTAAGGGACCCGCACCATGAGGCTGAAAGCCTGCACGAAGCTCCAGGGCCCACACCCCTGACTGCCAACGGGGGTGGGGTGGGGGGCATGGGTGGGGTACAGTTCAGTTTGCTGGAATCTGAAGAGTATTTGGTCCACTAATTTCTCCCTTTCTGTAAACCAACTCAAACCACACCTCCATTAGAAAACTGAAGCAGGCCCACCACCCATTGCTTCCAGCCCGTACCACTTGCCTGGCCAGGGCCTGGCCTGGTCCCTCTCTCTTGCCTGTGCCTTCAAACTCCCTGAAGACTGTGGCGATAAAAACAAACAAACAAACAAACAACTTTTCTGCGGAGATTGCAACACACATAGATCATGAGAAGGATGGAAGATCGCTGTGTGGTTGGAGGGGATCAGTCCAGGGGCTTCAGGAGCTGGAGGAGCCACGTGGAGACTCCTACCGGCACTGAGATGCTTCTACCGCCACTGGATCCACAAGACTGTGCACCTACTGGCCTGTGATCTTGCTGCATTCGACGTCATTGCCTGTGTTTCGTGAGTCTGAAGAGGATTTTATAGATTGGTATGGGCTAATATCAGATTATTGGACTTAATCTGGACTGGGCTGGGATGTTTTCTCAATATCCAACTGCTCTTGTATATAAAGCTCTTTCTTACACACACATACACACACACACAAAACACAAACCTCTCAGTGGTTCTATGCTGAGAGGCCTGAACCACCACCATGGGTTCTTTCTGGAAAGGGATGCCAGTGTTGGGTGGGCAGGTGGGCAGCACGCAGCTGGCTCAGGGACACACCCTGACCTGGGAGTCCTGGCTCCCGGCAGGGAGGAACAGGAGTCACCAAACCCGCCCTGTTCTTATCTTCAGTCCAAAATTCATGGGGCAGGTTCAGTTTCTCTCCACCCAGGCGTTGAGGCCAAGCCCCGGCCAGGGGAAGGAGGAGGAAGAGAAGCAGGGAGACCCGCCGGGAAATGGTGGAAATGCGCCTGTCTGTCCGTATCCAGGGCCCATAGCTCCAAGCAGGTGCTATCAGTAACCCGATTATTTTACAGCTGGGGTCAGTTTTCTGGAACTGGGTCCCGGGTGTCTCTGAAGCCCAGCTATTTGCATCCTCCAGGACTGGGGATCCTGGGGCGTGTGCGCCTCCCGCAGTAGTTTCCAGGCCTGTGCTGGGAGCTGTAACTCTATATCGACCACTCGCCTTGAGAAAGAAGAGGAGGAGGAGGATTTGCTGAGAGTTTGGTGCTGTTGTAAATCCATAAGCTCGGTGCAGGGGCCACTGCCCGCTGCGTGGGTGTGCCTTTCAGAGGTGGGCGGGGGCAGGGATCACCGGAGGTGTTTGGGGGCCCCACAGAAAAACAGACCCTTCTCTAAGCAGCACCTCTGTCTCTCAGGGCGGCTCCCCAGCTGGGTCCCTCTGGAATGAGGACCAGGCTGCCCCAGCACCAGCTCTCTCCCCAACAGGCTACTCCAAGACCCAGAAAGTGAAGCAGCGTCTCGCCAGGCTGGCCAGCAGCTCCTCCTGGTGCACCTGCAGGCCCTGGAATTCTTCCGCACCAGGCGATTCCTCCCCTGGTCTCCATGTCAGCGAGCATTACACACACGGCCTTCTGAGCATGCCAAGAAGGTACTGAACCGCAGTTGACCCCAACTTGACCACTTCGGTCCATCAGATGGCTTATTAATGGAAGATGAAAAGCCCCCAGGAGCTATAGCAGCGAGGGGTGCAAATCCCCGTGGGGGAAGGGGCTGCGTGCGTGCTCTCTCGGGGTGGTCTGAGCCACAGCTCCATCAGGGTGGGTTGGGAGTTCTCAAGGCCACTGTCCCATGTTAACCCCACCACCACCACCACCTGGCCACCGACCAGGAGGGGAGGCCAGCCAGCCTTCTACAGGGACACTCCCTGCACAGTTCCACTCCTTCCTGCTAGCAGACCGCACTTCAGCTTACCAGCCACACAGACACAAGCTCTTCTGGGAAATAGGAGGCAGGCAGGGCTGAGACACAGCCAATCATCATACACTGTAGGTATTCTCTCTCCCTCTCTCCCTCTCTCATACACACACAAACACACATGCGCACGCACACACACTCACATACATGCATGCATACTTGCGTGCGCACGTACTCTCGTACACGGATTGCCTGTCAGAAACATATTCACACAGACATGTGGATGCTCTGTTGTCCCTGAGGTAATGCCTGCCTGCCTGCCTGCTAGCCCGGATGCTGGAGTGAGCACTTTCAACACCTTCCCACTGGAGCACTGAGTGTAAAACAGGCTTTGTTTCCTAAGCAGAGGCAACAGGCCATTTTCCCCAGCACTCCCTCAGAACAAGGACCTCTTCGATTCCCCAGCCGGGGCCATTACCAGAAGGATGGGAAGATGAGCTTCGGGTGGTTAGGGTGCTGCCAGGCCAAGGGAGAGCTTTAAGGGAACCCTTTGGAGCTGACCCCTGCAGCACTTGCCTTCCCAGAAAAGGGCGCAGACAAGACCCCCGCCCCACCAAAAAAAAAGTTCTTGAGCAACTCGGGCTGTTGCAGCTCCCCCTGGCTCCAGGCCATCTGAGGCTCCAGAAGTCCCCCACTGTCAGCCTCTGCAGGTGGGAAGGGCCTAGGGGGATCCAGCTCCTTCCACAGAAAGTGCCCACCCAGCCACTGGGCAGTGGGTGTGGAGGAGGTGCTATCTTAGAACTGTTCTCAAACAAGCCCAGCCTGAGCTGGGATTAGTTGGGAGCTTGATATTGTTCAAGGACACATTTGGGCCCAATGAGGGGGTGAATTTACTACCTGGGGACTAACTGGCCACTGCGGGGGAGGGGGGGCGAGGGGGGAGGAGAGAAAGCACCCCTGCCCCCACCCCACCTCTGACCATAAACGGGCCATTCTGCAGACCACCCCACAACGCAGTGTGGATTCTGGGTGTGCTGAGGCCCCCAGACCTGACCCAGCTCAGGCCACAGACAGCAAGTCTCAGTCATTGAGTGAGGACCCCACACACCTCTCTGCCTGGCACCCTACCTGGCAGGCTGGGGTTCTCCCTCAAGGGAGGGGCTATTTCAAGCCCCAATCCTCCTCAGAAAAGGGAGGAAATCACGAGTCCAAACACCATTTCAGGTGGAATCAGGAGGTTATTAATCTCCCCTCAGAGCAAACAGAAAGAAAAAAATCAATGGTTTAGAGGGGGAAAAGGGTTCCATTTGAATTAATGGGTTTGTGGCTTCTCCATTGATCTGCTTCTCTTCACACTTTCTTTTTGTGCTCTTGGGGAGGAGGGAGGGCTGGGGAGAGGGAGGACGCCGAGGAGGGGCTGGGCCTCCCGGTATCGAAAAGGACGGTCTAACCTTAACCTTTCTCCAGGAATAATGCTAATTAGCGAGGCTTAATGAGAACTTCCCCCTAGGAAGCGCGGCCCGGTAGGGGCGAACGAGCGGACTCGGGCAAACGTAGCTGCGGGAGGAGACCGGGGGGGGCGGGGTCGCTTCTGAACCCGGGCAACTGGAATAAAAATGCCTCTTGCACTCGCACCCGCGTCCAGTGTCCAGTGTCCGGGCCTAGAGGACGTGGCGACGAGAGCGGAGGCGAGAATCCAACTTAACCCCAGCGCGCGCGCCCTCCCTCTGGCGCGCCCCCGCCCCGCGCCCCCAGCCCTGGGTGACCCCTTTCATTGATGAATGCCCCTTCACTAGGAGGCGGTCGACGCTCGCGGCTTCTGCGCGCGGACCGTACACCTGAGCGGGCCGCCGGGGCCCTTCGGAGAGGGACAAGGGCCTGCCGAAGTGGACTCAACTCTGCAAACCGCGTCTCAACTCCCCGCGCCGGGGGCCCCTCCCAGCCGCCGGGCGCTTCCCGTCCTCACATCCCCAAACAGTTCACTTCCCTTCTCCCGGCGGCG
>NW_022109491.1:24588695-24593752 GCF_000313985.2 Echinops telfairi | reverse complement strand
GCGCTTGGAGTCCGCGCTTGGCCCAGGGGGTGTGCCCTGGAGAGGAGACCGCTGGGGTCCGCGGCCAGCCCTCGCTGGCGAAGGCCGAGATCTTCAGTCGGAGGGCAGGAGGGGGCACCGGCGGGACCTCGGTGTTCGGGCCAGGAGAGAGGGAGACTTGACCCAAAGAAAGTGATTCGGACGCTGTCAGGAACTCTCAGCGCCCTCGGGCCCCGGGGCAGCCCGCGTCCCCGCTCTCCTCCAGGCTCCCCCGGGGTACGAGTCCTCTCTGGGAGGGGCTGCTGGGGCGTTTTGTCGCGGAAGGGTGTCGGGGGTCGGCCCCGGGGCAGTGGGAGCGGGACCCGGGGCTGGGAAAGCCAGGCACGTGGCCGGCTCGGTGCTGGCTCCCCATCCCACCCCCACCTCAAGACACCCTCCCTTTTCCTTGATCAAGTTCAAGCTCGGGCTCCTCGGCGCGCTGCCCACCCGCTGCCCCCTCCCTTCCCCCTCCCTCCACTCCACTCCGCACCGTCTCGCCTCTTCACTCTTCCTTTGTCTCTGCTACGACTTAGTTTACACCCTGCCCTGCGCCCCTTCTCCGCGGCGGGCGGGCCCCCCACCACCACCCCCCAGAGCGTCCCGGCGGCGCTCACCTGTTCGACTCGAACATTTCGGCGATCCCGGGCGCGTCCCGGCTCCCCACCCCGTCCCCTCCCCCCACCCCGCCCTGTGGTCATTGTGCACCGGCCGGCGGACCGCACCGCACGGTATGCCGGCGGTGAAGGGCGCGCAGGCAGCGGTTGTGCAGCACCGGGATCCCACCGGCACCGATGCTCGGTCCCCAGATGCGGTGCGCACTGTCCGCCCAGCCAGGATCGGGGGAGGGGGAGTGCCCACTCGGGTCGGAACGGCGTCCAAGGGACAGCCGGCTCCCGGCGGGCAGTCCGCTCGCTGCGGGAGAGGACGGGATGGGGCGTCTCGGGATGGGGACCCAGGACTTCAGCCTCAGCCTGAAAACGTAACACGCTCGTCCCTAAACGGCACATTAGACACCTACAGGGGCAGATGGGGGAGGCGGAGGACAGATCCGCGCCCACCCACCCCCCCTACCCCGCCGCACCCCACACCCTCTGTTACAACAGATCAGGGTCAGGAACAGCTTATGCTCTATCAGGGCGAGGCTCCCCTCCTGGGATTCTGCGGGGGAAATGGCCAAAATGAAAACAATAACCATCCCTCCTCTCCTGGTCCCCTCGGTCGCTGGAGAGCAAGGCAGTTTCTGCTGACTTCTCTGGGCTCCAGCTCATGCACCGTGGGGCCAGCGTGGAGCAGAACACGAGGCGGCCACCGCGTGCTGTCTGCAATTTTGAAACAGACTGCCTTTAACCCTCCAACTTTTTCTCCCCCCTTCTTCTTGTAAAAAGCCTTTTTTTCTTTCTTTCCCTGAAAGCTTGGCATTGTGGACAATCCGAGGTAAACAAAGCTCCCTCTAGAGGTGCGAATGGGAAGCACACCAGCACAGGCTCCCCGCTCAGTAGTCATCCATTAGAAACATAAAAGGAAGACACCTTAAATTAACCCAGCACACAGAAAGCCTCCTTTCCTCCAGCACATGCTAGGTTTCACCGTCGATGTAAAACTCACACTTTCTGTATGACAGAGGGCTTAAACACGTGACTCGTTCACACCTTTTAGTCCTGAAATCAGACGTTTCCAAATGGGTGCTATTTCTGCTAGCGCCTCACTTCTTAATCCTCAGGGTCCGGGACAGTATCCACACAGGTCAGAGCCCAGTCGGGATTTTTACAACAAATGGGTAGCCTCGACCCTTCAGCTCATGGGGAGGCAGGGATGGGGACTGGGGCAGGTCCATCTGAGCACCTGTCCTCCCTGGCTCGGATCACCCCGGCCCAGGGTTCCCCACCTCTCCCCACCACATTACTGGAGACCTTTGGCGCCTCCTGGCCGGAGACAGTATTTCAGTGGTGGTGGACGTCTGGGCTTGAAATATAAAGCCAAACCCAACTGCAGTTCAAAGGTGGAACTGAGCCCAGATAACCCAGCTCCTCTCTGGCTCAGAACAGAGAGCAAGCCCCGCCCAGAAGGGCAGCGTTCTGATTTTTCTGCATGCATGAAATGTGAACTCATCTACCATCCCTGAGATAAAGCAGCCCCAGCCCCACACAGCCCCACAGCAAGCCGTCGGGAGGCCTGGAGGAGCCCGCTGCTTAGCCAGGGCTGCTGAGGGCGGCAGAAATCGCCCCATCCTTATCCCTGCAGGAGCTGCCCCTCCTTGAGTAACCTTGGGGGTGGGTGGGGGGCTGCTTTCTTTCAGTGCCTCCAGGTCCGTCCCTCAAATCCCTAAAACAGACACAGCCCAGGTCCCAATGAGGAATCGGGTGACCTAGTTTCCTGGCCACTAATTCTCCCATTGATAGGTCCCCTTCTCCTGGCCCCAGTGGCAGGTAGGCATGACTGTCTGTTAACAGGGACAGCACTGCCTAATGTCACCACCATGCCTCTGCAGACAGTGCTGCTTTTGTAGAGGGCTGACTGGCCAGGCAGCCCCTCTGTGGAGGTTCCTAAGCAAAGGGGGCTTTGCCACAGTGACCTGGAGATGGAGGTTGTTAGGAATAACATGCTGGGGTGTGAGCAGAGCACATCCCACTGAGGCATCGCAAAGCATTTGAAAACTGATTTGCCCCCATAAGTGACTTATGAATGACAAGAGGGGAACCTGTACCTATGGGTACCTTCTCCAACCAAGTGATCACATCCAGCCACCCCCTGAATGGGGCTGCCCAGTAGGGTGTGCCCACATGCTGAAGGAAAGCAGTCAGAGGGAGAACATGCTCATTGCCTGGGCCCTGCCCCGCCCCCCCCTTGGGCTACACTCCTCTCCCAGAAAGAGTGTGATCAGGAGGAAGCACCCAGGGTGGAAAGCCAGGAGATACTTCCCACAACACAATTGTCCAGCATGCTTCAAAAATCTCTTTGACCCCCACGGAGAAAAAAAAACTAAGTGCATTCTCATACAATTGACTGTTTTAAATGATGAGACTAAAGAGACAGAACAGCTAAGAGTACCCGGGGTGGATCTTGATTGGATCCCGGCAACAAAGAGTGAGGTGGAGGCATGGGCTGGGGTGGAGACAGGGGACGCAATGGGGGCTGGGAGCTGAGGCAAGGGTGGGCTCAGGGCTGAGTGATGAGAGACGGCTTCTCCCAGGAGTAAGCCCACTCTGGAAGGTGGAAGCTGAGGGGGGCGGCTGGAGAAGATGGCCTAATGTGATGCCAGAGCCTGGTAGACCCCTTGGGGCAGAGGTGGGGTGTGTGTGCACATGTGGATTTTCCTCTGTGCTTAGGGATCAGGGCAGGCAGAGGGGGAAAGGAGAGAGAGTGGGGGCAGGGGTGGGGTGGGGAAACCAGTGAGGAGGTCGAAGAGAAAGAGTATCCGTCCAATCAAACCAGGTTCAATTTTGGCTCTGGCACTAGTCCAACGGCCTCAGGTTCAAGGCTTACACGTTTCTAAGCTTTGGCTGCTCCACTAGAAGCTGGCGTGTGGTAACATCCGATCTGCTAACACCATTTCCCCTTCCGCTGTGTTCTCCGGCCGCCAAGGAGGTCTGCCCTGACCCAAGCCTCTGGGGTCTCCTTCTTGTCCCTTCACAGTGAGGAGGATATTGTCAACTCGCAGAATAACTATGGGGTGGCTGGGGAGTGTTATGCAAACGAAGGGGGTGTGGCTTCGGAGACCAGCTTACTTCATCTTTGGCCCCCAGAAGGAGCCTTTGGTAAATGGAAGTCTTTTCCTTCGTCGTCAAGACTTAAATGGTCCGAGTTTCCTTCTGTACAAAGCACTCTGCTGTCTTGTCCAGTGGGGTCCGACTCACAGCGACCCTGTCTGTGTACCACACAACGGAACGCTGCCCGGGGCCGCCCAGCCTCACAATTGTCCGTGGGTGTGAGACCATCGTGGCAGCCATGGTGTCAGCCCATCTCCTGGAGAGTCTCCTGCGTTTTTCTCCCCTTGCCCGGCCACGATACCAGAGGTCCCGGCAACTGGTCTCCCTTGACAACGTGTCAGGACAAAGCAGGCGACGAAGGCTTGCCATCTTCGCCTCTCAGAGGCATGCTTGGCTGTACTGCTTCCGAGACAGGTCTGTTGGTTCGCTTGGCGGGCCAGTGGCACTGTTGGCATGCTCTGCCAGCACCGTATTTCAAACGCATCAGTTCTTCGTGGGTCTCCCCTCGTCCAGGTCCAGCTCTCACACCGTGTGAGGCGATGGGAAACACCCTGGCGCAAGTCAGGTGCCCCTCAGTCCTCAGAGTAACAGCCTTGCTGTTCAACACTCTAAGGGGGCTTTGTCGGATTTACCCCAATCCTCTCCCCAGATGTTTATTCTGCCGCCCGCAGTGCCTGGTAGTTCTCCTTGTTGCCTGTGTGCCAGAGCAGAAGGATGGCTGTCTTCATCTGACAAGGTGGGCATCGGCTGATGTGCGCCACGTGTTCAATGGCTGTTGTATTTCTTTCCTCCCCATCTCTTTTTGGAGAACAGCCTGTTCATACTCATTGCCCCTCTCTCTGTTTGAATGAGTATGCTTTGGGAATTCATCTTTTGCCCAGTATGATGCAAGTGTGTTTTCCTTTGTCGTATTTAAATTGTGAGTGATAGGATTTTTTGTGTGTGTGTCATATGGAACTTTTATATTTTTGAATAATCGACTTAAAATGTTTCCCCCCTTTAGGGCTTTGGAGTTTCCAGTTTAAAACAAATCAACAGCAGCAACAAAAACAAGCTTTCTTTTCCTATTCTAAGATGATAAAAAGGAATTCGCCTATATTCTTTCTATTAGAACATTTACAGCTTCATTTGCTGAAACCCTTATTCCATCAGTAATCTGTCTCCACTGAAGTAATGAGGTAGAAAACCAGTCTCCCCCCACCCCACAAGTGGCTCTCCACACTGTCCCCATGCCAACTTTTAAATAGCGTGCCTCCCCCCCACTGTCATGATCCCAATTCTACCTTACAAATCTGGCTAGACCAGAGCAAGTACACGGGTACAGATAAGAGC
>NW_022109491.1:24585836-24588185 GCF_000313985.2 Echinops telfairi | reverse complement strand
TTAATGGGCAAGGTCACTGGTTCAAAACCACCAGTCGTTCTGCAGGTGAAAGGGGAGGCTTTCTGCTCCAGTAAATATTTACAGCCTCAGAATTCCATAGGGGCAGTTCTACTCGGCCCTAGAGGATCCCGTGAGTTAAGAGTCGACTCCATGGGAGTCATCCTGTTCTAGTTGTCTGTTCCCATCTCAAAATTATATATATATAAATGTCTGTCTATCTATCTATCTCTGTATCTCTAAATAAATGTGTTGAAAATCTGGTAGGGCTCCTTCTCACCCTTCGCCCCCTCCCCCACTGCTCTCGGCTCCTACTGTAATAGTTGGGGAAGAAGAGGGGTGCTTCTGCCTCAGGGGCAGGATTGGGGGGGGTGTTTCCTGGAAGAGACAATGGCGGCTCCCCACTGAAGGCGAGGTGTAGCAAGAGCATTCGCAGAAGCACCAGGGGTTTCCTACACGCCCAGATTCCAAATATTCACTCTTGGCTCATCGTGGTTCTCCCCCCCAACTCCCACCCCCAATGGTGGCAAAATCAGTACCATCAGAGGTGACATGTTCACCAATCCCAATCACTCAGCAGCCATAAGCACAGCCTCCATGTTCTGCAGCCGTCCCCACTACCGGGGTCCAACATGTTTTCATCACTCCACGCAGCAACACGGCACCCACTAGGCAACAACTCCCCACCCTCCCCACCCATGGGCTCACCCATTCGAGCCACTCCTTGCACTCGCCTATTTTCCCCAGACCGGGCTGCAAAGATCATAGCCAGTGTGCTACAGCCTTGGCTGAATTCAAGGAGAGATACTCATTCCTCATACCTTATTAGCTACATTTCTATTTGGAGAAACTTCCCAGCGCCGCAACGGAACGGCCAGAGCTTGTGGAAACACCCTTTCCTCATGACCACAACACCAGGTGGAACCCGACGGGTCCATTTTCACAAACGTCTTGCAGGAAGATCCCACCCGCTCATCTCTGGTCATGCCACCCTACCCTAGTCCCAAACCTTCCCTGCTCCCCGGTGCAAGCAGCAGCAAGTTACGGCTGCCTGGCCTGGCATCGGGGACCTTCTCCGGGTCTGCTCTGTTCCTCCCTGTGAACTCTGCCCCAGGTACACTCACCCCCACCCGTGCCATGCCCTCTGTGCCTTTGGCCACACATTCTATCCACCATTGTGTGTGGCTCCCTGCCAAATACAAGGTCTCATGGCAAGGGCGGGTGACACAACTGTAAACGGCACAAACACAGACCTGCCCACACACAACTTACAGGCCCGCACGGAAGAGCGGTTAAGCAGGTGCTCACACAGACAGCCACGTAATCAACAGTTATAAAGAGGCAAACTCCCTGACATCGAGCCCAGCCTGACTCACACCCACCCTGTGGCACAGGGTGGAACAGCGCCCATGGATCTCTGAGGCCGCGAAGCTTTACAGGAGAGTCGTCTACCTTCCACAGAACAGTCGGTGGTGTCCCACAGCTGACCTGGCGGTGACCAATCTGTAAGTGCCCAGGCTGTCAAAGAAGATACTTTCCACCCTGCCAAATGTCGGCCCCTCTGAGCTCAGGGCACCTCGCTCCTGCCACCCCTGTCCATTTATGGCAGGCCTGTCCATCTCTCATCACCTAATGCTCTTGTTGGGGTGCTGGGGTATCACGCTTGGTTTGCACCCTGCTGCCCACCTCACGGGAGCCCAGGTAGCGTAGTGGTTATAAGCTGGGTTGCTAACTGCAAGGTCAGCAGTTTGAAACCCCAAGAAGCTCCTTGGGAGAAAGATGGGGCTTTCAATTCCCTGTACACATTGACAGTCTCGGGGCGGTTCTGTCCGGCCGTGTAGGGTCGCTGTGAGCCGGCACCAACTCGTGGCAGTGAGTTTGGTTTGCCTACATCATCATGACTGATGAGTGTGAGCAGAGGAACCCGCCAAGTCCAACCCAGGGCAAAGCCGAAGTTAGACTCTTGACCCAGGAAGGATGATGGCTGCCGGAAGTCATCCCTGCCTTTGGCTGGAGCCCAGGGCTTCTCAATGCCACCCAGGAGGGAGGGAAGGCTTATGGGATAGATGGCGAGCTGGTGTCCTGACAGGTGACTGAAGGTGAGGGCCTGGTTTTGAAGGCCTGGGGGAGGGTTCCTGGGGGCTTCAGGATGCTAATTTACCCCTGGAGGGCAGGTTAGCTAGAAGAAGGGGCTGGCTAAGCCAGGCGGGCAGAGTTGGGCATGGAGAGCGGATTACCAAAGGTTCTAGGGCCAGTGCACCTTAAAGGAGACCTTTCTGGAAGCTAGATTCCTGTGTTTGGAGGTCTGTCAGCGTGAGAGAGCGAGAGCGAGAGCGAGAGCGAGAGCGAGAG
>NW_022109491.1:24584274-24585736 GCF_000313985.2 Echinops telfairi | reverse complement strand
GAGAGCGAGAGCGAGAGCGAGAGCGAGAGCGAGAGCGAGAGCGAGAGAGAGAGAGAGAGAGAGAGAGAGAGAGAGAAAGAAGGGGAGTGAGGGGGGCAGTGACCTGGCTTTCCCAAGCCTGACGTTTCAAATGTCGAACATGGACAGAGCCCCAGGAACTTGCTTCTGAAGGCTGCCCTGAGAAGGCTTAGAGGAGGAGGGTTGAGCTGGGGCCCTGCTGGACCCACTCAGTGGCAGCAAGAGGAGGGAGTGGGGTTGTGTTTGTGCTTGTTGTTGTGAGGTGCCATAGAGCCACAGCAGCCTGCCTAGGCATCACAGATGCAAAGCCTGCACAGTCCGGCGACCCCCTTCACCTCTGCTGCAGTGCCCAGCAGTTGATGGCACAGCCAGCGGTCACCATCTACGGAGCCCCAGCTATGTGCCAGCCACGGACCCCGGTGCAGGGACTGTGGTGGTGACCTACACAGGCCAGGGCTGCCCTTGGGAAGCTGGTGGCCACTGGTGGCCTTGGCCTGTCCATACCCCATGGTCCTTTTGATGGTGCCCTGGGGAACCCACCCACACCACACTCACTGCTGACTCGGTGACCCACTCTGTCGGGCAGGGTAGAACTGCCCCTGTGGGTTTCTGAGACTGCAGCTATTTACAGGAGTGGAAAGCCCCATCTTTCTTCCGCAGAGTGGCTAGCTGTTTCGAACTTTGAACCTAGGAGATTGCAGCCCAGTGCCTAACCACTACACCACCGGGGCTCCTTCCATGGTGAAGGGCAGCATTTGTATGAGGGACTGGGGCTCTCTCCCCACCAGCTGTATGCTTTCGGCCAGTGGCTTATGGACCCAGCCTCAGCCTCCCCAGGGGGTGAGGCGTTGTGTTCTGCATCTGTGAGGTGCCTGGCTAATGTCGGCTCCCACTCTCCTCCTTGCCTCTCCTCTCGTCCTCCAACCCACGGTCCCTCTTTGTGTTTCCTGTGCTGTGACCGCCCTGCCCGAACCTCTGGCACTTTCACATCCAGAGGCAGCACTCAGACGGGTAGCAGACGGTGAACTGGCTATCTGATTCCCACGCTCGGCATCTTTCTCCCTTGCCTCCCTCAATGACAGGGAGGAGGGCAAAGCCAAATGCATCCTTTCCCAGCAAGTGAGGGTGACCCTGTCATGGCCAAGGAGTTAGATGGCAACCTAAGAGTCGGTTGGCAGCTTTCTGGGAAGGCTTTCCCTTTGCTGGTAGAGACAAGCAATGCCCGCGCCAATCTTCTTGCCCCGAGTGTAGTGAGCGGGGGTGGGGAGCAACAGCAGCCAACTTGCCACCAGGAGGAAATGCCCAAGAACATGGCAGTCACACCAGAGAAGTAACAGCATCAAGAGTGGCCCCTGGACCTGTCATTCAGGGGTAAAAGAACCATGATGCTTTTCGGTAAGGTGGTGTGTGTGTGTGTGTGTGTGTGTGTGTGTGTGTGTGTGTG
>NW_022109491.1:24581710-24584174 GCF_000313985.2 Echinops telfairi | reverse complement strand
GAGAAGGAGCTGCACCCCCATGCAGTCTCTCCTCTCGGGTGTTGGCTCCTGGAGAATCACAGAGCTGGAGGCTGGAAATACAAACGGACCCCAGCTAACGCTTTGTTTCGAGCCTGGGTTTGGGGTGGTTGTGTTTTGAGGGGCCGGAAGTCCTTCCAAACATTTCAACCACCCCTAAAATGAGCCCCCCGGAGGGAGGGGCTGGGAGGAGGGTTGGTTGCTGGGACGGTTGGGATCATCTGCTTCCATCAAGGAGGAAGGGACAGGAGAGAAAGGGGTGGCCCCCCCCAAAGCTGGGTGCCCGAGGAAATCCTGGGCGAGCCCTTCTCCCTGGCCTCTCAGCGTCCAGCCCAAAGTTCAGATGGGGGTACGGGGCGGGGACGCATCCCAGGGCTGGGAGGGCAGCATTGCACCCCGGCTACTGTGGAACCTCGACTCGCTGACTTCCTCCTGGAGGAGTCTCCTTGCTCAAAAGGGGTCCCTCTGCCAAAGGGCACACTTGGGACACTGCTCAAGACTGGCCCAGACCTGTGGCCCCATAGCCTGGAGACGTGAGAGCCGGGCAGCTGGGCAGGGGCAGGGCCACAGGGAGGACTGAGGGCTCCCGGACTCCTTCTCCAGGGCTTGCCCTCAAGGACCCACACTCCCAGGTCTCAGGCTGTGGGTGGAGGGGAAGGGGTACCTAGAGACTCCAGGTCAGACACAGCAAATTCCTGCCCCACCCCTTCCCTCCCTTGGCTCTGCCCCTCTGCTGCTCCCACCCCAGGGCCTTTGCACTTGCCGTGTTCCTCCTCCCCCACAGCACTGGCTGGCCCCTGCCGGTCACGCCCATCTCCTCTCAGAGGCCTTCCCAGCAGAAGCAGCATCCTCCTCACCTACGCTAATGCCTCACCCAAACCTCTTCCTTCCTAGGGCTTTTGTCTGTCCAGCGGGCTTGTTCGTGGTCATTGTCCTCCCCTACACACACACACAAGCCAGCCTGTGAGTTCCTTGGTGGGGGGGGAGGAGCGCCTGGTCTGTTTTGTTTGTGGTTGGGGCTTCAGGGGTCAGGGCAGCATCCAATACACAGTCAGTAGGAACGCCATAATCAGTAACTTTCGAGAAACGAATCCAGGAACTTCTGTAAACAAGTTCAGGGCTGAGGGGGGCACAGGGATCTGCAGGGCGGTGAGGAGAAGCCTGGGCCTCCGTCTCCCTGGTCTGAATGGGGGGTGGGGAGGGATGCTGGCCTGCTGGGGGCCCATGTCTGGCCACCCAGAGCAAAACAAAGCCGTCAGCACAAACTGACAGTGCGCTATGGCGCCCACCCTCCCAACAACCACACGACGAGAAAAAGCCCCCTAAGGAGGCATGCACACTTGTACCCCGGAGCATGCCAGGCCTTGCGTGTCCTTGTCCTCCCAAAGCCATGCTTTCTTGTGGATGGCTGGCATGACCAGCTGAGGTGTCTGGATCGCTCCTGTGTTTGTCAGGTCTGGCTACTGAGCCCGGTTCACTCACCCCAATGGGGGTCAGGGCTCCTGGGACTGCTCCTTACTGGGGTCGGGGCTCGGTCCCACCTCTCACACAGCCTGTGGGCTGCAAAGACCTCCCATGGCTGAGGGAGGCCTCTGGGAGCAGAGGGTGGGGTCCCCCTCGGGCCAGCAGCTGCTGGGTGGTCAAGAGCCAAGCAAAAGCCGGAGCACTTGAGATGTGCCCCACGCTGCCGCATGTGGGGGGGGGGAGGGGGCCAAGGAGAAAGAATACAGAATTCTTCCATGAACCTCTCACAGCCCCCTTGTACTTCGGTGCCCAAAGGGGAGGGGGCCGGCATGAAGCCATCGGGGGTCTTGTCCTCAAAGGAAAAGACCCAAGGAGGCAGAGAGGGTCCTCTGGAGAAAAGCCCGCTGGCTCCCGATAAAAGAAGCACTCAGAAAGCTGGAGTTCTGCTGGCGGGGAGTCGGGGGAGGGAGGGAGAACAGAGAGACCCCCCCAAAAAAAAGAGAGAGAAAAGAAAGAAGCCCCCCAGGACTCAGCCACAAGTCCCCTCTGGGTCTCAGTCAGATAGGGCCCCTGGGTCACTAGGTCGCTGTCGGGTCAGGGACCATCTGGGTGTTTGCAGCCGCTTTTTCCTGGCCCAGCCCAGGGAAAGACAGTCCTTCCTGTTGGGTAGCTCTTGTCCTCTTGTCCTCAGAGCCGGAGCAGGGAGGACGGCTACCCAGGGTGCTTTGCAGGGGCAGTTTACAGCAGGAGCTCTGAGCCTCCGCCCTTGTTTATGGAGGGCCAGGTAGCTGCCCCGGCTGGCTTTTCCCTCAGCACAGCTAATGTCTCCTCCAGACCAGGCACAGACACACACACACACACACACACACACTCTCTGCTTCTTTCACACACACACACACACACACACACTCTCTGCTTCTTTCACACACACACACACACACACTCACACACACACACACACACACACACACGGCTTCTTTCA
>NW_022109491.1:24573353-24581610 GCF_000313985.2 Echinops telfairi | reverse complement strand
CACACACACACACACACACACACACACACACACACACACACACGGCTTCTTTCAGCTCCAGGCAGCGCTCCTGTCTGCACCAGTAAATTATGGGCTCTGCCTGCATTCCCCCACCCCCAGCCCCAGCCCCTGGATAATGAAATTGAAGAAAGGCCACCTCCACTTGGGGGGGGGGCCTCTGTGCGTGGATGGGGACTAAGCCTCCAGGAGCATCTGTTTAGATTGGGGTCACTTCATCTCATCAGACAACTGCTCCCCAGACACAGACAGGATGTTGTTTTCCGCTTCTTGTGGGGAGCGGGAGGGAAGAGGAGAGGCTGACCTCCCAGAGCCCAGGCTGCCTGGCAGCACCGTGGAAACGCCCCTTCCCTTGGAGGAGCTGAAGCTGCCAGGGTTTCTAGAGTGCACCTGAGGGTGCCCAAGAGTGTGCATGGATCGCCAAGCTTGTCACCCCTAACCACGAGGGCTGACCACGAGGGCATCACCTGGCCCCTGTGCGTCCTCTCGAGAAAGACGTGTCCAGATGGCTTTCCTTCTTAGGTTTGGACACTGTCTTCAGAGAGCCCGGACACACTGGGGTGTCTGTCGATTTGATGCCTGCAGTCGCAGATCCCCAGCTCCTGATCACCCCCCATGTGTGACCAGAAAGGCCTGAAGCAGTGTCCAAGCGTCATGCTCACTCCGTCGGATGGAAGAAGCCTCGGTTGTATCCCCCTCCCTCTAAGAACACCAAGAAGTCCCGCCAGAGTGCGCCTTAGTGGCAAGGAGGGCAGACTTGGTCTCTGTGCTTGGGCGCGTTGTCAGGAGACACCAGCCCCTGGAGGAGGGTGTCATGTTTGGTAAAGTGGGGGGGTAGTGAGAGAGAGGAAGACCCTCCAAGGAGACGGATGGACACCGGGGCTGCAGCAATGGGCTCCAGCACAGGACACCTGTGAGGATGGCGCAGGTTGTGCAGAGAGGGCGGCTATGAGCGGGGGACAGACTCCAGGTTACCTGACACCACCACCAAGCAGGGACGCATCAGGGAGGTAAATTTGTTTCTTTCAAAGTAATTAAAAACAAAACGAAACAGGAGAATAAAAACACCTGGGATTAAGGTGGAACTCAATGTAAAGTCTGCCATCTTAGTCACTGAAAGTGCACATTCAAACAACCGCACGGCTGTGACCGTCGCTGCTGCTTCCAAAGCCGTCTCATCGCCCCAAACAGACTCTGTCCCCACCGAGCAATATATTGCTCCCCGCTTCCTCCCGGTCCCCCAAGTCCGCTGAAGCCTCCACTCTACCCTAGGTCTCTACGAAGTTGCCTGCTTGATATATTTTGGGGAAGTGGGCTTTACAGTACTTGTCATTTTCTTGTTTGTCTCATTCCCCTTAGGCTGATGTTTTCGGGGTTCATCCACACGGCTGAGGTCCAGCCCATGATCAGTGTATACGACACTCTGTGTAGAGAAAAACCTTTAAAAATGAAGATCATTCCTATTAGATCCTAAAAACTAGGTAGAAAGCCTTAACACTTAAAACCATGTGGTACCTACCGGTCCATGAATAGTCAAAGGGACCGATGAACTGACTAGAAGTGGATTCTGTTTCAGATGGAAGTTCAGTCAATTACAAAGGAGGCATTGCAAATCAGTGGGGTGAGGGTGGGGGAGGAATTAATAGATGACTCAGTAAATGATGTTGAGATGAAAGGGTTAAGGAAGTCAAGCTCCACATACAGGATTGGAAGATTAAACATAAAGCATAGAACTGTCTCCGTGGGTTGCTGAGACTAACTCCTATGGGAGTAGAAAGTCTCATCTTGCTCCTGAGGAGCACCTGGTGGTTTTAAACTGCTGGCCTTGAGGAATGCAGCTCCTTTATATATGAAAACACCTATCTTTTTTTCCCTCTCTCTCTTAGCAGAGAGAACCTGAAGGAAAAGACACAGACACACACAAACACACACACCGTGCCCGCGGGGTGGGGGGTGGGGGCGGGGGCCCGCCTTCTCGCCCCATTAGCAATGAGAATACACAGCACACAGCACCTTTGTCTGAGTTCTAATGCCTTCTCAAACGGATTCCGACTCACAGCTGACCCTGTGGGCACACGTTAGAACTGCTGGGGGGGGGGCAGGGGGGGGGGAACCTGACCAACACTACCTCCACCAGGTGACCAAGGACAAGGCCTCCGGTCATCAACCACGTAGGCTGCAGGTGTCCTTGATATGATGTGGTGGACGCGGCCCTTCAACTCTGTCTTCCTCCCAACCACCCAGGGCCTCGGTGTGGCAGTCAGGGGTGCTGTCAACTGGACACTGCTGACTAGGGGTGGAGTCAAGCCTGCTAATCCAGTAACAGCCTGATGACCCCTTCTTGATGGCATAAGCCATCTAAGATAAAGTGACCAGATTTTAACATTGGTAAAGCGGGACATCACTGATAAAACTCATATCCTGGTGACATAATCTCCTGTCTACTTGCGTGAAGGGGTGGAGTCTAGCCTGTCAATCAGGTCATAGCCAAGGTGCCTTTGTGTGGCCTTCTTCAGAGGATTCTGGGAATTCCTGTCTTCCTCCCCAGAGGCAGGACACACTCTCTCTGCTTGACATTCCTGTTGACAAGCCACATGGTGCTATGCTTGTTGTAGCCAGAGCCCTGGAGCTGGAGGAGCCACATAGAGACCAACAGAAGCGCTGAGATGCTTCCACTGCCACTGGATTCCATAAGGCTTTGCACCCACTGGCCTCTGATCTTCCTGCATGTTTGCATCATTGTTCATGTTGCATGAGTCTAAAGAGGAATTTATGGACGAGTATTGAACTTATGGGCGGTTATTGGATTTATGGAATTGATCTGGACTGGGCTGGCCTATTTTCTTAATATACTATTACTCTTTGACATAAAGCTCTCTCTTGCACATGTATGAGTACCCCTGGATTGGTTTCTCTAGTCAACCTGGGCTAACACACTGGAGTAATGGTGTACTCCAGTACTATCTCTCTCACCAATTGTGTGTGTGTGTGTATAGCATGTATACGTATACACGTACACACATATGGATATAAACCTATATATCTGCTCACAGATGATGGTTGCACCCTTTCCATGTGCCCGCATTCACTGAACCTGCAGTCTAGTCTTGCATGTTGTTCAGTGTCTTCCCCGGCGTGGCATGCCGTCCTGACGCCCGTCGCCACGTTGGGTCGGCCTTTCCCACCCCAGAAGGAACTGGCTTCTGCTGTGTAGCTCATGCCTCTCCCTCTTCGCCCGCCTCAGCCCTCGTAGCCCTCAAAGACGGTTGCTATCTGTTGTGTAAACCGAGTCTTGACTTTTTGCAAAAGTGGCTCTCAGGGAATACGTGCCCTCCCTCCCGTGGTTGACTTTTTCCCGTAGCACGATGTCTTCCAAGTGCACCCGTGTCCTTGTGACGTGTTCGGTGGGCTCTTTCTGGCTGCACAGGACTCCACAGGGAGTGCACCACATGGTGCTTGTCCAGTCTCCCCTGCGGGCATTAGGCTGTCTCCATTGCTCTTTTTCCCGTTCTCACGGACGCTGTCATGAACGTGGGCAGATATCTGCCTACTTGTGTCTGCTCTTCTTCCTCAGGGCACGCACCTGGCAGTGAGATGGCTGGATCATATGGAATTTCTAGAGTGGTTAGTAGTTGTACCACTTTCCAATCCTGCAGCAGTGTGTGCATGTGCGTGTGTCGGTGCTGTTGTGCAAGGGCGAGACGGTATCTCTGCCATTTTTCCTTTCATTTAATCCCATTATTTGTCTGAAGGTCACGCGTGAACATCTCTTCGCGTGTGTGTTGGCCACCTGGGTTCTTCTTCAGTGAAGAGGCTGCTCATGTCCTCTGCTCGTTTTCAATTGGGCTGCTTGTCTTTTTGTTTTAAGTTGCTGGCGTTTTCTGTCTATATAGTTCTATATATTTAGTGATATCCTTACCACGCCCTCCCTGCCCACCGGCCAGTCTGTAGGTTCTCTTTTGATGAAGACATTTATTTAATTTTAGGAGGTTCTCATTACCTCATTTGTGCCTTTTAGTTCCATCTGATAGTGTATTTAGGTCATGAATTAGGATCCCCAGCTTTGTCCCTGTGTTATCTCCCAGCAACGTCACAGCTCTAGGATTAACATTTGGGTCTTGTGTCGGTTTTTTACGTGAGCTGTGGATCCTGCTTCATTTTTCTGCAAATGGATAGTCACTGTTGCCAGCGCCTCTGTTCAAGAGGCACATCTGCTCCTCATTGAGGGGACTTTGTCAAAGGTCAGCTATCCATGGCTGGGTGCACGGACCGCTGGGCTCTCAATTCTGCTCCATGAATCCACGTGTCTGCTCCTGTGCAGTACACCAGGCTGTCCAGTCAGTCCTGAGAGCAGGCACACTGCCCTTTTGGAGAGACACGTCAGACGTTGGCTTCTTTCAGGAACTGCTGTAGTCATTCACAGGGAGCCTGAGCAGGGGACGTGGCAAAGTTTCTGTTCTGCTGTTTCTTCCCTGAGCTTCCAACTAGCCCGGGCTACAGGAGCCCAGGAGGAAATTAGCACCGCCGCCAAGCTCTTGAGGAGGGCTGGTGCCGCCATCAGACTGCTAATCACGGTGGTTCAAACCCACCAGCTGTCCCGTGGGGGGAAGATGAGGCTGTCTGCACCCAGAAAGATGCACAGACTCAGAAACCCTAGGCAGGGGTGCTGCTTGTTGGAATCGACTCAGTGGCAATAGGGGGGAAGGTTTCCAAGCTGAGGCACACTTGGACGTCAAAACCTTCCTTGTGAGCTCGCCACGGAGGTGAGAACCCTGCGTGAGAGGGACTGGTGGGTGTGGCTCTCACCTTAATCCATGACGTGTGTTTCTCAGCCTTGGGTCTCCCCACTCGCTTGGGGTCCAGCTGAGCAATAGGCAGGTTGGGAGGGCAGTAGCATCTCCAGGGTTGGTGTCCCCCATGTCCCCCACTCATGGACCTCCTCCCATATGGGACCATACAGCAGCCTTAATAACGCGTATCATCTACTTTAACCACAGAAGCACGTGCACTGCATATAGTTAGGAGTGGCTTGAATGTGACATTCCTTAGATCATATGAACACGAATGGGAGATGTGTTGTTCTGTGAGCTCTGTCTGTGTTGGACGAGAGCATCACCAGGCACAATGCTGTTAACCTTGGAGGTGTTTTCCTCCTTCCTGTCCTTTGGTTACTGTTTTGGTCTCCAAAAAAAAAAGTTACTGTTATAAAATTCACAGATCCTAGAGGCCAGGATGGTAACAGGTCAACACTCATGTACTGTTCACGTGTCGCCAAGAGAGACCTCCTGGGCGGTAAGGTAGAGGGGCAGGGAAATCCAGGAAGGGGAGGGGAGACGGATGGGGAAGGGACACACTGGCTGCAACAATGGGCTCATGCAGAAGCACCCTGGTGAGGATGGTGGCGCAGGTCCAGCTGGGGGTTTTGTTCTGTTTGTGCAAGACGTCACTGGGAGTCAGAACCCACCCCCGCATCGATCGCGATACGGCGGCTGAATCACCAGGACACTTCAGTTGGGCGGTTCCCACCTCTGGGCTAAGCACGTGATCACTTTCCCGTGGCTATGAAGAAGAAGACCAGCGGCGACCCAAACCACGCCAGCGCGTGCTGCCAGCGTGTGCCGCTCACACAAGGGGATTTGAGGAGTGAGGGCCTACCAATGTCCCTGGGTCATTGACACCACCCCGGCACCTCCGGCCACCACCGGCCAGGCTCCTGGCGTGTCCTGGGTCTTGTCTTCTGCCTGGCTCTTGGAAGAGCTGCTTGACAGCAGCTGCACTGGCTCGCCCACCTCTATGACCCTGACCCTCCGTGGCAGGTCAAACCACGCGTCCACTAAAAAAAGTGCAGAATTACATTGCCGTCCATAGCAGCGGTGGTCTGTGAGAACTCCGTGAGGCTTCAAAGTGCCAGAACCTGGCTAAGCGCTTGAAGCCATTCCACTCTCAGGGCAACGCTCGCTCTGTGGCTGTTGGGTGCCCTTGATTCATCCACACACAGTGACCCCACCTGACACGACCAAACTGCCAGCCCAGGTGTTCTCAGCTGTGAGCTCTCTGGGAGCCGATGCCACAGGGTGGCTTTGAACTGCCTACCTTTCTGCTAGCAGCCTCCTTAACCTGATGAGGTGGGTGCATTGTTTCTCCTCTGGGGTAATCAACGAGGAGGAGCCCTGGTGGCCTAGTGGGTTGCACAGCGAGTCACTAACTGCGAAAGTCAGCGGTTCAAAACCAGCAGCTGCTCAGACATGAATGAAGTTTTCTACTCCCATAAGAGTTACAGTCTCGGGGACCCACCAGGGCAGTTCTACTCTGTCCTGGAGAATTGCTGTGAGTCGGAGTTGTCTTGATGGCACGGAGGTTTTTGGAACCGAGGACAAAAAAGCATAGAGCGGTGAAGTGGCTTGTCCAAAGCCGCCGGGGCAAGTGGGTGGGGGAGCAGTGCTGGCTGTCAGCCTGATGGCGGGGTCTCCTGGTGGATGGGATGAATTCCGGGCAGGGACAGGGCCTGCTCCACGGGGGCCCTCGGAGAGCGGCTGGAGGGGTTCTGGGCAGGGGCTAACCAACCCTGCCTGCCCCACAGTGTGTCCTCCTGGGGAAAGGTCTGCCCCTGCTGTCCCCTCCAGGCCCAGGAAAACACGGAGCCTGGAGAGGAGGAGCAGGAGAGGAGGAGGAGGAGGCAGAGGTTAATGGAGGCGAGTTCCAGCCCCCTTGCAGGGCTCAGACAATGCAGCTTAGCGCACCACTTCACAGCTGTGCAAGAACCACTAAAACCATTAGTGGGGCATTAGCAAGAGGCTCTGACAGAGAGAGGGGAGGGGAAGGGAGGGGAGGGGAGAGGAGAGGGTGCTGACAGCTTTCCTTCAGACAGGGTGGGAGCTGGAGGGTGTGGGGACCCAGTGGAGTGCCCTTGGGAATGTCCCTGGCCCTCCCTGGGCCTCAGGCTCTGCCCTGTGAGATCAGTGTGCACTTGGGGTGGGGGGTGGGTCACCCCGGATTTGCCCTAGCTCCTTCCAGATCTAATTTCTATTAGTAAGTTTCTCTTGGTGCAAACACAGATCTGCACCAAGGCCAGGCCCCGGTGGTCTGAATGAGATAGGGACCGCTGAGGACGGCGTGGCATTCCCCACCAGCTCTGCTCAGATTTACTTCAGTGTCTGTCCTCTCCAGAGGAAAGGCCCCTCCCTCTGGAAGCTGGCAGGTAACCTTCACCCTGGCTTTGCCTAACAGCCTGGCACAACTTCCCCAGCTCCTAATGTGTGCCACCCCACTGGGTGGTGGGGCTGCTGGAGAAACAGCAGGGCGAAGGGGGGGGAGGGAGGCAGATTTGGGGCTGAGAGAGTGCAGGTCGCAAGTCATGTGAGTGGTGGTGTGCCCCTGGGCAAGTGCTGAGCCTTGGGTGGGGGGCAGGCTCAGCTGCGGCTTCTGGAATTGTAGGCCATAGGTCCATCTGTGGGAATTGCAAGGGCTGGAGGTGAAGTGTGGAGCACAAAACAGGTGCCCAGTGGATCAGCCCATCTACCCTGGTGGCACTGTGGGTTGGCACCGTACTCCTAACCTGAAGGCCAGCTCCAACCCACCTGTCAGTCAGGTGGTTGCCATGCCGTTTGCTCCCCTAGAGACTGGCTGTCTCAGGAAGCCTGTGTGGGGTTGCTGTGTGTGGGACTCCCCTGGATGGCGGTGGGTTCTGCCTGACACAGCGCCCGCCCAGGGGCTCCCTCCCAGTTCTCCCCAAAGCCAGCACACTGCACTCGCCCTTGTTTGCTTTGTCTCTTTCCATCAGGGAAGGAGCCCTGGGGGTGTAGTGGTGATGCACTGGACTGTTAACCGCAAGGTCAGCGGTTCGAAACCACCAGGGATTAGTCACGGTGCTCCGTAAAAACCCATGGGGGTGGTTCCTCTCTGTCTACAGTGTTGCTCTGAGTCAGAACAGGCTCGATGGCAGTGGGTGAGTCTGGTTGGGTTTTTCCGTAGCTGGTGAGCACCACTGGGCCAGGGATTTGGCTCTGTGTACCTGTCTCCCTGGCACCTGGCGCAGTGCCAGGGTCAGAGTAGACCCACAGAGGGAGGTGGGGAGGGAGGAAAAAAGCTCATGTGGTGGGTGGAAACAGCAAGGCCCGTAGGGTGAAGCGAATCAGGCTGGCGAACCAGCAGCGGGTACACAACCGGCTCTACAGCAGCATGTGCGGAATGGCCCCTTCCACTGGGCACTGGGCAGTGGGCACCAAAGATGAGCGGCGGT
>NW_022109491.1:24561953-24572075 GCF_000313985.2 Echinops telfairi | reverse complement strand
CGATGGCTTCTGGTGACCAGAGTCATGCCTTGAGGGATTTGATCCTGGTCTGGGGGACAGAGGGCCAGCCTGTCCTTCGACTGTTTTGAGGGGGCCCTTCACTCACCCCTGTCCACCCCCATTGCCCCCCCTCCCCCCAGGTCCTCCTCTGACTTTGCTTTGCAGGAAAGCAGCAGCTAATTGCAGCCTGGGTATTTTTAGTTCCAACTCAAGGTGAAGAATCAAAGACTCCAGGATCCTTGGGCTTTCCTTGCTGCCACCGATAAATAATCCGGTGAGCAATGTGATTTCTCGCTCTGCCATGCGCCTGGCTATAAAACAGGGCACTCGCCTTGGAGTGGCCCGAGAGCTCATTACTGTGTGTGCAACGTTGGTTGGAGGCCCACAGATGAAAAGACTGAAGCCTGAAGTGGGGTACACCTGCCAGGTGTTGCAAGGTGGGCCTGCACCCTTTGATCTCCCACAGCAGCACCCTGGGGAAGCCTGCAGCCTTCAGAAGCACACACATCCCCCTCTCCCCCACCCCCCTCCCCCTGGTATCCGGGATTCCGCTCATGAAGGCCAGGCAGATGCAGCCCAGCCCCGCTGTGGGCTGAGGCTGCCCCAATCTTGGCCTCACAGCCCTGGCCACAGCTGGGCTTCACGGGCTCCGTGGAGCAAACACCCTGCCATTAGCCTCTCTGGAGCCTAGCCAAGTCAGATGCTGGCTTCTGCTCACTCACAGGTTCACTAGAGACATCCACCACATGCCCACTGCTGGGCTTCCCGCTACTTCCTCCCCAGTGGCCCCCGCCACAGCCGCCATCCTGGGGACACAGGGCCCTTTGCAGGAATGCTCTCCCTTCACACCTCCAGCTCAGCTCCCAGCCTTCCCTGACCCTTAGCTCATTCAGCTCCAGGCCCTCAGAATGCTCAGCATCAGGCCTCCACTATCCTTGTCAGGGCCCACCACGCGGGGCCGCCTGGAGCTTGCCCCCTGCAGCCTATCAGTCAGTATCTACCATGAGCCAGGGGCTTGCCTGTGGTTTCTCCCTCCGTGTCTGTCTCGCCCTGGATCGTAAGACCATCTGGGGGCAGCACTAGATCACCACCGGGCCTGACTCCAAGCAAAAAACCAACCAACAGACTGCTTGCCCTCAAGTGGATTCTAACGCATGGTGACCCCAGAGTAGAACTGTGCCCCAAAGGGCTTTCAACGGCTGCTCTTTCAGAGGCAGATCACCAGGCCTTTCTGCCCACCAACCGCGTGGTTTAGCCTGCACTCTGAACCATGCCACCAGCAGGGGACCTCTGCACTCACGCAGCAGGCTCCAAAAGGACTGCAAACGTACCAAAGCACCTCGCCAGTCACCTCCATCCCCGGCTACTAGCAGAGGAGCCCTGGTGGCAGAGTGGGATTCAAATCCCAAGGTCAGCTGTTTGAACTCATCAGCTGCTTCATGGGAGGAAGAGGAGGCTTTCCGCTCCTGTAAAGGGTTCCAGTCTCAGGAGCCCAGGGGCAGTTCCACCCTGTTCCATAGGGTTGCTGTGAGTGGCCATTGTCTTGGTGACGGTGAGTTTGAGTTTTGAGTCTGTCTACTGGCACTTGTCTGGACCCACAATCAATGCTCATGGAAGCAACAGTCAAGAGGTCAGATAAAGCACTGCACTGGGAGAATCTACTCTGCGGCACTAACGCAAAGGGGTTACTCTGAGGATGAAGGGGTGTCTGGTCCAAGCCATGGCATTTTCAGCGCACTTCCATCCCGGTGAAAACTGGACGTTCACTGAGGAAGACGGGGAAGAGTTGGTGCGTTGAAATGCGGGTGCTGGTGCAGCATACTGAAAGCACTCTGGATTGCCCAATGGAACAGACAAGTCTGTCTCCTCAGGCGCAATGATGGTGAGAGCTGGTCTCATGTACTTTGGACATGCTGTCAAGAGAGACCAGTCCCGGAGAAGGACATCATGCTCGGGAAGGTAGCCGGGCGGCGACAAGACCGAAGGACACAGAGGCTGCCTCGAGGGGCTTCGGCATAAGAACGATGGTGCGGACAGCGCAGGACCCGGTAGTGTCTGTTCTATTCTACATGGGGTGGCTACGGGTCAGAACTGTTGCTCTACATGGAGGGGGCGGGGGTGGCTATGGGCTGAAACTGCTTTGATGGCATTGATGACAACAGCACAGGTAAAATGGATTTTATATTTAAACAAGCGGCTCCTGCCGTTTTACATATGTCTCTGTGCTTGATGGTCTAAGCAAGTCGTCGCCATCAGCCTCCCCTCACTGGGGTGGCACCGACGACCACTGGCCCTGCCAGCTGGCAATCTGATCGAGTGCAACGTGTGGGTGTGCCTTGGGCTTCCCTCGGCACAACCATGAGCAGGCTTGGTGGCTACGATGCAAGATAGGCCCCGTGGCCTGTGGTAGTGGTGCTGCTGGGGGCTGGTTACCGCAGAGCCAGAGCTAGGCCGTGGGATACCCTAGGTCAGCAGTTCTCAACCTGTGGGTCGAGACCCCTTTGGGGGTCGAATGACCCTTGCACAGGGGTCGCCTGATTCATAACAGTAGCAAAATGACAGTGATGAAGTAGCAATGATAATAATTCTATGAATGGGGGCGGGGGTCACCACAACATGAGGAACTGCATGAAAGGGCCACTGCTCTAGGTAGTCGGTGGTGTTGCCCCCACCCCGGCACCCCACAACCCACTCCCAGCCCGCACAATTCTAACCACCACAAAAGCAGCACCTTCACACTGCGGGCAGCCATGGGAAAAAGGCCTCTTGTCACTGTGAGCCAGTCCTCCCTCTGGAGTTATGATCATCATTATTATTGCTGACCGGAGGTTTCCTTAGAGAGCGCTGGTGGCGCTGAGGTTTGAAGCACCAGGCTGCTAACCCAGAGGCCGGTGGTTCAAAACCCACCACCCACTGCGAGGGATCTGGATGAGGCTGTCTGCTCCCGTGAAGACACACAGCGTCAGAAACCTGGAGGTCGGGCCAGGCTTGTCCTGTTTGTTTTACAATTTGGTCTTGACGGGCTTCCTAAGGAGGCGGTCTCCCAGCACAAAAGCGGGTGGCAGACACAGGACACACACCTACAAGGAGAGGAGGGTGTGGGCACACACCTCAGGGGGTGGCAGTGCCAACCAGTGTCCGTCCTCCAGTTGGCGACACAGCCCAGAAGCTACCTGCACACTCCTTCCTGCCACCCCCGGGCCGGGTGCAGGCTGAGCCGCCGCCCCTCTGAGCTGCGCGCGCAGTCTCAGGTTGCCAAGGCGACCGGGCTCCGGGGACGCCTGCACCCAGGGTCCCTCCGCTGGGGAGAAAGAGCCCGCTCCCCCTCGTCAGCCTCAAGGCTGCGGGGGGTCAGAAGGCTCGGCGGCGCAGGCGGGGAACTCTCCAGACCACGTGAGAACCGCGTTCCCTGATGGCGGCGGCGAGGGAGGCGGGGGTCGACACTCACCTAGTCCTTTGAAAGACAGCCGGGAGACTGACTCGCTTTGCAAAGGGCTAGGAGGTGGCCTGTGTGGGGAGACGGGTGGCAGTTGACTTTCTTTTCATAGCCTGTTTCCATGGTGCCTGATGGCCCTTGGCAAACCGCAGCTGGGGAGTCATGGACAGGGGGGCGGGGCAGGGGGGGCTGGGGTCTTATCTTGCCTTGGCCACCCTCCAAGGCCCATCCTCCTGACCGGGCCCAGGGCCCCTCGCCTCCCCTCCAAGTGAGGCAGCAGCAGACAAAGGGCACCACAGAGAGGGAGACAGCCCAGGGTCAAGGTCTGCAGTGCCTGCTCACACCCTCCCTTGCCCCTGACCGCCCCCCCCCCCCCTTGGGGGAAGCTTGTAAGAAGTCTCACAAGACCACCGTGTCCCCACTTCACATGACCCACCTGGGCTGCCCGCCCAACAGACCCCCTAACTAGGAACCCACTCTGCCCTTCCCTCCCCTCCCTTCTCTGTCCTGGACTGCCAAGCCCAGACAAGCCAGATAAGGGTCTCTTTAATTTTCAGTGTGTTAAGTCTCCGGGAGAATCCCCCTATCAGGATGGGAGGTCTCTCCAGGTGAGGCGGGCCACTCACCTGCTCCTGGGAGTTCATCACTCGCAGCTTCATCTGCTTCAGGTAGGTGGAGGTGAGGGGCATGTTGTAGTCAATGATCCCGGAGACCAGAGGAGAGGGAGGCTCGTTTTCTGGGAGAAGGAACAGAAGGACACCGTTTCAGTCTGCGCCTGCCCTGGGCTAGAGGCCACCACTGCAGAGAGGGGCCGGGCCGGGCGCACCTGGCAGGAGGGGAGGTGTGCACGATGGATGCTGGGGATAATTTTCACTTCAATGTTTCTGTTGACAGGTCTTGCATTAATATCTTTAGATATAGGTATACACACACACACACACACACACACATTTCTGACTTCTTTGAAACACAGGAGGTCTGCCTACACTGGGCCTGACACATGCAGACAGGAGCTGAGCGGCAGGCAGCCACTTCTTTCAGCTAGGGCTGTGTGCTCCACTTTGCCAGCATCCCCACCACTCCTCAATGCCTTGCACACCTCCATTCGACTCTGCCATTCTTGAGGCCCTGGCTAAAGACAGCTTTCCTCCTGTGGAACACATCGCCCCCTTCCCCTGATCCCCACAGCCTCTGCTGCACCCCCAGAGCCTTCTCAGGTGCCCTCCATGGTCTGAGTAGTCAGTCTGCCAAAAGACATTCTGGTTCCTTCCGAAGGTCCATGGGACACAGGGCATCGGTTGGCCCTGCTCTGGCTCACTGTTGTCCTGCTGAGCAATGTCCCCTGTGTTTCATTTTGTAGAGAGCTTGCAGCGAGAAAGAGGACGTGAAGGGGGGAGAAAAGCCCGAAGCCCCCTGAAGGCACAGCGGACCAGTGCGGCAGCCCTGTGCTCTCTTCTCCCCTTGGAGCCCTATAGGAAGCGCAGCCACAGCCAGACCCAGGAAGCTCGTGGGAGGACGTGCCAGTATCTTTCGGTGCCATTTCCCCCATGAACTTTCTCAGGCTCCCTCGTGGCTTGATAATAAAATGTAGAACCGAGAATTTGTAAAGTCTGACTGAAACTTAAAAAAAAAAAGTTTATCTTGGTGAACACGCTGGTCGTGAGATACTTGCTCAGCCATGGTTACTCTTGTTTGGATCGTTACCGTTTCCACGGCTTTATCGTTTTATCAGACCTAATCTTCGCTGCCCCCGCCCTGCGATTGGCTCTGGCGGTTGTTGCCGGAGGGGGCGGTTTTGACCGGCGACCGGCACGGACAGTGGTCAGTGTTGCCCATAGTTTCCTTTGTCAGAACTAACTCCTAGTAGTGGAGGCTCAGGGCGGGAAGGGCAGGGACAAGGGGTGACTCTTGATGCCCCTGATCAGGCTGCGTTCTGCAAAGCCTGCTGCTGGGGACCCTGTGTGGCACCGGAGCTGCCCACGTGGGTGCAGGCTGGGCAGGCTCCCTGGCACAAAGACAAGTCCACGAGGCAGGGGGTATGACTCACACGCAGTGCCTTGTCCCCTTGCCCAGCTCGGCTTCCCCTCCAGAGGCTTCCCGCTGCCATAGGACATCTGCCTGCTCTGGAAACCCAGGAGTCACCTGCTGGGACCAGGCGGGCCAAGTGGAGCCTCTGATACTCAGTTCATCACCCGGGCCGCGTCCTAGGAACCCAGTGCACCTTCTGGCCCAGGAACGGCCTTGGTTACCTGTTCTCTGGTCACTGCCTCCTCCTGCCACTAAGGACTCAGACCAGGCCCATTTCACGCCGGGCCTGTGACCCAGAGTTCTCGCTGGTGCTGAATCCCACCCAAAGGCTGGATGTGCGGGAGAGAGAGAGACTAGACAAAGCCTGCCCTCTGCCATCACCACATGCCCCAGAGAATGGCCAACGGGGAGTAGATGACAGGGCCAAGGAGGGAGGCACAGAGGGGACGTCCCCTACAAGGTGATCTGCTAAGCTTGTCTGAGCCCTAGCCTGCCCAGAACCAGAGACCAAAAAGCCCTCTCCCTGCACACTTGATTATACGGGGTGAACTCAGACAGACTCCAAGGGGCAGATACGACTCCGCTCCTGTGGATACCCAGAACAGAGAGTCATTTTGGGGAAGGGGTGGAGGGACAGAGGCGAGGAAGAAAGTCGCGGCTGCATGTCTGTCGGGGGTGATAGAAAATTCTGGCAACCGAGAACAGTGATATTTACACAACATATTGCGTGTAATTGTGAATGCCACTGAATGGCACACCGGGAAATGGTTAAAATGGGGGGAGGGTGCGTTTAAAACGGCAGATTTTGTTATATATCTTTTTACTGCCCTCCCCCAAATACCAAAAAAAAGGTCCCTTGCAAACAAGGGAGTGAAATTCCCCGAAACGGGGCACGGGACGTTCGGACTGGAACAGCCCGGTAGAAGATGGGGACCCCAGACTGGGGGTTGTCAAGGGAAGGGGGATGCAAGTTTTTGATCGGAAGTGACATTTTATTTTAAATCCTGTTTTAGAGAAATGCGGAGTCCTGTCTGGCTGTTTTAAACTGTTGTTACACAGAGAATGTTTCGTTTTGTTCTTTGAGGAAGAAACGCATGTCACAGAAACGTCTCGGAGTGTCTTGAAAGGGGCCTTTTTTTTTTTTTTAAAGAGCGCGTTCTCTTGTTCCACGGCAGAGGGATTCAGACACATCAGCCCCTCTGGCACAAATACCGGGGGGGCTAGGGAGTTGGGGTGGGGGTTGAAAATGCCATTTGATGTCCTCATAACCTCTTCTCCTTGCTGCCTGCTGCCACCCTGCCAACCTAGCCTGACCCGTCCCCCAAGCCCCACTCACTGCCCTCCAGGTGACCGTCTCCCAATGACCCTCTAGGTCAGAGCAGCAGTGCCCCCACAGGGTTTCCAAGGCTGTCCATCTGTATAGGAGCAGACCGGCCTCTTTGTTGCCCAGGGAGTGACTGACGGGTTTGAACCTCGGACCTTGAGGCTTTCAGCCAAGGGCTTGGCCCACTGCTCCATGGGGCTCCTGGCCGTTGCAGGGTGTCACTCGACCGACCGAGCTGGGGTTCCTCTTGGCAGATCATGTGGGGTGTTTAAGGCTGAGACACCCAGTGCCATCTGCTTTTCCCTTCCTCACAGGCAGGGGGGGCTGGTGAAAAGACGCTCAGCCAAACTGCCCCTGTGAGGGGTCCCCCTCGTGTGCCTGATTAGGCCCTAGGCGGAGCCCCGCTTATGGTGTTACTGCTGTTTTCTACGGATGGCCGCCTGTGGGCTGCCTGAATGCCACACTGTTGATCAGAAAGTATCTTTAATAAAAAGGTAACAGTTTCCTCCAGAAGGAAAACGCTACACAGGTGAGGAGGATGCTTCCAGGGGAACTGGGCGGGGTCTTCTGTAAACTCCAACCACCCACACAAACTCACAGCGAGCCTGTAAGGACAGGGTGGAGCTGCCCCTGTCTGAGTTTCCAAGACTGTTACCTGTTTGCAGGAGTCGAAAGCCCCATCAGGAGCAGCTGGTGGTTTCAAACCACTGACCCTTGCAGATTGCAGCCTCAGAGCAGAACCATTCTGGTACCAGGGCTCCTCTTCCGTAGGCAGTCCCCTCCACAGCGTCCCCGGAGATCAGAAACCTCTTCTGTAGCTGGCTGGTGGTGAACCAGCTTTGGAAGGCAGGATGTCTCGGAGAAGCTGGGTGGCCCGGAGCAACCGCATGACTGAACACCTAGTAGCTCGGTGGGTCATGAAATGCTCCTCTCTCCATTCTTGGCAGGTGGGGGCAGGAGCCCAGGTGGGAGGAGACCCGAGGAATAGGGCTGGCTGTGGGAGGCTGGAAAGGGAGCTCTAGAGATATTGTCATCGTCAGGTGCTGTGGTAGTGGGATGATTTTACATCCACTTGGATGTTTATGGAAGGGTAGGGGTGGAATCCCAGGTCATAGCCTAGTGGTGCCTCCTGGGGGGCGTGGTCTTCTTGTAAGTGGGGAAACCTCCCTCTCTCCAGCTGTGACTCTGCCTTCCTGCTTCCGCCAACCCTGAGTGCTGTCAGCACCCTGCCATGTTTCTACCAACGTTGTTTGGGTGACTGAGACTTGATGGCCACCAGCAGCCTGTGCCCTCTCTGCTTCCCAGTTCACCATCTGCGTCACCAGCAGGCGGCTCCATGAGTCCAAAGAGGGACTTAAGGACTAGCATCGGACTTACAGACTTTGAGTTGGACTGGATGCCTTCTTGATACATAGTTACTTCTTGACAGAAAGCTCTTCATTATACAGAGATGAGTGTCACTGAATTTGTTTCTCTAGACAACCCGGCCTGGCCTAGCATCTGTACCGTGGAGTTGGTTCCTGCTGGTAGTGACTCATGTACAAAGAATGAAACCCCGCCCAGTCCGGCACCGTCCTCACAATCGGTGCTATGTTGGAGTCCACGGTGCCTGCCGATCCATCTTTTTCTGCTGACCTTCCATTTGACCAACAAGCACGATGTCCTTCCCCAGGGGCCGGTCTCTCAGGATAACACGCCCAGAGCAGAGACGACCTCTACTGTCAGTCTGGCAGTCCCAGCCTGTGGAGGGTTTCTGAAGCTGTGAATCTTCACGGCAGCGGACAGCCTCATCCTCGTTCTCCCTCAGAGTGGCTGGTGGGTTTGAACTGCTGGCCCTTTGGCTAGCACACCAGCGCTCACTCGACGCCACAGGAGCAGAGGCCCGTGGGAGCTCCGAGGAATCAGGCACTCGCAGGAAAGGCAGAAGCAGGGAGGACAGGTGACTGAGGAAGTGGCTGGCCCAGGTGTGGGGGTCCCATGTGCCGGCGTGGCAGGGCAGAGGACGCTCCCAGGAAGCGCTCTCTCCATACCTCTTTGCCAGCGAACAGTGAGAACCACCAAGCCTGGGCCGAGTCTTAGGTGGACTTGGAAATAACTTGGTGTGGTAGAGGCTGTACCCAGCCCAGGCCACTTGCCACCCCCAGGGCTGGCCAGCACTGGCACGCCCCAGCTCACACTGCACATTTCAGGGGCAGGTGAAGTGACTCTCCCTCTTCAGGTGGAGCCCCCCCACAGGGCATTTTCATGGGGCTTTGCCTCGAGAGTGGAGGAAACCCCAGGTCCAGGGTCTCATGGGTGCATGGGTGAGAGGCCTCCCAGGCAGGCTTCGGTATCACAGGATGGGCATGATGGGGGCTGGGCATGTTGTGGGGTCTGGCTTCGGAAGTGGGAACCCCAGGTCTGGGTCTATGCCAGAGACCCTGGGCGACGTGTGTCCACTGACACCCAGCGCGCTGGGCCTGAGGGTTTAGGTAATATCCCCATTTTACAGGTGAACCACAGTGCTATTGAGAGGCATGGCTATGCCACGGGCTGGGAGGGGCATAGTGGGGACCATGCTGGGGAGGGACCATGCTGTGTCGGGGGCCACAACTGGTTCTGAAGGAGGGGCCGTTTGGTGGCCCCTGAGGTGGGACCTTTCGGTAGGTCCTGGTTCCTGTAGGCCCGCTGCTCACTCCTAGTGTGCAGCCACATCAGAGGACACAGAAGGGTGCCCTCCCCGCCAGGTCCCTCCCCGGCAGAGCCTCGAGGGTCCTCAGTCTGGGTCCTCTCTCCGCTGGGGCCAGTGGAAGAGGAACGTGGAGTCAGAAGGCGCTGGAATTTCCCACCCTCCTCGGACTTCCTGATCACTGCAGCCTCTTTGTTTATGCTTGGGGCTGGGATGGGGGTGGGGTCCCACACTGCTGGGGACAAACCGCCTTCCTTTCTTTTCAACACCAGCCAGGAAGCAAGACACTAGCCTAGCAGCCTGGATCCATCCTGTCCCCCGTGCCCCTCCCTCTGCCTGCCTGGGGCAGGAATACAGGCCTGCCTGGTGTGTGGAGGTGGGGTGGGGGTGGGGGACACACGCCAAGAAGGGCAGGTCAGTGGAGCCCCAGCATGGTGGGCAGAGGTCCCATCTCCAGGTGTCTGCCTGGGCCAGGAGAAGGGAGACCTGCCAGCGGGCTGGCTATGGATGGCAGTCCAGGTGGCTAATGCTGCTCCCTTGGTGGGGGAAAGGGTGTACCTGATTTTGGTCAAGGCTGTGTGTGTGTGAGTGCATATACGTGTGTGCGTGTGTGTCCACAGGCACTGGACAGAACTGGCCCTGGATTAGGAGAGGGCTGGTAGATAG
>NW_022109491.1:24557230-24561839 GCF_000313985.2 Echinops telfairi | reverse complement strand
TGTGTGTGTGTGTGTGTGTGTGTGTGTGTGTGTGTGTGTGTGTATGTGTTCGAGTATGTGAGTGTATGTGGTGAGTGGGGCTGCCTGCCTGCTGGCAGTCCTGAGCCTGGTCCCTGGGGGTGCAGTGAAGTGGGTGGCAGATACAGGTCCTCAGGCAGCCACGTGACTTGCCATGTGGACCACATGACTCCCTGTCCCACTCCTCTGCCATCTCCCCTCTCCTGGGTATACCTGGGTCCCCAGGTGTGTATGGGGACCGCTGCCTTCTCAGTGTACTAGGCGAGGCTCCCTAACTGGTCGAGGGACAGAGCTGGGAACACAGGCCCCGCCTCCTGTTCTTTCCAGATCTCCTCTCCTGGGACAGCACGGTAGCAGTAGCATCTGTCCTGGGGTGGGCAATGACCGGGCATCTCACGGGGACTTCAGAGCTGCCTGGTGTCCTGCTGTGTGTGTGTGTGTGTGTGTGTGTGTGTGTGTGTATGTGTGTCTGCCCTGGGGAGAAAGGTTCCAGCAGAGAGCTGCTGTCGGGCTGATTGACATTCTAGGCAGCTCATGTGTGTGTGTGCTCTCGTGTGTGTGTGTGTGTGTGTGTGTGTGTGTGTGTGTGTGCCCCCCTGTGTGCATGCACTCTCTCTGCTCCCTCCCACCTCCTCCCTCCTTCAGCTGGAAGGGCAGTGGGGGAAGGGAGGAGCAGAAAGGGCTGCTGGGGGGTGGGCATCAGCTCTAGCCATGCTGGTGCCCTGGGGCCGGGTGGGGCACAGCCCGGAGAGGGGGCACAGGGAGGTGAGAACCAGTCTCCCTCCTGCGCATCGGTGTGCCTGTGGACATGCCTCTGTGTGTGTGTTTCTATGTGTGTCTGCATGCCTGGGAAGGGGTATCTATGTTCATGTGTGTCTGTGTTCAAATGTATGTCCACGTGGGTGTCTGCATGTGTCTGTATGCCCATGGGTGTGCCTGTGTTCATGTGTGCTCTGTTCCAGTGTGCGGCCATGTCTGTGGGTGTATCTGTGTGCCCGTGGGTGTGCCTATGTTCACGTGTGTCTGAGTGTCCAGGTATGTGTCCTTGAGTGAGGGAGAGTGTGTGTGTGTGTGAGAGAGAGAGGGGGGGGCGGGCAAGCGCAGAGCCTGAAGTTGCCCCAGAGCCGTCCACAAGCGTGAACTCTCCCGGCCTCACCTCCCTCTCAGTGAGTGGCTCTGTGGCTGCGCCGTTGCTGTGGAAACCATCAGGCTGGGCGGATGGGGTGGGCAGGGACCAGACCCTGGAGGGTGGGGAGGGCAGCTGGAGCGTGTGGGGCAGAGAAGAGGCACGCTCAGGCCCTGTGTCACCCAGGCCTGAGCTTCCTACCCACAGCTGGCAGGGGTCTCAGCTCACTAATCTCATCAGCCTGAGGGCCCCCAGCAACACAGTCTTGCCGGAGGTCCCGGGAGACAGAGTCAGGGCACACAGCTCCTGAGTGGTGGCACTGGGATTCGAACCTCCATAGAGGGCAGGAGTCCCTACTGGTAACCCTGGGCCCCAGCCCTCAGGAAAGGTTAACAGGCTCCTTCCTGTCCCTTGTGCTCCATGGAGCCCTGAAGCCAGATGGCTCCCAAGGTGGGGTGGGGTGGGGTGGGTGTCTGGATCTGGCCAGTCAGCTGGAACAACCCAAACCAGAGGAAGCTGAAAGCCGCTCTTCCAGGTGGGACGGGCATCCCTGGGGCACCACCAGGTGAATGGCTCAAGCTGCATTCAGAGGGTAAAGCCCACCAACTTCAGCACCTTCCTCCACTGCTGCCCAGGGCAGGAGGCCCCAGAAGCCTGCAGAAATGGGGTGCTCTGAGTGTGGAAATGGAAAGGCCTTGGTCACCAGGCAGGCCAGAGCAGCAGAGCAACACGAACACTGGTTCCTGTGACCCGTGGCAGCCTGGCTGCCAGGGCTCCCCATTGGTTTACTGACCAGAGACCACAGGGGGAAGGGCCCTCACCTCTTAGGGACCTGCCATTGTAGGTGGTGTGGGCCGCAGGATAGAGGGTGCCCATGGCAAGGGGCATGCTGTCTGCCGAAACCTGGCCGTTCAGCTTGCCAGGCCAGACCCTCGAGACAGCAAGAACTCGGGGGGCTTAGAGGAAGGTGGCACAGTGGCATTCCCAACTATAACCTTGGCTTGGGCCTGGCAGGGCACCGGAAATGTGTCGTTCTTAAGTAGAACTTGAGTTTTTGTTTTGTTTTTAAAGTAAAACCAAAACGGAAACCCCTCAGGGGCTCTCTAGTTGGCCCAGGCAGCCACACTGGCCTCTGGGGACCGTGGCAACAGCTGTCCATGCCAGCAGAGGGCAGGTCCTTGGCTGGGAGAGCCTGCTTCCTGCCAGGCCTTCCCACACCTCCTGCGAGCACGCTGTCCCCTACCTTTGGGCTCTAGGCCGTTGGAATTAAAGTGCATCCTCTTCTGGCACTCGGTGCAGCTCATCAGGAAGCGGGTCACAGCCTCCCGAGGGAGGAAGGCGTAGGTCTCTGCGATCTGCAGGGAGAGACAGATAGGCCGGACGGGCGTCAGATGGCTCCACGAGGAAGTGGCTTGGCCGCTGGGTCACTGGGGTCCCTGCTTGGTGGCGGGCACTTGGCCCTTGCCAGGAAGAGCAGGGGTTCAAGGAGCAGGGGGCAGGTAGCCCCCAATTGCCAGGGAGGGTGGAGATGAGTCAGTACTTGTTTTTTAAAATGTGGAATAAAGGAGTTTTTTTAATGTGGAATAAAGGAGTTAAATGCAAGAAAGCAAAACATGGAAACACTGCCTAGTCTTGGACCTATGTTGTACAAAGTGAGGCTCCCCTCAAAACATGTAGACTTGTATGTGTGTGTATATATACACTAATATTAATAACAGCATATCTACACAGATACTAACATACACACATATGTATATACATACATGTTTACGTGTGCATGTACAGACACAGTGTTAAAACATACAAACCATTTCTCCTTTCACAGATAGATAAACTGAGACCCCCCTGAGCCCCAGATTCTGAGCCTACACCCAGAACTCAAGGTCCCACAAGCTGTTTGCTGTGGTAACCCACCACCAGGGACCTTCTGGGAAACGGTGGGAAAGGTGAGTGGGTACCCGGGGGCCAGAGCTTTCACACCAGACAGGCCTTTCGGGAACCCTCGTATGCCAGTGAGGTCAATGAGGCCCAGAGAGGTGACGTGAGTCACCAAAGGCCACACGCTCTGCAGAGCTAGTGGCAGGCTACACCCAGAGCTCCAGGTCACACCCTCCGGGCTGCCTGCTGGCCTGGCCTCCCTGGGAGAAGGGCCTGGGGAGGGGGCAGCGGAGGCAGAGAGAGAGAAGGGGTGAAGGCCAGGCTGGTCATGGGCTGGGGTGCATGTTAGAGATGGAATGTGAGGCCACACAAGCCCAGTCCTCTTTTTCTGCTGCTTTGAGTTTAGGGGACCTTTTCCTGATGGCTCTCCTAGCCCCACTGATTCCCAGGCAGCAGCCAGCAGCTGCTCGGTTCCTGGTTTCCACACACTTGGGTGGCCCTCCCAGTCTTCTCCACTAAGGGGCAGCATCAACCCAGCATTCCGCTGTGATCGCCGCAGCCCAGCCCGGGAAGTTGGCTGAGGGCGCTGGCCAGCAGCAGGGGAAGGGGACTCTGGACTGCGGCAGCCTGGGCCCTGCCTCCCTGGGACACAGCTAAGGGCCTTACCCTCCAGGGATGCTAGAACGCCCTCCTGCTCCATCTCAGCCACAGCCGGTCTTGGGTGGGTGGGGTTGAGGGATGCAGGGATAAGGGGGGGCCCAGCTGTGGCCGGGGCCTCCAGGACCAGCATGGGCACTCCTGTCTGCTCGGTCAGCCTGCCCGAGGTCGGCTGCAAGCTCAGAGTTAATTTTGGTGACACAGTTGTTATTTCTCAGCTGATTTGATGCTCTGCGGAGCAGGCAGGCTCCTTGATGAGTTATCTCCCTTCCAAATTCCCGTTCTGATTGCCTTCTTCTGGAGGTCAGGGACAAGGGCAAAGCCCCATGTCTGGATGGAGCCGGCCTGGGGAGCAGCAGCAGCCTGTGGCCGGGCCTCAGGATGCGCAGGCCTTCATCCCCCGCCTGCAGCCCCCTGGGGCTCTGATGGGACTCTAGGTGCCCTGTCCTGAGGGTTTGCGAGGTAAAAGGCAGACGACAGCAGGAGCAGGGGAGATATGGGGGAGGGGGGGAACTCCGTCTACAGGGGGACTGGGGTGGAGGGGGGCTTGGAGAAAGGTCACATTGAAGGGCAGCCCTACTTCACTCCTCATCGCTGGCCAGTCACTGGGCAGAGAAAGCGTCTGGCAAGAGCTGGCGGGAGGCCAAGCTGTACTGGTGGTGGTGTCATGGGTTAAGCGTTTGGCTACAGACTGTAAGGTTGGCGGTTTGAAGCCACCGGAAGACAGAAGATGGTGGGTGAGGCTCTCTGCTCCCATGTAGATTTACGGTTTTGGAAACCCTTAACTGGAAGCTCCCCTCTGTCCTGGAGGGTGGCTAGGAGTCGGACTCCATGGGATGGCAGAGGGTTGCAGTGGGCTCTTCGGGAGGACGGCACACAGCATGGGCAGGGACCCTTCTTGCCACCTGGCCCTCTGGGGGCCTGGGGACC
>NW_022109491.1:24553299-24555955 GCF_000313985.2 Echinops telfairi | reverse complement strand
AATACAACACCCAGGCTTTTTGTAGCTTTAACACCACCCCCCCAAGGGGGTCCCACCACCCAGGGGCAGGCCCAAGCACTCCCCAGCATGGGGTCTGTCTCTCCACAGGCCCAGGTGGGTGGGGGGGCTCCCGCGCCTGCAGAGGGCTGGGCCAAGGAAAAGAGGGGGAACAAAAGCATTCAGGCACCACCCCCTGTCCCCCAAAAAGGAATAGGGTGGCAGGAGGAGGGTGACAGATGGGAAAGATGAGTGGGGGCGGGGAGGTGTGCTGGCCCCCTCGGCCTCACACAGGCTGCGGGAGGGCCTGGCCCAATCGGCTCAGCCTTGGCCCTGCTGCTGAAATTCCAGTTCTGTGTGCAGCCCAGCTGGCTGGCAGCCAGTCATGTGCCAGCTCCGGGCTGGGCAGCAGGAAGCGGGGCATGCGGCGGGCATATGGACGAGGAGCCAGGAAGTGCAGAGCAAAGGGCTAGGTGTCCGCTTGGCCCAGGACACAAGCACCAGCAGGGCTGGCCCAGCACTGCTCTCTCCACCTCCCCACCGCATGGCGGCTGCAAGCTTAGGCTTCTGAAAGGCCCAGGGGCGTGCCTGCGGGTGAGGCTTGGTGCTAGGCACCAAGGGGCCCAGGGAAACCACATGGCCCAGGTGGTCGGAGTTTACTCCCGGAAGACCACCGTGGGCGGTTTGTAAGGCAGCAGGATATGTATGTATGTTTGTAAGGCAGCAGGGGCTCTGGGACCAGCTGCCTGGCTGTGAATGTCGGGGAAGTGACTCCCATTGGGGGAGATTGCATGCCTTTTTGAGTCTCAGCTTCCTCATCTGTAAAAGGGGCACCAGGCACACCTGCTTCACACCTACACCTGCCAGCCCTTAGGAGGCTCAGAGACCGGATGTGCGGGAACCTGGAGCGCAGAGTAGTCCAGGTGGCCGGGCCAACACAGATGCAGTGAGGGGGTTGAGCAAAGGGCTGGACTTTGCCTGGCCCGAGGGCCTTGGGCTGGCTATGTCTGGGCGTTTGGTGGAAACACCCGAAGGACCCCACCCCATGGCACGCACCCTGAGAAGCAGGGGGAATGTGATGGGATCATATTCTCTCCCCGACACCCCCCACCCCCACCCCTGGCCTGACTCTCCACCTCCCTAAGACTCTTGGCACATTAAGATCCATGTAGGGCAAAGATTATCCTCTGAAGACAAGGACAGGCCAGACTGGTAGATTTAAAAATAATAATAATAATAAGGCAGGTCATTATGGGGACTTTCAAGGCATCGTTAACGATAAACAATAATCAAATAATCAAGTCACCCCCACTGAATCCAAGGTGATTCTGCATACAGAGAACTTGGGGGGTGGGGTTTCACACCTGCCTGGTTACGCAGGGTGGGGGTGGGGGTGGGGGAGAAAGAGGCCTGACTGTCACCCAAGCGGGGCCTCAGTTTGCTTCACCGTGAAAGGAGCCTCCTTCCTGACACTGCTCGGAGGCTGAGGGGGGGAGGTTGGCCAGCATCCTGGGGGCTGGAGAGCCCTCACCCTGTGCCTCCGAGCACCTGCAGGCTGGCTGAACGCTCCCAGGGGAGTCAGGAGGGTGCAAGAGCCTGGACAGGGGAGGACAGGGATGTCAGCGGTGGAGGGGGGTGGGGCGCTCTGAGCCCACCCTCCTGGTTTGCCCACCGGAGACGTGAGCCGTTTCCCCTGGAGGCGGAGGGTGGAGCTGGGACCAAGAGGATCCCCCCAGGGGACAGGCCAGCCAGCGGAAGCAGTGGCTCTTACAGCGTGCAGCCACGGTCCCTGGGCTGGAAATAGACTCTGGTGGGGTCGCTTCCAGCACGAGACAGGTGGAGATGGGGCTGGAGCTACCATTTGCAGGGAGGGGCAGCTTAGATGCCCCCACCCCAGCCCGCTGCCCTCAGCCTTGCTCTCTGGGGCGTGGGAGGATGGGGTGGGGGTGCTGGCCGGGAGTGTCTCACACCTGGACCTGGAGACCTGGACCTGAGTGTGTCTGCCCTCTCGGCTTTGACAAAGCAACAGAGACCTCGCTGGCAGGAGCCAGGAGCTATTTGCAGAGTCGCTAACTTGCAAGGCTCTGCTTCCCTCCCCAGCCCCGAAGCCGAGCTGCCCCAACAGAGACATATGAGGCCAATTTGGGGGATTTGCACCACTTTACAAGATCCTCCTTCTGCCCTCTGGGTGGATTAGCACGTGGTGGGCTGGGAGCAGCTGCTGCCCACATCTGGCCCCAGCCCCACAGTGGCCCGGGCAGTTAGACACAGGATCTGGGACCCAAGCTAGCGGCCACCAGCCTGATGGGGAGGAAGGAAGCAAGAGGGCCCCCCCGGGCAGGGACACCCCTTCAGAAGAGGGCCATGTCCTCTAGGTCAGCTCAGAGGACTTTGTAGAACCACCTTCTCAAATTCCTGCCATGTGGGGAGAGGCCTCAGGCTGCTCTGGGCTTCAGGTGCTGGGCTGCAGAGGCTAAGTGAGGCGGGGGAGGGGGTGCCCTGGGGGGGCCCTCCCCACCCCAGTTGTAGCCCAAGTTCTCCCAGAAAGTTCATCACCTGCCTTTTGCTTAAGGGCAGCTGTAGGTGCGAGGAGGGCATACCTTTTCCTGAGGGGGTACAGGTGGGTGGGGATTGGCCTCATATCAGCCTCTGGACCTCT
>NW_022109491.1:24551941-24553109 GCF_000313985.2 Echinops telfairi | reverse complement strand
CTTCCCTCCCTCTCTCCCTTCAACCTGCTTCTCCTTTGTGCTCAGACCACAGAGCCCGCCCCCCACACCCCACGGCTTCCATGGCTGTCACTGCCCTTGCCCTGTGCCCCCAAAGGCCGTTTCATCACGCCTCGGCTCCCGGCCCCCAACCCCCAACATGTGCAGAGCCCGTGGCCTCCTGCCAAGGCCCTGGGGCTGCCAGCAGAGGCAGACAGAAATCTCACCGCTCGGTAGGTTTTCTTCTGCCCAGCGTGCTTGGGGGCTTTGCCGGGCTCCGCTGGGCTCTCCACATGCATCGAGTAGATGATGTCAAAGAAATCTTCCACCACAGCGACCCGCTTCAGAGAGATGCCTTCCGGCTCCGACAGGCCATCTGCCCCCTGCGACAGGGTGGACAAGCTGTGTTAGTGTCGGGGAGGACGGTGGGGTGGGAGCTGGGCCCTGGGGCCAAGGTGGCGGTGGCAGGGTCTGGGCAGGGACAGTGCTGCCCCCTGACCCTGCAAGACCTCCCATGGCAGGGGGTCTGGGAGTGGGGTGGGGGGGACTTCTGGGGAGGATGCCCCTTCTGGATCCACCAGCAACAAGGTGCAGGGCAGAGGGGGTGTGGGGTGCGGAGGGGAGACATGGGACCGAGATACAGGGAAAACACAAATGCAAAAACCCAACAGGCTCCACGTTCACAATTTCAGACAGATTGTGCCAGACTCCGGCGGGGAGCTCTCGAGCCACACACCGTGCCAAGCCGGCTCCGAGTCTCTGGGGTGGGTAGGGGGTGCTAAATAGATGCAGGCCCCATCAGGAGCTTGCCAATTAGCGGTAACCTTTCACTGGGGTCCTGGGCTGGGGTCCGCCCGCCCCCACGCCGACCGGCTCCTATCACCTGGGTGACTCTTTCCTCCACCCTGGCCTTTCTGGAAAGCTGGTGGCTGTCACCCACCCGCCTGCCCACCCTCCCCACTCCAGCAGCTGAGCGCCAGCCCCAGCACCCAGGCTCTTTGTGTGTGGAGGCCACAGAGCAGCAGGCTCCGAGGCCACACGGGGGTGGCAGGACCTTGAGAGCCTGGCAGCCTCCTGTTGGGCAGGCATGAGGGCTGTCAGCTAGCCCCACAGGGTGCACCAGGGTCAAGATGGGGCCCTGCCCCAACCAACGCCCAGCCTCCCGCACACG
>NW_022109491.1:24545025-24550658 GCF_000313985.2 Echinops telfairi | reverse complement strand
GTGTGTGTGTTGTGCCTACAAGAAGATGCAGTAGGGGTCTTGGGGGAGTCGGGGCGGGGTGGGGTGGGGAGGATGCAGGAGGAGCAAGATGCCTGCTGGTCCTGCTCCCGTGCTGTGAGGTGGGGGCAAATGTCAGCCTCCCTGGACTTCACTATGAGACGGGCCCCCAGGCCCAGGCCTCTTCTCTTACACCCTGCAGAGTTCCAGGCAGTCCCCGGCTTACTTGAGACATCGGTTCCTAAGTGCATCTTTAAGTTGAGTTATGGGGTGGGGGTGGAGTTGGAACAGGTGCACACAGTTCTCACTTGAGGAAGGAGCACTGGTGGAGGATTCTGTGGGGTTTTCAGTGCAAGAAGTGATTTAAAAGCTGCCTGTGTGAGGAGATTGGGGTGAAGAACTTGCGGCCAAGTGGTCCACTTGCTTCCAAGGGAGGGCAAATCTGAAAATACCGAAGGCGGGTTCCAGTTGCCCATAAATCTGACATTAAACTTACTGTGCTGTTCTCTCTTTTGGGGGACAAGGGGGTGGCATAGTGGGTTACATTCAGAACTGCAAGGTCAGTAGTTCAAAGCCACTCGCCACTCCAAGGGAGGAAGATGAGGTTCTCTGCTCCTGTACTTCACAGGGGCTCGACTGCTCGGTCCTGTCGGGTCACCGTGACTTGGAATCAACTCGAGGACGGGTGTTTTTTTATTTTGTTTTTAAAATCCCACCACTTCCCTCTGAAGTCCTGGGCCACCTTCGAAAGTGGATCAGTGACTCTGTCTAACTCCCTTGTTAACTGGCTTGGGAGATCCCCTGAATTTGGGGGATCTTCAAGCACAGTGGTGACAGACACGATGGGACTAAGGTTACAATGGGCCGGTCTTAACACCAGAGGTTCACCTGAGCAAAGGAGGAGGCCATCGCTGGGTTTCTATTTCTTCTTCTGCAGAGGGCCTAGACCACAAGGAGGTGCCCCTGTGTAAAAAGTCAACAAGAGGAGACTCAACCCACCATCAATGCTGACTCCTGGCGGCCCCTGTGGGTTTCTGAGACTGTAACTCTTCAAGGGAGTGGAAAGCCTCCTCTTTTCCCCTCAGAGTGCCTGATGGTTTCAAACTGCTGACCTTGTGGTTAGCAGCCCAATGCATAACCACCATGCCACCAGGGCTCCGAGTGGGCTTCATAAAGTTCCTGGGGAAATTCTATTGGTTCTCATTTCTATTTTTTCCATGAACTTTTTGAAGTCTCCTGATTGTCTATTAAGCATAATGAAATCTTCAGCTGCTTAAAAGCCAAGACGACCCTCCCTGCTCATAATATTGTTACAGGCAGAGCACAGATATTTCTGGAAGAGCAAGGAGATACCATTTGCTGGGAAGAAAACAGTCTGATGAAAGACAGCATGTTAGAGAGACGACCTGGAAAGACATCCCTAACCAGCTCAGCGACCTTGGGCGGCCACTTCACTTCATGATCTGTTAAGACTCAAGTTTTCTCACCTATAAATTGGGCTAAACCTGGCACATACAGTCTTGGTCAATGTTCATCCCTCCCCTTAGACCCATGGAGTTTGGGCAGTTTGTGTTTGAAAGTCTGTTCTCAGATCCCATTTAGGTTACAGAAAGGGTCCCCTGTGGTATAATACCTGCCATCAGAAGAGATGTATTTAAAAAAAACTTTTTTAATAAACCCACTGTTATCTGACTCACAGGACTGAGTAGAACTGCCCATAGGATTTCTAAGACTGTAAATTGTTACAGGAGCAAACAGCTTCATCTTCTCCCTCAGAGTGGCTGGTGTGTTTGAACCACCAACCTTGAGGCTAGCAGACCAACACTTAACCCACTTTACTACCTCAGGTCATAGAAGAGAGGCATAAACGCCCAGCCATGGATTCAATTCCGATCCTATAGGACAGAGTAGAACTATCCCTGTGGGTTTCCAAGATGGTAACTGCTTAAGGGAGTAAAAAGCCTCATCTTTCTCTCAAAGAATGGCTAGTGGTTTCAAACTGCAGACCTTGTGGTCAGCAACCCGATGTGTAACCACTATGCCATCAGGGCTCCTTGAAGGGAAGCACGGTTTTATTTAATTCCTAAGTAATATGCCAGGGTCATCACACAAACGTGGAGCGAGCTTTCCTAAAATCCACATGTAAGCAATAACAGAGATGCAACAGCCATCCCTGTCCCACCCCACAATCCTACCCACTGCCCTCCTCCGACACCCCCCTGCACCTCCATTCGAAGGCAGACACCCTAACCAATAGCTCTGGCCCTGGTCCCATTGGGACCCCACAATCATCCTGCAGGGAGTCTCCAGGGAAGCAATCTTCAGCAGCCCCCTCTCTTCCAAAATTGATCGCTAACTCCCTGATGCCCAGACTCGGGGCCTATAATTGGCCCATCTTAACTGTGGAGATGGAGACAGGAAAGGGGAACGCCGGAGGGGACCGAAATGCAAACCTTACCAGGTCTGCAGAGCCAGACCTTGATGTCCTCTGCTGAACCGTGGCCACCTGGACACCATGTGTGCTACACCCTCAGGGACGAGCAGTGGCCTTCCAGGACAAGCCCGGGAAGAGAGTAACAAAGGGATTCGATGGCGGTCACGTGCCTTGGACAGCGCTGCCATGCCCTGTGTCCTCCGTGCTCAGAGCTGCAGGGAAGGCATGCCTACTGCTGGCAGAGGCTCCGGACACAGCCACCAGGCAGGAGCTGCTCATTAAGGCAGCAGAAAGCACCTTCCCCACAGCACTGGGGCGCCGCTGCCAACCCACTTCTGCCAATTGGCCTAATCGGATCCTCTGCCCTCGGAAAGCAAGGGGTTGACCAAGGAAGCTCACTTCATGAGCTGGGTGGAGAAGGGGCCCCGGGAGCCTCCTGCTTACCCGGGTTTCCTGGCAAAGCAGAGTGGGAGTGAGGGATGGAACCCCACCACACCCCATGGGAAAAGCCTGCCAAACACACGGCCGGTTGTGCAGGAGCGACCTCTGGGGCCTTCCTGCCTGGGGAAGCACATTGCCATGGTAACACACTCCAGCCACCGGAGCCAGGCGACTCCCAAACAGCCGGCCTGACCCGGGCCAACCTTCTTGGACATGCCCGACTCCCTTAAAACCAGCCCAGTCCAGTTCTAATCTGAAGGCTAGGTTGTAAATCATGGGGGAAGTTGCTGAGTGGTTTCTTAAATATTGCTCTGGTGACAAAATACAGAGAACAGCGGCTCACCAGGGTTTCCCTAGACCAGGGGTGTCAAAGTGGAAGAAAATAGTGCTTAGGGGAGATCAAGGCAATACCATACACACAATTCCCTCACAATTTATTTCAGAGCATCGTGGCCACAAAAAATGGTCTCAGGGGCCGCATGTGGCCCGCAGGCTACCAGTTTGACATCCCTGCTCTAGACCACTTCCCCCACTCGCTGGACACCCTCATTCTCAGGCCCCACGGGGACACTTTTCAGGGCCCCCAAGGCTGGCATTCCAGCCATCAATGGTTTTAACAGGCCCTCCAGGTAATTTTGGGGCAGGTAACCAGCAGGGCAACTGGCTCTGGTTTGTTAACTGTGTTCCCAGGCCTTCCATGCTAATACTACTTCACACTCCATGAGGGCCAATGTGCCTACGTAAATGTGGGAACAAAAGAATCTTACTGGACAACAGTAGGGTGTCTTCAAGACCCCATGCAGAGGCTTAGTTTGAACTTTGGGTAGAAGGGCGAGGGGGAGTCCCTAGCATCCTGACATGGGATGTTCAAATCCTCCCTGGCAGAGTGCATTCAGACTTGGGCACCTCGGACCTTGATGGGTCTTTTCAGGCATCCTGTTTCCTTAAATGACCCTGATGCTTGGAGCTGAGGAGCCCTGCAGTGTCTGGGGCTGCCCTCTGGAGCCATCCCTCAGGTAAGTCCCTGAATCTGGCTGGGAAGTCAATGTAAATGAACCCCTGCCCTGGATAGCAGGCAACGCCCAGCTACTGATGAACTGCAGGTCTGTCTGCCTTCCCCGTGTAGTAAGTCACATATTGATCAAGGTGGGCTAACGGCTTGCTTCAGGCCACAGAATGCCATTCAGCCCCACAGTGGTCACAATTTCAGAGGTAGCCGCTTTGCCGGCAGCGAGGAGGTAATGGCTAAGAGGACACAGTAAAAAAGTGAGGACATGTCTTGCTGGGGTCTTCCTCTCCTCTGGGAGAGGTAGGAGCCACAGAGAAAGGTCCCCGGAGACCCAGCCCTCCACAAGATGCCCAGATCTGACGGCTGGCCCTCAGAGCTGCAGGTCTGCAGAGCCTTCCCCAGAGGAATACAGGCCTTCAGGCAACTGTGAGGTGGATGGCTCCGGCTGCTCTGTACCTTCTGGGCCAGGCGACACAGAGGCGTGACCACCCTTCGTGCCCCCTAAGCCACACTGTCAATACATTCAGGAAGGATGGGGGTTTGAAAAGTTGCTACACTAAAAAAACTGGGGTAGCAAGTGGGATGGGGGCGGCCCTTGCCCCGAACTCCTGGCAGGGCTGACTGAAAACCCAGGAGGACCACAAAGTCTCTTGCAAAGGGGCCCAGAGGGAAGGAAAGAGGTGGAGCGTAAATGAAGCGCGCACGCGCAAAACCCAGAGAACCAAAGAATCCACGCAAAACCCAGAGAACCAAAGAATCCACCGGTGAAGGTCGCACCCCAATATCCAGAGATCCTCTTGTCAGAATCCCCTGGAGAAGCACACCATACTGTGTGAGTGGGTGGGTGCGGTGTTGCTTAGATGGGACAAAGGTGGTCTATCTGAATTTCTCTGTCACAAATCCTACCAAGTCGGGACTGGAAACTAACAAATTCATCCCAGAACTGTGGGGCCTGGAAACTTAGAGCGCACCAGAAGCCTGGATTGGGCCGAGGGATGAGCCGCTCTCCCACTCCCACCTCCGTAAATAAATAATAAACCAGGCACTGAGGACTCAGCGTAGCACCTGCCTCTTCGACACCCTCCAATCTCCAACTGTTCGCGCAGACCCGGCGCCACCACGGAGACGCACCTGCCGTCTGGAACAGGCCCGCATATTCCAAGACCTCCTTTCTGCTTGGCTGAACCTCCATCTTCTTTCAAATCACGCCGGGACCACCGCAAAAGGTGCCTGGGATTCGTTCCCAACCAAGGCCCTGCCTTTGCCCGCTGCCACAGCCTTCAAGGGGCTCCCAATATTTTTGGCAGTTTTTTGTTTTTGTTTTGTTTCACGCTGGGCCCTCTCTAAAGGGTGTAGGGGAAGGAGGTGGGGAGAGAAAGGGGTGTGGTGGGCTGGGTCCCCTTCTGGGAAGGTGAGGTGGGGAGGAAATGTAAATATCACTGACAACAGTCCCACTTCCTAGAGAGAAGGGAAGGAGGGAGTAGCTCCGGGTACCCTCTCGGCCTGACCCTCACAGGACGGCTTGGATCCCTGGCAGGGCAGAGGCATTCAGAGCTGGGAGTACCCAGGGGGCTCTAGAGATGATCTCACAGGCCTGGGAATCATCCAGCCCCGGCCCGCGCTGCCCGGGCCTCGCTTTCCTCTGGCGAGGTGACACGATATGCGCATGGCTTTTGCAAGCGCACAGTGCGAGGGCTGTGGGAATCCAAAAGATGGACAAACAGCACCTGCCCTTGGGGAGACACCCATCAG
>NW_022109491.1:24542578-24544257 GCF_000313985.2 Echinops telfairi | reverse complement strand
GGGAGGAGGGCGTTAAAGACACAGGGACGCTTTCCGGTGGCAGGCTGGGGTGGCGCGCCTCCCAGAGAGCCCCCCCACCTTCACCCTCCTGGCGCGAGAGCCCCCCACCTTCACCCTCCTGGCGCGCGCCTCACCTGAAGACCCCGCCCACGCAGGGCTCCGCCCACCCCACGCGCACCTGCTGCGCGCGCTCGCTCGCTCGCTCGCTCACAGACCCTGGCTAGAGCTTTCCCCCTCTTGGCCCCGCCTCCGCACTCCTGGCGCACCTGCCCTGCGTCTGCCCCCACCCTCCCCTCCCGGGACACAGCCCACCTGTCCTTTGTGCGGGCTTGTACCATTCGATCTTGCCAGCTCCCCTTCAGGGAGCGCGCGCTATGAGCCAGGCGCTGGGCCAAGGTTGATCTCGTGTAATCCTCACAGACCCTCTGAGGTAGGCGCCTCTGGCGCAGCGGGGTGTGGCCATTTGCCCAGGGTCACGCACATTTAAATCCCCATCCCCTTGCCCATTTAACCATGGATGCTACAGCACCTCCCCATCACATCCACAACCCTTACAGCTCCAGGGACTGCCAACCACTCAAGGTGCCGAAATGCACCTACTATGTGCAGAGCTGCCATTGACTGCTGCGTGTCAGTTTCCCTAGCAGCCCTGACAGGGCTGTACCCCCATCTTACAGGTGAGGAAACGGGCCAAGAAAGTTGAAGTGGCTGGCCCACACTGACACAGCAGAGGGGCAGAGCTAGGCTTTGAACACAGGGAGCCAGACCTCAGCATCCACCCTGGCAGCTACCTGGCCCTGTCAACCCCACCCCCAGGGATAATCTTGGCTGGGGTCCTGCCCAGGTCATCTCATTTTTTTCTTATGGCTCAGAGCCACCTCTCTGATGGCAGCAAAGACCTCTCCACATCTGGGGAAGGGCCACCTCTTTATCCATAACACCTCTCTACCTAAACAATCAAAGCTGTTTCTAGACCTATAGACACTGCGGTGTACCCGCCCCAGAAAGCCCTGTTTTTAGCCTGGCAAGTGATGTGGCAATCATTCTAGGCCAGCCTATTTCACAGGTAGGAGAACAGACACCACCCTGGCCATGAGGAAACACCTCATGGACCCTTATGGGGGGAGTCAAGTGCCCCCAGGCCCAGCTGTAGCCCCTACCTGCCACCCCACGATCAAGTCTGGGGGGTCAGGGAGGGGCAGGAAGCAGAGCCAGTTCCCTGTCCCCAGTGGCGGCGGGTGTCTGGGGCAGGAGGAGGCTATCTGATCCCTTCCCCACTGCCCCGGCCATGACCTCCTCCCTCCTCCTTCCATCCCTCTCTCCCTCCTCCCTCAAGGCTGGGGAGCCAGCACCCAGACTGCCCCAGGGAACCCAGTGTTCCCCAACCCCAGGCCCAGAATTCCGGTGGGAGGAGGGGGAGGTGCAGGAGGATGGGAGCACCCCAGGGTTGGCCCGCTGGTGTGCACAGGCCAAGGCCGGGCCACCTCCAGCCCCAGCATTTCCTGTCTGCTCTCCCCATTGCTCAGTGGCAGAGTTGTCTAAATTTGGCTCTAGGAGGGGATGGGGGAGGTGGCAGTGGGCGGGTGCTGTCAGAGGCCAAGGCGCAGCTCTCGTCTAGCCGGCTGGCATTTCTGCTGTCTGGAGGAGGGCAGCCCCCCAACCCGGGTCTCAGTCCCCCC
>NW_022109491.1:24530492-24540973 GCF_000313985.2 Echinops telfairi | reverse complement strand
CACACACACACACACACACACACACACACACACACACACACACACGAGGAACCTTCCACCCAACTCCCCATATCCGCCAACCACCGCCCTCCAGACAAATTCCCTGATTCCACTCGATATACTTGCTTGGAGGATGTGCTTAGTGCCGGGCCTTGGGCTAGCACATCTTGAGGAGAAATGGAGTGGTAAGCATCTAGTAAGAGTGAATATGGGACTGTAAAAATAACCCACTGCCTGAGCTATCCCCTCAGTCTCCCGAGCTCTGCGGAATGGGAAGAGTAGCCTTGTCCCATGGGAACACCAGGAGGACTAAGGCCTTAACTCAGTACAGACCCTGCTCAGGTCCCCACCCAAACCCTGTCCGCATTTCCATTTGACAGACAAAGAAACCGAGGCTCAGGGAAGAGGTCCACTGTCCCCCTAAGACTACACTCACTACTGTTCCAGCCACACATCCACCTGCCTCACCACCCACCCACACTATCCCGCTGCCTGGAAACAGCCCCCCTCCCAACACACACACACATACACACATCATAGCCATGCCCGGCTCCTTCTGCACCACCTGGGTACACAGTTCCTTCCCCAAGTCCCCGTCCCCTGACCCTTCCATGCCCCCACCTACACCCTACGACTCTCCAGGTCAGCCCTGCTTACTTAGAATTCATCTGTAGAACAAAGCATATTTGAGGGGCAGGAGCTGGGACCACTTCCTCCCTCTTCCCCACCATGTCCTCTTCTGGAGCACCCAGAAGGTGCTCGACAACCGTGTCAGAACTAAATAAAGAAGCCAAGTGATCTGCTCTTTGAGGCTGTTGAAGACGGAGCCTGGAGCCGAACCCAGGACGCTGGGGAGCTGGAGCTTACCTTTACACTATTGTGCGCCTCACAGTCAGTAACATCTGAGCGCATGAATGAATGAATGAATGAAACCCAGATCCTGGGACCCCCTGCCCAGTGTTCCCAGTCCAATCCCCCTTCATTTCCTGGCAGCGTGGACAGGAGCCAAGCTCCAGCCGCCATCCATGGCAGGCTGAAGGGCCGCCTGAAGCCGGCTGTCAGGAGCTCGTCTGGCCACTGCCGCCAGCAGGGGAGACCAGCTGGCGGGGCAGGGTCCATGGCCCAGGCCTGGAATCTGAGCCGCCCTGAGAGGCCCGGCTCCTGGGGAGGGGGGGCACAAACTGGCCTTTGTTCCCCAGGCCGGCCCAGTCCCGGCAGCATGGCCTTTCTGTGTGCCCGAGGCACCCGCGCAGAGCTGGCGGGGTAACCGGGCCAGCCTCCCCTGGCCATGTCCAGGACGGCGCTTCAGGACTAAATGGAGATGTAATTTTCTATACAAATCCATGACAATTTAGATGGAGTGATTGTAATTGGCTTTTCAATGGGGGTTTTGTCCAGTGCTGGTGGCTAGAACTGGGTGGCCTGTTTGAGACCAGCCCCATTTAAATGACAATAAGGCAATAATATTGAGGACTTGTACGGTGCCCAGCGTCCCTCCTGGGCAGCATGGAGCCTCACACACATGGATCTGGCCCTTCCCCGAGGCTTTCTGGACAACGGGCTCCGTGGAGGGACGGGGGTGAGTCCAGGGGAGGGGCCGCAGCATCTCTGGGCAGGAGGACGGACACAAGCCAGAGCGACAGCTGGGCAGCGCCCCACACCCACTCGCTCATTACACACCACAGAGCACCTCCTGAGGGCGGAGCTAGTCCAGGTGTTAGGGGTGCCTCCACAGAGAACCCTCCCTGGGCAGAAGCGGGTAAGGACAGCAGGCAGGCCAGAGGGAGGAGGTGACACTGGCCAGCAGAGCGTGGTGGTTGAGAGCATGAGTTAGAGAGCCAGACAGCTCGGGGTCAACCCCTACCTGACCCCAGTCTTAGTTATCCATTGCTGCCCTCAAGCAGATGGGATGGCTTTTACAGAGAGAACTGTGTACTGTCCGAAGCCAGGGCGCCAGCTTTCGGGCAAGGCTTTCTCTTGCTGCTGACTCTCCTTCCAGCATCTCTGTGGGTCTAGCATCCCTTGGAGATCACGGCAGGTCTTGGCATCCATCTTCGCCTGAGCCTAGGAGGTTCTCCGAGCAGGGCCCAAAGGATATGCCAGGCTCCCTGGATCTTCTTTCTGGATAGCTCCGAGGTGCCTGTCTTTCTGCTCACTTCCCTTCCCTTTTAGCTCGGGTAAGATAAAAAAGGATGCAGGCCACAAGCCGGGGAAAGTCCCCTTCCAATGCTCAGCACTGTGTCCTGAATAAGGGCGTTGCTCCCTCGCGGTCATTGATTCAATTCCGACTCCTGGCAATCCTACAGGACAGGGTAGAACGTGACTCTTCACAGGAGCAGCAAGCTGAAGCTTGCCCCTGAGGAGCACCTGGGTGGTTTCGACTTGCTGACCTGTAGTCAACAGCTCAGCTCAGTTAGCAGCCCAACTTGTCACCCACTGTGCTACCGCTACGGGGGTGGGGTGGGGGTGGGTGTCATCATCACCTCAGTAACATAAAAACATACCCTAAACCCAGCCGGCCTCGTGCACACAGGGAGGTCAGGGTTTACAAGGCATCCCAAAATAGAGGATCGTGACATCAGGTCACCAAAGGGAGGGCAGCCCCACGATACCTGGAATCACGGCCTAGCCAAGCGGACACACATTCTGGGAGGGCATGGTGCCATCCATGGCCGCCCCTCCCTAGCTGCAGGAGCTCCAGCAAGTTAATGAACCGCTCTGAGACTCGGTTCCCCAGCCCCCCAAATGCAGTCACAGTGAGAGCGAGGGTGTGGGTCCAATGCCTCTATGAGCTTGGCGCAGGGCACCTATATAGGCTCACGAAAGATGCCGTGTCACTGCGGAAGTCCCATGCCAGCCTCCCTTACTGATGTTGGCCTTGCAGCTCCACCTTGGTCAACGGCCACCTGCTTCTCTTGAGACTCGGGCGTTTAGAAGACACGCCACAAAGCCGGGAGCACCTTCATGCAGAGCAAGCACTCCCAGGGGTGGCCATAGTGTCCGTGAGGTGCTTGCCACCCGAGATGGCCGGAATACTGAATGCAGGAGGCAGAGGGTAGAACCATGGCAGGTGGCTTTGCCGGCAGTGGGTGAGCAGCGGGGGCTTTGGGAAGGAGGTGGGTGTGGGTTGTGTTAAGGAAGGCTTCCCAGAGGAGGTGACTCTGGGCTGGGTGGGCCTTGAAGGATGAGCTACACAAAGCGGTGCCCACAGCAGAGACCCAGTGGTCCTGCATCCTGAACAAATGCTTGGTCAGCCTGGGGGGGGTGGGTTAGGGGGTAGGGCAGGGGACAGGGACGCAGGTGCTGGGGAGGCTCTCCTGTCCTTAGGGAGAGGGTGCCTGGTCTTATGCAAAGGCCCTGGGGTGGAAAGGCAGCCAGCATCAGGCTATAGGAAGTGGGCTGCAGGGCTGGGGCAGGGCTGGGGCTTCATTCAGAGGAAGACAAGCAGCTGTGGAGGGATTCAGTCAGGCAGATGGCCCCCCACGCGTACCCCTTAAACTCCGTAAGGAGCTCCTAGCTGCCTGTGGGAAACGGACAAGGGTGGGAGGGTGAGTGAGAAAGCAGGGAGGTCACTGGAGGGCGGCCAGTGGTTGGCTCTGAGAAAGAGCAGGTGCCTGGTCGGTGGGCAGGGGGCAGATGTAGTGAGTGGGCGGGGCTAGTACCCTGCAGGTCAGCAGGGCTGACCAGGAAGGGGCGTGCTCAGAGTATCAGAAAGACGAAGGCCACTTCCCCGTCACCAGGCCAGGGAAGGCCCGAGCTTGCTCCTAAAGGCTGCAGGGAACCAGGCAGGGAAAGCATGATGGAGGCCTGTGCTTTGGAAAGCTCACTCTAGCTGCCGGGTGGAGTGCTCTCGGGGCCTGGAAGCAGAGAGGGAGGGGACTGGGAGGCCTGAGCAGGCATCATGGTCGTCTCTGCTAGACTACTTCCTCAGAGAGGTCTGGAAACCAAGAGCTGGGACTGCACCCTGGGGGAGATTCAACGCCCCGTGCTCATTTCCCCTTTGGCCAGTCTGCCGCCATGGTCACTGCTGAAACCCCTCCGGAACTGTCAGGTATAGAATCCCTCCTGGGGGCTGGCTGGAGGGTGGGGTCCTGTCACTATTCCCATTTCACAGGCGAGGAAACCAAGGCGCCAAGGGCTCAGTCGCTGGCCTGAGGCACAGAGCTGGTAGCACAGAGCCAGGATCAGACGCAGGCAGCGTCCTGCTCCTTAACAGTCCCCACCCCCACCCCCCACAGGCCAGGGGCCGGGTAGGGCCCAGGATGTGCAGAGGCTCACTACCATTTTGCATGTGTCCCTGATATGTGAGGGAGCCCTGGTAATGCGGTCACTCACTCGCTGGGCTGCGATCTGCATGGTCGGCAACCTGAAACCAACAGCAGCTCCAGGAGAAAGACGGGGTTCCACCCCACTAAACATAGTCTCGGAACCCCGCAGGGCACCGCTGTGAGTCAGCACCGATTCTGTGACAGCGAGTTTAGTTTGCTTCTGATCCATGAAAGCCCGGGACGTTGCATAGGACAAAAGAAACCTGAACTTTGGATGGTCCTCGAACACCCACACACGAGGACCCCTAGCCACCCACCTCCAGGTGCCAGTTGGGCATCTCTGAAAGAAGCGAGTGCCCGGGTCCCCCTGCATGGCTGGGGACACATTCATTTGTTCTTCCATGTGGGTGACACCAGGCACTGGGGACCACGGCTGTGTCTTGACTATGTTCCTTCAGCACTTGCAGTTCAGGTCCAGGGTGCTGGGAGGCAGACACCCCAAATCCTCCTCATGGTCCTTGCAAACTCAATGAAGCCAAGCTCACCTACTGACTCAGCCCTCCCCACCCCACCACCAAATCCCCTGCCACACATCCCTCCCAAATACCCCCACTGGAACGTCCCAGGCACCCTGCAGTCACCCCATACCCCAGCCACCAGCACGCTTGTCAGACTGGATGGAGGGAGACACCCAACACCATGTGCTGGGTCCACCCCAGCCTCAGTTTCCTCATCTGTAAGAAGGGGTGGGAAAGAAGAGGTCGTTTCAAACAACTCCCATGACCACCTTCTTCATATCTGTGAGCTGGGAAGAGCCTGGTTCACAAGAGACCATGTTACGATGGGAATTCCTCTGGCATGGGCAGGATACAGGAGGAATGCCACTTAAAGGCAGGTCATCTTGGTACACTTCCCACCCTGCCCACCTGAAGAGTGCTAGGCATACCTTAGGTGCCTATTAAAGACTCTCTAGTGACTAAAGGAGGAAGTTGGAGCCCCAGTGGCATAGTGGTTGGGTGCTGGACCGTCAACTGCAAGGTCAGCCGTTCAAAGCCACCTGCTGCTCCTCTGGAGAAAGACAGGGCTTTCTACTCCCATAAAGAGCTATAGTCTTGCAAACCCACAGTTCTACCCTTTCTGTTTTTGGGTTTATTTGTGGGGTGGTAGTGGTGTCATCCAGGTGCTCCTCCTACCAGGTGCTCCTCCTACCTCGCACCCAGGATGATTCATTAATGGCTCACATTCTAGGCAGTGATGCCGGGAGTGAAAAGCAGCGCCCTGCCACAAAGGACAAGCATGGGGGGAGGGGGTGGGACGGCCAACTCCACTCCTTGGCATGAACTCCCATGTGTGTGATGGCCCCTGGTTCCAAAGTTCACAGACATCTTGTGACTACACAGGATTGGAAACAAGCTAAGGGTCCATATTCAGAGGGCTGAGTAAAGAATGGTGGTGGAGCACCACACAGCTGTCACAGGGAGCACTCACTCCACGAAGGTCCTGACACACGTGCTGAGGGCAGAAACCACAGAGCTCTTTGCAGAAAACACTGGGGCAAACCTTGGGTCAGACAACGGTTTCTTTGCAGTGACACCAAGACTCACTGCCATCGAGCCGATGCCGACTCATAGTGATGCTACAGGACAGGGCAGAGCTGCCCCCGTGGGTTTGTTTCTGAGACTGTCACTCTTTACTGAGTAGGAAGCCTCATCTTTCTCCAGAGGAGCGGCTGGTGGTTTTGTACTGCCAGCCTTGCAGCTAGCACCCCAATGTGTAAGTAACCACTATGCCACCAGTGCTACTCACCCAAAGAGCACATGTTAAAAAACAACAGGTAAGTTGGATTTTATCAAAATGTTGAAAACGTGTGCTTTAATGGACACCCTCAAGAAAGTTAAGACATGCCCAGATAATAGGGGGTGTGGCGTGTGATTAATCATGTATCTGATAAGAGACTTAGAAGCGGAGCAGCAAATAGAGAATTCTGGAAAAGCACCTAATTTTCCAATGGGCAAAGGCTGTGAATAATGCCCATGTCTCCGAAGGAGCTACACACTCGGCCCACAGGCACCTGAAAAGAGGTCCACCGCCATTTGCCACGGGGAAAGGCAATTCCACCCACAAGAAGATGCCGCTTCTCAGACGCTGGGATGGTCAGCATCTAAAACACGGGTGGCAGCAAGTGTTGGGGAAATGACAGCCCTCATTCACTGCAGGCGGAGTGGCAATAGTGGGGCTACTGAAGCTCCTCAGAAGTCAAACACGCCCTGCACCCCCCCCCCAGCAATGGGGAAGACCCAATAGATGCTGTACTCCCAGACAAACAGCCGGGAGACACGAGGTCATCGGTCCACACCGAATTTGGCACACGGATGTTCAGGCAGCAGAACAATGACGAGTGGATCAGCAGAAGGTGATACAGACACACGATGGACTATTACCAGGCCATGGAAAGGGATGGCACTCTGAGACGTGCTATGGCTCGGCTGAGCCTTGAAAACGTTATGCAAGAAGGCAGACCCGAGAGGCCGCTTAGTCTTTGACTCCGAGATAAGAAACAAGAAGCATCCAGGAGAGGCTAATCTAGAGAGACAGAAAAGTAGACCGGGGGTTGCCAGAAGGAAGGGGGGTCGGGGGTAGGGGTGGGGTGGAAGCAGAAGTGACGGCTCATGGTTACAAGGTTTCTGCTGGGGGGGATGAAAATGCTCCCCAAAGTCTCAGAGCTGGTGGCTGCCACAGCTCTGTGGATATGCTAAAAGCCGTCAGACGGGACATCCAATGGGTGACAGGTGTATGGTCTGTGGTGTGTATCTTATCATAGATAGGTACATACATCGATGTATACAGAGCAACTCTATCAATATAGACTGCTAACGTCTCTATCCAGATGGTGTCATGGTTCCGGGTTGGGCTGCAAATCCGCAAGGTCAGCAGTTTGAAACCATCAGCCGCTCTGCAGCAGAAAGACAGGGCTTTCTACGCCCATCAACAGTCGCCCTGTGAAACTCACAGGGACAGTTCCGCACTGTCCCATCGGGTCACTATGAGTCAGCCTCGACTCCATGACAGTGAGCTTATTGGTTTGATATTGATATAACCGTATATATAAAGTATATGTATGTAAAGTAAAAATGAAATATCAGACTATATAGGCATATGTGCTATAAACCAAACCACACGCACTCTCCTTGAGCCAATTCCAATGCATATGGACCCTATAAGGGTTTCTTAGATTATAAATCTGTACGAAGCAGACAGCCTCATCTTTCTCCCAAAGAGCAGCTGGTGATCTCAAACTACTGACCTTTCAGTTAGCAGCCTGACCCACTACAGCAGCAGGACTCCTCAGAGGGGTATAACATATCTCCGGAGAACCTCAGGGGAAGGGAACCAGACGCCTGGCAGACAGGGCTGGGCAGAGGCTGACTGCATTGTAACCGGTTGGGTACCCCATTTTTTTAAAACAATGAGATCCTTTGGGCTCACCAGCTCTGCCAATGCAGACGGCTAAACAGGGACCCCCACTGACAGCCTTTCTCAGTCCTCACCCATCCTGCCAGATGGTTCCAGCACCAGTCCTGCTTCTCCCAGCAAATCCTCTAGCTCTTCCTTCAACACCAGGTGAGCCTCACCTCCACCACTCCCCGGCCCAGCCACCACCCTCTCTCACCTGGATCCTGCACCCGCCCTGCTTCTACCCTCACCACCACCCCCACACACACACCATAGTCCATACTGCACATGCAGCCAGCGGGTCCTGTCGAAATACCAGTGAGGTCACGGCCCACCCCAGCTCCCAGCTCAACATCCTCACAGTGGCTCACCAGGCTCAGCACCACCAGCACCTACTGCCCTTTGACCTCTGCCCTCGACCCATGCACCCTGGGCTCCCCTCCAGTGGCCTCCTCACTGTTCCTCGGGTTTGCAAGGCCTTGTGGGCTTTGCTCCTCTTCAGCCTAGAATACTCGCCATCCATCCACACAGCGGCCCCTCACCTGCAACAGCTCTCGGTTCCCATGCTCCTTCACATGGAGCCCTTCTGGGACCTCCTAACCTGTCAGTGGCTCCTCCCCTTTCCCTCTAATTCCCGACTCTTCGAGACCCCAATAGGGTGACAGAGGCTGTCGGCCTTTACAGGAGCAGTCACCCTCCGCTTCCTCCTGAGAAGCAGCTGGTGGGTTTGAACAGCCAACCTTGAGGGTAGCAGCCTGTTGTCTCCCCAGCAGCATCACCAGGACTTGCAGCACCTGTCACATATATATGGTCTTGTCTGGGGGCTCTCTGGCCACTGGGTGTAAGGTCCACGGGAGACAGGACCGTTCCTTTCCCCAGCACCAAGGACAAGGCTCATGGTTCCAAAACCGCTCCAAACTCTGCCACCCAGTGGATGGGGACTCAGAGTGGACGGTGGAGAACTGCCCCTGGGGGTTTCTGAGACTGGAACTCCTCCAGTCTCCTGAGAGTAGAAAGCCTCCTCTTTCTCCCTCCGAAGCAGCTGGTGGTTTCGAACTGCTGACCTTGTGAATAGCAGCTCAACACAATTGTACCCACTCCACCACCAGGGGAGGTGTTCGCACATACCTATCCCACTAGAAATCGGGTCCTAAGAGACTGTCAGGGAGCAGAGGAGGTGAAGGAGGCAGGAGACCCGAGAGGAAACGGATACCAGAGTGGGGTCCTGAGATAGAAAACAACGGCCAGGAAGAGCCTGGTTACGGAGAGGGACCCACGTGGCTTCCCTGGTTGGGACTCCTGTGCCGGGGAGGTTGAGAAGAGGGCGGCTGAGTGAGGGACATGAGGAAGGGACTGCTTGTGCCATCGCTGCAGATAAACTCTGCAAACGTGCACATGTGGGAAGTCAGTGCAGAGGAGCAAGCTGAACCTCCACGGCACATTGAGAAGCGGGGTGGGGCCCAGGTCACTGGAGAGGGTGCAGGAAGGGCAGGGCTGTCCTGGGCAAGGGCGAGCTTTCATCCCACCACCACAGGCCCTGGACCCCTCGGAGGCCAGGCCCACTCTCCCAGGCAGCTCGCCAGCAAATAAGTGATCCTTTTCTCCTTGGCTCCCAGGAGGCTCGAATGGTCTGAGAGTCACTGGGCGGTTTGCTGAGGATTTAGCTCAGGATCTCAGGTTGAGTCATACACGGGATGGAGAAGAGAGTTTTGGCCAAGGAAGGGAAGAAACAACTCGGGCCTGGGCACCCACGAACCGAGAGAAAGCATGTGGCTGGCCATTTTATCCCTCCGTGACCTCCATCGGGGTGGGGGGTGGGGTGGGCCTGGTTACGTGGTGGTTACCTGGAGGTGGTGGGGGCCGGCTCACCGACCATTAAGATCAGCCGTATAAACCACCGGCCAGCCCCTCCTTTGGAGAAAGACAGGGCTCTCTACTCCCGTGAAGAATCCCAGTCTCGGACACCCACAGGCACAGTTCTACCCTGGCCTGCTGCGGGGCTGAGTTGGCATTGATTGGAGGGCAGCGAGTTTGGCTTTGGTCTGGTGACCTCAGTCCAGCCTCCCAGTCCCACAGGCGAGCTTGGTCCCCCCCATTCCACAGATGAGGAAACCGGCCGTGGGAAAAGGACACAGTCGCGGGGCCAGGCACCAGCCACCCTCCTCAGGCTCACCTGGAACCCCTCTCCGAACCCTCCAGACCCGCCCCTGTAGTGCCCCGTGTTCTATGCGGTGCCCTCTGCCTGGGCATCTTCCCCTCCTCCCACCTCACTTGTCCCTCAGGCCTCACAAGGGTTACTGCCGCCTCAGAGAAACCCTCCCTGCCCCCCACGCCAGCTCAGGGCCTCGAACAGCCGACCTTGCAGTCAGCCAGTCAGCAGCCCAACGCTTCCCCGACAGCCCCACCAGGGTTCACAGCGCGGGCCATGTTGGCACTGCCTTGTCTGTGGTCTGCGAAGCATCACCGCCTTCCAGGGCTTCGCGCCATCTTAACGCTCTGTGTTTCTGTGTCTTTGTGTGACTACAGGTGGGTGAGGGCCATGGCAGTCGGGTGGTAGAATTACCTATCACTTTCCATGCAGCAGACGTGGGGGGATTACCTGTTGTACCCCACAAGCCCAACCACGCGTACACCCACCCTCCCTCTACACCCACCCTCCCTCTTACCAGTGAGGCTTCAGCAGCGCTTCCAGACTGAGAGCAACGAGGAGGAAAGCCCTGGTGGTCTATGTTGGAAACGCAGTCCATGCAAACCCTGGGG
>NW_022109491.1:24506289-24530122 GCF_000313985.2 Echinops telfairi | reverse complement strand
AGACCACCTTTGTTCTTTTTTGGGTGGGGGGGGCGGGGGCGGGGGCTCCCTGGGGCCCTTTTGGCTCCATCCAGCTCCATTTTGCCAAACAAAGTTAAGTTGAACCCTGGCAGGAAAAAAAATGTGCAGGGGGGAAAAAACAGCCACCTCACCTCTGCTTCCTGGCTCTGTCCGTACTTGACCTCGATTTTTCCTCGTCCCCAGTTCCAGCCCCTGCTCCAGTCCTGCCAGCTCCCTGGGAGAGACCACCACCACCACCGCCCAGGAGTCTATGGACATTGTAGACATGAAGAAACGGAGACTCAAAACAGACAGACCGAGAGAAGGGCCCAAAGCCACACAGCTGGGCTTAGGCAGGTGTCTGGTGTCTGGAGTCCCAGACCAACTCTCTGTCCTTTGGGGCGTCAGCTGTGGCGTCTGCCAAGAGAAATGCTCTCAGCCCGATGGGTGTGTGTGTGTGTGTGTGTGTGTGTGTTGGGGGGGGGGGGTTCCGGCCTCACCCTTCCACCCTTCCCTAGCAGGTCAGAGAGACCAGCAGGAAGCAGGCAGGAGCCACAAACCTGGAGGTGTAGAGCCTGCCCAAGGCCACACAGCTAGTCAACAGTGCTGACCACATAGCCACCTGCCCCTCCCTCAGCAGCTGCAGGAGCTGATTACATAATACTGATCAAGCCCCCACTGCAGGGTTTGGTGGCAAATCCCGGGTGTCCCTCGGACCTGAGTTCAAATCTCAGCCAAGTCCCTGGGACTGTTTCCTCATTGGTAGAAATGGAGTTACCGGGCTCTACCGACTGGGAATAGATGAAAAACAAACAAACAAAAACCAAATGCTGACTCACATGCACCCTACTGGATAGAGTCGAAGTGCCCCATCAGGTTTCAAGGCAGTAAATCTTTATGGAAGCAGAGATGCTTTATCTTTCTCCCAGGGAGCAGCAGGTGAGGGCAAACCACAGAGCTCTCAGTTCACCACCCAGTGCTTTAACTTCTGCACCACCAGGCAGGGCTTCTTCCTGAGGATAGTGAGTGTTAAATGCAACACCTAGGGTTTGGTCTGGTTCCAAGGGACGGAACCACATATAAAACTGTTTAACACAGGGCCTTACACTCAGAAACAGGCATCAGTGCCAAAGCCAAGCTCCCTGCTGCAGAACCCATTCTGACACATGAAGCTCCTATAGGACGGGGTGGTAGAACTGTCGCCTGTGAGGTTCCCAGACTGAAACTCTTTATGGAAATAGACAGCCTCATCTTTCTCCCTCAGAGCGGCTGGTGGTTTCGAACTGCTGACCTTTTGGTTAGCAGCCTGATGTGTAACCACAATGCCACCAGGGCTCGTCCTGTGCATGTAAAATGAATGCATTTAAAAAATATTAACAAAATAGGATTCTAGGTGGACTGAGCAACGCTCCCCACCCCCCACCCTAGGGCCAGCAGTCTCCGAATTCGTGTGAGGGGTTCCTCAGGATTGCTCACGCCTCTCCGTCGGCCCTTACAGGAGCTGGCTGACCACGTGACAGACAGTGAACTGAGTAGGAGTCAGTGCCCCTTGGGGCCTCAGTTTCTCCTAGGGAGCAAGAACGCTGTTGATGGCCACATGGCAATCTCTTGCAGCTCTTTCTCTGGATTGGATCTGGGGCGGGCATGTGGTGGGTGGGGAGCAGTGAATTGTCGCTAGCCCAAGGGGCCCCAGCACTCTGAACTCGAAGCTAGGGAAGGCATCGCCCAAGCAGCCCCTTTGTTTAACAAATGGGGAAACTGAGGTACGGGGTGGCATCGGACTGTGTGGCCACAGTGGGGAGTTCATCCCCCGCCCTCGAGCGACTGCACTGGAAGTGGGGGCACGGGCCTGGACTTGGCTGTCCTCAGCCTGAGGGAGGCTGGAGGCCGGCAGCCTGGGGCCTGGCCGGGGCCCCTAGGCTGCGGTGTGGAGTCTGGTCTTTGTCCTACGAGCCTCTGGGGACTCCCTGGAGGGTTTAGGCAAGGAACTGATGCTGTCTGATTTATGTTTTAGAAGATTGCTCCGGCTGCTGGGGGGAGGAGGGGGGAAGGGTGGGAGTGGGAGGAGGGAGGTGGGTGCAGGGCCACCAGAGCCGGGACCCAAGTAGGGGCGGAGGACGGCGAGCCTGGCTGAGGCCGAGGGAAGTGGACTGCAAGCGGAGACCACGTTTTCCTCCTTGGGCCGTGAGACGCTCCTGCTGGGAGCTGCTGCAGTCCAGGCCGGAGCAGTTTCTACAGCAGTTTTGGAGGGGAGCTGGGCTGGCATGTCAAACATCCAGATGACCTCCCACAGGAAGTCTTCTGGGACCCCCACGGTGGTTGGGTGACCCCATCATAGCACTAGTTAAAACACACACACACACACACACAAACCCAGTGCCATCAAATTGATTCCCACTCAAGCGTTTCCAGGACTGTCATGCTTTATGGGAGCAGACAACCTCATCTTCTTCCCTAGAGCCAGGGGATGGATTTGAACTGCCGTTCTTGGAGTAAGCAGCCCAATACTTAACCTACTATGCCATTGGGGCTCCTTTGTCACTGATCATAACACTCAACTAACTGCCGTTGAGTCCATGCTAATTCATGGCAACCCCTTGTGGGTTTCTGAGACTGTAGCTGCTTACAGGAGTAGAAAGCCCAGTCTGTCCCCTGAGGCGCTGGTAGTGGTTTCGAACCGGCCACCACGAGGACCGCAGCCCAACAAGGAACCATTACACCACCAGGGCTCTATAGCACTGACTATGGAGGGCCCTAATCCTTGATTTCCTTCCCATCACTGGGACAGAACCCCTTCTCTCCTCTCTGGATGCCAGGTTCTAAGCAAAGGGTCTGGCACACAGTAGGACCTCAATATACTTCCTTTCCCTTCCAACCCTAGCACCATACCCCCCACGTCTTTCCCTTGGGAGTCCCAAATCCCAGGCCTGATGCTGGCACACAGTAGGTGCTCAGTAAGTCTTCTGGAATGGAACTGTCTCAGTACCTCCCACATGGGGGTCAACACCCAGCAGGAGCTGAGCAAATGCTCAGCCTCTTTTTCAGGGCAAAACCAACAGTGTTAACAATAACAATAGCAGGTTGGCTTATTAGGGGCTTTCTTTGGCTCAGGCACTACTCTAAGCACTAGAGGTGGGCCTGTTGTTATGTTTATTTTGCAAATAGAGGGCTAGAGAGATGTAGGGATTGGCTTGGGCGATTAAATAGTGGAGTGGGGGATTTGAGTCTAAGACTGAACTAAGGACCCAGGGGCAACCACTGTCCCTGACACACTTAGCAGGTGCTGAGGCAGGTCTCAAGGAGGTCCCCCCCCCAAAAAAAAAAACCTGTCACCCCCATGCCCTGCCCCGAAAAGCCCAGCCTGATTCTTCTTAAATCCTGGGTTTGGGCCTCTCTTGTGCCAGGCTGTCCCGGGGGCCACCTCCAGCCCAGGCCTGCCCAGGCCCCACCGCCCACGCGGCCTTCTCAGGAGCCACCGACATGCCAGCAACGTGGCCTGCCCCGGGGGACTGAGCTTCAGCCGCCCGGGCAGCCCAGACAAAGGCCGGCGGCGTGCCCGGCTGCCTGGCACTCGAGCTGCCTGGCTCCTCCTCTCCCTCCAGGGCGTGGGTTGGGGGCACTCTCAGAGGTTGTTTTCAAACAGGAGACGGAGGAAAGGATGAAGGACAAGGCTGGGCAGCCCCAAGGGCCACGGCGTCAGACATCAGGATGCCCGGGCAGGTTAAGGGGGGTGGGGGTGGGAGAGCAGGATTACCCTGTACTGCCAGGCAGGGGACTGGTGGGGGCATGGCCTGGCAGCCCTGACTCTTCTCCCAGACCCCCATATTGGCACTCAGTGTGCTGAATAACCACTTCGCCGGTACCCACGCTGGGCCTGGGCACAGGACATTACTAACCCTCCCAGGAAGACTTGGAGTCTCCAGGCAGCTAGCTGTTCCTTCCTTATCTCCCCTACTTAATCCAGAGGAAAGCGGAGGCTTAGAGAGGCAAAGTGACTTGCCTAAGGTCACAAAGCTAAAAGGCGGAGCAATCACAGTCCCCACCCAGCTCGGCTCCTGACTGCATTGGACCTCAAGCTTCCCAACTGCTCTGGGTGTCTCTTTACAGATCACCCATGAGTAAGAGTAACAGAAGCAAACAATCGCTTGCACATTTATCAGGGCAGGCATTGTGCCCCAGGCAGTGCCTGCATTCCGTTAGGTGACACTCACCATTCCCCTACTCGGAAGAAGGGCTATTAGACTCATTTTACAGCCGAAGAAACTGAGGCTCGGCAAGGTAGTGGAACAAGCCCAAAGGCAGACAGCGGGCCTGGAGGGGAGTGGGATTTCCACCGAGCCCTCCTAATCCCCCATGCAGCTCGGCTCTTCGGTGCCGCCTGGCTGGGGCGCAGGATAGCCAGCCAGCCAGATGGACGCGCTAACGAACCGGCGCACTTCCTGTGTGCATCAGGCCTGAGGCTGGGCACCCAGTAGGTGCCAGGCCAGCGGTAACCATGCCGACGACGTTGTGCTGGCTGCCGGAGGGGACTCACGTCCCCAACAGGGCTGCAGCTAGGGGGCCGTGGGCCCGGTGCCCGGCTGCTGGGGCGGCCGGAGCTCCCTCACCGCGCCGAGCGGCGGCATGACGGATGTGCCCGCCGCGGCGGGGAGCCCAGGGTAGAGCAGTTGCCTGGAAACGGGCCGCTCTTGCGGCCCACACTCAGACCTTTGTCACCATCGCAAGGACCTTTTTTCCCCTCCTCCTCCTCCTCCTTTCTCGTTGGAGCCAGACCCGCCGCCCAGGTGAGAAGCTGCAGCCACCAGCAGCAGCGGCAAGCCCCTGTCACCGGGGACACGCAGTGGGGCTGTGTCCCCCGGTGGGGGAGAGGGGGCGGGTGCGAGCGAGGCAGGGGAGCAGAGCGCATAGCGGGAGAGCAGCTCCGCGGGCAGCCGCCGGGCCGCTGAGGCTTAGAAAAATCCTGCCGCCAGCGCCAGCCGGGATGCCTCCCTCTGCCTTTACCTTTCTAGCAGCTTCCCTGACAAAAAGGAGCTGTCGTCCTGTCCTTTTGCTGAATGGTGCTGTCCTGGAGAGCCCCTCTGAGCAGAGCTGGGCCTCTGGGAGCTTGGGGTGAAGGGACAGGTGTGCCCCCCACCCCCGCGAAGCACAGCAGGCACTAATTGGCTCTGGAGCTGGGGGGCCTGCCAGGAGATTAAGTGGGCCCTGGAGGAATTCCCAGGGATTGGGCCACCCTCCAGCTGCGGTTAGGCTCCAGGGACAGGGGTCTGACCCTCAGGTCCCAGCTCTGCCACTGGGCAAATCCATTCCCTCCGGGAAACGGGGGAGGAAGTCGGTCAGAATGGCCAATCTGATCCCCGCGCACACACCCGGCCTGTCTAAATGCCTGATGGAGGATGGGGTGGGGGTGGGGGTCGGGTGGGGTGGGCTTCAGGGCTGAGTGACACAGACGGTCCCATCATCAGGCTGGTCATCGGATAACTTCATTCTCACCCCAGAGGTCAGCTTCCCAGAAGCGGGGCGGGGGCGGGGGTTGCCCAGGCCAGACACCCCAAGCTGACACCCACCCCGTCCGACAGGCCTCTGGTTTGCACGGCCCCTTTCAACCTCCCAGGTTCACAGGGCTGCATTTTGACCTGAATATCAGAGACCTCAACACCATCTGCCCCAAACCTTCCTTGGCTCTCTAGTACCCTCCCCAGATTTTTTTTTTTAATCCAAGCATGTTTATTGGGCAGGGGAGGTTTCAGTGGGGTGATCTTGCTGATCTCCAGCTCTGACCCTCACTTCCCTGGCCTTTTCCAAGCCCTCTCCTCTCCTCCGGAGTGCCGCCCTCCCTCCACTCAGCCCCTTGGTGAGACATGGCTCCAATGTTCACTCTTCCAGAACACCTCCAAGCCTAGTGCTCCCCCGGCTGGCCAGAAGCCCCTCCTCCAGTCTCCGCCACACTCTGAGCACACCCACCTCCATCCCAGAAGACCTTTTTCCTGGATCCTCTGGTCAGCAAGGACCCGCAGAACCAAGTCCCCCAATCTCTCCCCCACCCTTATGACCAGCCTGGCCTCCAGTGCCCCTGCTGCAGGTACTGGCTCCCATAGCCTCATCAGGGCAAGCCCGTCCACTCCTGTCCTGTGGTCCACACGGTGGCTTGCACACACACCGCAAGTCCACCCAGAGGAGCTTCGGAAGAAAGGCTTGGTGATCTGCTCCCCCCAGAAACCCTGCAGAGCACAGCTCCACTCTGACACACAGGGGGTCGCCAGGAATGGAAGTCAACAGGGGTTTTTTGGGTCCCTGCAGGAGTTGCTGCTGCCTCACCCCTGTGTGGTACTTGGGGAAGAAAGGAGGGTTAGGGGGAGGGGGGCGGGGGAAGTGGAGAGGGAGGAGGGAGGGAAAGGGGGAGGAGGAACCCTTTATAGAGCACTTACTTTAAGAGTGAGGCCAGAACCTAGGTGCACAGCACCTACTGTCTCGATTATTCCATTCCACAGAGGGGCAGACAGAGGCTCAGATTCAGGGAGATTATGCCTCCCTCTGATTTAGGGCCCAGGGCAACGCTGCGCTTCCCGCCTGCCATGCTGCGGTCCTGGCCTGGGCTCCTTGTGTTCTCCACTGGTGCCAGCACAGGCCCAGGGCAGAGGCAGGGGTGACAGTGTCAGCCGTCTTAAGAACACCTGCTAATCATGGGCCCTGTTCAGGTGCCAGGCTCCCAAACCCACAACTCCAGAGTCACCGGTGAGGACTCCAGTCCCAGAGAGGCAAAGCGACTTCCCAAAGGTCACACAGCTAAAACGCCACTAAGCCAGGATCAGAACTCCACGATCAAAAGGCCACCATCATGATGTTCCAGACATTGCCTGGCCTCCAAGCCGAGCTGGCACCAGCCTCGGGCAGCGGTGGCCCCAATTCTGGCCACCAGGCCTGGAGCCTATCCCCGGCGGCCACCTGCTAATTAGCCAGGCGGCTTCGGCTGGGCTGGCTCCGTGGCTGCTTCAGAGCAATTCTCAAAGGGAGGGCCGAGCGCGTAGGCACAGGAAAGGTAATTGCTAATTTGCACACGTGGAGACAAAGGGGACAATGGCGCCCTTGGCTGTCCGGGCACAGCCTGAGCTGAGCCTGGTGGTCCTGAATTACCCACCCTTTGCCACCCACCAGAGCCAGCTCCCTAGACATCTGTCTGTCTATCCCCACAATACATCCACTCCAGGTCACTGGGCCACACCCCAGGAAGGGCAGAAGAGAGTATTAAGCATGGCCCTGTCACCTGTTAGAGGTTCTCTGTGGGTTAGCTGTGGGGGTGCTAACCACAAGGCTGGCAGTTCAAACCCACCAGCCGATCTGTGGGAGAAAGATGAGGCTGTCCACTCCTGTGAAGATTTACAGTCTTGAAAACCCCATACAGGGTTGCTGTGATTGGAACCATCTTGATGGCAGTGGACTTTTGGTCTTGGTGGCTCTGTGATTTGTGCTCAACTGCTGTTAAGCACAAAGTCAGCAGTTCAAAACCGCCAGCCGCTCCATGGGAGAAAGATGGGGCTTTCTACTCCTGTAAGCAGTCACCGTCTCAGAAACCCACAGGGGCAGTTCTACCATGTCCTATAGGGTGGCTATGGGCTGGCAACAACTCGATGGCAGTGAGCTTTTGGTTTGAGTTACTAACCGAGAGGCTGGCAGTCTGCACCCACCCAGGGGTCCCTCCCCACCTCCAGGAAGCCTGGTAATCGGCGTCCTTAAAGACTATAGATGAGGAAATGCCGAAGAGCAGTTCTTCTAAAACAATGGGTGGGGGGACACGTCGGAATCCACCTGGCAGCAGTGGGTCTAGTTTAGTTCTGTTGTTGATCATCCTTTGGGCAGCACCAGTGATGTCGTGGTTACACAGTGGGCACTAACCACTAGGTCAGTTAGCTCCCGCCGATCGAGAGGGAGACAGGGCTTTCTACTCCCCTAAACAGTTACAGCCTCGGAAACTCACTGGGGTCGTTTGACCCCAGCTGTTAGGTGGCTGTGAGCCGGCATCGGCCTGATGGCAGTGGGCTTGCAGGAGTAGCTCATGGCTGCCATGGCGAGTGGACAGGCACAGAAAGGGGACGTGACTGCCCCAAGGTCACATGCTGGATGGGAATCCTGCCTGTCTGACCCCAGCTCTGGTGCCGTTTCCACTGTGCTCCAGGTGGAACTTGTCCCCTTCGGAGTCTCCTATTTTGCAACTCAAGAAACTGAGGGCAAGCGGTAAAGGCGTGGGCTTGGGAGCCCCAGCTCGACCTCCTTCTCCTGTCCGCTCTCAGTGCCTCTGTTTCTGCATCTGTAAAATGGGCCGTTCGGACTGGAATGGGCACTGAAAGGTCAGGTGGGGGGCTGAAAGGAGCTGCATAAGGGGGTCCTAAGGAGCCCTGGTAGGCTAGGCATTGGGCCACTAACCATAGGATCAGGGGGTTCCAACCCACCAGCCCCTCCTTGAAAGCAAAAATGAGGCTCCTTGCTGATGGCACGCTGACCCTCCAGGGGAAAAAGCTGAGGCGGCAGTTAACCAAGGAGCAGAGGCTGGTAGGTGGGACCTTCTGCCTAGGCCTGAAGGCAGACTAGGACCAGGAGGACTGGCTGGGGAGGGAGGGGGCCTCCGGCACAAAGTCCACCTACCCCGACCTGCCTGAGGGCTGACCTTTGAAGAAAGCTCAGTGCTCCTGCTTGGGGTCTCCAGGAAGCAGCCAGGCCTGAACCTCTCTGCCCTCATTGGTCCCACTGTCCTGGGACTCCGTGGTGCTGAGGGACAGGGCACCCAGGCAGCCAGGATCTGGAGAGGAGTCTTCCCTGCCAGCAAAGCCAGACGCCTGATGAACAAGCAGGCCCGGCAGACAATCACATGAGCCTGGAATTCTTCCTCCTCCTGCTGGCCCTGCCCTGACTCTGCCTGCCTGGGCCTGGACTTCCCCCCCTTCCACCCCACCCCCCACCACACTGGCACTTTACATGGCCTTACTGCAGACCTCCGGAGCCCCCCAGCCATGCCTGCAGCAGCTGCTCAGAACCCCACATGTTAATGTCACTGTCACAGTGTGCTTGGCCTGCACCCACTCACGGGGGGGTGGGGGGGGTGGGTGTAGGAGGAAGCTGGGCACTGGCCACTCTCCACTCACCCTCCACCCTCGTGGGCTCCCCGGAGTCAGGGGATCCCACTCTGAACCCTCTATCGGTCCTGCCTCACTGTGACCTGGGCAAGTCACCCTCTCCAGGCCTCAGTTTATCCTCTGGAAGTTGGGAGCTAGTTCTCTTATAGAGCCAGGTGCATGGGCTCACCCACTTCCAGTAAATCCCATCACATCCCTGACCCCTGTTGATGGGTAAAGACACTGGGGCACAGAGAATGGTGTGCCCAGGGCCTTCTGAGAGTCACCCACCCCACCCCCAACCTGGTGAGGAGTGAGGGTGGCAGTGTTCTCATGATGGGTTGGCTACCAAAACCCTGTGGGTCTTAAACAAATGCCCTTGCCCGACTCAGGAAGCTGGCATCCCCAGCTCTCACTTGGATGGGCTGAGAGGGCTCAGAAATCATTTTGTTCTGGGGCCTACGGTCCTGAGGAGGGGCAGAAATGGGATCTCTGGATTCCTAAATGCAAGGAAGGCTCCTAAATGTCTTCGAATGTCTTCTAAGTGTCCCCTAAATGCACAGACCCTGGCCTTCTCACCTTTCCTCAAACCCACAGGACACACACCTCTCCCAGGGCCTTTGCACAAGGACCTTTGCCCTGGCTGGAATGTGCTTCCACAACATCCCTGCAGACCTTGCTCCCGAGCCTCCTTCAGGTCACCTTCAGGGTCCTTCCAACATCACCGGCTCAGTGAGAAGGCTGAAATCCCACCTTCCCACCCCCTTGGATCCCGCGTCTCTCTCCTGATGGGCGACTGGAGTAGGAGACAGAAAGGGGGAACAGCCCTTCCCTGTGGCTGTCAGGGAAGCCACAAGGGGAGCAGGTCCATCAGCCGAAGACCTGGCCCCATTCCAGATCCTGGGGCCCTAGGGGTAGGTCTAGGGGAAGGCTCTTCTGTTCTTTTTGGTCATTCTGATTTAAGTGCAGGGGGGTGGGGGGTTCTCCTCCCAACAGCCTAAGGTAGCCTCCCTGGAGGGAGTTCCCCCGACCGCACAGGTGAGCAGTGAGGTGCAGGACCAAGGACACCACTTGCCCAAACTTGCTGGAGCAAAGCCAGGGCTCTAACCCTGCCCAGCAAGCCAGGCCCGAGCACTTGCCCCTACCCCAGGCCCAGTCCAGGAAGTGAGGGGGGGGGACCTGTCCATGGCTGGAGGCAAAAGCTGCAAGCTGCAAGTGACAGGTGGTGGCTGTTTTGGGAGCAGATGCTGGCCGGCCAGCCTGTTTGGCCTCACAACCGGGCGCCGCCCAGTAGCTCCCAGGGCCTCAGGCAAGCTGCGTCAGATCTCAGTGCCTCCAGGGGTTGTTGGAGTGGCCCAGGGTGCAAACACGCAGGAGGGGGCACTTAGGACGGAACTGACACCTAGGGAGCGCTCACATAAACGTGAGCGACACACTGTCATCGCCAACCTCCCCACCACCATCACCATCACCACCACATCACCATCACATCATCATCACCAACCTCATCACCATCCCCACCACCCTCACTGCCACCACTTCATCATCATCACCAACATCATCACCATCCCCACTACCCTCACTGCCACCACTATATCACCAGTGATAAGCAGGGGCTCCGAAGGTAGAGGTAAGGGGCTTGAGAATCATCAGGGAACAAAGAGCACTTTGAAAAGGCAGGCAGGGAAGACCTCACCAAGCAGGGGGCATTTCAGGAGGACCTGGTGAGGGCTGGGGGAACAGCCAGGAGCCCAGTGTGGCTGGAGGGCAGCATGCAGGGGACTCAGGGCGGAGCCTCGGGGGCCATGGGGAGTTTTTGAGCAGAGAGGCAGCACGATTGGTGTGAGCATAACTGTGTGAAGCAGGAAGTAGGAGGAAGGATGGGCCCTATGTTTGAGGAAGAAGTGAGAAGAACTGGGGTGGGGGGAGCACAAATGTGGGGGCTCCTCACTTCACTGCCATCAAGTCGTTTCTGTGACTGTAACTCTTTCGGGGAGTAGAAAGCCTCATCTTGCTCCGTCAGAGCAGCTAGTGGTTTCGAACAGCTGACCTTGCAGTTAGCAGCCCATCGTGTAACTCCGCCTCCGATGCTCCTCTGGTGTTAAGCACTCTACTATGAGCCAAACAGTTGGCCGTTCAGAGCCCACCCACTGGTGCCTTGGAAGGCTGGTGTAGTAACATGCGTCTGAAAGGTCAGCCTGGAAAACCAGACCATCCCAAAGGGAACACGAGAAAAGATGAAAGAAGAAGGAGGAGGAGGAGGAGGACCAGGGCAGAGGGTGTTGGAGCAGGCCCAGTACACAATGCCTAGTGCTCCCTGGGAACGGGGGGCTCAGAAGAGTCAGGTGTGGGGATTTGGGAGGAGGCAGATATGGACCCTCTGAGCTCCACAGGCCTGGCACTGTGGGGCAGGGCTGCCTGAGCCGACCAGCCAGGTGGCATGCCAAGCCTATGACTACGTTACCATGGAGGAGTTCCACTCTTCATCTGTCTTTAAGTCGGGGTTAAGTCCAAACAATTAGGTAGAGTTGGTATCTAAGGTCCCTTGGTCAGATGTTTATGTTAGTGTATCGTTCACAGTGTACCAGTCTACCCTTAAGGAAACATTAAAGCAACACTTCCAGATGCACCCAAACATCTCTAGCGGGACAATACCGTCAGAGTACTAATCACGTTTTGATACTTGAGGCAAAGTACTGCCTGTTTGTTTTGATGAACCACTGTCTGTAGCTCAAATGTCTACTGAGATAGACTTTGCAGAGGCTGGCCCGTAACTACTGCTTATGCCGGAGTAACAGGTTCACACCCCAGAGACTGCTTGTATCCAGCACTGGTAGCCCTAGTTCTGCGAGGGCCAGGCTTAAGTGCACATCTCCCACCGATAGAACGGCTCCTGGCACTCAGTCCAAACTCACTGCCACAGGGTCGACCTGCCTCTGTGGGTTTCCTAGACTGTAACTCTTTACGGGAGTCAAAAGCCTTGTCTGTCTCTCTCAAAGCAGCTGGTGTTTTCAAACTACTGACCTTGCAGTTGGCAGCCCAACTCTTAACTATTGATACATAGTAAGCTCAATGAATCTCTGTGGGATGAATGAGCAGGTGCCAATCAAAGTGGCTGACTGAACCAATGAATGGACTGACTGCCCACGCCCCTGTGCCTTTTGCTGCAGTTCACAGAGAACTCTGGAAAGCAAGGGCCCAGGGGGCGTGTCTTACCTGCCTTCAACAAGCACGTACGGCAGGCTCTTTTGTTGTATCTCTTTCACGGAAGAGGAAACTGAAGCTCAGAGAAGTTCATTACCTTTCCCAAGGCCACTCAGCACTAAGCAGCCCGTCTCAAGTTCAAACCCAGCTACATGTATAATGTGTCTCAAATTGGGGGCTTATCAAGGGTACCAGCATCCCCAACTCAGTCATCAACCCTTGGAGGACAGGAACTCAAAGGTGAGGGCCCCGAGGAACAAGTCCTGCCTCTCAGGTCTGAGCAACTTGCCTTGGCTCCTGCCAACACAGCCTGGCACCACCTTCTGGGTGAGCTGGCATTACCTCCAAGGTGAGGAAACCAAGACTCAGAGTTTGGACCTCGAATCTCCCCTTCCCCAGCTGGTCTCATCCCTTCCTATCCCTACCCCTAACCTGGTGTGTCCAGGCTCCCGATCCTGAGCCCCGGATGAAGCAGCGGCTAAGGTCTTGGGAGTCAGCTACATAGAGAGCCCTCCTCCTTGCCAGAGGCCGCTCTCAAGAGGCAGGCCTGCTGGGCTGGCCTGTGGGGCAGATCTCTCCACCTGGAAGGGCAGAAGCCGGGGAACCTGAGCTTCGGGACCTGCAAGGGGCCCAGCCATTTAAAGCCACTGTCACAGGGTGTACATCAACAATGAGTGGCACACCTCACAGCCACAGCCTGCCTTCCACCAGGCCTTTCGAAGCAAGCCCATCGCCATGGTGTCTAACCTGACTCATAGTGACCCTCTAGGACAGCGAAGAACTGCGCCCAGACGAGCCCATCCTTCGCTCTCAGAGCAGCTGGTGAGTTCAAACCGCCAACCTTTCCCTTGGCAGCCGAGCACTTAACCAGGATGCTCCCAGGGCTCCTTTTGCTAGGCCTTTCCTACCCACTGCCATCGGGTTAGTTCTGAGTCACAAGACCTTCCGAGACATCAGTCAATCTTTCTGAGGGCAGCCGGCTTCATCTGTCTCCCGTGGAGCAGCTGGTGGGTTTGAACTGGCGAACTTTCAGCACTCTGTCTTCTCACAACACCCAGTGAAGCTGATCCTTGTGTTAGCCCCACTTTCTAAATGGAAAGACTGAGGCACAGAAAGGTGGCGTAAGTTGGCCTAATCACACGGTGAATCTATGATGAGTTCAGGATCCCAACTCTGGCAGCCCAACTCCAGAGCCAAGTGTCTCCGGAAGGGTCCCTCTGGGTACGGTGGACACTCTGATCTCTCTGTGCCCCTGTAGGGACTGCTGATGCCTTTTATCATGGCCCCTTCTGCACCTCTGTCCACAACGCCCCTGCCTCCTCCCGGGATGCTAGCCCATCCTTGCCCATTTCTTGGCTGATCTGGGCACAAGTGCCCTCCCTGGCTCCCTCAAAGCCCCAGGGCACTCTTTGCTCTCATTGTCACCCAGACCAAGCACTGCCCCCCTGCTCCCTCCTCTCTAGGCCTGGGCGTGGGCTGTCCCTCTCCCCATGTACCCTTCCCTGCTGTGGCGAGCAGAGCCCTGACTCAGGGGTTGGCACAGCCCTGCCCCGCCCCGGAGCATCGGCTGGCCATGGGGCTCCATGCCACTTCCAGCCACCATGTTCCTCAAGCCTCAGTATCCCTTGGTGACCTATGTGAACCAGCCCTATCTGCTCAGCATTGTGACCTGAGACAGACAGACAGACACCCCGCCTCTCCCTCCTGGGAAGATGCACCGCCCAAGCCCTGGTGAGGATCAAGTGGGCCCGGCCTGGCATCTGGGACTCGATGCCAGGAAGATGGCCATCCAGGAGTGGAGGGCAGAGGGCAGGTCTGACACTTCCGTACTGCAGGTGCACAAAGCCCTGCTCTGCCTCCAACCAGCTTTGTGGCCACAGACACGCTCCCGACCTCTCTGAACCTCTGAATCCTTACTGGACAGTGAGGTGCGTCAGGCCACCTATGTCTGGACGCTCACGTGGGGTCACACAGGGGTCACATGCTCCTTAGCACAGCACCTGATGTACCTTACACACTGCGAGTGATTTGGGGACCAGTAAGGTTTGGAAGTCTAGCAGGCACTGATGGCTACAGAGCTCTTGCGTCAGTGTCCAGTGACCACTGACATGATTCTTGCCATTTTGCAGGTGTGGAAGTGGAGGCTCAGAGAGGGAGAGATGTGCCCCCCAAGGTGGCACAGTTGTGGAGGAGCCAGGACTTGAGCCTAGAGGAGCATACCAGCTCTGAGCTGAGTGGATTCTGCGAAGCCCACTGTCCCCTGACCCCTTCTCCCTCCATCCCTCTGTCGAAAGCCTATTTCTGATTGAACCAATGGGACAATGGGACAGCCTCACTTCCCCCCTGCCCCCCCCCCGCTTCTACCAAGGCCTCTCCTATCCAGACCCTGGGGGGGGGGTGATCGGGCCAAGTCCCCCCTCCTCCAGGACAGCCACCCATCCAGTGTCCCTACTTGCTTCTCCTCTGCCTCTCTGCTCCTGCAACACCAAGTTCCACTGCCCACCCCTCCTCCCCCTCTGCCCACCAGCCCCAGGCTCCAGGCCCTTAGGTCCAACTGCCCCGGGCCCGCCATGGGAGGAGCAGAAAATACCTCCCATTTCCTGCCTGCCCCAAATTTTTCTTCATCTTCCCTCCAAAAGCCCCATAAGATAGGAAATCCTGCTGGGCCCATTTTCCAGATGGGCAAACAGAAGTTCAGAGAGGGATATGGACTTGTTCCAAGGATACCAAGCCAAGAGCAGAAGCGTGTGGGATTCAGAGCAGGCTGGTGTCAGCCCCCACGTCCAGGTGGGCAGCCCTGCCTCACACACCTATCAGAGCCCAGGTTATTGGCCCAGTTGACCATTGTCCGACTGGGGCTCCCTTTTAGGGCAGGCTTGGCCGTCTATATTCAGGAGCCTGGGTGGCCTGGTGGGCTATGAGCTGGGCTGATAAGAGAAAGGCCAGCAGTTCTCACCTACCAACTGCTCTGAGGGAGAAAGCCGAGGCTTCCTGTTCCCGTAAAGATCGGAAACCCACAGGGGCAAGTCCACGCTGTGTTATAGGGTCGCTATGAGGCAGTCAACTTGATAGCAACAGGGTAGCTAGGTCCACAGCCTAGTAGAGACGCTTCCATATAACTGAGTCCACAGCTCTCATCATCCCATTTTCCACAGGAGTAAACTGAGGCTGAGGAAAGTCACTTGTCGCAGGCCGTAAAGCAGTAAATGGCAGAGCCTGGGCCCGGCTCCCCCTCCACAGGCCCTGACTCCACGCTCTGCTGACCTGCAGGGTCTCAGGCTCCGTACATACACAGCTCTGGCTCCCAGCCTGCTCCTGCCCCGGCCTCCTGATCTCCCAGAGGGGTGCCGGCCCCCACAGGCTCTGATGGGAACTCTATGCGCTCCCTGCCTGCCTGCCTGCCCGCTTCATCCCCCACACCCCCTTGCCCAGGATCTCAGGGCACAAAGGGCCCCCTAACCACTGTTGTAGTGGCTAACTGCTATCTGACCTGGGGATCCTTGTAGTGGGCAGAGGGCTTTCGAGGAACCCTGGGGTGGGGCAGTGGCCCCCACGTATGACCTGTAGCCAGCTTGGAGGGTAATCGGTTGCTTCTACAGATGAGATCAGGGAAATGGAAGAAGCAAGCAGTTTGTTGAGACACACAGCTGGTGGGTGGCAGAGGTAGGGTCCACGGGCAGGTCGGTCATTTGTCATGTTACTCTGTGACCCAGTCCAGAGGCCCTGCTGCCTGGACAGACCCCTCCTGGTAGTGGCAATCTGCCCCCCCACCCCCACCCCCACACTCCCTGACGTTAGGCATTTTACGTGGATTCTCCCTTTTAGGTTCCTCCACAGCCCTGTAAGGGCCGTCCTATATCATCAGACCCATTTCTCAGATGAAGAAACTGAGGCACCGGGTGTGCAACAGGGACTGTGCCTCTGTTGGCTAGTCTGTATTACGGGGTCACAGGGGCCTCTTTCCCAGGATGGTTGAAGACTGACAAAGGCGTGGGAAGCCAGGCCCCCCTGGATACCTCCACCCCCACCCCACCCCACAGGCCCTGTCAGACACGGCTGAAGGCCCAAGTGCCTAATTCCTCAACATCCTTTCAGGGCCAGCCTGCTGAGGGAAGGGCCCCTCATCTCCAAGAACCTTTCCTCGGCTTGGGGTAACTAGAAAACGATGAGTCATCCACCCAAGCTTAGGCCTCCCAGGAGCCCGCCTCAGGTCCCAGGCCAGGCCAGCCAGGTCCCCATGAGCGTGATGACACTCCCTGACCCCATCAAGGCCTGAGTCACCGTGCCTCCTCAAAGCCTCCTACTACCACTCAAGTCGGCCTTAGTTTAGGGATGGCCCTCTGATTCTGCTCCCTGGACCCTGTCCTCCGCCCTTCTATCCAGGACCGGGCACGGTCCCATCTCCCTGGTTTCCTGAACGGCCCCTATTTCCGCTCAGGAATCCTAGGGCTCACACTGACCCGCAAGTCCTCCTCACCTCCACTTCCCAGATCACCACATCCCAGGTGTCTTGTCCTTAGAGGGAAGGGGCCCCCTCCTGCCCCGGAGGCCTGTCTCTCCTCGCCCCACCCATTCCTAGCCCTCTGCCCCTCCTGGGGACACTCTCTCTGAGGGATCCTTCTCAAACCTCACCTGCTCTCCCTCCTCAGGAGGCCTCCTGGGAGCTCCCTCCGGTGGGCTGGGTGCTCGCGCACGAACGCTCTGGAGTGGCTTTCCACATCCTTCTCTTCAATCTGGCCCCAGTCCACCCACTCGGGGCCCCCCCCACCCTCACAGGCACCCCATCCTCTGGCCCCCGCAAAGCCATCCCACGCAGATGTGAGCATGTACCCATCTTCCCCTCAATCGGAACCCGCTTCTCCGGAGAGCCACTAACCCCAATGAACGCTCACCCACCATTCCCACCCCCTGGAATGGCTCCTGCTGGAAAATTCTTCGGGGCCTCAAAGCCTAGCTCAAAGGTGGCTTCCCGGAGGACTTCCTAGATGGCCTCGGGCAAGAGGGCCAGGCCCTGTGTCCTCAGGGTGAAGCACAGACCTGGGGCCTCTGGCACCTGCTCTGAGGGGTTGCTTTCCCTCCACGGGGGAACCCCTTAGAAGAAGGGGCTGTGCTGGGCCCTGGGGTTACAACAGTCTGCCCCAGTGCTGCTTACAGCCTCGTAAGAAGAGACATGTTAAACACCCAATAACCCACCCAATCAAACCCACCGCCGCTGGGTCAATTCCAAGCCATAATGACCCTCCAGGATGGACGACAATTGTTCCACAGGGTCTCCAAGGCTGATTTCAAACTGTTGACCTCCCAGAGGGCATAACCACTCCACCACCAGGCTCCTCCTTGGGTGCCTGCATGTATGCTTATCAGGGGCTGCTCAGGGCCATGGAGAGAACCCAAGTAGAGAAGAGGGAAGGAGTGGAGGGTGGCATGGAGGAAAGGAGCCAGGGCGGCTCTGACTGTGTGAGGAGGGGACACTTGAGCAAAGACCTGAGGAGGACACGGAGTCAGCCAGGCACAGAGATGGAGGAAGAGCTCCCCAGACAAAGGCCACACCAAGTGCAAGGGCCCTGTGGCTGGACAAGGGAGGGGAGAGTGGGAAGAGGTGAGGCCTGGCAGGCCCCCGGAGAAGCTCGGGAGAGGGCTCAGAACACGAGATCACACGCGCTTCGCGATACCCCCCACAGCTGTGTGCGCGCGGAAGAAAGGAGCAGACAAGGGTAAGTGCAGGGAATCTGGGACAGGGGCGTGGGGCTGCTGTATCTCCAGAAGTGACCGGTGTGGAGGTGGTGAGTATCGCATAGCTCCCCGGAGGAGGACAAGGGTGGCCCCCATGGGGATGGCCAGAGGAGGAGCACAGGGGTGAGTAATGAATGCATGAGTGAGCAGCTGGACCCAGGCAAACTTGGGCGCACCCGGCTCGGGTGGGAGCTGTGGGATCCTGAGTGAGCTCCCTCCATGGCCTCATCGGCAGCGAGGGCGTGCCACCCCAGGCCCTACAATGGCCAAGAGGACAGGGTGCTGAAGGAGGGAGGGCGGGTGTGATCTTGTGTGTGCCAGGAGGAGTCCAGACTCCCAACCCGGCTCTCTCCCATCCTTCCCCTCCTCCTCCCTCGCCTTCAATCCCCCACTTCCCCACCCCCTCGGCCTGGCCATGTCTAGTCCGGTCTGCAGTCTGCAGCTGCAGTGGAAATTGGAGGGGAGGGAAGGGAGGGGGAGGGGTGGCATCTGCCTCCTCACCAGGCTGTTGGGGCAGGTGGGAGGGCAGCTTCCAGCTCTGAGAAGCTTTTGTGAACTGCCCTCAGGCGGGGCGGTGGAGTGGGGGGGGTGTACTATGAGCCTTGGAGAGCTAGGGCCCCCTACTGCTGTTCCCAGGGGTCCTCCCTAGAGCCCTGCCTCCACACCCTGGGGCTTTAGAGGGTCACACAGAGCCTGCCACTTGCTCACTGGGGGACTTGAGGGGTCCACTGACCTCTCAGATGCCAGCTTCACACCTACGTCAACCAGGCAAAGGACTAACCAAACTGAAAAGCATCTGGCACAGGGCAAAGGGACATAGGCATGGGGCTGCTAACCTCACCGTCCGTGGTTCAAACCCACTGGCCACTGCACAGGAGAAAGGAGAGGCCATCTGCTCCCACAGAGATTTACAGAGCCTCTGAAACCCTGGATAGGGTGGCTCTCAGTGGAAATCCACTCCTGGGGCGATGGGTTTGGGCTTAGGCTTGGGTGGGGCAAGGCAGAAGTTTAACAAAAGGGGAGAGCCCACCTAGGGGAGGCTGTGAGAAGGTGGCCAGCCGCCCTGCAGACCTCACTGTATCCTCCATAGGAGGCCAGGGCCCAGCACCACAGGTCTGTGGGCCAAGGACAGGGGCTGGAGAAGGGAGCCTCCTCCTTCCTCCAAGCTTTATCAAGGCCCCTCCAGCACCCTTCCGGGACCCTTTGGATCAAGTGGCCCAGCACCAGGGAGAGACTCTGAGGCAGGAGGAAGCACTGGATTTTGTGTAGTAACCAAGGAAACAGAGACTCAGAGCAGGGCAGGGGTCTGCCAGTACAGGGAGAGACCCCAGGCCTTCAAGCTCTGCGGGCTCATGTCACCTTCTGGTGTTCATTTCTACCCAGTGTCACATTGCCGGAGTCCCTGGCGGCACTGAAGACAGAAATGACCCAAGTCATAATCTCCAGGGGACTCACAGCTGCTGCCCACTTACTACGTTCTTGGGACTTTGAAGGGCACTTTATCGCCACTGTCCCAGGACACCCCTTTCCTCACCCTCCCCATGTTCAGGATGTGAGAACCGAGACTCAGAGAGGGCAGACAGGCAACTTGCCCAAGGTCGCCTGGCCAGGGAGTGGTTGAGTTGGAACTCCATGACATACATCTCAGGCCAGAGCGCCCCCCCCACTTCCCTCCCCTTCCCATCTTCAACAGGCCTACCCGACACCCCACGATGCTCCGTCTGGGGCTCAGGAAGCACCACCGGGCAAAGGTCACCAGCTTTGCCCTACTGCCCACGTAGGACAGGAAGTAGGGGGAGGAGGGAGAAGACTGGAAAGAAGAAGGTGCCTTGATCACTCTCATGGGATGGGGAAATGGTACGCCCACCCCCTTCCTCACACTCAGTCCAGGCAGCTGCTGAGACGAGCAGGAGGGCCAGGGCTGCTAGCAGCTCAGGCTTCCCAGGTTAGGATGTACGGCACCCCCATCAGCACCCACTGCTACACAGAACAGGTTTTCCACCCCCAAGTCCCCCGCACTCATGTGCACACACATGTGCCCACACTGTGGGCTGCCAATGCCCATACCACACCCCATCAGTGCCCCCCCCCACAAACACCTGTCCAATGTACACACGCCCGGCCAGCCTGCACACGAAGAGGTACACACATGCTCACACCCACCTTCAAGGCCAGACCTACGCCTTCCAAAGCCAGCCACATGCACAGTGCTACATACATACAGCTCGTTTTGCCATGGCGAGGGTTGGCCGACAGAATCCCAGGTCTGCTGGAAGCCAAGCCAGGCAGGCCCTTGACCTTTGTCCTTGGATGGCCCCAGCTGCAGTCTTCCTGGCCCCCGGTTCTCCCAGCAGTAGTTCAGGGTCCCAGATGGGCCTCCTGGCTCCCAGACACTCAGGGGGAAGGGGACGACAGCCTGCAGAGGTCATGAAGGTGGAGGTGTTCACACCAGACCTTCCCTGAGGAAGAAGGTTGCTGCCTGCTAGCCCAACTCCCCTGCAGAGTGACCCCAGGACCCGAGGGGGAGGCCCTAGGAGGCAGAGCCTGACCCTCCAGCATCACCCTGGCTCCTAAACGCAGCTCCCGAGGGTCCTCAGGACCACATTGACCCCACTCATGGAGGCTTAATTAACAAAATGGTCCACTTCTGCCTCTCATGAGCAATCCAAATGGGGCTTAGGCCAGACGCCACTGTCAGCCTCCTCCCAAAAGTCCCTGAGGCCCAGGAGAACAGAGGGTCCCTCCTCCCATGCACACCCATCCACAGAGGCCCAGGAAAGCTCCAGAGGTTTCAGAGCTCACAGACCCTGTCCCGGGCACCCACCTAAGGGCAGAGAGCTCTCGAACAAAGGAGGAGTCTTCTACAAGCATTCAGACTAAGGTGTCATTTCAGACTGAGAGCTTGCTGATGCTTTTCAACCGGGATCCAGGATCCAGGAGGACTCTTTGGTGATGGGACTGCAAATGTGTAGAGTGATACCAGAGCTCAAGGTGTGTGGTCATCAGCAGTGCAGCCTTAGGGGGAATGGGGGCGGGGGGAGTCCCCAGTTTCCCTGGGACTCGGTGTGCTCATCTGAAAGATGGCAAGAATAAAGAGAACTCACCTCCAGGCAAGAACCCAACAAGCTGATGAGTATCAGTTGCGAGATGCACCGTGACAGACACACAGTAGGTGACTCAGAAATGGTCGCTGCAGTGACCATATGGGGAAAACCAGGAAATACTGAAGTATTCAACCAAAGGTCACCGCATATATTACACTGTGCTAAGCTAAAGGCTATCTCCCTCCCAGACCAGCAGCCGCAGGTGCCAAAGGTTTATGCAAAAGCTCCGGGGAGAAAGCCTTAAGATGGTGGAAATGCGCGTCACTAAATGAACACTGTCCGCAAACTGGGAAAAGACCACCATTAGTCAATTTGGCCAGCGCAGCACTTGGGGTCTGGCTTGCAACAGCCTGGCATCGTTGCTGATGGAGTTTGGCAATCATAGAGTTTCCCCTGGAGGGGAGGGGCTCTCCTGGTGGGATTCCTGACATCTGTGATGGGCTCTCGGTGGAGCAGCAGGCTAACCTCAACCCTAGTCCCACCCAGACAGAAGCCCACGTCCTGGCCTGAGGCCTCGATTTTCCCATCCAGAAGATGGGACTGTGGAACTGAGAGGGGTTATCTCCTAAGAAGCCTTGGGAGTTGACAGACAGCCTGTGGCCCTACCCCAACTGTCACTGGTGGCCCTCTCAGGCCCAGGGGACAGCCCTGCTCTGTGAAGCCAGAGGAAAAGGAAAGAGGTTATTTTGTGGCTGACACCCGGGCCCGGTGTCTGAGGGTCCTGCTTCCGAAAACTTACGCATCTTGGCAGCCTGTGGAGGCCAGAATAGGCCAAACACAAGAAATAACCATCCAGGGCTGACCAGGGCCAGGAGGCCCCCCGGGCTTGTCATAAAAAAAGATCTTATCCCCTGAGCACCCCATGTCTGCCCCGGGAGGACTCCGCCCTCCTACCCTCAGCCCTCAGCCTCCACCTTCTATTTCCTGTGACAACCTGCAAACCGAAGATCAACTTGCCTCCCCCCACGCCCAGGCTTTGGCTCGACCCCCGCCCTGCCCCGCCCCCCACTGGGCCCCAGCTGCGGGAGGCCCCAGCAGAGTGTAATTCCCCTTGCCCTCCTCTCTGCCCTGGGCCGGTCCGGACAGATTAAGCCTTTGTCACACACACCCAGAAAAGCTCAGGGCCAGATGGGACAGGACAAGTGGTGTCAGTTCATCGACCCTCAGCCAGCCAGGACAAGGGCAGAGCCCCAAGGACCAGGGCCCTGCATATGGCTGGAGGAAACCGAGGGGGGCAGGGCTGGGGGCAGCCGGAGAGCAACATGGGAGAGAGATGACCCACCATGGGCACTCTGGGAACCGTAACCACACCAGAGGCCGTTGCTGGAGTGACCCACGTCCCCTCTTCCCTGAAGTCTTGGTACTCCCACTGCTTCTGTACCATCTGTTCCACTCTGCCCAGCTCGCCCACCAGCTGGGCACCTCTGGAACAAGCTCAGAGTCCGACCCACTTGGGCCTCCCAAGACAACCGCCAGTCGGGTAAAGGTTTCTGGTCTAATGACCTTCACCCAAACCCACCCAGGATAAAACTCCCTCAACTGCCAGCTGGGGTAATGACTAACTTTAAGCGTGTGTGTGTGTGTGTGTGTGTGTGTGTGTGTAAGGCAGGGGACACTCTTGCACCTTTCAAAAAAGGTCCCATCCAGCCCCTCCCACGAAGAGGCCATGGCTGCAGGGACATTCCCAATTCCCGGTAGGAAAACAGGAATATGAAAATAACAACGGGGCCCCAGGAAGGCTCTTGGAGGAGGGGTGGCAGGATAGGATGCGGGGTATCTCCTGGGGCTGGCTCCGGTTGGCTGGGCTAGGGGCAGGTAACTAACAGGCTCTCTGGGGACCAGCAGACCAGGCAGGCAGGCGTGGGGCACTGGACGGGTGGGCTGTTGAGGGAGGGCACGTCAGTTGTGTTTGTTGTCCTCCTGGCAGCCCCGGCTGGGAGGCCTGGGTCCCCTTTCTCTGCCTCCCAGGCAAGCAGTCCCTTGGGCAGGGCTTATTATTGGTCTGTAGTGTGAGGCCCCTGCTGTGAAGCGGCTGCAGGGCCAGTCACCAGGCCTGAGAAGGGTCTGAAGCTCTGGGCTGGGCTGGGCAGCACCTGGTTTTCAGTGCTCAAGCCTGGATGGGGTTCTGGTGGGAGTAAGGGGCAGTGCTCTGCCTTGTCAGCAGTGTGGCCAAGGAGAGGCTGCTGCCCACTTCCTGGGAAGAGGTGGACCCTTGCAGAGAGGCCGGGAGGAAGTGGCCACGTTTTTGATGAAGATCACGGCCCCCCACTCCACTGCTGAGCGGGGTGGGGGCTCCCACTTCAGACTAGGAAGGAGGCAGCTCCCTGCGAGTGGTCACTGAGGGAGGGAAGCACTGCTCTGGGAAGCCTGCAGAGCAGGGGGGCACAGACCCAGCCATCTGGTGGGTCACTGATGCCGAAAACCTGACCCAAGAGTGGAGAGAACTGAGGGGGGTGGGGTCAAAATGGAGGGTGGACAGGACTGTCTTCCCCCGGTGGGAAGGTGGGCAGTGATTGGGGCTGTTCCCGGCTCCTTCAGAGTGGGGACAATGACCCAGGCTCTCCTGGGGTTGGGAGGGTGGCAAGCACTGATTTAGGATGGAGGCCGTAAATGACCCCCCGCAGGGAAGAGCACTGGCCCAGCTTCTCCCTGTGAGAATCCGGCCCCGGCGCGCGCCTCGGCCGGGCC
>NW_022109491.1:24494830-24503531 GCF_000313985.2 Echinops telfairi | reverse complement strand
CCCAGGCCACAGGCGCCCCTGCCTCTCCAACCTCACTGCCGGACTCAGCCCTGCGGGTGGTACAGAGCCGGCAGCGCTGGCTCCCTCGTGGGCCGGGCCGCACTGCCTGGGCTAGAGCAGCTGGCCTGACCTCTCCTGTGCTAGCAAGGTTCCAGAAGGCCCCAGTGGGGAGGCAGGCGATGTGTCTCCCGGTAGAATCCCAACCCTCTGGGCCGATAAATTTCCTCCCCTCTGGCTTCACCCCAAACTCCCCGACCTGTGAGGATCATCCCTGGGCTGCCCACTGCTGGGGACAACCCCAGGCCCAAGAATGTTGTCCTCTTGGTTGTAGCCTCAGTCCACACAGCACACCCAACAAACACACCCACAAATTCATCCTGAGACTGCCTCCAGCTTTGAGGGTACTCCCTGAACCTAGAAACCCTTAGAAAGGAAACTCAGGTGGCCCCACCATCCCCCAGCTCCCTGGGGGCAGGACTAACCTTGGATGGAGTTGGCCCCCTCCTCTTTAATGAAATTACCAACATAAATAAAAGGTGTGGGCCAATTTGCCAGGATTTCAGCCCTCCTTCCTGAAAAATTACCAAGATTCTCTGGGAGCTCCCTCCCCTTCCCCGGGGACCCACCACCATGTTCCCAGCCACTCCAGCAGGCTGGTCACCAGTGCAGGTTCCTTTTTTGCCTGTCTCCATCACAACTGCCCCACCTTGAGACCTACCATGTGTGGTGTCGGATGACCCAATAAACAAGGTAAGCACAGGCTTACTGGTGCTTAGGTACTCGTCGGTGGTAAAAATTTTTACCTTTTTCTCACTACCTCTAAGATCCTCCTGCTAGGTCTGGCTGGCATCTCTTTCTCCCCCAACCCCAAAGCCCTGGCCTACAGACTCAAAGCCGCTTTTCAAATTGGCAGTCCCCTGACAGGGACAGAGTACCCCAGTAAGCAAGGTAAGCACAGGCTTACTCATGCTTATTTACTAATCCGTGGTGTGTTGGCCTCGCTCATTTTGTAATCTGCCCCTGGCTTCTGCCATGGCCTGCTACTCCCGAGAAGCAGGCACTCCTGATTTTACAGATGAACGCCTGGGACTTGGAGAGGTGAGGGGACCTGCTCAAGGTCATGCAGGGTTTCAGCTCAGCTCTGCCTGGCTCCTGCTGCCACCTCACACAGGAAGTCTCCCCTGTCACCCTGCTGAGAGGGATCCCCACCCTGCTTGTGCTGGCTCACCTCCCTTCCTAGACCAAGAGCTCCCTGTGCTCACTCAAGGCCTATGTCTGAGTCATCCTGGTATGCCCAGGCCCCAACACAGCACCTGGCACACACAGTAGGTGCTAACCAATGCTGAACAAACCCAAGGTCTTCCAAGTCCTAACCTCCCTCTGCATTTCACATAGGGGTTTATTTTTAGATCATTTTGCATTCCCACGTTCCTTTATATACACCCCAAATTCCAGGCACTGAACCTTTCTCTCCCCATGAGCTTTGCTTTTAGTTGTGTGGCAGTATGTCCACTGTTCAGAGGGGACCACTAGGACCCAGATAGGGGAAGATACTACCCAATGACCAAATTCTGGGGGGTACAGGGACAGGAGCACAGGTTGGTGGCCTATGCCCTGATTTTTCCAGTGCGCCTCTCCATCCTTAAGTCCCTCTTAACCCCCACCCCACCCCGAAAGCTGACCCCCGAGCTGATGAGAGCAGAGGTGATCAAACACACCAATGCTTTATGATCACTTGCAGCCAGAGCGCCCTGCTGCCGAGGTGGTAGGGCCTCCCATTTGAGCCTGGGGCTCTGTCCAGTGCCAGGACCCATCTCCATAGTGGCAAAGTCAGACCACCTCTCCATCCAACCAGATTTTGGTCTTGCCTGTCAGGACCCGAAACCAACCTTGAGCCTGAGACTAGAAGAACTAGATGGTGCCCGGCTACCACTATCAGCTGCTGTGAACAGGATCACAGTAGAAAGTCCTGGCTAGATAGGGTAGGAGGAAAATTCAGGGGGGGAAACACATAGAGATCAAGATCACTGGTCCGATATCAACTGGTGGGACCCCCCAAATCTATGGCCCTTAGTCACCCTTCCGGTCTGGAACTGAGCTCACCCCTGAGCTAGAATCATCAACCACTTAAGATCAAAAGGACAACATTTAACCAGGGCCAGAGGGTTAAGAAGGAGGGATGGAAACAGGAAACTGGAAGGAGGTGAGATACAGATGCGGGTGGAACACTGAAAGGATTGCATTGGATGAGCTGAAACAAAACGTGTATGAATGATTGAAGACGAAATGATGACCTGCTCTGTCAGCCTTCACTTAATTCACAATAAAAAGGTTTCTGGGTTTTTTTTGTAATAAATAAATCCATTGGTCCACCTCTTGCTGCGTGACCTCAGGCAGGTCATTAAACCCAGACTTCCTCATCTATATAATGGGCAGGAGGTCCGAGATGTAAACATTCAACAGGCTGAGAAAGTTGAGAGAGACCCGTATCTAGCAGGTGCCCATAAATGCCATGTTCTCTTTCAGAGGGGCAGCCAGTATTCACGGTGGAAGCCAGGCCCTGTTAATGCACTTGGTGTATCAGTCAGCAGCTATGACACCCTGGGGTTCTGGAGATGAGCTAGCCTCGGGATCCCCAAGGTCCCTGCTCTCCTGGCGCTCACAGATAGGTGGGGTACACAGCCATTAAACAGACCAGCACTCCAACGATTCCAGCTTGGGGACGAGCCACGATGGACCTAGGGAAACGTGACAGCAAGTGATGGACGGGAGAGTGTGCAGGTCTTCCGGGGTCAGGGAGAACCCTCTCCAAGGTGGCCTTTGGGCAGAGATGGAACTAACCGATTCAAAAGAGCCAGCTGTGTTAAGATCTGGGGGGGGTGGGGGAGAGGGTGCAGAGAAGCATGGCAGACAGAGGGAACAGTGAGGGTTAAGGCTCTGGGGAGAGAAAGAGATGAACATTTCCAGTAGCTAATAAGGGCACTGTCCCCACTAGTCCGCCAAGTTGTGATACTGCGGTGGCTTGTGCGCTGCTCTAATGCTGAAGGCGTTGTCAATGGCATTTGGAATACCAGCAGGGTCCCCTGGCGTGAACAGATTTCAGCAGAGCTTCCAGACTAAGAAGAGACGACAAGAATGAACAGGCTACGCCACTGAGAACCTTATGGAGAGCATCGAAATACTGTCCGAGACTGGAAAGCATTGTCAGAGTTAGTGCCAGAAGATGGAAGGCACTCAAAATATGTTGGCCAGTCCCTGGAGAAGGAGGTGGTGCTGGGTAAAGTGGAGGGCATAAAGTCCATCCTTCTATGAGATGGATGGACACGGTGGCCTCAACAATGGGCTCAAACATAAGAACAACTGTGAGGACGGTGTGGGACCGGGCAATGCTTTATTTTGTTGTACATGGGGTGACTAAGAGTCGGAACTGATTCAATGGCATTTAACAACAGCAACAAAAGAGGAGGCTGAATAAGTGTTTAAGTGCGAACCACAAGGTCATTGGTTCAAACCCACTAGCTGCTCCAGAGAAAGTTGAAGCTTTTTTCTGCCCTGGTAAAGATATGCAGCCTCAGAAACCCCTATGAGCCGGTATCAACTCGGTGGCAGAAGGTTTGGTTTGGGGAAGAAGAGGCCCGTGGAATGTAAGGGAAGGGAATCGGGGGCAGTTGGCAGGTAAGAGGCTAGAAGACCATGGAAAAACAGGAGGATAATTTCTGGATGCGTGCAAAGCCGTCGGTGAGTTTGAACAGTTGACTGCTCCATTGAGAGAAGTGAAGAACAGAGGCGAAGGAAATGAGGGGCCCAGGGCAGCTACAGTGGTCTCGGGGCTTAGAGGTCAGAGGCCTGGGTTTCTCCTTCGGTTGGTCAGCTCACTCCCCACTGCACAGCTCAGCCTCTTGCTGCAAGGTGCCCTGGGACGTGGTGGTGGCCGAGTGCAGGCATGAGAACAGCCCCTACAGCTTATTTCTGCTTTTGAGATAACAGCTCCTTGAACCTCTGGCTTGTTCATGGTAGTGGCATCCCTTCACAGGGCTTCTGCCCCAGAGCACACTGGGTAGGGGGGAAATTCCCATAATGCCTAGCTGAGGGGGTGGGCGGGAGTCGAATGGTAAGCAATCATGACCATTTCTTCTCATTTCAAACACCTGCCAAGGGACAAAGTCCAACCTGAACCAAACTCACTGCTACGGACTTGGTACTGACTCATAGTGAGCCTATAGGATGGAGTTGGACAGCCCCACAGGTTCCCAGACTAAATCTTAGTGGAAACAGACTGCTTCATCTTTCTCCAGAGGAGGGGCTGGTGGGTTCGAACAACGGATCTTTTAGCTAGCAGCTGGACTCACTACACCACCAGGGCTCCTTGGACAAATCAGGCTGCCCCACTCACCAGAGGTCATCAGATTCTCTGGTCTTTGTGTTTGTTTTTCACCCTTAATCCAGATGTTCAAGGGCTCATGAGACTGACAGGGAGGCCAACCTCAAGGGCGCATACACACACACACACACACACACACACACACACGAGTTCCAACACTCATGGTAATCCACTGGTGCACAGAACCCCGCAGAGAGCATAGAGTCCAGAGTCTTCCTTTTAAAGACAGGGAAACTGAGTTCTTCAGAAAGGAAGAGGGTCAGGGCTACAGGGCAAAGGCAGACCCTTGACCTTGGGCCTAGTTCAGACAGATGATCAACCCTTTACTGACTTTCCTTCAGGATGAGTGGGGGCTGCCTGGAACTCAGAGATGAGGAGGCCCATTCCTGACCTGGGGAAGTTCCGGACCTGGGGGTGGGACAGAGTGACTCAGCTCTTTACACTGAGGGGCTGGGAGGAACAGGGGTCCAAGAACCTTGAGGAGGGTGTTCTCCATTGCCAGGGGTGGTGGTGCTTCCATTCAGGGCTTACACAGCCACGTGCCATGCCCCATTCCAACGCATAACTGCTGCCAGGTGTCCAGCCATGCCCACCTGTCGCCAAGGCCAAATCCACTTCACCCAGGACATCGTCCACACTCTGATTATTCTCAGACCCCTGAGCATGCCCCATCAGGTCTCTGGCCCCATAATATTCTGATTGCTGTCTGGTTGCCTATAGCTCCCTGCCAGGTCCAGCACAGGGTCTGAGATTATTAAATAAATGAAGAAACAAGCCACAAACGAATGAATGAACCAATGGGCTGGGACTCAAGATGCCATCCTCAGAGGCTGTCTACAGCAGTCCCCACTATACCACCCAGCTTCCTACTACGCTATTTGGCATCAACCAACTCACCATGGTTTACGCCACTGAGAGCGGGACCTTTCCCAGGTTTCTTAGCCTCTCTAAGCTTCAGATTTCCAGGGCAGTAATATGGGGCTATTAGTTGTACCTCAAACTCAGCGCTATTGTGAGAATAAGCACTCATTGAGTTAGCTCCTGTCGTCATCATAGGAGGCCTGCTGGTATAGTGGGTTACCAGTCAGGCTCCTCACCGCAAATTCAGCAGTTCAAAACCAGCAGCCACTGTTGGAGAGAAAGATGAGGCTTGCTACTTCCATGAAGATCGGCGGTCTTAGAAACACACAGGGGCAGTTCTGCTCTGTCCTCGAGGGTCAATATAGGGTCGATATAGGGGCTCTATGGATCGGATTCGACTCAATGACGGTGACTTTTAGTTGATAGTCTCATTATATCCTCCTGCCATATTCCGCTGCATGTTTAGTTACCCGCGGCGTGCCAGCCACCAGGCCTGGTGCTGCTGGGGACACAGTCGTCAATAACACAGACTCGACCCTGGGCCGCAGCAAGCTCAGGGACCAGCTGAGTCTTTGAAGACCAGGGCAAATGGGCTGAGAATTAGAAAACCAAAAAGGTGCCATGGGAACGTCTGGCAGGGGCCTCGGACGCATTTCTCCATAAGCCCTCTGCTGAGGCTCCTTCAGCAGTAGGAGGGAGGCACTCAGGGCAGGGAGAAACCTGCCTCTGTGCCGACAACGACCCCTGCCTGCGGAACACCCCCCCACCCAACCCCCAGCCAGTGGAAGAAGATCTCACCTACCTGCCAGAGTTTAAGAAAACTGGGACCTACCCCGTGAATCGGCATCCTCTTCTCTAGAACTGAGGACATGGAAAGGTAAGCTATGGAGGGCACCGTTCAAGTGTCACGTCTGCAGAGGAGCCTTGTTAAAAACCTTGCTTTCCCATTTGAAAACAAGCCCCTGGCAGTGCTCTAGGAGCCCCGGTGGGGTAGTGCTGCCACGCTGACTGCTAACTGCAAGGTTCACAGTTCGAAACCACCAGCTGCCCCGAGGAGAGCAAGATGAGGCTGTCAGCTCCTGTAAAGAGTTACAGTCTCAGAAACTCACAGGGGAAGTCCTACCCTGTCTTGTAGGGTCGCTATGAGTTGGCATCAACTGGATGGTGGTGAGTTTTGTTGGTTTTATTGAGTGACGCTATGGCCTCTCTCCCACCTTTTGTCTCCTTCCCGGCCTCGGCACCACCTGCCGTTGTCCTAATAGACTTGTTTCTCTGTTGACTGTCCACTTCAGCCACTGGGTGGAAGACAAGGGCTCTGTCTTCTTGCCTGGCTTGTATTCTCGTCGCCCAGAAAGGGATTGGGCTGTGATAGGCGCTGGATACAGATGTGTTGAATGAATGAATGAGCAAACCCCTGAAGCGTAGGTGCATGTTCGTGTGCTTGAGTGTTGTGTTATAACTATCAACGGCGATGAGATCCAGGGAGATCTATGCTGACTGGACGAAGGGTTCCTCAGGGTTTTTGGGGTGTTTTTTAATTAATTGTGTCACTTCCCTTCTTTTTCCTTGAGCCTCTGTTTTCTCATCTGTACAAGAGAGCTGCTATTTCTCGGCACGATCCCTGTGAAGTGTCAATCAAAAAACGGCATAAAGTGCCCCGGTTGGGGGGGGCGGGGAACGGGGCACATGGTAGGTGCCCTGTGAGCAACTGTTGTCCTTCTGATGGAGCCCTTGGCAGGGCCTTGGAGGGGGAGCTCCTGGGCCCGAGCCTTCCCGCAGGACACAGAATGGGCTGACACCGGATCTGGCCAGTCACCTGAACTCGCTGGTTAATTTATTGATGCTGGAGGCTGGCACTCAGCAGCCCGCCGGGTCAGCCGCGAGGAGCAGGCGTGAGGCTGCGTGCGCTTACCCCCAGGTTCTCCTGGGGGAGGACGCCAAGAGAGGGGGTGTGTACCACCCAGGGAAACGGATGGGTCTAGTCGGCTCCTAGAAAACCCTTGCTGTGTGGCAGGCCCTGGAGGGCTGGGTTTTTTAAAGCAGGCCTAATCCTTGTCTGGACACCCAGGTGGTCCCCGGGTTACAAACGAGTTCCAGTCCTAAATCTATGTTTACATAGAATTTGCGTCTAAGCTGGAATAGGTTCGGTCTGGTTCATATCTAGGGTCAGTTAATCCAGTGGTTTGTCCCCGTATGTAGTGTGTGTGCACCTTCTCGTCCATCAGAGCATGAACGGAGCCCTCCCAGACACATTGAAACATCTCTAGCAGGACCACACAGCACTATTGCTAGGAACGCTTTGCGCCCTGTTGCAAGGCCCTGCCCATTTGTACCTCGAACGGTTAATGGAACAGGTTTCCCGGGATTTCATTTTACCTGGGTCTGCAATCAACACCCATGACGTAGCCATCAAGAACTCCAATGTCAGACTGTGTTGCGCTAATCCGCTGCTCCTGCTGCTGCTGCTGCTGCAAATAAAAACCTCCTTAAAGTGTTAAAGAGCAAAGAGGCCACCTTGCCCGAAGTCACGGCATTTCCAGGCTCCTGGACCGCGTGCGAGGGCCGGGCCGTGAATAAGAGGACGAAAGCAGAAGGCGTGTGTTTGAAGGATGGGGCCGGCAACGACGATTCAAAGTGCCGCCGACTGCCCGAACGGACAGGTCTGTCTCCAGAGAAGCACCCGGAGCCGTTCCTTCGAAGTCAGGAGGGTGAGACTTCCTTTTACTCACTTTGGACGTGTTCTCAGCAGGTCACGGTGTCTGGAGAAGCAGGTCGTGCTTGGAAAAGCAGAGGGGGCGTTGCGGCACTCGGGGTCGCTCTAAGTCAGAGCTCCTAGGGTGGGGGTAGGGGGGACACACCTCACAACAAGAGCAGCAGCGGTTCTACGGGCTTGTGCCGAGGCGGGCGTTCCTGACCCAGGGGACCGCCTGCACAATCAAACTACAAAGGGCTGCAAGAGGGTGTGCCCTGTACGACTCACTGAGCCTCACACCTGGCCCCGTGCTTGTTTTGTACATCAGCAAGTCCTCAAGGAGAGGTGGAGTGACTTGCTCAGGGTCACAGAGCTAACGGGTGGCAGAGACAGAATTCCAACCCAACTCTCTCCCCAGATGGCCAAAGTCCAGGCACAATAGCTCCTATCAGGACAGGGGTGCAACTACCAGAGGGGGGCGGGGTACAGTAAGAGAGTGGTGGGTAGGTATGATGGGGCCTTGAATGTCTGGTCAGGGACTTTGGATTTCACTGGGAGAGTCACAGGGAGCTATGGAAGGTTGCTGAGCAGTGAGGCCCTGTTTCCCCCTGACCTGTATATTCTAAGAGACTGGCCAGAGAAGGCTTATATTTAAGGCTCTGTGATGTCTAATTCCAGCCTCATCTCCCTCCATTGTCCTTTACCAATCCTCTGGGCCTGGCATGAGACACACCCACCGGGCTCACACTCACCTCTACAGCTCCATG
>NW_022109491.1:24493575-24494730 GCF_000313985.2 Echinops telfairi | reverse complement strand
GGGGATTCATAGTCATTCTTCAAGACCCCATTGAGCTGTTTGGCCCTCTGCCTTGCTCTACTGGGTCCCCAGGCAGGATGAGATGCTTCTTCCCACTCCCCTACCCCAGCCCCACCCCCTCCACCCCTGCACTAAGTGGGCCTCTTTTAGGGGACCTCCCTTAAGCCCTTTAGGAGGTCAATGACCAGAGGCTGGCTCTTATTTTGGACTACCTCCTCCCAGACAAGGAATTTCTCAGAGGCAGGAGCATTCTTATTCATTTCTTATCTCCCAAAGGGCCCCCATTGATACCTACCTGTTAACTGTCCACAAGAGCCGGTGCCCATCCTGAGGTCCTGCCTCCAGGCCTCAGAACCCTTCCCCAGATTGCAGGCCTTCTCAGAGCCTTTAATGTGCTAATGGCCATTGTGCTAGGAGAGAATGCCAGAGGACACTGAATGGGCCTGAGGTCCATACCCAGAAGGCACAGACTGGTCTGGGCAGTTGACTGCAGCACTGAGTCTGGGGTCCAGCCTCCAGTACCCTCCCCATCCTACCCACGCCCCCGCCCTACCTCAGAGCCCCTAGAAGCACAAGTCACCTCTATACAGAAACATTCAAGGTGAGGGTTCTGGAGGCACTGATGTCTCCCGCCCCCCTCACCAGCTGAGTGGCTGCGGCCAGTGGCTTAACCTCTCTGAGTTTCCACTTCCTCATCTGGAAGGTGTTGCCGGCAGCAGCACCCACCTCACGGCGTAGTTGAGAGGCTTTCCGCAAAGCTGTCTGCGCAGAAGCAGTCAGCCCGGTGCCCAGAGCACACCTCCTATCTCTCTGTGTGTGACCTCAGCACGCCCAGGAAGTCCTGGGATGGCCCAGCCCCACCTGGCCTCCTCGCACACATGCACGGGCTCGGGAGCTATGGGCATCTCTGGAGAAAGACGTCAACTCAGGAGCAGGCCCAGGCCCGGCTTCCTTCCACAGAGTTTGACTGGGGATCTTAGCTCGAGGCCTGGGGGTCCGAAGGCCCAGCTGTGGAACCTTGCTCTCTGCTGACTTGAAAAGAGGCGGGTTTGGGTGTGTTTTTGTTTTCGTTGGTTTGAGAAACACTGGCCCCTCCTATTTTCATACTGGTTCTATAAATTGGATTTTGTTGAGTGGTTTCTGACAAGCAAGCCG
>NW_022109491.1:24479168-24493475 GCF_000313985.2 Echinops telfairi | reverse complement strand
GTGTGTGTGTGTGTGTGTGTGTGTGTGTGTGTGTGTGTGTGAACGACAAGGCCAACTCTGGCTGTGGGGGTGGATCCTCCGAGGCCTTGACTTTGTCCACCCGCAGGCCTCGCTCAGATCCTGGGCAGCTGCAGCCAAGGGACAGGACAGTCTTCGTCCTTGAGGTGATTCCCAGAGAATTCCTCCCAGAGGTTGGTTTCTCAGAACCGCCTCTTTAAAGGAAAGACCTCGCTGCCAGATGGCCTGGTCCCCACCTGCCCTCACCCAGCAAGCCTTCTGGGAGCCCCTCACCCTCTCCTGCCCTCCCTCGGTCCTCTCCAAGATGAAGAGTCAGGGAGCCATGACTCTTGGCTCACAGTTGCTTGCTCAGGGCTTCAGCCACCCAAACCAGCAGGAGCAGACGTAGTAAAGCAGGAGAGATTTCAGCCAGACCGCAGGAAGGACTTCTGCCTGATGCTAAAACCTGGCTATGGATGGCTTTAGGCTTCAACAGGTAATTACTGCAAGACTTTAGATCGATGCCTCGACCTCGCCTCCCTAGGCTTGCTCATCCATAGAACGAGAGTTGTAATTCCTATTGAGGCAAAGCGGTTCAGATGAGACAGGGAGGCGGGGCCTGGGCAGCTGGGTGGCAGGGGCTGGACCAGTAGACCACCCCAGGCCCCTTAGCTTCTGGGAGAAATTCCTGGGGCCAAGGTCCTGGTCTCAGACCCACGAGTATCTATCTGCGTGTGAGCTCAGGACTCTGGGTCACACCCAACCCAAAGGCCTAACCTACTGCGATCAGGTGACTCCATATCATTAGTGACCCAAAACAGAGTTTCTGAGTCTAGAAATCGCTGCAGAAGACAGCCTCATCTTTCTCCCAAGGAGCTGCCTGGTTGGTTTGGCCTTCTGGGTTACACCAAACCAAAACCAAAACTCACTGCCATCGATCGATGCCTGACTCACCAGGTGCCGTAGAACTACCCATGTGGGTTTCTGAGACTAACACAGAACACAGAAATTGAACGCAGGCCTCCTGCCTGGAAAGCAAGACTCCACCCACGGAACCACCACTGCCCCCTCAGTTATCACAGGGACCCCTTTTATAAAGCCTCTGGCGCTTCACAGTCCCCACAAAGCCTCAGAACCATCCTATAACCAAACCCACTGCCGTAAGTCATTCCAACTCAGAACGGCCAGGGCAGAACATCCCCCGAGGGCCTCTAGGCTGGGGATGTAGACAAAAGCAGAGTGCCTCAGCTTTCTCGCCAAGAAACAGCTAGCTGGTGGGTTCAAACAGCCGGGTTTTGAGGTTCATGGTTGAGAGTTTTAACCACCGGGCTTTCTTACCACCACCACCCCACCCCCCAGTGAACCCACTGCCATCAAGTCGATTTTAACCCACTGCGATCTTCTACAGGACTTCGGGAGCTGTAAGTCTTTCCAGAAACAGACAGCCTCAGCTTTCCCCCTCAGAGCGGCTGGTGGGTTTGAACCGCCAACCTTATTGTGCCATTTACAGATGGGACAAGCTGAGGCTGGAGCCAAAGGGACACGTCCCTCCCCTCTCCCCCAGGATCTGCCTGGTCATCACTTGACTCTGAAGGGCAGAGAGACCGAGGAACAAGAAGAGAAATGGCAAGGAGGCCCTGAGTGAAGGGTCTTCCAGGCAGTGGGTGTAAGGAGACCTATCTCCCCCAGGCAGGACTGGATCCTGAGTCCCAAGGTCTTTCGGGGAGGCAGAGCTTCCTCTACTGAGCCCTGAAGGCAGGGCTGGGTCTAGGCGAGTACACACACACACACACATACACACACACACCCCACACCACCCCCTGCCAGCCCAGCCCATCAACCTTCATGGTCTCCAGTCCTTCAAGTCTGTTAGCTCTTTATTCTCCTCCAGGGGCCGTGATCCCAGGGGTGTGTCTCCCTCCCCCCATTGTGAGCACCTGTGGAGACCCCAGAAGGTAGTAAGTAAGCCCGGAGGGAGCAGGACAGAATGACAACTTCATGCTCCCAAATTCCCAAAGTGTGGCATCTCAGGGACCCCAGGAGCCTAAGCCCCGCCTTGCGCAGATGGGGAAACCAAGACCCAACAAAAGGATGAGCCACACAGGGCACCACGGGGTGGGGGGTGGGGGGCAGCCCAGAGTCCAGGCACCCACAGCCCCAGCCAGTGGGAGCTGACAGCCAGTTCCTGAGGGGTTCCCCCTGTGTCATGCCCAGTGACCGCACCATGATAGACATGGGCATCCTGCCCCCTCCCCTTAGAAGTGACGAAGAAAAGGTCTCTGGAGATGACCACCACAGCTTGTGACAAATGCTGCCCAGGAGCTGGGATGGGAGGGGCCGGTCCAGGCCTCTCAAAGGAGGTGACCTCTGATAGATGAGGGGCAGCCAGCTGGGCAGGGGCTGGGCGACGAGAGGACAGAGCACGTTCGCTCAAAGGCTGACATGGGAGAGGAGTCTGGAGAGGCCCAGGGTAGGCCCGGCAGAGTTTGGGGATCAGGACCAGGAGTTTGGACTCCAGGGCACAGCACTGGGGTAAGACAGGACTAGACACCATCCAGCCTAGCATCTTGAGAGTCCTCTGGTTGCAGGGGCCCAGCCGGCCCACAGGAAGGCCTGGTGGGAACAAGGGGAGCCAGTAGGGGACTGTCACCTTAGAACCCAGCTGGTCCTCCCCTCTGAGCCACCACCACCACCACAGCAGGACCCGCCCACACCCAAGTTCCCGATTCCCACCTCAGCTTGTCTTGCAGGTTGTTCAGCCCCAAACCTGTTATCTTTCTGGACCACCTTTCCCTCAGCTGCCCCTCCCCACCCCTGATCCATCAACAATCCCTGGGGGCTCCCCCTTGCAACTCTAACTGGAACTTGACCCTCCTCACTACGCCATTGCTCACCCCACCCAGCTCCAAGCCACAGACGGACTATCCACTCTCCCTGTGGGCAGCTGCCGGGGACCCTGCTCAAACGCAAGCCAGGGCACTGCCTTCTCCTTTCCGAGGCCACCCGTGGTTCCCAACACCCTCAAGGTAGAGTCCTGAGCACAGCCCTAGGGCGGTGGGGGTGGGGTGGTCTTGATGCTTGATCTCCCCTTCTCTGTCTGGCTTTTGTCTTTTAGACCCCCACCCCCACCCCCATACCCTATCCTCCCCCTGCTGCAGCACACTGGCCTTGTTGTCCCTGCCTCTGGGCCTTGGCATCTGCTGTTCCCTCTGCCTGGAATTCCGTTCCCTGGAGGTCTGCAGGGCTGCCATGTGTCACCTCCTTCAAGTCAGCAGAAGCCACCTCCTCGGGTGACCACTGACTCCCTTACTTAGAGATGGCCACCTTCTCCCACCCCCAATATCACATATACCTCCTTTTCTCCGCCTCAGTTTCTCCATCATGTGCAGCCCTTTCTAGAACATTATGTCATTGACTTATTCAGCTTGTTTATTTGATGCCTCCCCACCCCTCACCAGGATTTCTGCTTCCTAAATTCAGTGTCTGGTTCACAGCACACACTCCATGACTCTGTGCCTTCAAATTGGGTGGGATCGCGCGCGCGAGCACGCGTGTGATTCTTGTAAAGACAGATGGGGAGCCGCCTCAGCTTCCTGGTCACCAAGAAGGAAACTGAGGCTTTGCTGGAGGTCATGGGGCCAGGACACAGCGAGATGGGGACTTGGAGCTCCGCCCAGCCACCCACTCTGTTCGCTGGCTGAGAGTAGGCCCAGCAGGTCCCTCTGAGCAGGCACATGGCCAGGAGGGGAAGAAGCAGGCAGAGTGGAAACTCCTGTGGCCCTGAGGCAGTCTGTCCCCTCTTGGAGCAGAGAAATCCTGCTGGACTGGGTTGGGCAGGGAGAGAGCAGTGGTGGCCTAGCAGTCCCACCCGCTCCGGGCGGTGGTGTAAGAGGGGCGTTGGGAAAGGCTGGGGGCGCTGGGTCCATTCTACGGTTGCCCGGTCCTGGGTGCCCAAACGGCCCTGGTGAGAAAGGAAGTCAGCGCGGTCCAAAATAGGCCTACTTTTTGGGAAGTGAAACTGGGTGCGGGGGACACTGGCCTCTCAGGCTGAGGCTGTCAGGGTGGGGGGGTCTTCCCTGGCCTCTTCAGCCTGAGACAGTGGGCTCTGGGGATGGGCTCAGGTTCACCTCACGAACCGTGTGAGCCTGGACAAGTCCTTTCAGCACACTGAGCCTCAGTTTCCTCCTCTGTAAAATGGGACAGAGAGCAGTGTGGGTCTCAGCAGGGCCTGAGAAGAGGTATGGAGGCACATCCCAGGGCTGTTGTTGAAGAAGCAGCAGCAGTTAGTTACTATTGGCGTTCCAGGTCCGCCTCTGGTGCCCCCTCCTGCAGGAAGCCTCCCCTGCTCCCTAGGTCTACATGAACCTTGTCCTCCAGGTGGCCCCGCTGGCCCTCAACTTCTCTTGGGTCTGTTCCCATGTATGTCCCTCCACGAAAGGAGGCTGGAAGCCCATCTGTGGTGGATCAGCACCCCCAGCCCCACCCCGTAGCCCGGACAGGCCTATCACAGGGGAGGGGCCACAGACTGGGGCTGAAGGAGCAAGATGGGCCACAGAGCAAGGGCTGAGACACCCTGCAGGGTCTGGTGTCTGCTCCCAGAGAGGCAGCCCCTCAGGAGTGGCCGGGGTTGCGCCGAGCCGCGAAGACTCCAAGATTATACCAGTTGTGCATATTTTGAGCCTCGGTTTGCACCTCTGTAAAATGGGGTCACTCAAAGAACCAGGACCCACAGGTTCTCTGTTCCAGATCAGTGACCCCTGGGTTGCTCGAGATGCCAGGCCAGGGTGTGTCTCGGGCACAGCTGCCCCAAGAGCAGATACGCTGGACCCGAGACGCCCCATGCACTCCTTGTTCCAGCCCCTGTCCTGCCCTGGTGAGAAACGGGCTTTGAAATAGGAACAGCCCAAGTGTGCCTGGGGACATGGTCCAAATAGTGCTGGAGCCGACCGTCTGCAAGGCCTTTATCATTGTAACCTTTACAGAAGCAGCCCAGAGAGGTTAGGGTGCTTGCCCGTGGTCACACAGCAAATAAGAACAAGGAGGACAGAATGCCCCATCCTCCTGACTTTCAGGACAGGGCTCACTCTCCTCCTGTGCCCAGGGCTGCTGGCCACTTGCAGTGAGTGTGTGTGGTGAGTCTGCAGTCACCACATCTCCATAGAGCGGGAGTTGGGATACTTATCTTCCCATGAAGACCTCAGGCCCAGAGGAGGGAAGAGAGAGCCTTTCCCATCTCTCAGGTGCCCCACCCTTGGAGTGCAGTTTCTTAAGGAAGTCTGGGCCTGGGGACTAAGCTGGGGGCTGAGTATCCTCCAGGAAGAACCCCAAGTATCTATATCCTGAGCTTCCTATGTGCCCCTCGTCCTCATGCTTACCCCTGAGCTGGGCGAAGGACGTTGTGGAAGTCCCACTGTGAATCCCACCGGACAGCATGAGAATACTGAGGACAAACCCCCTCCCCAGCCCCCCCACCCCTGCCATGGTCCTCACTGGGTGTGGGCTGGTCATCGCAGGAGGTAGATACTTGGCTTAGCCCCGTTTTACAGAGGGGTGAACTGAGCTCTGGAGCCCGAGTTGGGCTGCTAAGGGCAGCGTGAGCAGTTTGAAGCGACCAGCTGCTCCTCTGGAGAGAGCTAGGGCTCTGGGCTCCCGTAAAGCATTCCAGTCTCAGGCACTCCCAGGGCAGTTCCACCCTGTCCTGGAGGACGGCTGTGAGTCAGCATGGACTCCATGGCCCTGAGTTAAACTGAGCTCCCGGGCTGCGGGAAACCCACCTCCCCTCTCAGTTTCCAGAGGGTGAAACCTGCCACGCCCTCTCCCCACCCACCCTCCAACCCATCCTGTGCAGCCCACCCCCAGACGTGGCCACCGCGTCTGGTCACTGAACTCCCTTGGGCTGTCATGTGGGGCAGGATGACAGCCCGGGCCAGGAAAGGCTCCCAGAGAAGTTGCTGGATTTTTTCATCACTGCCCTGCTCTGTGTCCTTGGGCAGGAGGACCGACCTCTCTGGGCTGCTGGGACTGCTGTCTGTCAAGTGAGAATGATGCTATCTCTCAGCCCCCAGGGTGCAGGGGAGGAGTCAGTGACCCCTTCCCCTCTGTCTGCTCTGGGCTCCAAGAGCTGGTTTCTCCCCTGGGAGCTCAACGCTGCTTTTCACCCTCTTGTTGGGGCTCACTCTGACCGACTCTGTTTCTCTGTCTCTGCCTGCTGTGCCCTTCTCTCACGATTCCTGGACCAGCCATCGTTCCCTCTCGTCTGGCTTTTCCCCTGCCTCCCCTGGTCTCCTGCCCCACCCCAGCCTCCGCTGCACCCGGCAGCAGAGGCAGCCTCTTAGAGAACAGCCAGACCACGTCCACCACTGCACACGGCCCACCATGGCTCCTGTGTCACTCAGAGAAGCCCCTGAGAGAAAGTTCACTTCCCTCCAGAGTTGCGTCAGGGTGTCTGCCTGCTGGAATATGCTGCCCGCAGGCTTCTTCCCTGTTGCTTTCAGGTCTGCACAGAGAAGGTGCCTTTGGGCTGCCCTGTTCGACGCCTCTTCATGGCCCTTCCTCTGTTTCTTCCCTCCTCAGTGCCTGCAGTGGGAGAAAGATCGGACTGTCTACAGTTACAGCCTCGGAAACCCACAGGGGCAGCTCTACCCTGTCTCGGTAACACTGGGTCACTGTGCATGGGCATCGATCAGATAGATGGCAGTGAAGTCTTCCATTCAATGCTTGCAGCCTCCCCCCTTCATGCCGAGCTTCCTCCTGAGTCCCCCCGTCCTCTGCATGCGGGGAACCCAGAGCTCAGCACACACGTGGTGAGTGAGTAGGCAGACCAGGTAAGGTGTGGACAGCCTGAGCTTTGCTGGTGACAGCTTCAGCGGTCCCACCTCCTGGGTCGCCAGGCGGACTGACCTGCTCCCATCCGGACCTGCTCCTGTTCTTCCCGTGGAAGCCACTCAGATCCATGTTGTCCTCCTGGTGTTCATTCCGACTCATAGCCACCCGACAGGACAGCGTGGCGCGGCTCCATGGGGTTTGCAAGGCTGTCATCACTATGGACGCTGACGGCCTCATCTTTCTCTCAGAGTAGCCGTGGGTTTGAGCCTCCTTTCCTTCACAACGAGCGCTTAACTGCTACACCACCAGGCCCCTCGGGGGCTGCCAGCATGGCCTCAAAAAGCCAAATCTGCGGTGTGATCATCCCTCCCCACACCCCACTGCGCCCAGGCCCCAGCCCCACCCCTGCCCTGCTCTGCCCCCACTGCCCCTCTGTGAAGCCCTGGCCAGTGACTCCCAGACAGAGTGAGTGAATTTCCTGAGAGCCTACTGTGTGCAGGAACCGGTGATCCCCAATGGCCCACCACCACCGCAGGCGCTTAGCATGTACCTACTATGTTAAAAGTTGGGCTTCGACCCACAAGGTCAGCAGTTCGAAACCACCAGGTGCTCTACAGGAGAAAGATGGGGCTTTCTACTCCTGGAAACAGTTGCAGTCTCCACAACTCAAAGGGGGCAGTTCTACCCTGTCCTATAGAGTCGCTGTGAGTTGGCATCGACTCAAGACTGTGAGTTGAGTGAGTATTGCGGGGTAGGTGCTAAGAAAGTGACAGTAACACAGGCCGGCCCCAATCTGGCCTGCTGGGCACCTTTTACAAGCAACGCCTCAGCCCCAAACTGTCCCCTTGGCTCCCCTCGGCCCCTCTGCTCTCGGGGTCCCTGCTCAATGCCACTTCTCTGCTCAGCCTTTCCACCCCACCCGCCACCCACCACCACATTTAAAACAGCCATAAGCTCCCATGATCCTCCAGGCTCTGCTCCATTTGGACTTTTGCCTGCCTCATTCAAGAATACAGTGAACCCTCGTTTATCGCGGTTAATCGGTTCTAGACCCTACCGTGATAAATGAAATTCCGCGAAGTAGGATTCCTTATTTGTAAATCAAATATTTTCGTAGTTAGAGCATAGAGGACATGAAAAAACACCCTTTAGTCACCATTACACTCGTATTACCCAATTTATTAAACGAAAAAGGGAAAATACAGTAAAACATTTTGGACGTTACAATTATCATTTATTATTTATTATATTATTTATGGCATCTAGTTTACAGTATTACATATTTCACATACAGTATTAGTATACATAGTTCTTACAAATACTGTAATCAATAGCCTATGAAATGACTTAAGGGATGTACTCTACAGGTGGGTCGTCGTCTTTTTCCTCTGAAGGAGCAGGTGTAGGCAGTGGCTGTTACGCAAAAACCGCGATAGAGTGAAGCCGCGGAAGTCGAAGCGCGAAGTGGCGAGGGTTCACTGTATGCCTTCAGCACAGGAGGCAGCGGTTTGCCTGTTCTGTTCCCAGCACCTAGGACAGGGCCAGGCCGGGAATACTGCGTCCTGGGTAAGCGTGTGCCATCGTTTAAGAACAGTGCCTGTTCAAAGCTGGGCAAGGAGACCGAGCGTGTCGGGTGGGAGTGAGTGGTTCTGTTTTAACTGGGGAGGCCTGTCTGAGGAGGGACTGAGCAGGCAGAGGAAGAGAGGCTTCTGGAAGCAGGAGACAGTGGGTGCCATGGCCCTGAGCATGGCTGTGGCTGAGGTGTTCGGGAAATTGCCGTGAGGTTGAGTGGAATGAACTTGGGAGGGAAGGGACGCAGCGGGAGGGAGGATACATTTTTACCAAGCCTCTTCCCAGGAGAGTAAACTGAAGCTCACGGAAACTAAGTGCTTTGTTTACGGCCACTAAACAAGGGGAGGCTGTGGGAGTGGACCCAGGGCCTGCTGGAATTGGGGGCATACATTTGGGGCTCCTCTCCCCAGGTGGGGTCCCTTCACCCCCTCCTGGCTCATTAATGGCTAACCCAGAAGGAGGCCTGCCTCTAGGGAGCATCCAGATACCGGTCCAACAGCCTCCGGGGCAAAGCCCAGTGGGTGATTGGGGAGCTGGGGGCCAGCCGGGGGCAGCTGGAGGCCTTGTTCTAGGGCCGCTTGGTCTGAACCATCAACCATTTGTCAGAGGTCTTATTTGCTGGAGTCAGGGCCTGCAGGCTGGGCCGGAGACATCACTGACCAAGCCAGCCATGGGCCAGGAGAGCAAGAGGAAATTGTACCGGTCACCTACCCAGAACCTCCCCAAACCCAAAAACAAGCCTGTGGCCATTGATGGGCTTCTGACTCCTAACTATCCCCTAGGGCACAGGACACCTGCCCCACAGGGCTTTCGAACTGCTGACCTCCTTTTGGTTAGCAGCTAAGGGTTAACCATGGAGCTGCCAGGGCTCCCCAGAGCCATCCCACATGGGGGCGGGGGGGCGGTGGATAGAATCCAAACTCAGGGCATGGTAAGACTGCCTGACTGTGTGTCTGGGCCCCCGCTTGCTCCCCTCTTGAGCCTCTGTGCCACCCCTGTGGGCCGAGTGGATTTCCTGGCTCCCTCAGAGATGGCCCTGCGTTGTGTCCTTTGCCCTAGTCCTCCAGCCTCAGGGCTTGGTTGGAGCAGCATCCTCAGAGGCCACTGTCTAGCCAGGCCTGCCTGCCCTACCTCTTCCTCTCCCCTGCAGGGGCCTCTCTGGCCCTCCATGGCATTTGACAAAAGCGATGTGTTCATTTTGCCTCTCTGTTGTCAGTGCCCCCACCCCCACCCCTTGCTATCCATGGGGTTTGAACTCCCAAAGCATCTGATCCCTCGAGTTGCCCCAGGGCTTCCCACAGGTCATGGCACACAGTAGGTGATCAATCAATACCTATGGAGCTCGGGTCTGACCCTCTCATCTTAGGGACAGCCAGTGAGGTTCAGAGAAGGGCAAGCCACCTGATCAAGGTCACACAGGCAACTAGAAGGCAGAGCCAAAGTTGGAGCCCAGCGACGGTCACTTGACTCTCTGTCCAGTGCTCTTCAGCCTGCCTGCCCTGGCACTCAGGGCTCAACCGCTCCCACCCCCAGCTTTTCAGAGACTGCCTCGACTTCTCCGTTCTTGGAAGGAGAGAGAAGTGAGTAGAAAAGATGGAAGAGGGCAAGCATGGGAGAGGGAGTGTCAGAGATGAGAGGAGTCACAGAGAGCCCCTGAGAGGCCTGGGGAGGTTGGACGTGTGGCCTGGGGCTTCTGGGCCTCTGGGTGCGCCATGCGGCCTCTCCCTTGCCTGCCTGAGCTAGAAGGGTTAAATTTGTGCTTGGCTCCTGGCTCGCTGTGGACCGTGGCTGGGACAGAACATCTGTCTGTTGCTATGGTTGCCGTACACTTGAAGGGGATGGCTGGATAATTATGGCAAACGCCGCTGAGCAAGGGAGCAGGAAGCCCGCGAGCAGCCCAGGACCCTGGCCCACCACTGCTGAGGTGGCTGCAGGCCCCTCACTGGGTGGGTTCCCTGGGGGCCCTGTCCTCAGGCTGTGGCTCCAGGGCCAAGTGCAGGCAAGTCCACTGGCGCTGCTCTGGCCTTGGCCTGCTGAATGGACCTGGCCATAAGCTCCTGGGAACCCTGGGGCAGAGCAGACACTGGCAGCCTAGGGGCACCAGAGCCTGCAGGCAGTAGGCCAGCTGGCCTTGGGAGTGGGTTCGGACACCAGCCCAGAGCCTCTCCCAGAGCCCCAAAGGTGGCAGGCTAGCTGCCTAAGCCCCATCCTCTCTGCCCAGTCTCTTTGTGGGCAATCCTGGCCCCTCATGGTCCCCTGAGCCTCAGGTTCCTCTTCTGCTTGCGCCTTCTGGCTGAGCTGAAAAAGGTGCATGTGGGGTGAGGGCTGGAGCAGAGGGGCCTCTGGGACAGGAGATGGCAGCCCCCCAACCTTATTCATCAGAGAGGCAGTGAACCTCAAGCTGCCTTGGAGATTTATCACCCGCAGAGCAAGTGCGTGGTCGGTGGAAGAGTTGCCGGTCGCTCGACAAAGCCGCCAGTAGCTGCATATGTCCTTGGAGCCAACCCCTGCCTAGCCCAGTTGTCCTCGGACCACGCCCTTCCTCCCCACGCCTGCCCACGCCAGGCGCCCACAGGCGTTCGCCTACCTGCCTGCGGGCTCAGGATGCAGATCAGAAGCCAGGGGCCCCCAGGGATGCGGGTTCCAGCCCCCTCTGTAACCACCCTCTCAACAGAGGCTGGGCACCTTCCCCAAGGTCACTGCACAAGTTCCTGGCTCTTCCCACCATGCTGGCCCCCTCCCTTCTGGCAATGTCTCTCCTCTCCTCCCCACTGCCTCCCTCACAGACTAGCTTGCCGTGTGGCAGGCCCTGAGCGCCCGTCTCGGCTGACTTTGACCAGCGAGGGCAGTGCCATTTTGAGTGTTGTTTTTCAGATGGAGAGCCAAGGCATGGCACAGTCCAGTGATGACTCTACGTTTACCTGCCTCGGACAGAGATAGAACAGCCCAGAAACTCCCCACTCGGCTCACCAACTCCTGTTCTGCCTCCCTTTCCCAGCCAAGGGCCGCCCCTTCCAGGGCACAGCCAGGGTGGGCTCTGGTCACCCAGCTCTTCCCAGTTTAACTTTTTCTTCCTTCCTTCCTCCAGTCTGCATGGAGCTCAGGAGCCAGCCTCCTTCCCCCACCTCCACCAAGCCAGGGGCCCCTGGGACTTCAGACCCCAGTGTGCTGGCTGACTTCCGGTTGGTCCTGTTCTCTCCCTGGATGCTCCTTCCTGGTCTGAAGACCCATGTTAAGACTTAAGGTCACACAGCTATCCCAGCTGGGGCAGCCCCAGGAACATGGGCCCAGGAGCCCAGAAGGAGCCGCCTGTTTTGCCCTGGGCAGTGCACTCATTGCCCAGTTTGTCCCACCGAGTCCAGCAAGTTGGGCGAGTGGCTCCAGCTCAACCTCCTGGGGCTACAAACCCAGACTCTGAACTCCATGGCCTCTCCAGGGGGTGAACCTGGGTGAAAGGGGGCCCTTGGAGCTCTGGTTCAGCCCTGCCCTGCCCTCCTCAGGGGACTGTGGGCCCATCCCAGGCTGCCTTAACAGGTTGGAGTCAATAGGCCTCTGCCAGGGGAGCCACCAGGCCTGCCTTCCCTGGGGAATAGGACGCTGGCTGGGCAGGGAGGCCCTAGCCCTCCTTAAAGAGACAGGCACAGGCCACAGCCAGCCTGCTCTGCATATTGAATAGGCAGCTCCTGTGAGCCATGAATCAGCATCCCAGGGGCCGTCTGGGCACTCATAGACCATTTTCCCAGCTAGGCCCCTCCTGTAGCCATGGGATGGGAGGTCAAAGAGGTGTGCAAGAGGGGCCTGTGGGCCCACCAAGGCTGCTCCCCTCCTTGGGGATCATGGGTCCCAGACAGGGTTTCCAGGAGACCCTCGGAAAGCCGACAGTGGGAGGTGCGGCGCCTCAGATTCCAAGCCCAAGCCTCCTGCTGCCTGGTCCTGTGACTTCACATGCCCCCCAACCCCAAGTCTCCCCAGAGCAAGGGTTTCTGGCCTCAGACCTCTCGGGCTCCTTCCAGCCCAACATGCTAAGATCCTGTGGCTGACAAGAGACCTCCAGATGTCCACGGACAGGTGGCTGAATCTGGACCTTTCACAGAATGGAAGGATGGATGGGTGGAAGGAAGGATGGCTAGATGGATGGGTGGACAAATGGATGGATCAAAATAGGGATGAATGGTAGGATAAATGGATGATGGATAGATGGGGTAGAAGATAGAGGGAGGAAAGGAGGAAGAGATGGAAGGATGGGTGGGTAGCTGGATGGGTGGACGGACAGATGGAAGAATGGAGAGGAGAGATGGAGAGAAGGAAGGATGGATAGCTAGATGAATAAGTGGAGTGATGGATAAAGGATGGATAGGGTAGCTGGATGGAGCGATGGTTGGGTCGGCAGGCCCCTCGGCACCCAGCCCAAGGTCAGCCATGGTCCATTTGTGTAAGTAGCACAAGAGTCCCCTGCCTCCTTTGTTCTTAGCCCCACATCCCTTCCATTTCTGGGGCCCATCTATTCTACTTCTAACTCCCCACCTCTCAAGCTACCTTCCTCATGAAGGTCCTACCCTCCACCCCCCTCTAGCCTAGGCAGCCAATCAGCCTCCTCCCTGGCTCCCTGCCGCCTCCCTCCCCTCAGCCAGTCCTTCTCAAAGGGTAAGAGAAGGGGTTAGGGTGTGAATGATCCCCCATCCCTCTGCCTCAAGTCTAGCCACAGCTCTCCTACTACCCTACATGGATTAGCCTCCCCTGGGCCCTCTCTCCTGCCGCAAGCCCCACCCCTGGGGGGGGGGGGGCTCTGCCTGCTGTTCCCAGTGTACCAACCTCTGACCTGGCTCAGAGGCTCTGCAATCGCTGTTTCCTCTGCCTGGAATCTTCTCCCAACCCTGTCCTCAGCCCTATTGCCAAGACACCCACAAATTGCCACTCACCTCTACTTCCTGTAGGTCTCCTCTCTGCTATCACCTTCTCAGGCTGGATGGGGTAGATGGCTAGGGAGAGGAGGGAGATGGGTGGGTGGGTGGATGGATGGTGTAGATGGCTATGGGGAAGAGGCAGGCAGGGAGGGAGGGAGGGAGAGAGGGAGATGGGTGGGTGGATGGATGGGGTAGATGGCTAGGGAGAGGAGGCAGACTGGGAGGGAGGGAGGGAGAGAGGGAGATGGGTGGGTAGATGGATGGGGTAGATAGCTATGGAGAGGAGGCAGACAGGGAAGGAAGGAGGGAGGGAGAGAGGGGAGGAGGACGAATGGAGGGGGTAGACGGGCCTTCCTTAGCCCCAACTTGTGCCAGGAGCCTGTTGTAGGTGCTCACAGCTCCCAAACCTTTATCTCCTAACTCTCCCTGCAGCTGTAGGCACGTGCCCGTGTGATGAATAGCATGTGTTCCCTTGCTCAGGGACTCTCTGTGGATCTTCTCAGTGAGGGGTTCACTCCTACATGGACCCTGGCTCTGTCCTCTTCCCCACCTGGTCCCCCTAACACAGTGGGGCCCCATGAGCAGTTGATGAATGACCAGGTGGGTATCTGGGAGTAGGGGTGGGTGGGTGGAGGAGGATGGCTGGGCCTATGGATGCAGAAGAAGGATGAAGTGAAGGCTATTTAGATGGGGTGGCAGTGGGCAGTGGGGAGGTGACATCTGAGAAGTCAGGCAGGGTAGGAGGGTCGGGGGAGGGCCCTTTGGGAAAGCCAGTGTTGGCAAGGCTTGTCCAAGGACACGGGAGACCAGAACAGGAGCAGCTGGAGCCAGAGCTCAGAGAAGCTGCAAGGCAGGAGACTAGGTGGCCTGTGGTCTGTAGGCGGCTCAGCTGCCCTCCAGGGCTCAGCCAGACCCCGACCTCTGCAGACATTGGCTGCAGGAAGGGCACCAGCGTTTGTGCCAAGGCTGATGGGAGCCATTCAAGGGTTTTTTAGCAGTGTGGGGGCCC
>NW_022109491.1:24457381-24478312 GCF_000313985.2 Echinops telfairi | reverse complement strand
GAACCCAAGCCCTCCGCTGTGACTGCCAGGTTCATTGGAGCCTGTGGATATTTGGGATGCGACCCCTGGTGGCATAGGGGGTTAGGTGTTGGGCTAACTGTCAGGTCTGCAGTTCAAAACCACCGCCTGCTGCTCAGGAGTAGACGGGGCTTTCTGTGCCTGTAAAGATTTAGTCTCAGAAAGCGCAAACCCTGTGTGATGGGGAGTCTTCATGGATAGGGTGGCAGTGAGTTTGAAAGGCATGAGCGCTGGAAATACTGGACCAAGCAGAGACCAGCACACCCGGATCCCGTTGGGGCTCAAACCCAGACCTCTCTGGGCAGGAAGCAGACATTTTTTTTCTCCCTGCCTCAACGTTTGGAGCTGGGGGAAGGGAAGGCAGCGGGGTGGTGTGGGGGGTGAAGGGTTTTGAGCCAGATTCTCCCAATGTTTAATTCATCGTAATTGACAAGCTTTTATTGAACCCCTGAGCAGCCTCAGGCTGGGCATTTCGGGAAGCGCAGCTCAGTGGCTCCCTGGGAGGTGTCCTCAGACATGGGGCAAGAGAGTGCCCGTCCTGCCAGAGCCAAGTTTGTTGAGTTTGCCCAGTAAAGAGTCCCTCCTGGAGGAGGGGATGCTTGGGAGCAAGCACAGGGAGGGCGTTCCTGACGCAGAGAACACGACTTTCATCAATTACCAGGAAGGGAAATCGCACGTGTTGGAAGAAACTCTGTCAAGAAATAGAGCAGGCTCGGGGTGGGTCATCACTCAGAGCTGTGCCCCAGCACCACCCGGATCTGAACAACATCGCCGTGGGATCGTGGTGGGAAAACATGGCTAACGGATGGGTGTCTGGGGACTGCGTCCGATGGCCATTCGTGGGCCAAGGGACAGGGGATGGCAGGGTCCACTTGGTGTGTGGTGGGACACCTCTCATTTTCCTCCGGGGTGGGGGGAGGGAGAGGAAGACTGTGGCGTTCAGAGAGGGCCAGTTCCAGGCCCCAGAGAAGCCAGCTAGGAGATGAAAGACGCAGGTTGGGGTGTCTGAATTTCAGTAAGCCCCTGCTGACTCTGGGAGGCAGTGGTGGCTGGGGGATGGTGGTAGAATTCTCTCCTCCGATGCAGAGACCTGAGTTCAGTCCCTGGCTGATGCAGCTCAGACGTGCCTGCCTGGCTTGTCATTGGAGGGGGAGGCTGGCCTGTTGCTTCAGTGGGGCTTCTGGACTCGGACGGACGGGCTCGGGAGAAAGGCCCGGCACTCAGCTGACAGCCGCCAGCCAAGGGGCATTCCAGGGACCATGGCACTCATTCCAGTCCCCGGTGCATGGACTCGCCACGAATGTGTGCCCGGTGCGGGCAAGTGCGACTACCAACCATGGCCCTTGCTTGGAACCCGGATCCCCCTCTCTGAACTTCTGCTTCCTTCCCTGTGGATTAGGGGTCCCCTCCTTGTCCCAGACAACAAATACTGACCACGTCTGTCCTGATTAAAATGCAGGCGTTGAGTGGGGCCTCCACAGCCCAGACTCGGCTTCCAAGGAGCTCACAGTTCGGCGGGAGAGTCAGGGCCCCTTAGAAACAGTGAGACAGTGACCAGTGCTGTCCAGGACAATGAAAGAAAGTTACTCAAGGGGCTCACAGACATTTATCCATCACATACAGCCACAGCTGGGGGGAGGGGGACACAGCACGCCATGCGGGGGACCCACATGGGGCTTGCTCACCATGAACTGGTGGAGCCTTGGGAGATGCACTTTGTAGCCTCAGGAAGGCAGGGTGGTCTCAGGTTCCCTCCAGAGGCTGTCCCTGCCCTGTTCGGCCTGCAGCTTGGCAAGGCTGCGCTTCAGCTTCAGCCGGGTCTCTTGCTCCAGAGGACTGCGTCGTTGGGGGATCTTATCCGTGGACCCTGAGCTTAGGGAGTGAATCTAGACTAGCGTCTCTGGGGGAGGGAGGGAAAAAAGAGCAGCTGCTACCCAGGGCTCAACTAGAATGTAAACGTTTGGAAAAAGATGATGGCAACATGTGTACAAATGTGCTTGATACAATTGCTGTATGGATTGTTAGAAGAGCTGTAAAAGCCCCCAATAAAATGATCGCTAAAAAAAACAAAACAGAAGAAGCAGGGCATCTCTGGGTGGGAGACAGTTGAGTAATGACACACTCCCCCGACCAAAAAAAAGAAGATCGAAGGGTCTGAGAGGAAGAGGAAAGGGGAGTATCAAGTGCAAGCCCTGACTCAAGCTCGCCCGCTGCCCTGAAGGAGCTGCAGGGAGGAGGCCCGCTGGCCGGAGGAGAGTAGGGAGAAGCCGCAGGGTAGAAATGGGCCGAAGGGCCGGAGGATGGCAGTGACCACCCCCCATGGGCGCCCCTTAGCAGCTTAGCTTTTATTCTAAGCCTGAGGGGGAACCCTCAGCGGACTTTGCCAGGGACCGATTACGTTACACCCTTTTAATAAAAAGAACAACCCCACCACCACCACCGGATGCGTTCCAGAACGAGGCAGAGCCGTCGTGCAAGGCACGGCTACTGCCGGCTTAAAAACATAAATAAACAAGAGAAGATCGGAGGTGCGCTGACGGGGCTCTGCGTACATTACCTGGGGCATGATGGATGCTCCTCCCGGGGCGTGCCTCTGGGGAGGAGGCCTTGCTGGCTGCGAGCAGGTGTCAGCGAGACTGCCAACTCTCTTTCCCTTTCCCCGGAGAATCTTTTGAATTTTGAGCTGTGCAAACGTGTCGCTAAGTCACAAAAAAAAAAAGCTAATAGGGGTTTTTTTGGGGGGGGAGGCTGGCAGTGGGGGAATACTGAAGAAAAAAGAGGGGAAAGGCAAAAGGCAGGCCCCCTGGCTGCTGTGTGGCAGTCGAAGCTGGGCTGGTGATCCAGGAGGTGGGTGACCGTGTTGGGGACAGGAGAGCCTTGGTTGGTATTTTTAGCGCCACTTTATAGGTGAGGGTTGTCGGGGCTCAGAAAGGCCAAGTTCCCATCTCCCAACCACACAGGAAGAAAGGGAGGGGTGGGCTCTGGGGCTCTGGTGAGAATGCTGGCCAGCGGGGCTCTTGACAGTCTCCCTGGCTCAGCTCCGAGTCTCGGTCCGCTGACCAGCGCTGGTCTCCTCAAAGCCGGGGCCTCTGTCTCCCTGGCCCCCATGCTGAAGACAAACCATGCCCACAATCGGTGCTCAGAAAGGTTGACTGAATCTGCCCATCAGTGCAGCTCGCCTCCCTTCCCCGGACAACAAACAACATGCTTTCTCCAGCTTCGCACGGCATGTGCTTTTTCACCAACGGAAGGTTCCCGCTTCCCGGCGACTCTACAGCTGCCTTTTTCTCAGCAGCACGTGCTCATTCTGGCAATCCTCACGCTGCTTCTAGCTTTTCCATAATGCCGTCACACCTGTCTGGTGCTTACTGCAAGGTCAGCAGTTTGAAACCACCCAGAATTCCCTGGGAGAAAGAGGAGGCGTTGTACTCCTGTCAAGAGTGACCGTCTCAGAAAACCACAGGGACAGTGCTCCCTGTCCTAGGAAGTCCCTATGAGTTGGAATTGGCCCGATGGCCGTGAGCCTGGTTAGGTTAGGCCCCGCACACTCCATAGGCGAGTACAGCTTCGTGTGAACATAGCTTCGTGTGCACTAGGGAGCCAGAAACTGGAGACTGGCTGCATTCAACACTGGCTGTCCTGTAGCAGCTGCACCTATGAGGAGACCTGCAGCGTCTCTGAGTGATGCCTGTCTAGCATCCCTTCTCTGGCGAGCCATGGGCACACAGCGATGGACTAGACCTTGAGGGGGCTCACTTTTATAGGGCAGGTATCATGCACTGAATTGTGTCCCCCTCAAAAAATGTTGGTGACCTTGGTTGGGCCATGATTCTTAGAGGCCTGGCAGGTATGTAATGATGCATCATCCCCCTGGGATGTGGTCTGATATGACCAGCCAGTCGGTTGTAAGGGGGTTCGGGTGGATGATGACGCCACCTCCTTACTGGGGCCACAGCTCTGATGGATGTCAGTGGAGTATCCCTGAGGTGTGGCCTGTATCACATTTTATCTTACAAGAGACCAGGAGAGACCTGCTACTATCACAAAAGAAGAGTCCTAAAAGTGATGTGTGGGTGATTGTACAATTCTCCATGATATGATTGAATGATTGAACTATTGAATAATACGATATGTAGATTACTTGCAAAAGAAACTGCTGGAATACATAAATTAATTAATTTTAAAAATTTCTTTATTATGTTTGAAATGAGCTTGCAAGTCATTCAAGACTCAAAGTCCACTTCAGTTTTACTTTTCCTCCTTTTATAGCCACTCAGACCAATATTTAGATCTGAGGGACAGGAATCTAGAGGGTATAAAAAATTTTTTTTTAAAGAAAGAAGAGCCAAGAGCAGAGCAAGTCCTTTGGACCCAGAGTCCCCGCGCTGAGAACCTCCTAGACCCAGGGGAAGAGTGAGGTCAAGACACATGGGGCTCTCCAAGAAACACTGGGCCACGGATGTTGAGACAAGGACCTTCCCCAGAGCCCACAGAGATGGAAAGCCGTCCCCTTTAGGGAATCCTGGCCTCCTACGCCGTGGGAGAACACATTTATTTGTGTGAAAGCCACCCGCTTGCTGTGGCGGTTCTGTATAGCAGTGAGAGGTAACTAAGACAGGAGCACTGAAGAGAGGAACAAGCCCTGAAGCCATAGACGGATAAAAGAAAAGCCGTCTGAAGAGAAGGAGACCTCGGCTCATGCCAGGGCCCTCTCTCCCCGGGCCCGCTTTTGCCTTCCTGGCTCCTCAGACTTGAATCCTCTGCTTCCCTAGTGAGGAGGGAGGCACCAGTGGGCAGTCAGGAGGGGCTCCTTTTCCGACAGGACGACGGAGCAGAGACGTCAAGGAAGGCAGTGTGAGCCCTGTGGATGGGTGTTGAGCCTTCTAGGCTGAGGGAATTGCTTATGCGGAGGCCCTGGGGTGGGTCATGCATGAGTGTCTGAGAGACAGTGTGTGTGTGGGGAGTGGCAATGGGATGAGCGAAGGGGAGCTCTCCAGGAGACGGGGTAGGAGGCCAGCAGGCTGGGCCTGTGGTGCTGGATGGCCACAGGGGTGATGGGTCGTCATTGGAGGGCTCCGAAGAGCCTGACACACGTTGAACCAGGTTGAAACTGGATGGAGCCGTATCCGCTGTTGGGCCAGTGCCCTGGAGATGGCCAAGGCCTAAATTGCAGAAGCTGCCTCGCAAAGGATTCTGGGAGAAGAAAATCTGAGACTGACCCTTGTTTGCAAGGAGCCCTGGGTATGGGGAGAGGGTCTGGCCCCACAGGCAGAGACCAGGATTCCTGTCCCAACTCTTCCTCCTCCGAAACATGGGAGCTTAGACCTGGACCACCCACCTCGGAGAGCTTTGCTGGAGGCCTTGTCTCAGGGGGATGCGTGACAGTGGGGAGGGGGGAGAAGGGCTCCTGAAGTGATAGCAATGGCTTTTAGCACCAAGACCAACAGAACAGAGGCTGCTGGTGGAGACTACGGACCCAATTCGGGCTCCAGAGGCCTGGGCTTGGCCATCTGTGCTCTGAAGCCGGCCAGGCGTGCCCTAGGCCCGGGTGCCCATCTGCCAGCCAGGCTGACAGCACACCGGCTGGACCAGGGCAGCTTAGTAGCAGTTGCTAACAGACTGCTCTGGCTCCCAGCGACTTGGGTCTGCTTTGTCTCGGTTTGCAACCTTGCTTCCTCCGGTGGCTGCTGCGGCAGGGAACACAGATGGGCGGGGCAGGAGGGTGGTGGTGCGGTGCGCATGGCGTAATGAGTGCTTTCTTGGGCTGGGAGCCAGACTGGCCTGGACATTCAGCATCTACCCTCACGCCCACGCCCATTTTACAGGTGCAAGAACCGAGACCCTGAAAACATGGCCGCTTTGGGGTGGAGAGTGTCAGCTAGCAGGTTACACATTGACCTGCTAACCACAAGATCAGAGGTTCAAACCCACCAGCCACTCTGAGGGAACCAGATGACGCTATGGATTCCTCTAAGGAGCTCACAGGCCCAGTTCTCCTCTGTCCAACAGGGGTCCCTGGGATTCCAGATCCACCCGATGGCCGTGAGTTTGTTTTTCCGTTTGGGCCCAAGGCCACCTACATGTGAAGCTGCCAAGTCAGAGGACGGGCCCAGGGCCACCGGTGAGATTCTGCACTTTCCACCAAACCCCATGTTCATGGGTGCTAGACCTGGAAGGACCTGGGGACAAGGGGACAGGGCCACACCCCTGTCCCAGATTCTGGCTCAGTAAAAGTCCCTGGCCAGCTTCCTCAAAGGCACTGAGGATGTGGGCGGGGCCAGCAGGGGGTGGTGTGAGCGTGGCTTTGCCCCTCCCCAGACTCCTTTCCACCAGGGGAAGCTGCCATGACCCTGGCTCAGGTGACAGCACCTGCAGCTCTGAGTGCTGGCTACAATATTCTCAGAGCAGCAGACAGGCAGGGGGTTGGAGGGGCAGGGGGAGGCGGGGGAGAGGGGGACTCCGCTCACTGGCTCAGTCCTGGGACCATAGAAAGGGGCTTAGGAATGCCACCGCCAAGCTTCCAGAAACATCTCTGGTTTCTGCAGCCCCGGCACATCCTGGAGTGAACCCAGGGCAGCCTGACCTCTGCCCAGAGCCCTTCACAAACGCCCACTCTCCCAGGCATCCTTAAGAGCCTGTCACCAAGGGCAATGATTTCTACCGTTGGCTTGTCGGGCCCTCAGCGGGAGACTCTTGGAAACCTCCCCAGTGATCAGGGCTCACTGTGCCTGAAATCCCACCATCAGCTTGCCTTCAGTTTGGGGGGTAAGCATTGCCCTGTCCCCACTGTGTGTGTGTTTTCAAATTTTTTAATTTTAATGTTGCAACCTCAGGTCCTGGGTGGCACAAAGGGTCGGGTGTCCAGCTACTAGCCCCCGAGGGTAGCTGTGTGCAGCCCTCCTAAAGAGCCCCAGAAGGAAGGCCTGGCTGTGAGCTTTCAAGCAACCACAGCCTTGAAAGCCCTGTGGAACCGTTCTTCCCCGCACACGGGCATCAGAATGCACTCGGGCGGTGCCCACAAACAACACCGCCACCGTGCTCGGCCCGCAGGAACGCCGAGCCTTTCACTTATCAGTGAAATGATAACCGTTGGGAGGGAGGAGGGAGCATCAGCTTCCAGCCGGACTCTCCAGGCGTGTTCTCTAATCGCTATCTGCGCCTCCACGTCCCCTGGCCTCACATCTGCCTTCCTGTCTCCTCCCATTCTGGAGCTAATCCTCTCCTGTCCCGAGCTCCCCCGACCTTGTGGTCAAGCCCTAGCCATTCCCTCATCTGGACTGTTACACCCGCCTCCAAGCCTTTCACTGAAGTCGGCAGCCTTCTCTCCACCCCGACTGTGGCCCACCTCGTACCTTACCTCAGCTCTCCCGAGGCTCCGCGATGGAGTCCTAACACCTTTGGGAGCCTAACACCTTCAGGGTGCCTCCTGTCCAACTCTGTCTGACCATCCAATTTCACCCTTTACTTGTCCTGGGTGATTGAGAGGTTTGCTGTGTGACCATGGGCAAGTTACTTACCTTTTCTGTACCTTCAGTTCCTCATCATAAAACAGAAATCGTCAGCCTGTCTCTGAGGGAAGGGGAGCAGCATTTCAATGGTGTGGCTTCCATGATGTCCTGCCTGTAGGACCGTGCTGAGCGCCCCAACCCACACTCCCTGCCAGAGTCCATTCTGACTCATAGCAAGCGATGGGGCACTATCGTCCCTGCAAGTGTCCCCGACGGTAATGCTTTACCAGAAAGCCTCATCTTTTCTACAGCAGAGGAGCCCTGGGGACGTAGTGGTTACAAGTTGGGCAGTGATCCCCAAGGTCAGCAGTTCAAAACCACCAGCTGCCCCAAGGGAGAAAGTCGGGACTTTCTGTTCCTGTGAACAGTTACAGACTCAAACATTTACAAGGACGATTCTGACCCTGTCCTGCCGAATCATGATGAGTCAGCAGTGCGTTCAACGGCAGGGTGGCTGGTGGTTTCAAACCACTGACCTTGTAATTCGCAGCCCAGTGTGTAACCTGTGCCAGCAGTAAGTGCTTATCATGAACTCGATGAAAAACACAGCCCCAACACGCTGCACAGGTTCCTGTCTGAGCGTATACAGGTGCTAGTCTAGTGAATGAACGCCCACTGATCATCCACCCCCCCTCTCCTGGGGGGCTCCTTGGTAACACCAATTAAAATAATTAATGAAAATTCCAACAGTAGCATTCACTGAACCTTCTTCTTGCTGTATTGACCAAGATGCTAAAATTCCCATTTACTTGTCACCCCCACTCCGCAAGACTCTGGGCTCCCAGGACCAGTGGCTGGTAGGTGGCTGAAGTGACCAACCAGGACCGGCTGAGGGTGGGCGACAGGCTGGGAGAGGAGGAAGGCGCAGTGAGCTGAGAGAGGCCTCCGGTCATTTCATTCAGTAAGGGTACGCCATGCTCCTTCTGTTCTTGAAAACACTCTAGCTTTTCTGACCCACGAGGCCTTCGGAATGCCATCCCAGGTGACCGCGCTGACCTATCTCCTGTCCCTCTCGGCCAGCCTCTGCTTCAGGACTCTGACCATCCTTCATCCTTCTGTTCCATTCTGCAGTGTCCTTCTGTTGACCTTTTTAGGCCAGCTGCTTAGGGAATGGAGAACCCACCTGGTTCCACCCCCACCCCAGTGCTGGGTTCCCACCTCAACCCAGGGTGTGTGTGTGTGTGTGTGTGTGTGTGTGTCCCTCAAACTCTGACAGCCCACACTCAAACACAGTTAGGGATTGGGCGATTAACACCCTCCTCCACTCCCCCAGCTTTGAATGCCCCGTGCCCAGGGGCTGTGCCTTCCTAAGGCTGCCTGCACACCCCAGGGGGCCTGAGCCCGGAGAGGCCCGGGTGAGCAGCTAGATCACCCTCCTCTGAGTTGTAACACCAATTAAAATAATCAATGATAATTCCAACAATAGCATTCACTGAGCCTTCTTCTTGTAATATTGTACTTTATACCCACTACAGCCCCAGACGAGGAGGGCAGGGGTCCAGGCCCCTTCTACAGACCAGACACCTGTGGCAGTGAGAGGTTAGTTGGGGGGGGCAGGGGGGCAGTGTGCAGCCAGGTCACAGAGCCCGCCCTCGTCACTAGTCCCTGGGTCTCACCGCCAGCCAGGGGTTTGGAGCCAACACACCTGCACCCAGCAAAGGCCAGACAGTGACAGGGCTGAGCCGGGCTAATGCTCCACCCTCTTGAGCTGGGGGACCTCAAGGGGTCACATCACCTCTCTGGCTTCAGGGTCCCCCGCTGGAGAAGATCATAGAAACAATGTTGGCATGAGGGGTGCTGACAAGGTCTGTTACCGGAGAAAGGAAGAAGGCAGTGTCAGGATGGTGGTGAAGGATTCTGGGGTCCCTGGGCCAGGACCTCACCCACAGGTAGACCCCACCCAGAAATCTGCTCTGTCTGCCCCAGGCTGCTCCGTGCCTGGCTCTGAGAGGACCAGTGGGGGCAGGGCGGGGCGAGGGGAGTCAACAACACCCATCCCAAGAAGCAACCATACTGCACTCCCCTCTAGAGAGAAAGGCTGGCTTTGCGGGTGATTACACTAGGGTCCCAGGGGCGGGGTGGGGCGGGGGTAGCTGGGGGGAGGCACCAGCATGCCCCACACTGATCCCAAAGCCACAGGGACCATGGGCGCCCCCCGCCCTCCCGGCACCTGCTCCCCCTTGCCCCTTGGGGCCTGGCAGCGGGAACTGGCTTCTGGGTAGCCTCCCCTGGGCTGTGCCAACCTCCCTGTGCCAGACAAAGCCCACCTCCCTTCCCCCGGCCTCTGGGGAGGGGCCAGTGGTGAGGGAGCCAACAAAGGGAGCCAGTGGGGCTGGGCCTGGCGCTGGTGCCAGCCCCCCTGACCTGCCCAGAGCGCCCACATCCCCCTCCTGCCACTTGGCCGCTCGCTTGGCTGGGGCGCCCGGCACGGTTGCTATGGCGGCGGCTCTGGGGAAGCTGCAGCTGGGTAATTATTGCGAACATCCATCCTGCCTCCTGCCCGCCCCGAGAGCGCAGGGCAGCGAGCAGCCAGGCCCAGGGCAACTCCTCCTCACCCGCCCGGTGGCCGCACCTTGGCCTGGCAACATGCCTACTGAGGTGCAGAGGAAAGAAAGCCACACAGGCGGTGGGGGCAGGTGGGCAGGCCAAGCCCAGCAGGTCCAGGCATGGGCTGCCCACAACGCCCCCACTTTCACCCACACCCCCGCCTCTGGTCCACCCTGGGCGCTGCCCAGCTGCCTAGCCAGGCCGCCTGCTCTAGCTGTCAGCTCAGGACGCACACCGCCAGCCACTGTCTTCTTTGTTCAGTCTCTCCTGGGCCCTGTTGGGGTCCCGGGGGGTGGGGGAGAACCCACAGCAACGGCACCCACCCAGCTCCTCACGCAGAGCCCAGGCCCCCAGATGAGGAGGTCCCAGACAGAGGCAGGCCCCACCACCTCCTCGGCTCCAGAAGCTCATCCTGGCCCTGTGTCTAAATATAGCTCCGCCTGGCCAAGCGTGAGGTCACACACACTCCCCACTGCCGGGTGGCCATTCATTGCCATGTCCGGCAAGCTTCCCGGGAACCTCAGACTATCTGCCTCTGCCTCTGCCCTCTGGGGGCTGGTGGACCCCCTTTGAGAGATGTGTGCCCATGAGGACACAGAGGAGGGGTCCCCTCACCTAGCTGGAGCGGTGTAGGAGGAGGGAGACCTGAGTGTGGCTGAATGGGGCCCGGGGTGCATCAGGCCACAAGGGGAAGGTCAAGAGCAGGAGGGGGAGGGGGCAGGGGAAGGAGGAGCCAGCCCCTGTCCTGGGGACAGTGTCATGTGGGTATGAGCATGGAATGCCCCTGGGGCGGGAAACTGGCTTCTGTGGGCCCAGGTCAGCGGGCTGCAGGGCTCAGGGACAGGACAGACACGCCTTTCCTCTGCCCTCCGTGCTGCCCCACCCAGCCAGAGCCGCTCAGCAGGCCCGATCTGCCCAGATCCGAGATTACCAAAGATTCCTGGCCACGAGGGTGGAGACGATGAGGACAGTGGTCAGTGGGGGAACTGCTGGGTTGGAGAGGGAAATGCAGGGGCTGGGACGATAACTCCTGCATTTAGACCCCTGCCTCCTTTCTGGACCTCGGCCATCTAGGTATTGCCGGGGTCCCGTGGGGGCGGGCAGACATGCGCTAAAAGCAAGAGGAAGCCCGTTTGTTGAAAGCAAGCCCGCCCCGGCGAGTCGCCCAGGCGGCAGCGCCCAGGGAGAGGCCGGCGCCGAGGGGGAGGCAGGCTGGGCACAGCTGCACCTTTGGGGGGGCCGTGGCCTCAGGTCCTTGATGGCCCCCGGGGACTCAGGCTTCCAGTCCCCATCAGGGCTCTCGCCCACCCACCACTGGAAGCCGGCTCCAAACTGCCCGGGCGAGCTGCCATTTCAGAGGTGGGAAAACTGAGGCTCTGGGGAGGGGTGGGGGGATTTGCCCTGGCCGGGAAAGGGAGGAGGGGCGCGTGGTCCCTCCTGCCCACTAGTGGTGAGAAGGCGAGCTGCACCCCTCGCTCCCCAGGACCGCAGAGAGAAAAAGTCAGCAGGGGAACTCAGAAAGCTCAGCGCTCACTGAGGACAGAGGCTACCAGGCGCTGACCCCCTTTAGGAGAGACTTTTTCTCAGACTTGCGCCAGAGGGGCGGGGTTCTGGGCCATATAGAGTATTTGAAACAGAAACGCCGCTAGGAATATTCCAGTCTGACTATAACCACCTCTGACCTCAGATGGGGAAAGTGAAGCTCATCTCTTTGGGGACCTGGATGTGGGTCCAGAAGAGACCGGCAGGCCACTAGGTGAAAGGGACTTGGATCAGGAGGCACCAGAGGTGGGAAGGGGGGTGGGGCCGGCAGGGCTCTGTCCAGGTTTTCTTCCCTGTGTTGGGCACACTTCATCCTCCGAATGACTCTGTCCAGGAGGGGAAACTGAGGCACGGAACCAAGGGGTCCATCTGCACACGGCTGCACAGCTGGTCGGTGGCAGAGGGGAAGCTGCGGTTACCGTTGACCTTTGGACTGCAGGGCCCTTACCTGTCTCTCATGTGAGGTCAGACTATGCATTTCATTGTAACTTAATGGTCACCTTGTTGCGCCCTGTTGCCCATCTGTGACCTCCCCTTTCTCTCCCCCAAATCCAAGGTCACAGCCTCACTGTGGTTTGTCCACCTGGACAGCCTTTAAATAAGGTGACCAGACGTCCTGCTTTTGACGGGACAGTCCCGGTTTTTAGCCATTGGCCCCGTGGCGTCTTAAAAAAGTCCCGATTTTTGGAAAGAATGCATGACAAGCTAGGGAACGGCGGAAGAACGGGAAGGGAATATACGGTTTTCAGCTGCCATGTGGCTATTTTGCCAGGATATGAGTTTTATATTATTTTTGTTAATTTTAGAATGTTAAACTTTAATAATAACAAATAATTGTTGAGAACTGATTATCGAGAACGGCTTATCAAAGTTCGCATTGTTGATCAGTTGTTAGAATTCGACCACCATTGTTTGGACTGCGTGCTAGTGCTAGTTAAACAAGTGATGTCAACAAATCAGCTATTCAGATAATTTAGGTAAGTAATTTATTTATTTCATAAATACATAAATTTTCTTGAATGTAGCAGACAGTACTCGTATTATTTATATTTTATAGTGGCGGCAAAATTATATAGACCAAATTTTTAATCAAGAACCTCTCCACCCCCCCACCCCACCCCCGGTCAATGGTGTCCGTTTTACCAATGTTAAAATCTGGTCACCTTACCTTTAAGCCAAAACCAAACTCGCTGCCATCAAGTTGACGCAGACTCATGGCAACCGGATCGGACAGGGTAGAACTGCCCCTATGAGTTTCTGAGGCGGTAACTCTTCATGGGAGTAAAAAGCCTCTTTCTTCCGTGAAGTAGCTGGTCACGGTTTCAAACTGCTGACCTTGGGGATTACAGCCCCTTCCCCTTCCCCCTACTCTTGTCCTTCCCCTTGTGGCCTGATGCACATATAACCAACCACTGCTCCGTCAAATGCATCCCATACCCCTCCCTCCCAAAATTTACTGTGTCTCCTTCTCCCCTCCAGGCCCGAGCTCACTAGCCTGGCTGTGGGCCAGCTGCCTCCTTCAGCCTCGCCTCACCCCAAGGGACCACTGGACTTCCAGTCAAGTGCCTTAAAGCATCCTTGGCATCCACTTCGCTCCATCCTGTGGTCAGAAGGACTTCATCGCATTTCCCTGTCATTGGTCATTGGTCCATCATCGGTCCAGCAGTCTGTCTGTCCTCTTCCTGGTCCTTCCTTGGAGCTGTGGTGGCGTAGCCAGGAAAGTTCTTGGCTGCTGACCGACCCGAAAGGCCGGTGGTCCCAATCTGCCAACTGCTGCGTAGGAGAAAGATGTGTAAAGATCGATGGCCTTGGAAAGTCTGGGGGAGGAGGAGTTGTATTCTACCTTATTGGTTGTCATGAGTTGGGACTGACCCAGTCATTACTCCATCAATCCATCCATCCTCTCTCCTGCTCCTTCCTCCCTCTGCCTTCTTCCCATACCCCCTTCCTCACACAGGGCAGACCTAGTGCTGGCCTCACAGAGGTAAGTCAGATGCCCGAAGTCCAGTCGGTTTCCTAGTCTGTAAGATGAACATTCTGGGGTCCCTCTCTTGGGATTGCTGTGAGAGTGGGGGCCCATGTGTGGGAGGCCAGAGTGGCCGCAGCTGTCTTGGAAATGTAGACTTGGGTGGCCACGGGTAACACTGAGGGTGGTGATGGGTAAGGTAATGGATGAGGGCCAATCCCTAGCACCCAAGGCCTATGGAGCAGACCTCCTGGCCCATGGAGGGTGCCCCCTGTACCCTCCACCTCACCACGGGGCACAGCCACTAGACCAGACTTCTGCCACCAGTGAGTCAGGGTCCACAGCTGCCCAGGCCACCTGGAGCCCCTCCCCCAGGCTCAGTCTATCCTGAGCTCGGTCTGCATCACCTTGCCGGGGGCCGTCTTAGTTCTTCGGAATTCCAGGCTGAAGTCCAAATGCCAGCTGCCCTCCCTTTGGGCCTCCTCACCTGCAGGGTCAGGGCAATCAGACGCAGGAGATGCTCCCTCGTGTCAGAACTTGCCCACTGCAGGGGGCTAGTGGCCAGGGTCAGCACAAAGTTGATCCCTATGAGGCAGCGATCAGGGTCACCACCACTCTCCAACCCTTTCGCCCTATGTGACACCGGCTACCCTCCCAGGACCCTCATTGCATTTCTCCTCCCTTCAATACCCGGTGCAGCGGTCACAGAGCACTCTCAGACCATACTTAGAGTTCAGTGGTTTCTTCAGGAACGGGGTACAACTTGGGGTCAGGATCAACAGGCTGCAAGTCAGGACCAGGAAGGAAACAGGCTGACAGTCTCTCTTGTCCAGTGCAGGCAGGTCTCTCTCGCTCTCGCTGTCTCAGGACAGAGCTCCCCTTGGCTCGGCGGCCCTGCTGCAGGCTCTGCTGTGAGGCCTCCTCCGGGCCTGCTGCCGGCCCGTCCACAGTGTTAAGCCGTTGAGCAGACCTCACCTGCGGGCTCCAGCTTTTAAAAGGTCCGTTGCCTCTTTTCTCTCTGCTCTTCCCCTTCTTTCTTCTCTCCCCTTTCTTCCTCCAGCTTCTTCCTGTCCCCTCTCTGTTCTTCCTGCCTGAGAAATCTCTGACACTTGGCTGTCTCTACAAGGGGCTTCAACAAGTTCACGGACATATGGGACGGAAGAATAGTGGATTTTCTCTAGGAACTTTTTGAAGTCACCTTTGCAGACAATTCCAGCATGGAGGTGACACAAACTGACCAGTCCCCCTCTGGGTAGGCTACAGGCACCTCATCTGCATAGTCTATGGCCAATCAGGCAAGGTGCGTATCAATCCCAGAGCAAGCTGTAGCCAGAACCAGACCAAAAAAATCAAACCACGAGTTATTTTACAGCTTATCCAGGACCTATCAATGAACCTGGACAAAAAGAAACAAATACGCTGGGGTTGAAATTGAAGCCTTAGGGGTAGGGCTGAGGGGATGTCCCTCAAACAGTTATCCCCAAGAACCGACTGGTCACTAATAGGAGCTCATCCCCCCTCAATCTCCCAAGACCTCCCACCTCCACTTCTCTGCCCCAGGCTTCCTGGACAGCAGAAAGCTTGGCACCTGGACTTCAGTGATGGGCTCCCCAGAGGGGCGTGGCCTTCACTAAAGCCACACCCACGTGGGGGAATTTCAGAACTGTGGCATTTGGACTGACCCAGGGGATCTGGGGACTGAAAGAATTCCTTTCCTTCTCCCTACAGTTATTCCAGCAAGGAAGTCCAGGGGATGAGGATGTGCTGGTGCCATGAGGTGGGCATTGGGCTGCTAACTAAAGGGGCTGCTAACTAAAAGTCCGCAGTTCAAACCCACCAGCCACTCTCAGGGAGAACGACGGGGCTATTCTTATGCTTCCATAAGAATGTGTAGTCTCTGAGTCTGAACTAACTTGCTGGCAGAGGGGAGGAAAGTGGGGAGAGACATCTAATACTGAAGGGCAGCCCTCAGGGCACCGGTCTGGACAGGACCATGGCTCAGCTCGGACCTCTGAAGGACAGCATGTTAGGACTTGTCACACACATGACGCCCATTCTCTTCGGCAGTTCCAGGGGGTTAGCTTGGTCCTCACCCGTGAAGGACCAAGGACTGCCCATGGAAGTAAAACACAGGGAGCAATTTGTGTGTTCGATAGCAGAGAGACGAGGGGCCCACGCACGTTACGGAACGACGAAGCTACTGACCTGAAGAAATGCCCACGGTGTGTTGTTAGTGAAAGTCATGGTGTCTTGCAGAATAGACCCCACAGGAAGTGCCTAGGTAGGTGAGAAGCCAGCCTACGGATGCACCACCCTGAGCTCCAAACACAGAGAGAAAGATATCCAGATAGAAGAGTCTGGGAGTGGGACCAACAGCCACTAGGCTTGCCTGCTCACCTCCAGGGGGACACAGGGAAGGTCACCATCAGTCAGCAACTCAAGGGCAACTGGTTTGTTTTGTATAGAAACACACACGCACACACACACTGTGGTAGTTACATAATCTGGTGTTAACTTGAGACTATTAAGAATGAAGGGGTGGAAGTTAGCCTGTCAGTCAGTTTGCAGCTTGATGACCTCATTTGGAGACCCGAAGGAGATAAAGAGCTCACTGGAGGCCAGATATACTCGCTGCTACACATTCCTGTTGACAGGCCACGTGGAGCTATGCTAATGGAGCCACGTGGAGACCCACGCCGGTGCTGAGATGTTTCCACCACCACTGGATCCATAAGACTTTCCACCCACTGGCCTGTGATCTTCCTGCATTCAACATCATTGTATGTGTTGCGTGAGTCTGAAGGAGAATTTCCAGACCGGTATCAGGCATCGGGGCCAATATCGGATTTATGGACTTGATCTGGGCTGGATGCTTTCATAACATACAATTGCTCTTTTATATAAAGCTCTTTCTTATACACATGTGAGTCTCCCTGGATTTGTTTCTCTAATCAACCCAGACTAACACACACACACGCAGATATAGATAGATACGGCAGTAAAACATTTGGAATGCTACCCACTGACGGACAGCGATGGTTGGAGAGGAATGGGAATGACGTGAGCCTTTCACGTCCATAGTGTCTGAGGTGTCACAGTGACAACGTTTCCCTGAAGTGTGTGTGTGTGTGTGTGTGTGGAGACAAGAAAGGCGCCGGGTCCTATGGCTGAGAGCGTGAGGCCAGGAGCCATGGGTGAGGGCAGGATCTGTGGGGGTCAGCCTGCCTGGTGGTCTCAGGCTGCACCAGGACCCCGTGCTAACTCAGCCTGAGCCTCCTTCTCCCCAAAGCCAGAGGTGGGGGAGAGCTGGTTTCAGCTACCTGTGCGGTGCCCAGGTCCCGTGCAAGCACCCTGTGGGTTAGGCTGTCTGACCTCCACGCCGACAGACAGGGCAATCCTGGGTGGGTGAGCTTCCTCTGGGCCTCCGGGTCTGCGGGGAGGCCATGTCTTCCCGGCCTTGATGTGCGCCTGCGTCTGAGTAAATGCTGCGTGGGCAGAAGCAGCAGCCCACCTCTGGGAGAGGGGAGCCTCCGTGGGAGAGGGAGAGGCCGCTGATGGGGTGGTGGAGCACCTCCTGCGTGCTGGGCCCGGGCTGGGCGCGTCTGCTCTGCTGCTACTGGGACCTTTCAGATCTTGCTACGGCGTTTGTGTTGCTTTTTAGCGTGCACCGCTTCTACGGTGCTAAGGGTCCAGGTGACAACACCTTTGCCGTTTCAACAGCCTTCACCTGTACAGTTTGACTCACCATGGGGTGGGGGTGACTCAGAGACATTTCTACCTGGTCCTGCAGGGTCACTATGAGCCGGAATCGACTCGGGGCAGTGAGTTTGATTTTGAGTTTTGAGGTCATGGAAACGAAGGTGGCTGGGGGGCCCAGTGGCTAGCAGTCTGCTGCTGAACCTACCCTCTCCCGCCGGGCTGGTCCTGTAAGGGTAGCAGCCTAGAAAAGATGATGGGGCGAGGGTCACTGTGGGTCAAAGGCAACCCCACAGCCACCAACAACTCCTCACAACAAAGGGTTACACAAATTCATGCAACGAAAAGGGTGTCTGGTGAAAAGAAACCTTCCCGCCCTCTCTCCCGGGGTCCCATCCGGCTCTCCAGGGAGCACCATGAAAGCCGTCTCTGTGACTCTTGCCAGAGCCTCTGCACCACCAGCAGGCGTGTGCACGTACAGCAGCAGCCCCCGCCACATGGAGCACCCTACCTTCTTACTAAAAACACGTCTCTTAGACCTTCTCCTGGAATGGCCCATGCCTGGAATTCTAGGGCACACCAGATGTAGGACTATGGGTAACACATTGGGCTGCTAACCTCAAGGCCAGCAGTTCAAACCCCACTGGCTGCTCCTGATGGGAGAAAGTTGAGGCGGTCTGCTCCCTGAAAGATCGACAGCCTCCAACACCCTGTCTAGTATAGCGTCGCCCTAAGCGAGGATCGACTGGGCAACTAGTTTAGTTCGGTTCAGTTCTGGTGACAGGGCATTTTGCTTTTCTAGGACGCTGAGCTCTGCCCTGCTCAACAGCCCCGGAAGGTACACAGTGCCACCCCCATTCTGAAGATGAACAAACTAGGGGGAGCCAACCATACAGGTCTGCCTGGGACTGTCCAGTGTGGGCACGGAAAGTCCCACATCCCGAGAAATCCCTTGGTCCCGAGGTGGTCAGTCAACCTTAAGGGAAACTGAAGCTCCAGGGCCAGGGACCTAGTGATTGGTCGGCATGGGCCTGCAATTGCAATAGCGAGAGTGGGGACTGCTTCTTGTGTCCTTCCTCTGTGCCCGCACTCCCCTTACTCCTCGCAGTGGCCCCCTCACATGCGGCACAGCAGGGCATCAAGGGTCAGTCACATCTCCGGGGTTGGTGTCACCCCGAGCTGTAAGTCGGGGTGTTGCCCTCCCCGCCTCCGTGGGCTTCCTCCTGAACCTGACCATGCAGAATCCTCAGTGCTGTTTATGATCAATTTTAATCATAGAATAATATGTGCTCAGTATAGTTCTAAATGGCTTGAATATGATGTGCCTTAGATGTAGAGAAAGAGGGAGGGAGAGAGGGACAGAGAGTTATTGGGGGGAAGGGGATGGGTAGTCTGTTACCCCAGGGACAAAGCTTGAAAGTGGGAGACTGTGAGATATCTAGAAATGGAAGGCATTGGTAGGCTATCTGGATATGAAAGTACCTACAAGTGGAATTAGATATCCCCCAAATGGAAGTACTTATAGCTGGGGACTGAGGGCAGGGAACACAGGGCCCCAGGAAACCGGAAGCAGTCCCTTCCCTAGCTACTGAGCCAGCCTCGGGGCCCAGCAGGGCTCCCAAGGACCTCAATTCTCGGGATCTTATTAGTAAAAACAGAAACAAAAAGCGAGCCATGTGGTCATGAAGCTAACAAGCGTGGAGGATGTGTCCCATGATGGTTTATTCTGGAAACAAGCTTGGTGAGCTGGCACAGGAAACGGCCAGCTTCTGGAGTCTTCCATGGTGCCGAGAAGTCAGGGTTTGGGGGGACTATCTAGTGGCTCAGGAAGAAGCATCTGAGCTAGTTTTCAGAAAGCTATGGCCGCGGCAGCCCAAAGTCCATTTGTAGGATCCCTCCGTGGACTGAGTCCCCGTTGAATCCCCGGTGCACACGGACTAGGACCGGACCGCTAACAGCCCTACTAACATTCAAAGACACAGTAAAGTGGATTGTGGCAGCTTGACTTAGGCTGAAATAGAACACCTTGTCACTTAGTCTCCTTCTGGAACCAATGTGAATTTATTCTAAAATTTTTATACTCCCTACATTCTGCTTCCTCTGTGATTGAGGGCTTTACCCGTTTTATATGGTCCTTGTTTGCATCTGCCTTATTTTGTGTGTTTGTCTGCACAGGGAAACCAGGATGGGTGGAATTGCAAGACAATATCAGGATTGATGTTGTCCTGGGGCCACGGAAGGGAAGGGTGGGGGGAATGGGGAGTTAACATCAATGAGTAGAGAAGGAAGAAAAGATTCCAGGATTGATTGTGACAACGGTGGCACAGCCCTCTTGATGGATTGAATGATTGGGTTGTAAAATAGAGCACAACAAAAAATTGTTTTAGAGAGTATGCGTCTTATATAACTTTAAGTCGAAACAGAAAGGGGAAAGCTATTCTGAGTCTGAAACAGTAAATCCATAAAGTACGTGTATGTGGGGAGGGGAGGGTGTCTTAGTTACCTAATGCTGCTATAACAGAAATAGCTTTCACAAACAAACGAATTCTCTCACCATTTCAGAGGCTAGAAGTCTGAATTTAAGGCACCAGCTTCAGGGGAAGGCTTTTGCTCTGTCAGCTCTGTGGGAAGGCCCTTGTCCCCTTTCCACGTGTAGGCCAGCACCCCTTAGCAATCTTTAGGTGTGGTGGCGTCAATCTTCCGCAGGGTCTGGGAACTTCTCCGCCCTGGCTCTTCTGGGTTGGCAATAGGAGGTCCCTCTTCCTTGGCTCACTTCTCTCCCATTTTGTCTCTTACAAGATAGAAGGTGATGCAGGCCTCACGCCAGGAAAGTCCTTTCACTTCAGATGAGGTCTGCGACCTGAGGGAGGATGCCCCATCCCCCCCTAGGCCCCTTACCATGAATTGACTGATCACATCAGATCACACCTGGAGGATGATTACATCAGGACACAAGCACCAAGTTGCAACATTGCGTCATCAATCGCCAAATCACGGAGGACCATGACTTAGCTAAGCTGACACATATTCCACAATCCACAACAATGTGTGTGTGTGTCCGAAACTCAAAACCAAACTCCGCCCTCGAGTTGATTCTCAATCATAGGGACCCTCTATGGGGCAGGATAGAACTGCCCCTGTGAGTTTCTAATACTGTGATTCTTGATGGGAGTAGAAAGCCTCACTTTTCTCCCAAAGAGCGGCTGGTGGTTTCTAACTGCTGACCTTGCAGTTAACAGCCCAACACATAGCACTACACATCTAGCTGCACTTTGAAACAGGGAGAAACAGTGGCTGTCGAGTGGCTTCAGGCTCCTGGGGACCCCATGGGTGTCCAAGCAGAGCTGTGCGCCGTGGGGTGCCAGGGCCTGGTCTTTCAGAAACAGGTCGCCAGGCCTTTCTTCCACGAGACCTCGGGGTGTACTTGAACCTTCAACTTTGGGGAGGACACAATTCAGTCCATGATCTTCTACCCTGTGTTGGCCCACATGCAAAACCACTCTCACCCCAGCATCTCATCCCAAAAATCTTCAATGAATTGCAAGACCAAATTTCATCCTGGGGCAACACTCCTCCGTCTAAGAATCCAGAAAACAAGTGTCCTGCTTCCGAAGCGCCGTGGTGAACAGGCACCAGGTAGACAGGCCTCTAAAC